>NC_139926.1:18722796-19922796 GCF_963514095.1 Eutrigla gurnardus
GCTCTGATTGACACGACGCAACATTTACTGCTCGTCTGCAAAAACAGACACAGGCAGGCAGCGACGTCCCCCTCCCCCTTCCAAAGCGACACAATTGAAAGGCACGCGTATTTTCGGAGAGCAGTGGGTATTTACGCGCGTTATACTGGATCGCCAAATTGCTTAAAAAAAAAACACAACCGAACGCGAAGGAATGGAAAAAAACTCCATGCTATCATAAAATAGAGAAAATGTCTCTTTTAAAATGTCAGAGTTATGGTGATAAGAATCTGAGGATGCAGGGAGGACTTTGGTGAGAAGTGACTAATTACCCTGTGGACCGTCCTGATAGTGGAGAATAATTAGATTCACACAAAAGACCCCAAACAGCATCTGAATAACAAGAGCAACATTTTCAATGGGAAATTTAATTTGATTTTGTTGCCAGTTCCCTGCGTACACTCGAAAAAGAAACCGAAAGAAAAGCATTATAAGGACAAAACAAAACCAAAAAAAAAAAAAAAAAAACGTCTTTCTGGGACGGTTTTATGCCTGATTTGGTTTGGAAAAAAAGCTGACAAAACCCCAAGATAATCAAAAGATGAGTGTAAGGCCTCCACGATAGCCCATATTCATAATAATCAGCGATTAGACAGCAACACAGACTAAACATGGATGAATTAAATATACTGCTCTACTATTAAAGCAATGACTTAAAGTTTTGTTATCGTTTGTATTAATTTTATAAGGACATATTTAAGCATATATAACATTCGACCAATTAAAAAATGCATAACAGATTAAATTAGTTATTTAAATAATTACAGAAATATCAATCTGAATAATTTAATGATCGGAAGGCCACAAACTCGAGTACATTAAACTGCCTACATAATAAATAACAAACAAAAGACTTCACTTTAATTGTGTTCAGAACAGACCATTTAAAACAGCCCGTAGTGGACAATTTGTAATCTAGATTGAGGTAGAAGTGAAACAGGGTGAAATTGATGACTATATCACACAAGAAAATTATTCTTCCGTCATTGTGTAAATGATCCATTTAAAAAAAAAATCCTCCGCTACATAGACGGGCATAACTATGTAGGCCATGCTACATGCAAATGGTGTAAGAGTGCTTTAGAAGATTAGAAGATAGACACCCGGCCCACAGTGGGCTGAGAGGAGTGGGCTCTCCTCCAAGACTGCGTCCTATCTCCTCAGGACTGGAAAAAGCATCCTAATCCTTTACCTTTCATAGTGATCTAAAGCCGATTTAAAACTGTCACTACCCTAGTTTGTGTTTGTTTCATGTTCATCTGCAGCTCAAGGCGATACTCTGCACACCCACTTATGACATGAGCAAAAAAAAATGTGTGTGTGCGCGCGAGACGGAGAGCAAGACACTGCAGAGTGAAAAGAGAGAGAGAGGGGAAGAGTGCATACAGCTAAGTGACCTGCAGATGAAAGGATACTGTGTGTGTGTGTGATATGACTGTACTAATTATTCATTATTTTTGTATTCAAACTTCGCCATCTCAGACATCCACTTCTCATTTCTAACAAAACCAAGTAGCTCAGCTTGAATTCACTCACAAAACTACACTCCCACACAAACAGGGGAGCAAACACAGTCTCTCTCGCTCTCATACACACACCACAACACATTGGCCGCTGAGCCAGCAGGCCTATAAGCAGACCATGCACCTTCCTCTCCTGCCCCTCAAGGCCTTACTGTATTATTCCGTAAGCAGCAAGAGCCCAGCATGGACAGAGCTAATCACTGAAGGCAAGGGTTCACACACACACACATACACACACACACACACACACACACACACACACACACACACAGGATGATTGACACACAATGGCAGCGAATCTATGCAGTGCCCCCCTGTCTTGCTTTTTGCTTTCTCTCTCCCAGCTGAAAAGACAAGGGGGAGTGTGTGTGGTGTGTGAGTGAGTATGTGTGAGTGTGGTGGTGGGGGAGGAGGAAGAGGAGGAGGAGGGGGGAGGTTGTTGGAGGTGGTGGGGGGGGGGGCTTTTACAGGGAGCGATGTCCAACAAACTGAGGCAGAGCCAAAGGAGTAAAGTGAAGACTGCAAAAGATGAGCTTGTGACTAACGCTGTTGCTATCCCTACTCCTAATCCCCTCCACTCTGTCAGGTGCAGCAGCCAATCTGGAGAGAGTCTCAACCTCGTATGAAAATGATCCCTGTGCTGGCTGAAGCCCAGGGAACCACTGATCCTGTTATCATCTCACCAGAGAGAAAGAGAGGAAAAGAAGGGATGCACGTTGTTTATTCTTTACTCGGGGCCTCCCGTGTCCTCCAACAGCACTTTGTCTACTCATAAAACCCCAACGCGCTTAACTGAACCCCTCCATTATTTTCAACCTTTTCAGAAATATATGCAATTTATATTAGTAGCTCTGTAGCTCAGGTGATAAAGCGGAATTGACCATAAATTGTTCAACTGGCAGTTCAATCCCCTCTGTAGACGCATTTGAGCAAGACACTGAGCCAGAATGCAAGATACTTTCCCGCTGAAGTTAATTATTTTTGATGTTGACAGAAAGTTGATGCTTGGATTTCACAGATCAATTAAAGAACCATCCTTGACATTCTCACGGGTCCTTTAGTGCAGGAATTCAGTGCAATGCAGGAATCAGCTGGGCCATGTTAAGATGGCGAGTAAAAAAATCACGGGTGAGCAGGTTGCTTGTGGTTTTAGTTTTAATTGACGTCGAAAGCTACTCCATCATAGCGAACCTGGACCACCCGGTCTTGCTAACCCCCCCCCCATTCAAGTTTGTAAACATTAGGTGCAACAGGTTCAACTTTCTCTATATATATATATAAATATATATATTTACAGTTTTTGTGCTGTTGTGCTACACAAGAATCTCACCCTCTATCTGAACTGAACCCCAAATCTGTTAGGATTTGGTGATTATTTCATATAGTTTATTGACTCATATCATTAGTAGTTTTCTGCTGTCCAAACTGATAATTCATAGCACGATGTAATAAAAACATGCAATATTAATGTTTAATATTTGATTTGATAATATGGTGATGGTATGTATAGGTGACTTTGAATATTATATACTGTGGAGATAAATATCAATAGTGGAACATTTCCTCATTATTTAGTTGATAACAAATTCAACCACTTCTGGCAGTGCCAAAGAGAGAAGGCGATGCAATCTTGATTCATTTATTATTGTTTTGACATTGTGAGGCCCGTCATTTTCTGGCTGCCATGTGCTGGTTGCCCAAGGTGACAGGAAGCGGTGTGGATAATTAAAGAGTGGACAGCACTCCAGACTCCACTCACACACTCCTGGTATTGTCATAAGCACCACTCCTATACGACACACTCCCTCGAGAGTCATTTCCCTCTGTTTCTTAGTACGTAGAGGGCCGTGTGATGCCCTCCGGGGCGCTGAAGCACACCGTGGCGAGTCTCTCTCGTGGACGCACGCAAGTCCACAACCGCCATCTCCGCATAGACTCATCCAGATGGCCAACGGATAACACTTTCAATTCAGCTTGATGTTATCGTATTTCCATTCTTAGAGAAATATGAACCTGTCACATGGGGCGCCTTACAGATTTGTTGCGTAGTTCCATGGTAGATAAATCTAACAATAGGGGCCAAGGCCTTGCCCCCTCTGCATGCACAGTTAACAGGACTGCAACACTAATCAGTGGTAGAGGATCACATCTGGCCTGACAGCAGCTGCATCACTGTTTAGAGGAGCTGCCAGCGTGAGAAACACACAGGTCGATTCCCTTTTCTCCATGGACAGAGTGGGTGTTCTTCTCATTCATTTCTTCTTTCTCAGTCCTTTTCTTTGAGCTAGCCAATTAACCTGGGAGCAGTGCACTAATGAGTTCCCTCTGGTGGCTCTGCACCGCTCAATGGAGAGGAGGAAAGAGCAGGGTGAGGAGAGAGGGGAGAGAGGAGAGGGGTCAGGGAGGAATAGCACACGGCTGCAGAAGGGGAAAGGTGCAGGCATGGCAAAGGCGATGGGGGGTAAGAGAGTTTTTGAGAAAAGGGTGAAGAAGGGTTGATAGAGGGATGAGGAGAGAGTAGGGGTGAGGACAGAGGGGTTCAGGGCAAGGAAATACAGGATGGGCTGATGCAAAAGGAGAGGGGACAGAGCACCATCCAGTTGGCCACTACGGGCCTATCACCAAGACATTGTCAGCCAGACAATGGGCTTATCAGCCTCCTTTTCACACCAGTCTGATTAACTGGGAGGAATGGTAGGAATAGGAGGGGAAGGGAAAGGGTACGTCCTTGTACCAGCCCAGTAAATGTCAGAGAATGGGCCAAGCACCCGGACGAGCAACATGGTTTGAGTATCCATCACAGAGAAAATGGGGACAGTTTTAAACCCACATCCTCCCTGTAAGTGTGTGTGTGTGTTAGCATGAGAGGGAGGTTGCGCCGTAATAAATCTACAACCTGTGTAATTGTATGTCACTAACCAGATTAGCAAGGAAGTGATAAGCACCTTTGAGCACCATTAGCTAAATCTGTGAGTTATTAGTCACAGAAACACCGTGAAGCACGGTAAAATGCCAAGTTTAGAGGTTGGAAATAAGAAAAAAAAAGAGAAAAACCTACTGCACTAAACTAGAATCAGCTATGCTCATATTTTCACTTTTTTGTAAGACCTGTCATTGCAGTAAAATAAAAAATAATAAAACATTTTACTGCTCCAAATACCAAAAAAGAAAATAATCCAATAAAAAAAAAGAGATCTGTGAATGTATTCCTCTTTTGGTTCTCAACTATAAATCAATAATCGTGTATGAATTTTTTTTTTTTTTTTTGCAATGACATTATTTGTGAGCAACGCTGCTTTGCATCTACTGACACGTGTTTGTTTAAAACCGCCGTTGCCTGCCAGCCACACTTTTCAAGCTTGGCGAGAACCGTATGGACCAACAAATGACTAAGAGCCGGCATCAGCAAAATTGTTTGTGTCATTGTTCAATTAGTCTCCCATATTGATCTCGGCTTGTTTGTTTACTTGCTTACTGCCTCCCATTTGTAAAGCCTTGACAGCCATCTGTCACACGGGAGCCAGTGAGACGAGGGAGGCAGGAGGTGACAGAGTGGGAGGAAGAATGATTTACTACAGGAGCGATGAGATAAAGGTGGATGGAAGTAATAGGTTACTTGCAGAATTGAAGAGAAAATTTGCCACCTTTTATGTGGAGGTCAAGACATTTATGATAAATGTAGAGCCGAGTTCAGCTGCAAAATCTCTTTGCGCTGCATTCAGTAAGATTTTGAAAGTAATGTAGTGGATGCGAGGAAGAACTACAGCTTGGGTTTCGAGTCTCTTGAAGGTAGCAAGGTGGCCTCCTTGTTCGCTTGTATCGCTAACTAGCTACAATTCCAAATGTCTGGACTCATATTTTGAGTGCAGACATGATTTTCATACATTTTTGGCTGATTCAGGAGTGTATATTAGAGCCAGCCTATACGGCTGAAGAAATGCAGTAGAGAGAGGCCGAGGCTGCTTTATCCACGCGTTAGAATATAGCCGACGTGGACCCTGGCCATCAGAAGCTTGCGTGCAATGCATTCTGGCTTCACCAGGAGGAGAACTCTGCTGTTTAACATAATATATTTGCTTCAATTACTACATTTACCATCAATGCCGATTGGACTTTCAAATAAAAGGTGACACATTTTTGGGGGAAATAAGGACGAGATACAGAGTGAGAAATGTTTTGAAAATATACATTACTGATCCAGTGAATCCATAGAAGCTTTTGGTCAATGATACCATTATTAAAAAATGTTATCTTTATTTAAGCAGTCTAAATGAAATATAAATGACATTTTTAAAGAAATGAGATTAAACATTCTGGCCATTATGAGGGGAAAACTATGCAGAAAGAAGGACTGGAAGCGGCAACATCGTGTGGACGTTACTTGCATGAGAGACGCAGCAGTTCAACGCTCACGTAGGCAATGCGAGCCGGGCGTGATGCCAGATGGGAACCAACACACTAAAAGCTCCAAAATGATGTGCTTCTCAAGGTCAAAGAAGACAGCTGATGGTGTACATCATATCTTTTCTTGTCTTGGTGAAATGAGGTTTCTATCATGGAAAGAAATGTTTTTCTTTTGGTGCAAGGATAAAAAATACTTCAAGCGACGCTTCCATCAACAACTGATAATGCTGATATTTTATGTAAGCTTGCATGCTCAACTTCTTGTTAGATTCAGTATACCGTGCTGCAGTCTGTGTGAGAAAGTTTGTTTGTCCTTCGCATACAACTGCAGAGAGAAATATTGGTACATTTTATTTACAAGGCTACATTGAAAAAACTGCCTCCTTATCATGTCCATGGAAACATTATGTCATTCTTCCAACCTGCACCATTTTGGTGAAAGTGCTTTTAAAATGATTGAACCCTCATGTTGGTGTGAGCTACAAAGACACTTCAAACTGGATCATCATAAAACGGGAGATTGTAAAAACATGATTAAGGACCAGACAGATAGATAAAGACATGGATAGATACTACCGATCCCAAGAATTTGACCAATGGATGTACTCTTCCGGGTACTGAACAACTTTGCTAATTCTTTGTATTTTTCTCCCCTTTCTTCTCCTCCAAATAACAGTTAAATAAAAAATAAAAATAGTTTGGGATTGTATCAGCTAAAATGCACATAAAAGCCATGTCTGAACAGGGCCATAGTCTAGTTGAGACAGAAATGGGCCTGTAACCAGACAATGGGGAGTGTTATAAAAGCAGTGCTTTGAGCAACAAGTGGTTGTACTCTTTTTGCTCTTCATTTCCTTCTTTTTTTCTCCATTTCTTTTTTCAAAGAAAGGATGCAGTAATTAGAGGGTAGACCAGGTGGAAGTACACAACTCAAGAGCCCGGCGCTAGCTCGCCCTCTCCTCCACAGTAAGATGGGAAGAGGGAAATGTGGAGGTCGGTAGAAGAGGGTGAACATGGCTGGAGAGCAGAAAGTAAGAGAAGAATACGTCTAGGTAAAAATGGGGAGAGGGGGAGCAGCAGCCGGGCTTGGGAGCATATTGGGTCAAAGAAAATAAAAAGTGTCATTTAGCCAAAGAAAGAAGATGAGAGCAGTGTGCACGACGAGGGGGGGCTGGAGCTGGGACGGCTGGGTGAGGTGAAGGGGAGGTGGAGGCGAGGTTAGCTGTTAAATAAGGTGGAGGTCATAAGAGAGGGGGTGGATGCCCACCGTGATACAAATGAGGGTCTGCAGGCAGGGGGGCCACCCACAGTACAACTTGGCCAACAAAGCTGCTTCTGTCTTGGCCTCCCTCCTCCACAGACCTCCTTGAGTGGGCAGGATTCCATTAGCAAGCTGCAGAACCTGGGGTCTATTCAACCGCTCGCCCAGGCCCGACTTAGTGTGTCCGCGAGCGCACAGACACACATGCACGCGCACTGACCCACGCACGTGCTCACCAAGCTCACATGCATGCACTCATTCACAGTCTCTCACACACACACACACACACACACACACACAGCTAATTAATCCTCAGATTACCCAGCCAATTATTACCACACTTGTACTAATTAGAAATTATTTAAAGCATTTCCCAATTAGGGTTTACATGCTCAGTTGGGCAGGAGTCTGCCTCGATAAACCAACTGGTTTTATAGGGGGGGGGGCTCATTCATATAAGCATGCATGTGTGCACACAGACACGCACATGCACACTTTTCAGGATCTGCCTGTGGTAATCAGGCCGTCTCAACGAGTCCCTCTGTTAGGACGAGGGGGATGAGGACAGACAAGAAGGAGGAGAAAGAAATAAAACAACAAAAGACATGCTCATTCAGTGCAGCAGCAATACTGTAGGTCGCTCTTGTTAGGGCTGGGGACAGTGATTAGGAGAGGCCACAATAAGACCTGCCAGGAAACACATGCCAATTAGGTTACCAGGAGAACCACAGGCCCTCATTGCTATGGGAAACCCACTAGTCTCTGCAACACACGGCCCCCCTCGCACACACACTCACACCCATGGCCTCATGCGCTACCTTTTTCAACCCTTTGATTGCATTATGACATGGGTAAGGAGAGGCCAAAGGGGGGGGGGGGACTGAGAAAAGAGAAGACACTGCAGCGCAATGGACAAAACGAGTGTGGTGAGAGCAAAAGGTCGAGGTAAAAGAAAAAGTAGAAATTGATGTTCAAGATCAAAAGTTGTTGCTTAGAGGGATCAACTTTGGAAATCTCCCTGTGGATTAAAAGCGTGCCTTCTGGTCAGCCCAGCATTCACCATGACAATAATAAACAGAGACAAAACACAAGGGGGAGTAACGGAAAAGGCAACAAATAAGGCTGCGGTGGTATAACGGGTGGGACTCTGGGGAGAATTATTAGCGGAGAGAATTACAGGCTCATCCATGGGTGACATGTAAGCCTCAGCTTCACACTCAAATGTTTACAACAGTGATATTTGCTCAACCGCGATGTTATCAGGCCTCGATGTAATACTCAGAGCTTTTGTTCTGACTTGCACGGCAACACTCACCATGTCTACAGATGCAATAACCAAGAAGCAGATAGCGGCGGCACGACGTTGCCAGCAGTGTTGTCCTGAGAAGCTGCGACATGACCCAGGCAGAACACAGAGAAAACTCACTGTGGAATATTTGCACTAATGTGATGATGGCTGAGATGCTGATTAATGTGCACGGTCCCTGTTATTAAATAAACAGGGTGAATACACAAAATATATTGAATAAATTAGAGCGTGAACCGATCTCCTCTGCAACATCCAGCTCATTAGAATTCATGAGGAAACGATGTTCTGATTGCGACAAGAGTCACTCATTAAGCCATGTTTGTCCCCCGCCAGAGCACCACTCCCTGCACGCTACCCCCCCGCTGCCCCGAAACACTTACCCCTCACGCCTGCCACACACTCCACATCAAATCCCCCCCCCCCTCCCCACTGCACACTCTCCTGCTAAAAGCTCCCTGACTTAACATCACCCCTTCCCAATGGACGTCACCAACAAACCACTAACCCTCTTTTCACCTCGTTCCCCTTCCTCCCCCCTCAGTGCATATCCCTCATTTTCCTCCACCTCCTCCTTCTCCTCTACTGGGATCTGTGTCATCATTTTAATTAATTTCTAATCAGGCGAGAGTAAACTAATCAGGGGAGGCGTTAAACAATGACAGCTCTGCCTGCTCAGCCTCACACTGGGGGCCGTCAGGCTGCTCTGCATGCCGAGAGAAACCGCACATTGTTAAAAAACTCAGTGTTGACGGGGCTATCTACACCCATCTCCTCTGCCATACATGTTAATACGGACCCGCAATGCAACGCATGTGGCCCCATTTGCATTTGCAGATTGGACATGCAATAAGATGTTGATTGATACCAGATTAAATTACCACCATTTTACATTCGTAGACTCTGCATGATCACTTTTATGTGCATTATGTGGTATGCAAAAACCACACGGGTTTGTGACTGAATAAACATATCAGCTCACGGACGTGATGGAAATGCATGTAAATGATCAGAATGGACAAATAAATAACCTAACCCTTCCTGAATGGTACAGTATGTATCTGCTTAGAATGGGTTGCACAAAGACTGCAGTTATCTGTAGGCGGCCAGATCCCACCAAGGCTGAGCCATTGTGGAAAACAGACAGAGAGGGAGAGCGAGGGAGGGAGAGAGAGCACTTTTGGGCAATATATTAACTGAGACAATGTAACAAGAGAGCGTTGATTAACCTCTTCCAGGCTTACCCTGTGCCTAAAATACCTTAAACCAACATAAGTGAGTCATAATTGGCAAATTCTAACTATATGATTGCATGACAATGAAGCTGATGACAAAAAATTAGTTCATGACCACCATCACATCGGCTGGCGAAGGGAAATTTTAAAAAGGTGCATTTTGAATCTGGCGTAAGTGTGTGATTGGCATCAGGGTGAACCTTCAGGCGCGTTGCAGCCTCAGCTACGTGTCTGCAACCCAGTGGATATAGTCAAGTTACAACTCCAACGGTCCGTCTCGGTGTTATGAAGAAAGAGGCTCTCATGTCTCTCTCATCAAAGCTTGGTAACCAGACCTGATTTCTCCTTCTGCTAGCGCCATGGCAACTGATGACCATCAACCTAAGGACCAAAGACCACTGGCATAGTTACATGACACACAAACAAACAGATGGACACATGCACTCAGAGACGTAGAAACAAATTACTATATATATATATATATATATATATATATATATATAGTTTGTTAAGTCGCGCAACAACAAATTCACATACAAGAAAACAGAGCCACAGTGAAATCAAAGTTTCAATAGACTCCTAAAGGATATTTAACCGAGAAAAACTACACAGAGATGGAGTGTGTTTAAAAAGATTTTTTTTTTTTTAAAATCATCCCCCTCCCCTCTATCACCACCTCCTTCCGTGCCCTCCTTGCCAAGTATTAGATTCCCATGCCAACCGCTTCCATGGGATAGAATAAGGATTGCGGAGGTGGGAAGCTGAAACCCTTCCATAACATGTCAAACAACGCTGGAATCCAAAATGCAAGAGGGAGAGAAAAAGGGTTAGAGGCAGATTTTCTACGGGGAGAAAGAAACTGTCACATCATCAGATTGGTTATTCTAAGTGGAGGGATGTGGGTATGGGGGCGGGGAGGGAGGGGCGGGGTGGCAGAGGCTTGGGCTGGCAGAATCTGGCAGTGGTACACGGTGGCGGTATTTCCACTAAAATAATCAGCCCCCAGGCAACGGAAGGGGGGGGGGGGGGGTTGCGGGTTGGAGGGAAGACAGACAGAGCGAGGTTAGGGATTGTAGGGCTAGGAGAAGGAGTCGGGGTGGGTGAGGGAGAGGGAGGATATAAGGGAGGGAAATAGCAAGATGGAGAGAAAGAAAATCTGGGAAGCTAACCAAGGAAATCCTGCTTCTCAGATATGCAGCTGTGGAATTAAAATTGGTGTAAAAACACGAGAACAAAAATATACTTCACACTTCACAAGCCTATTGAAGGGAAGGTGGGGAGGGAAGGGGGGGGGGCAACTGTGGGAGGGGGAAGATGTGCCACTCTATGCTGGCACTGATACCTCAGGCACAAGGGGTAAACAGCTATTCTCCTCACATCACGTCGTCTGGTGCAGTGGTTTCGGGGTGTGAGTGAGTAAGTGTGGGGAGGCTGAGCTTGGTGCCTGCAGGGGTCTCATCAGGCTACAGGGCGAGCTCAAGAGAGAAGACAAGAGCCCCTCAAAGATCAAGAAACACAAAAATGCCCCGTTGAAACAATTTCTACACTCCCGCGTCCCCTCAAGCACATCGCAACGAACAGCGAGGCATTGATTCGCGATCAAACGACCGTGATCGTCACTCAAATTTAATAATAACAACCTTCACAATCAAAAACGCTCTAAATATACTGTACCTCCACTTCGGGCCAGGATTAGGCCCTTTCTGTGCACACATTTGTGTTGATGTGCTGCATTACGGAACAAAGAACTATCAGAATCGAAAACAACCATGCAAACACACAGATAAACGACAAATCAATTAATTTTAAACGCGGCAAAATAAAATGTACAAACACTGTGTTCTATTGCCGAAATATGAATGGTAATGCAAAGAAATTCTGCACAGGAGAGCAAGACTCCCCACTGTGTACGAGCACTCGAACACAGACACAAAAAGCAGGCGGCGTCCGTAGGTACATGTGCACTTACACACAGATGTGTAACTTCAAAAAGGACTCGAAAGAATGTTTAAGTTGCATTTCACTCAGCAAAACCATGCAGCTTCTCTCATGAAGAAGAAGAGAAAAAAACTAATTAATGATTAATAATGCAAGCTCTGAGAGTCGTGTTATCAAATCTGGCCTACTGGAGTGTGACACCAAAAATAAAATAATACAATCATCAAGCATAATGAGTGAGTTAAGAAGTTTCTCTTAATGCATGTGTCGGAGTAAATGGTTGCAGCCGAGCATTGTGTTATTTCATCACTGTCGAGACTTGATCTTAATACAAATCTCTGTGTAATACAGGCCTATTCATGCAGCCTGCCTTTCCCCGCTGGTTCAATTACCATGGGCTTTTTCGCAGTGATATTCAATTAAAAAAAAAAAAAAAAAGCTCTTCCTTCAGTTTGATCAGAAAATAAATTTGGCAATGCATAAATAATAGTTTCAAAATGCTGCGTGCATGCAGGGTTGTGTGTGAGTGTGTGAATACTTCCTCAAAAGTAGAAGAAAGTTGGAAGTTGATATCCACCATGTTCGAAGAGAAATGAAACTGCATTTAAAAATAAATCTGATATTTAGTATTTCTATACAATTTAACATTTTTATTCCTGCAGTTTTTCTTCAAAATTAAGATACTCATTATGACAAAAAAAAAAAAGAACTCTCAATTACAAGATGAGAGTGGAATATCGGAGACAGAAGGACAATTAAGCGACCGTAAAATCATGAAAAGAAAAGCGAAAGATAGACAGAGCAGCAAATCTACCTTATTCAGTGAGCAGTGTTTTTGTTGAGAGTATTCTCTACTGAATTTGCCGGCTTTCATTTCATTTCCCTGACATTCTCTCTGTCTGACCATCCAAGTCCTCTCCTGAGACTGATGAGTGGAAGCAGAGTTCCAGAGAGAGCTATCAGGATTAGGATAATTAATATCATCTCATTTCACTGTGATCCTCTCCGCGGCCCACTGCACACACAAGGACGGGACGCAGTGAATATTGTGGCAAGAGTATCCAGTCGGCTGTCAATCTAGGCTGCAGTCGCCTTCACCCCCCCCACCCCCCCCACCCCACAGACACACACACACACACACACTCACACACACCCTCCTCGGCGGCTAAATTGCAGTTTGAGAGACGACAGGGGAGAGGCAGCGGTGGCAGCGGTGGTGGGGGGGCTGCCGGGGCCCGAGGGACGCCATACAATGGAGCGTGCTGCTGACCAGCGTTCAGGTGAAATTGAATTGGAAATCTTCCACGGCTGGTTAGCATAACAAAGGGCCTCGTGGCTTTAGACAAAGGCTGCTTCTCTAATGCACAAAATCAATCTCTCTACGGGCTCGGCGCATTGTTCCCTCCCGCCATACAGGTGTTCCTTCAATGGTCCTTAATCAAAAGTGTCAAAACAAAGTTAAGAGTTATCTCTGCTCCTCCGCAGCTGCTTCTGCAGAGCAGAAAAGAGGGAACGAGACCAGACGGCCGGGATAGCAAACAGCTGAGCGAGTGTGTGTACGGGATGTCGGATGCATTCAGTGCGTTCTACACCGTGATCTGTTGTCACAATTCTCATTTCTACCTGAGGCCTGTCCAACTGTGAGCAACTGGTTCTCTCGTCATGAAAAGGAGGCAAAAGTTTGACTTGTTTCAGAAAGAGAAAAGAGGGTGCACGGACGGATGCAAGCGGTTTTCAACATCTTGTTGTTACAGGGGCAGCCTTCCGATCATTTCTATACTCAAACGCCAATGTGGCGGTATGATTTGGTAATATTGGTAGTAGTTGCAGTTCTCCCTGAAGGCTGTTTAACAATGGGAAAACAGAGTGCTCTTGTGAGCACTTACGCCTACTCACCCTGAACTTAAACTGCTTTAAAATGACACCGTGTTAGCCATAAAGCAATACATACAGGGAAACAGATCCAGTATTTAATGATTGCTATACATCCCCTCAACTTGTGTTTTCTGCATTTTGAAGCCATCGAGGATACGGAGCTATGGAGAGAGGGGGCTGTATGGTGCTGTCTGCTCTCCGTGGCGAGCAGACGCATTCGATGGCTGTATGTTTTGATAAGGTGAGGATATCTGTCGCCGCTCTGTCTGTGGATTACCACATAAATACCAACATAAATAATCTGTAGACTAATCCCATCGGCTAATAAGTAGCATCATAGACTCAACGCCTCCACGCTGACAGCCAACAGACGACAATCCATCAGCATGCACTCCCTTCACCGCCATATCGCACCATGTGGTTTAAAATGTCAGCTGAGTGGCAGGGTATATACACTATATAATACACTTTAAACTGACATTTTCGTGACTGTGACAGGGGGGGTGGTAACGTTGATATAATCATCTATCATTTCATATCACTATTAGCCATGTGTTCTGTGAAATGGTCTCTTCAGAATTACCCTGAATACATCCATGTCAAATTTGAAGTTATTTCACAGTACACCCTTTTTCAAGAAAACTAAATGGAAAAAATCACCTCAAAATACGTCACAACACTCAGAAAATGTCCTCATGTAAACATACACACATAAAATATTTCCCCCCGAGTGGTTCGCAGTCATTGTAATCCTGTTCAGAATGACCCTGAAGTCTGCAAAATAAACCTGAAATAATTCTAATATCTTACTTCAAACTAAAATAAAAAGTTGCAGCCCTGTCCACAGAAAATACTGCAATAATGAAAAAAAAAACACTAGAAACAAATCAAATCCAATACTGATTTTCTCAAGCACCACCTGTTTGTCCCAGGCCTGCACCAACCCGCTATCTACCCCGCTACTTTGTTTACGTCCTCACTAAGACATAATAATAATAAGAAAAAAAAAGCATTTTCCCCAGCACATTCAGACTAAGCCACAGAACACAGAATGGATACATATTAAATTGGCAGCTGCTTGTGAACGAGGGGAATACAAGAACATAAGCCTCAGTGGTAGCACGAGATTGCATGGAGTGAATGGGAAGATGCAAGTGGGTGCGACTAAAGGGTGAATTTGCCCTGGGCAGTGAGATATGAGGCAAAGTGTTGAAAAGAGTTCAACTTAAGCAGAAAAGGTGTGTTTTATCCATCGAGTTCATTCATCCCAGGGCTTCAAGGATCTACTTCATGAGAGACAGTATAAATGAAAGAAAGAATAATAATGGGGCTACTTCTGTGATATTTTACAATGCCTGCCAAAAAACCCAAATTAAAACACCTGTAACTTATATTTGTATAGTGTGCCGTTTGCACTGCTAGCACTGTTAGCAACGTCAACTGTGAGCCACTGCTCAGTGATGTAGAATGCATTATTTAATGTAGTAAGCAGCAAGATACATTGGTATCAGCACATATAATACTGTATATATGTAATGTGAGAAACTGATATTTTATGACATGAGCATGTTATTACTTTTGTTACTGTATAAACATAGTTTTACAATATCCGTGGTCTAACTCAGTGGTATCTTCTTCTGATAATCACTATTCAATGTATTGTCTAATGCTGTTTTAACAATTTCACAACTGTTTCTAGTAAAAACCTAACGGCCAGTCTGCTGTTTTTAACTTTTATTGAATGTGTTTGGAGGGCAGAAGAAAAAAGAACAGTTAAATAATAAGTTCGGCTGTATAACACAACAGTGTCGATCACAGACAGCAGTTTTGTTGTGTGCCGTCAGGTAAAAAGGAAGAGAATGAGCCATTTTGTTATTACAGTATGGACCAGATAATAATAATAATCTTTTTGACACATAAATAGCCTTTTCAAAATTAGCCGGCTTACAGCGGACGTAGTCTGCTGCTCTTCTCACCTCCACTATCTCTTGCCAGGCATCCAGCGGCCCTTAGCTCAATCTCTCACAGCCTCTGCTGCTCTGGCCCTTGGGAGGACTCATGCAGACCAGTTGATTAAAAATCACTTAGTGGAGAACACAAACAAAGCTGTCAGCTTTTGGCTTGCCCTTGGGATTGGAGTGAGGGGGAAGCAGAGGAGGGGTAGAGTGAACAAGAAGAGATGAAGGGGACGAATAGGGGACGAGACACTTAGCAAGTTCAGATAGATTTGAAAAGTTGATGATTGTAAAAAAAAAATCAAAATGACTGCATTTAACATACTGTTGAAATCCATCGTCTTTTCTTCTTCATGTGAAGGATGCTCGACTGACAACTGTGCAATCCAAAGTAAGAGGTGATCGAAGTGGATGGATGATTTATTTAGAGTATTTACTTTCAAACTCATGCTGGGAATATGCAACTTTTCCTACTGGACACATCCAATTTGTGCTCACACAATCAGTCGTATTATCCAGTTCTTCATGTAATGGGGGAAACTAGGGCTGCAGCCAACTCATTATTTCCTCGCCCACAAATTGCCAGACGTTGAAAAATGATTTTTTTCCAACCACCAATCCAAAACTCAAAGATCTTCCACTTACAATGAGATAAAAAACATTTTTTTGATTCAAAAATGACTTGCATGATTAATACAGTATCAAAATCAATCAACCAAATTATTCAACTTATTCTTTCAGCTTTAATGATATTCACTACTCAAAGACCAAATCTGTGATCTGGGTTGTGCCATCAAATATTAAAAATGAATCAGTTATTCTGATAATTGATTCATTGTAATTGTAATTTTCTCAAGCAAAAATGCCCAACATTCTTTAATTACAGCTTTAGAACTGTGAGTATTTGTTGCTTTTCAATGCCTTATGTGATGGTTAAAGGAACATCTTACGGCTTTTGACTAATAGGTCAAGGTTGGACCCGTGTCACAATTACATTTTAGAGACCAGATGATGAACTCATTAAATCGAGGAAATATCCTAATCTCAACTATTTTTAGTCACAGCGAGAAATTAAATCAGAAAAACTGAACCCAACACACATCTTGTTCGCTCCTTAGCTTTTACTGTACGAGTCAGTCAGAGGTGAGCGAGGGACGGATCAGCTGGTCGGAAACTAGACGTGTCAACACATGATGACCGTTGCTGGTCTGATCATACTGTGACACCCAGGACAGTCTTAATTAGTGAGCACATGTGAGTGTGCGCACACACAGTGTGTGTGTTGTGCACACATTTGCATACACGTGCAACAGACAAACACACACACATGCACACAGCTGCCACTGACAAGGCTAGGCCAACACAGCTCCAACGGTCTACCGGCCTTCACTACCAGATGGTAGTTCTTCCGAAACACACCCACCCACACCCATGCACATGCACACACACACACACACACACACACACACACGCACGCACACACAGACCATAAGAAGAGATGTGATGTAACACGCACACTCGTTTTGTGTAAGTCATATTCTGCTCATAATATTCCGGGTTGAAGGACTTAAATATGCTTCCACGTCTTTTCGCAGGTGCAACATATTTGACGAGCTTCAGAACTTCACCTGCACGGCCCACACTTTTCCCGACATCGCTGAAAGTATTAGCAAGTCATCGATTTGTAACATACCCTACAGGAGCACCTCACACTGACCTGTGTAAACATCCGCGGCATATAGGAGTAAGGTGAGAAGTGTCCCTGGGGAGGAAAGTTGAAAGGCAAAGTGAGAGAAAAAAAAAGCAAGAGAAGCACAGACAGACAATGAAAGCAAGATAACAGGTATATGAAGGGAGGAAAAAGGAAACAATGAATATGGAAGTCTCTCAGGCTGCAGAAGCAAAGTCACCCCCTCAATATTCCCACTGGGGCCTTTAAGGGTCAACTGAGAACTAAGAGGCACATTGGTGTCCAGTACATTGCCTGTGCAGACGACAGGACAAACTTGTTTGGTGGATTATACACGCACACACACACACACACAGGTTCTACTCTCTATCACGTCGCTGTTGTGGGTCTCCCATCTTATTTTTGCTGACCTGTATGCGAGTGGGGTTGACAGAGGTGAGCACACAATCTCCTGACGCCCAAACACAGAGAATTGAATCACCCCTGGGCTGACCTCCTCGGTGCAACGCCTCCGCCTATCTGCACCCCGTGCTGTCGAAGGGACCGTTTAGGGCAGACAGTGACCCCTGACGTGGCCCCCGGGTCCGTGGCTCCTCTGCCTCGGCTGCTGGGCAACATGACAACCCATACAAGGCCCTGTCAAACACATGATTGACACGTCTCCGCCCATCTCGACCAACATTCACGCCCGCCCCGGCAAATTACCCCAAAAGCCAGACAGACGACCGTATCTTGGCTCTGTATTTTCTGTCGTCGTCTCCCATATGTTACACACACAAATACACATATACTCCGTTCTGTTTGACACAATGTATTAATCGTGTCGAATTATGTAAAGCTGGCTGATGCCGCAGGTAACAAACAGATGCATTTTATTTTCTTCTAGTAGTGTGAGCTGGAACCAAAGCCACAAAACTGGCTCAGTTTAAATGGAAAGACCCGGTTATTCGGTGACTCAATCAGAACAAATACACTGTGTGATTTAGTGTACAGGGCAGTCTGATCACGCACCTCTCTTCATAAATCACAATGTCTCTCATGCATTTGCTGTACTTGCGGTGGATACTGGCAAGTGACACACACACACACACACACACACACACACGTACAGCATACAGAGAAGCCACGCGCACAAACACAAAGAAAGAAAAAGAGCTACAGTACTCCCTACATCAACAGTGGCCTAGATAAACACAAAAGAGTCACCCCATGAAAATAACCCTCCATCTAAGCATCACTGTACTTATCTACTCATAAACATCGGGATAAATCAATTCATTGAGAAACACATTTTTTTCCCTCTCATTTGAAATTACAGCTTCGGGACCAAAGCAAGCATGATCGCATAGGTCAAATTCACTAACCTCTTCTCTCCATGGCAACAGTCTACCTCTTACAAAAAACAACACAGACACATACACACACACTCACACACACACACACACACACACAAACAAAAGCTCAGTGTGGGTTTTTTTTAAGTCATTGTGAGGCTTTTTTTCCATGACCTCCAAATGTGTTTGTCATGAGCGTGTTTGCATGTGTTTCACAAGGACACGAGGAATGCGTAGATGTAGATGTGTATATATATGTACATGTGTATACGTTCACATAGGTTTATCTATCTGTGTTTGAGAGTGTGTGTGTGTGTGTGTGTGTGTGTGTGTGTGTGATGACAACCCTGTTATCACAGCGTCTGTATTAGCATTGAAGCATCTCACGCTTTGTTTTACTCTGACCTGTATAATCAGTGTCACATTAGCAACACAACAAATCAAACGCTGTGAGTTTCCCCGCTGCAACCTCACACACACACACACACACACACACACACACACACACAGACACACAGACACAGACACACACACAGACACACACACACACACACACAATGCATGTCCTCCTTCATGCTCCCAGCTGGCCACCATACTGTGTCAAACAAATGCTAATTAATATGATAACTAATACCTATTACACAACATGCAAAGCCCCAAAACCACTAATTTAATTTTTGAAAGCAGAGAGATGAAATGAATCAAGGAAACGTCCTCCTGTCCGGATCACAGCTGAGCTAACATACAAGTAGTTGGTTAGATTCAAGTGTACTTGAAGATTTATTTAAAAACAAGCTCAGGTTAAAATATGACAATTGATCAAATCCAGTTAAAATTCAAACAATGACACTGTGGTGACTACTATCATAATCCAATCTTCAGTAAGGGTAAAGGTTTCTTCTCCAACTGATATACTCGTGCTATTTAACAAATAACAAGGTAATATACTGAAACAATTAGTCGATCGATATAAACTCCAACTATTGCAATAATGGATTAATTGTTTAAGGTTCTAAATTGTGAGTATTCTTTCTAATGTGACAGTTAACTGAATATTTTTAGGTGGAATGCAACGACGTCTTGGGCTTTAAGAAAGTATAAGAGGTATTGACCCCTTTTTTCCTTACCTTTAAAACATTAATCAATTAATCAAGAAAATAATCTTCAGGTTAGTTAATAGAAATAGTTATTTGCAGCTCTATAATATACTAATAATTAAAATATTCTTAAAGCAATTGGCATTTTGTTAACTGTAAAAAAAAAACAATACATTAAAAAATAAAATGTTGCCCATGAAACACAAGTTTATTGGACAATAAGCATATCGGAACAAGAAGCTTACTGTTTTGTTTGCCTAGTTGCATCTGAAGCCAAGGTCTTAAAATGTATTTCAGATTTAGGATAAGCCACTTCAGACTTCATGTCTTTTGTAATTGTTTTGACTTTAAATGAGAGAATTCAATTAAACAAGGTTTTTCAAACAATCAAACAGTTGTGGATGTTTTGTTTTTTTCCCCACCATTGGTGAAAAGTACAGTAAAACAGTAAAATATAACTGCAGAGTGAACAATTAATGAAAAAAGTACAAATTGCCTTCATAGATCAACAGCAATGCAGACTCTTGTTCTCCTTTCTTGATGCACGAGGAGGAAAGTCAGCATCTGCTCAGCTCCTTCCACTGTGAACCAACAGTGTTGGGGAGAGATTTTTTTAAAAAAAAGGAGAAGAAACAAGAAGAGAGGAAGGAAAAAATTGAGAAGAGTTGAGAAAAACAGAGGAAGGAAGGGAGAGAGGAAGACAGACGGAGACAGATGGGCCAAAAGACAAGTGCGGAAAGACAGACGGGAAGAGGGAGCTGAAAAGGAGAAGGAGAGGAGATGGAGGGATGGATTGAGCGAGGAGAAGGAGGCGTACTGTAGGAGATCCAGCTGACATTAGCGGGTGAGTTTATGAGATGTGATGATTAGCCAAATCCTGCTAATCAATGACACATTCACACGGGTTCCTGCTCTGTTGCTAAACACTAATTGGTCTATTCTGCGGCAAATAGGGAGATGCTGTTTCCCACTTCACTGTGAGCAACGCGAGCTGACACGGGGGCACATGTGGGCGCACGCACACACGTGTCAAACGTTGCTTGAATACACATACTGTACATCTGTAGCAGATTCTGCTACATAAAAAGGTCAAATTGAGACTGATTCAATTTGAGAGTGGATGAGGAGCAGAGGATCCTGCTCCACTCGCTCTCACAATAAGGAGAGAATGGGATCCGAGAGCGGGCCAGTTGAACTAGCAGAAGGGGGGTGTGGGGGGTGTGGTAGCTGGAGACGGAGCCCTAAATTCAATTTCACTTTGTTGAGTACTTAGATAATGTCCCCTAATGTAATGCCAGGCCGTGAGTGGATCCACAGTATAGCCATAAGGCGGCCATTAATCACAATGCAGCAGCAGCGCCACCACTGTTCGAGGACAGGGACTGCATAAGCGAGCTGAAACCACACACCTATTAAAAATCATCCACGAAACGTACAAATTATAGGAATATATATTATTGTGCATTAACATTTACATATTATTCATGTAAATTGAAGTTAACTGTATATATTGTCTATAAATATGTATACTTGCATGTACTGTACATAACTATTGCATTACCAAGACAAAATAATTACCACACTCTTGTTGACCATCGTAGATATAAAGTATTTTCCATTTTTATTTATATACAGCTTCTCAGCTACGTTTCTAAACATAATAGTTATGTGTTTAATCTTTGCTCAGGTTTATTGTCCTTGTTTTATCTGCATGTTGACGTACAATGACAGCCACTGGAAACCAGTCAATCATTGTTTGTGTAATCATGCTTGGCCAATAAAGCTGATTCTGAATATTGGAGCAAAAGTGAGCTTCGTAAAACTTGAATTATCAACATTAATCGCATATTAGGCTGATTCCATTCTATGAAGCACTGGCATGATAATTATAACTGATCCCAACCAGCCAGTAAATATTAGAACTTAACATATTGTTTAAAATCATTTAATCAGAGCAATCATTTTGACAATAAATCAATCCATTCATCAGGTCATTTTTCAAGTATAAAAATGACGTGGTTACAGCTGATTTTTTGGTTTTATAGAATTGGTAAGTGAATAAATTAAACAACCAAGTAGCTTGGGGAAATGGAGCCATCATTTTTCTGACATATTATAGATTAATCAGTCAACTAAAAATGTCAAAAGAGTAATCAGTAATGAAATAATTGCAGCAGAAGCAGTCCTATAATTTAGTATTTGCATATAGTACTCGCTATAGATCCCCCCCCCCCCTCCCCCCTTTGAGGATGGTATTGTCAAAACATTTTCACATACACATCTCTCAATCTATCTCATAGAGTACACACACACACACGCACTTACACACACACACCACGGTGAGTGCAGTCAATGCGGGATGTATTCCTCTCTCAGTGAGTGCCACTGGTTAACAGCGCTTTGCGTTGAAGAGGAGGACAAGAGGAGGGTTCACTCAAACACATGATGGTTACTACCTAAATATTAGTGCAGGGACTCTCCCTCTCTCTCCGAGTGTGCCTCAGTGTGTGATATTGTGTGTGTGAGTGTGTGCGTGCGTGTGTGAGTGTGTGTGTGGATGTAATTATGTGCAGAAGAGAGGCTGTTTGGGGTAAATAGAGTTGCAATTATTCTTTTAACCTGTTAGATTGTCGGTCCTGCTAACACACGGGGCCGGGAGCAGAGACAGAAAACAGACAGAGACAGACAGATAAGTACTGCATTTAGAGACAAACAGTGGCACACATTTTTAACTCAAAACCAAATGCCTACATCTCTCTCTATGACATGTATTATGAGAAATGTGTCATGAGTAGTCAGAGTGAATGGGTTTTAATGATACGTCTGCACAAGAGATACCAACATATGCAATTCAGCATTGTTTTTTGTTTCATTTCTTTATATAAAATAACAATGATTGTAGCACCTGCAACCCTGAAGAGACTAAAAGAACGATTTAATTGATTTATGTGAGGACAGTTTGTTGTTTTTACTTATATTTCTATTTCAAAAACCCTTGGCTGTATGAGTGTTTAGAGCAGGTGCTAATATTACTGCTGTAAGTGATTTTATTACTGTGCGTCAAGACATAATATCATTAAATTGATTTAATTTGCGATACACGCGCTGTTGACAGCTGTTTGACTGAGCTGAAGTGTAATGTTCCATCAGCAGCAAATAGAGTAAAACCCATTCAACATCTCTACTGCCACATTAGAGACAGGAAGCACATTTTATTATCCCTCAACACTTTCTAAACGGTCTCATAGCAAAATGTGATGACTAGCTTTTGATCTCCCTGCAAAGTATTCAGGTGGGAAGGGCGGAGGTTTAATTCAGATCTTTTTCTTATTAAATATACAAATTTTATCGAGTAAATAAATCAGAAACATCAATATCACTCGTTCAATTTCATAATACAAATACATTCCCGAAGAAATATTACAGCAATTTCTTCTCTCACTCTCTCTTGCTATCACACACACACACACACACACACACACACACACACACACACACACACACACACACACACGCACACACAGACACACACACACACACACACACACACACACACACAGACACACAAAATCGGCTCAGATCACCAACTCAGCAGATCTCAACCGCTTGTCACCTACGATAACTCAACGCATGCACACACACAAACACGCACGCAGAGTTTGGTGGCCCTTGTCAATAGGACGTTAAGGGTTTGGCACTAATGACCAGTGTAGAGATAAGAGAGGAGAGGTTAATGTGTTGCTGTGGGTGATCAAGATAAGGCCGATCCCTTTAAGCCTGTGGACAATGAGACAGTGAGAAAAGGAGAGAGGATACAAAAACCAGAGGTAAAAGGTGGACAAAAATATACAGGAATAAGCAAAAGCCTTGCAGACAACGTGGAGCTGGTTGTGTAAGACTCAGCGCCCCATGCAAACTACTGTTGATCACATTGGATGTAGGAATAAGTGGAATTATGCAGATCCAGTCCATCAGGACTGCGCACACACACAAACATGCACACAGCACAGCGGAGCACTAAACACTAAAAACTCAATAGCAGCCACCAACCAATCCAGGTTTTTTTTCACTGAATGGGTTATCAGCGCAGCTCAAAAGACAAACCAAATATACGATCCTGTGCTGAATTCAAAAGGGGCTTAATTTGGAAGCTGTCTTTGTGCAGGTACGTGTGTATATATACGGCATCTACAGTATGCGTGTTTGTATCTCTGGTGATATTTTTTTACTTGTTCATAGCGTCGGGGGTAGACACAATTTATTGAGATTGCCATTTTTAAGTACTATATGCGAGTACTTGTTCAGCTTTAAAAGACACCCAATGCATGTACATTTGTAACCACAAACACACCTTCTTTTCTGTGAGCAAGTAACATAAAATCCCCCCCCACCCCACCCCACCCCACACACACACACACACACACACACCTGTGCGGCCGGCAGGGTCGGCTGACATTTGGACACTTGTCAATCATCTCTTTCAATAGCCAAGCGGCAGGAAAAATGGAGTCGGGGGGTCACCAACTCAGTGTATCGCCATGGCAACAACTGCAGTGAAGTTCATAGCCCGCTGGGACTGCAGTTCTAAGTGTGTGTGTGTGTGTGTGTGTGTGTGAGAGAATGTCCATTTTTGATTCTAGTTCAAGTGTATGTGCATGCCTCCTTGTGTGTCCAATTGTTCCCCATCAGCCAGAGGCAAAAACTCCTCCCATTTTAGCTCTCACCTTGCAACCTCACATGCAGCTTTAGCCTTTTCTCCCCACCTCTTCCCTCCCGCCCCTCCCTCTTTTTTTACCCCCCTCCCCTAAGCAGCGGGTCAAGGAACAAGGCCCTGCAGGAAGTACAGCGTCCCAAAAAAAACGTAACCTTTCACCACCTTGGCCTCTCCCTCTCTTTCCCCTTCGCCTCTCTCCGTTTTCCCTTTCTTCCTTGCTGGTGTGCGTTTCGTTGCGATGCTCCACTTGCTCCTGCTCTACATGTAATTGTTTTCTCATCTTGAATAGTTGCGTTCATCTGTTCAACAGTTGCTACATTTGGACTTTGTTGTTGAATCGGTGGAAAAATGCATGTTTTATCCCATACTGTGGTTCACGTCTACAAGCGACCCTGTGTTCAGCCAAAGCACAAGAAAACAGGGTGATTGAGCACACAAACAGCCACAACAAACTATGTGGAGTCTGCACCACTGGTGGTCTGTTTATGGGATGAATACGAAGGATAATTTGTGTTCTCAGTCAGGGAAAATAGCTCAGATTGAGCCTCGGAGGACAATCTGCTGACCCGTTTACCGAACACTTATCGCAGAGAGGTTCACCAGCACCATTCATCCTCCTGGGGCTCCAGCAGCCACACACAAGCAGGTACCCAGTCCCTCCTATCCACGAGACTATAATGACAGCACGATGTGCAGTGACAGCAGCCACACAGAAATGAATTTAATACAATGCTCCAAATGGCATGTGGTTCTGGGAATAAATATCGCTTGTGAAAATGTTGCCGTGCACATTTAGACAGCAGTTCTTAGCAGATTTTAGGGATAGTTTAGATAGAAGGCTAGACCCCATATTTCTGTTGCAACAAAAGATGCCGATTGGAAAAATAAAGCACTGGTAATGAGTAACAAAAATGTAAAACAAATGTAAAAAAAAGAAGAAGAAAAAAAGTACACAGTTTGCTAGACGTATGTTAATTTTGTATCCGTCCTCATACCGTAACTAGTGACTTCTATGAGTAAAATCTGCTGCTAATAGCTGTTTGATGTGGATTAACATGCTCCATTACCCCAATGTACCAACACTGCCAGAGCCATTACAGAGCACACACACACAGAAATACACGCTCCATGACACAGACACCAACTCCATCCAAATCTCCCCCTGACAACGTGTGCAAACACACATACACTTCTCTGTCCAACACTCTCCCTCTTCCCAGTCCCATCAATGGACAAGGCCTGACTGGAATGGCGTAATTCTGGGGATAATTCATGGATAATTTTGGGATAATCTCCAGCAAACCATTCGGAGCGCTGCCACCCAGTTTGCCCGCAGCCTGATTACCAGGCTCCGAATGCCAGCCACTTGTAGTGACCAGCACCGCCAGCAACCACTTTGCTGCATGCAAATAAACAAAACAAACAAGGACCTCCAGCACGGAAACATCCAGCTACGCTCGGATAGATGCTCACTAAATACTGTAGGTTAATGAAAAGACACACACACACACACCAAGGACGAAGGCAAACAAATCCAAAACACCAATGCAAGACTGTCTCGGTATGTGCAGAAGCATACATGTGGAGAGAATACACACCAAGCCCCCCCCCCCCCCCCCCCCACACACACACACAAAGCTGAGGGGATTTCCATTATGTGCGATTGCCATCTCGTGGTAGGAGTAACTATATGATTAAGAGTTAATGCCTACCCTTTACTGTGACATGCAATTAAATATTCAATTCTACAGTCTCAGCCAAGGCCACAACATAAAAGGCAATTTCTCTGTTTATCTTTCAACGACTCAAGACAATTCTGCCCGCTGAGATTAAGCCAGCGAATGTATCATTTTAAATATCTAAAACACTGATAAAGCAGAGCATTCAACCAAGTTTACATCTTCACATTGTTAAGATGAACACACACACACACACACACACACACACATAAACACACACACACACACTGACCAAGAGATTAGCAGGGCATATGTTCAGCTTTATGTAGAATTTGGCCTCATGTTGGAAATGCTCAAGGTGCTGCAACTGTGGCTCAAATGTTGATAAATACTGACATCTAGTGGCTCATCCTAAAAACTCAAGTTGCCAGATGGATATCCCACATTTAGACTTACCACCACCTCTTGGCCAATACACTGATTTAACGACAAGCAAAAGAAGGCTGATACAATTATTTTTGTCCAATAACCATTTCAGAGTTTTCTTACATGAGTATAGCCATATTTTTTTAATAGTCCCATATAGATTACAACCTTCAAAATAACCGATGTGTTATGCATTCCTAAGAGGATACAAAGTGATAAGTTAACACTCCTGTAAGACTATGATTATTTAGCGCCATTTTCAGTTATCCCATACCTTTCTGCCAAGAAGTGGCACATAATGTTAAAAGGAAAAACTTCTTGTTACACAATTAAGAATTGGTGGGGACTGTTAACCACTGCTAAACTACGCGCATTACTTCAGACACTTGACATTGCACTTGAACTGTGCATTTTCCTTCATACCGTTTGTGCAGGAGCATGCAAACTCCCCCAGACACACAGACAGACGCACACAAACTCAGTTCAAGTGCACCCAAATAAGTGCCATTTCAGTTTTACTCACCATTAGTTAAGACATCTATCTTTTAGGCAGTAAAACTATGAATACATGTCATCAACATCATCTTCCCCCACTGTCATAAAACTTTGTCCAATGGTGGGTGGGGGAGGATAAAAATTGGTAGCATCCAGAGAGGAAGCATCCAGAAGAATGGGTGTCTCCAGTCCAACAGTTTGTAAGAATCACTGTCCAATGAAATGGAGAAAAAAAAAGCCAGTAATATGAAATGTAACAGCTGAGTAGAGAAGATACAGGAAGCAGGGTCCCATTCGGTCAGTCCGTCACTCCACAGAGCACTTCAGTCCAGCACTTTAGTTAGTCCAGAGAAACTCACTTCTTCACAAGTGTGTTGACTGCTGAGCATCACCTCACAGAAACAACTTTGACCTGCACGATTACAGACGGTAACAGTGAGAGATCGTCGAGACCAACTGATGAATCAAAGTGGCATGAAAGCTCACCTGTTTTTCTCAGCCAGCCATCGCGTCTCCTGGCGGTAAAAGCCTTCCTGTCAGTTTTATAACAGACACGCTGGTCTCCTCTCTCACACACACCCCCCCTCTCCAACCCCAACCCTATCCCCACCTGCTTCCTTTTCTCTGCACTTGACCAATCCACTCCATCAGCTCCACTGCTCTCAAATCCACACAGATTTGCACTGTGCAACCTATTCCATTTTTAAAAAACTCTCACTCACTTGCCTTCTCCCCCCACTGCTGCCAAACCAGTCACCTGTAGGCTTAGAGGTACTCCAAGCCAATTCCCGGTCTCCCGCCTTCCTCGCCTCATTCTTATCTCGTCTATCTCTCCTACTCGCCGTCATTTTCACCCCCCAACGCCCACTCAGTTTTCACTCCTACCCACTTTTAGTCCTTTCACTTCCTCTAATAAGTCCTCTGCCTCTACGCAACCATTACCAATTTTCTCTGACCCACTGTTTGCTATTAGCCCCTAGTCTTCCTCCTCCCCTTCCTCCTATCCCTCCACTCTCCATCCCTGTCTCTGCCTATCCTCCTTATATATCCTCAGCCTTCGCTTTGCCTTCGCCCCATCTCCAGCAGCATGAATATATTATTATCTACACAATGGGGCCCTGCTTATTGTTTATGAATTACCAGCCTTGCGGCCAAACAAAGCCTATTTTCATAAGAAACCTCCATTTCATTTCAGCTCCAATTAGATTGGGGGCTAAAGAATAGGAGTCCTCAGGCCTCAGCCCCTAAGGATGGCAGGTCCATTCAGCTTCATTGAATGGGGCCTTATTGCTTTCCCATACAAAAGAGCACGTGGACGGGCTTTCAGACTGAAACACCAACCAAAAATGACTGGGAGACAGTACTGTACAATAACAAATCTTTAAAGAAAGGACACTGAGTGCTTATCCTCCCATCCATCAATTCATCCCTCACTCTTTGCTTTCTTCTTCTCCTCTGTTCGTATATTGTAAGACCTGGACATTAATGACAGACAGTTGAAAGAGAAAGGGAGTGAAAGAAAAGAAGAAGAGGCAGAGCAGCTCAGTTTTTCACAATACATGTCAAGTCTAAATGATCACTGGCTGCTGAATAGTTAGATGGAAGGGAAAAGAAGTGAGTCGTATGTGTGTGTGTGTACAGCTGATTGATTCTCTGCTTTGAAAAGAGAGAGAAAAGAGTGAACGAAAGAGAGAGGAAGACCTTGATGCTTTTTCCCGAGCTCCACAATTGTCGGGGAGTCTGAGCCGCATTGTGGAGCACGCACACTGACAAGCTGTCACTCCATCCTGGTTTACGAAGAAAGAGGCAGGGAGAGTGAAGAGGGGCTGGGGGAAGGTCAGCGCTCTGATAATACACGTCTGCCTCTTCAATTCACAAGTTTCTCTCCAATCAGACACTTGACAGGAAGAGGAAGAACGCCATTTGGCGCGGCAAAGTGGGAGGAGACGGAAAAGGAAGAAGTTGGAGTCTTGCTGCAATGTGCAGTTATACGTGCCTCCATGTGGGAAAAAGGATCAGGAACCCAGGTAAACTTTTCAGCAGAGAGAGAGAGAGAGAAAGAGAGAGAGAGAGCGAGTCAGGCCAACAAGGTCAGAGCACCGCAGCACCGGCCTGGCTTTATCTGCCAAAGATCTGCTTCACAGGATGAATGGGAATTGCGCCTTTGTTTCCGATGAAGTAATATTCCACGAGAAACAAAAGGCAACTGTTTTCATTACAAATGAGTGGACAAGGTGAGAGTCACAGTGAAAAGGTTGACATCTGCGCTTATTCATCCAACAGCAGCACAATGGTATCATACCCACCCACCCCCCCGATTATCAGCATACACAAAGAATTTCAATAGGCTGCTCATTTCGAAAAGAAAGTGTAGCATGCACACACAAAACACACACACAATGCATGATTTTTTTGTTAGGTCAACGACAACATGCAATCAATATCATTGCCTTGCGAGCCTATTTTCTGCACTTTTTCCAATTATGTCAAAATGTGTCATTTACATGTTTCGAATTCAGCCAGCTCACGTAGTGCAGCAGATTTATAATGCGAACACAGAACACGTGTATACGTTATAAGTTTGACCTGCAGGCATGCAACTTCTTCAGCGCGGCCACATTACTGTCAAAAACTGACAACACTGCAACATTTGTCAGTATTTTATGCAGTGACAAACATTTATAACATTTTGCACCTACCTGACAGAACCCCATGTTGCCGGGGATCGGCTGGCCTCATTGCTCTGGTCCGTGGCATCCCCATCGTAGCAGACAACCTTTGCTGCAGGATAGCGCTGCAGACCTGTTATACAATTGTAGTCCTTGTCCACCTTCAGTGTGTAGAACCTCTACGCCCTGGCCTTCTTGGTGTACAACCTGCTGTACTTGGCATAAGAGAAAGGAGGTCAACCTTAGTGAAATGTTCATATTACCTTACATTGCACAGCACCTTACATTTCCATATGAAATGCCATTTACAGTAAATCTCCAACATGCTTTTTATTCTCATTACAAAAACAAATCAATGTCACTGTATTAACTAGTTTATTACCTAAAATGATAGGACTTGTAACACAACATACTGCATCATCTTTCAGCAAATGAGCTACACGAAAGAAAGATGAATATATGAATAAGATAACAGTCAAATACATTCTCCGAATCCAGTACTCATCTATCACAGGGAGACTCCGACACTAAGCTACATCAATGCTTTTGTAAAACAGTCCTTTCAAAGACAAGATAAATTCGATAAACGCTCACAACTACAATGCACACAGGTACGGTCAGTTAGATTACATACAAGCTAACGTAATGCTACGTCCCTTCCAAAGCTAAAATAGTTCACACAGGTAGCGTTAGCTTAAGATTACATGCAACATAACGTTAGCTAACTTGGTGTTGGCTAACACATACATAAGTTACATTTCACCCAAAGCAAAGCAGATAATTTACCTGTCCATAAGAAATAATGCCACCGTGGCTTCACTTGTTAGCCCATTCCATCTTGAAAAGCCACACCGTTGTTTACTCTGGTTTTCGCCGCTGACTGTGTCGGACCTCTTTTCGGTCATTGCCGTCTGAAAGTGCGTTGGCACTTTATCGGACTTTCTGCAGCTCTTCTTCTTGGTTTTTTGTCCTTTTAGTTTGGTTGTGTAACTCGTTTGCTAGCTGTAGCTACTGCCCCTGCCTGCCTATTAGCATTGAGATGGGTCGCGCGCGCGCCCCAACGAGTGCTCAAGATCGGAGTGCGCGCGGGAAGAAAGTAACTGACAGGCAGGCCTTTTATGGATGGACAGGCTTTTCACAGCTCCGCCACCGAGGCAGTTAACTTGTTTCTGCCATTTTTTTTGTCAGAGCATTCATTGCTATCGCTAGTCTACCTTTAACAGCTTATTTAGTTGCAGTGTGGAAAAGAAACAGCAAGTGACCATCAGTGTGAAAACAAAGGCTCAGCTGCACACTAAATGCACCGTTTTTGACACAAACACCAACTGCACAGAACATCTCCACTATCCGTTTGCACAAGCAGCTCATACCTGGCTCTGTCCTCGGTGAATCCCAGTGGAGTCGTTAGGTGCTGCTAAATGTCCATGTGTGTCAAAAGAGAAGTAAAGTTTTAAACTTAAGGGAGTCCAGAAACACAATTACACCTGTTAGCAGGCTAGCGTAAATGCCGCTTGCGCAGACGCAGCAGTTTGAACGAGCCCGCCTTTTTTATTTTATTTTTTATTTTTTGCGAAAGGTGCAGCGGTGTATTGCGTGTGGGCGGAGTGGCGGCCAGTTCACAACCTGCTGCACAAAACCAAACATTTTGTTCACATACTAGAGAAAAAAAGAAAAGAAAATTGAAGCACTCCCTGTACTTGCCTGGTTTCCTACCTGCTGTGTTACCAGATAAATAAATATATTAGGAATTGCATTCGGCCTGTAACTGCCCCCAGGAGGATTATTATTATTTGGCTCTACTTTATGTAGAAATGTGTCTAGTTGGAGACAATGTTTTCAACTTAGTAGTAAAGAAGCTTTCTTTAAAGTTGTGCATTTATATCCAGCTACAAAGACATTCAATACTAATAATAATACTGTGTACATTAAATATTAAGACATGTTTTGAAGGTGATGAGAAGGAAAAAATATGCTATGTTCTATATCCATTTAATTTTCTTTTTGGAAAAATCAAAATCTATGAATTACAGGCATAACATTGGAAATTCTTTTGTTTTTATGTTACAAAAAATGTATGTACACTTTATATATCATCATAAAAATCATAAACTAAAACTTCACCGTTTACCCTAATGTCATTTTGGAAGCCAAAAAGGTTTAGAGCGACCATATTAGCTCCGCACGAGCACAATTACAACTAAAAGACATTTTGAAACCAGTTTTTGATACAGAATATTAATATATCTAATTTCTGGTCTGAGGGCCAAGGGCAGTGCCCTGCTTTGGCTGGTTGTTATTGTAGTTTGTGCGTGTTTGTCTTGAGAGACAAAAAGTGCAGTTTCCTTGTTCCTTTGTGGTGTGGGGGATCAGATTTAGCAGCGACTCAAAGACATTCTTTGAAGAATACGTTTATTTCTCCCAAAAAGGACAAAGGCTCATATTTTAGCAGTATTTACATTATACAGTACAACTTCAATATCTGTACAATTCCCTAGAATCCCTAGAAAAGGAAGTCAAAACGCTAAGTGGTCAAACAATGAAGTGGACAAAAAATAAAAATAAAAACACTCAAAGATGAGTTTCCTGTCACAGGCTTCACTTGGGGCTGAAAAACAGGCCAAGCATGTGTCAGGTAAAGACGGAACCAAAAGTCAATTCATAAAAAAAAATTATTAAATAACATGAGAGAGGTTATGCAATGGTACAAGTCTCAACTTCTCCCAAGACCTTTGGGAAGGTTTAAGACACCATTAAAGTACCATAAATGTACCACTGGAACAGCGGACTGTTAAATGATTGTAAACAGAGGGAGACTTCTCTCCACTTGTCATCCAGCCACGCTGAACACTGCCAAAGACACCGGCGGTGGATGCCGAAAGTGACGGACACACTGAGGGTGAAGTGTGGCAGCTCCTCGCCAGCTTGCTTGGCGTTGGAATGTGATGATGGTAGAGGTGGTCGAGCCAGTGCAGCATCATGTCGCAGCGCTTCCCGTCTTTTCACCGAAGGCCCAGTGACAACACTCCTTGTAGAGCAAACACACACACACTCACACACACACCTCAAACAAGCACATATTTGCCGGTCCCCTCACTCACACAACCAACTTTAAATTATGCATGATTGTGTACATTTCTCTCTCTCTGTCTCTCTCTCTCACACACACACACACACACACACACACACACACACACACACACACACACACACACACACACACACACACACACACACTTTCTATGATGCACAAGACCCTCAGAGGTTTGTCTCGTCCCATGTCGGGTCATTCATGCTCTTTAACACCCGCCTCACAACCTTTTCCAGATCCTTCCGTGCCCTCTGCTCCTCCTCCAGTGACCTCTTCATTTTCTTGTTGTCCTGTGAGGCGAAACAAATCATGGTTCAGACTTCTTATGTGCCAAGAGATTGGAAAGCATCAATTTCCCCAAAGAGATCAACACAAATGCATTTAAACATTACTCGTCATCCAACCAGGTAAATTCACCTGAGGGTCCCACATTAGAGAAATCCACCATTCATCATAAACATTCACCTGTTTCAGCTCTTGAACCTCATCCCTCAGGGCGTACACCACATCCACCAGGCTCCTTTAAGGTGATAAACATGTACAGGTCAGTGCAACAAGGCTGGTTATTAAGTCTATCAGTTACTAAACGAGGGCTGTGGATTCCCCCCCCCCCATTTCTTCCCAGCCGATAAAAGGACGAGAGGAACAATTACATCAACCAAAATCTGTTTACTGCACATATGGGAATGTGAGTGTTGTTTTAAGGCACACTTGCAAAGACGTGAGCTCATTCCTTTTGGCTTTTAGAGCAGCGGCCTTTACGATGTACTTGCTTTCTGTCTAACTAGAGTACCACATATATATATATATATTGATCTGTAGCTGAAAATAGTCCTAAAAAATGCATTTACTCCTTTTCGAGTCATGTTTCCAACAACATGCAGTGCCCAGTTGTTTTAGAAAATGTGATACATATGTACATAATACATATGTAATTTATTTTATTGTGTAAGTTTCAGTAGGAACCATTTTGCTTCAGGCATTGTTGGGTTTTGTCTTTGCAATTTGTTAAAACTGTGATCCAGAGCAAAAGTAAAAGAGATTTCTCTCTCATCTTACTTTTCTTCAACAGCACTTTGCCCGTTGCGACTTGGATCCTCCACCAGGATCTTCTTCTCGCCGGGGATGATTACATGCAGCCCCGTTTCCCTTTGTGATCCTGTTTCAACAGCAACAACAAAAGAGTACTCAACAATCGGCACTTTGTGTTTGTCCCACCTTGTAGTAAGACGAGTCGGCACAGAGCGTCTTTATCGGAATGAGTGACAGTCGGCATCGAAGAGCACCAAGCAGAGACCGAAAGTGGTAGCAGCGGTGTGTTAGTCATGCACAGATGAAGAACCAGAGGAAAGTGAAAGGAAGGCTGAGAGGCTGTGGAGAAAAAGATACACGCATCCATTCATTCCTTCACATCTCAGCTCTCTTATCAAACATAATGACATAAGCACCATCTTCACGGCAAACACAAACCATATTTTCTCCCCGCCATTCTCACGAAATTACCGGAATGCCAGCGTCTACCAAATGACAGATTTATTCAAAACTCATAATACAGCGTTTTGGGGACTTGAACACCTCAGCAGAGTAGAACAAACACACCGAAAGGCGCTGTTTCGCAGAGAAGACATGGTCACGTGTGTGAACATACAGCATTAGAGCACACGGAGGACAATGTTGGTCAAAGACAGTTGGTCTCTTTTTATCCTGCCTGTTTGACTTCTTATACCACAGAATACACCCGTCACAAAAGTATAGCACATGATATAAGGACAGTGATATTCTTAGCTCAAATACTCATAGAAGGTAGAATGGATTTTTTTTTCTTGCTCCATGACAACTAGTATTTACAGAAAAGGAGACTATGTGCTCTTATATTTCAAGTCCACTCTGACAGTATTCTGAGATCGAGAGAGAATCTCACATAGAAATGTTCCTGCATTTTCACGGCCTCTTGTTTCTTACTGCTTTTTTGTTGTTGTTGTTGTTTTTTTACCTTCAATGCTTTCAATACACCAAAGGTGAGCATTTATACTACGAATGAGCATTTACTTTACAGTAACACTGAATACTCAAGTCTACCTTTAGGACTATATCATACACACTCTAGGTAGACGACAAAAAGTACAGAATTTAACAGATTCTATCCCCAAACCCCACTGGCCCATTACATGATTGTGCAAAATAATTTAAACACTTCATGTTATAATTTTCAGTGTAAACTTTGATACATAGCAATACAATTGTAAAAAAAAAAATAAAGAAAAAAAAGGAGAGAAAAGAAATGATTCTTCCAGGGATCATTTTGTAAACATTGACATACAGAATAAAATGTAAAAAAAAAAATTGCCTGTATACAAAATAATGAATACAACAAAGGAATCATTACAGAAACAGTAAATAGTACTGTAACATGGACCAATATATTCCATATGTCACCCACATTGCTTGCTGTGAAAGGAGATAGACTCTACTGTAAGTGGATGCCAACCTGTACTTTTATACCAACACTGGAAAAATACTTCTTCATAAAAATAGTCATTGATGCAAGAGATAGCATGGGAATAACTCACAAGCCAGACACCACTCAGGAATGCCTGGCTCATGAGGCCGTAGGATAGGTGCAAGTTGTGTTCTGACACGAGGGATGTGTGTTTTCCCCCCGTTAAGCTAACCTGGCAAATTCTGTCCGTTGACCTACCAAAGTCTGGAAACAGCTGCACCTTAAAGGAATGCTTTGGGAAATAGGCTTGTTTGCTTAGAGTTTAATGACAGGATTGATAACACACGTCAGTACAGTAAATATGAAGCTAGAGCTAGCCGCTTGTTTGGTTAGCTTAGCATAGCTAAGTGTAAAGACTGGAATCAGAGGAGCCTAGCTAGTAATTACTTCTTCTCTGTTCTCTTGGAACATAACAAGAGGACAGAAATAACATTATATTAGATTATTAATAATTTGCTTTCTATCCATGAGTGAGATGAATAAATTAAGATAAAGCTCATGTTTGTATGCTCAGCGTTAGCTTAGCATTAAGACTGGAATGGGGGAAACAGCTAGCCTGGCTAAGTCCAAAGTTTAAAACCCCAAACAACAAGCACCTCTAAAGCTCAGAAATTAACATATTATATCGTGTGTACTTAAGCTAAGTGCCAAGCTAGCCTGCTGCTGGCTTGGGCTTCATTTGGAGAGGACAAATCTGAAAGTGGTATCGATTTTCTCACCTAACTCCCATATAGAAAGCCAATAAGCACATTTCCCAAAATATTGAACTATTCCTTTAACTAGCAGGAGGCATTAAACAAAAAGGCATTTGATTTGTGTTACAGGCCTGTAGCTGTTTGGCTTCAGTTAACAGTTTATTCATGTCAGGCTGGTATGTAATGCCTGGTTTTAATGAATCTTTTTATTTTGTTTGTTAAAACTTAAGATAAATACAACCCTGTAGAACCACCGACAGACAGCAATAGTACTGGATGGAAGATCAGGCTTTAAAGGACGATGCTTAGGAGACTACACAATACAGAAAAATCTCAAAGATGACTTAAAGGGCCAGTTTGCCAAAAATATTGAAATAAAACATTTTCTCATTCAACTCTTGAGATGGTATCTGTGACGCAGGTTACTGACAAAAAGAACACAAAGGAATTTAGTTTGTGGTACTAAAAGGATTGAAAAAAAATAACTTAAATAAGGACGCGTCGGTAAAGCTGTAAACAGTTTTCATAGTGAAAATTTCTTCAATGGAAGTCGTTAAAACTGTTGATTGTGAGATCTTTGGATTCTGGAAAGACGTATTGGTGTGTAAAATGTCATCTTTCAAAGCTGCGAGCACCACAAACAATTTACTTTGTACGAGTGTATCAGAGTTTATATCATATGTTGGCATTTTGGATGAACTGACCCTTTAAATTCACCAGTCTTAGTCCACTAGCTCTTATCCTTTCACAACCCATTACATTAAGCAAAGATTATTTAGTACTTCGTAGCTTTTGGTCATGTGGTATGTTAAATCTAAATCTGCTTGACAACATGAATAAAAGACTCAAAATGAGGAAAACAGCGATGTGATAAATAATTTGGATATTTCATTTGCATGCTGCTGTATCATCAGGCAGCAGGGGCATGTGTGCCTGAACCTGTGCATGTGTGTGTATGGCAACTGTGCTATGTTTGAGCATACATACTCTAGAAACACATACTGGGGAGAAGTAGTACATGATAAATAGAATACACTCGTCGTTCCTGAATTACATCTGAATATCAGACAGGAAAAGCTCAGTCCCCCATCTCTCCCTCCCCTGGTTATCCCCTCACCTATATTCCACTCCAACACCCCTCTGCTCCCTGCTGAGAGTCCGCCACGTTGATGGTCAAACAAGGGGAGTGGTCACATTCAAGATAAATTAACAAGAATTACTAAACGCTTACTGCATGACAACTACACAAAGAGAGGAGGCACATAAAAGGGAAAGTGGCAAAGGCAACAGGGAGATGCTTGACACATCTTAAAACAAATCATCTAAAAAATAAATAAAACGAATAAGTTAACAAAATTAACAAATATATAATAGAAAATAAATAGATAAATTAAAAAAAAAATCTAGTTTCTTTTTCATACATTGAAGATAAAAGAGGTAAGCGCGCTGTACGTTACATTGCAGTACAGCGAGGCAGTACTGTACGTTCTTTAGTTCTGGTGAGAGATGCAGCTCTTGCGCGGCACCGAACCCATCCTGTAACTGTGGGTGGTCCAGACGGAGTCATAGTCAGAGTCCTCCGAGAGGTCAGAGGACAATTCTGGCCGTGACACGCTGCTACGGCGGCCCGGCGAGTCCACGCAGGACCGGTCCACGTCGGCCAGCACGTGGTTGTGCATCAGGTCAGTGCCTTGCCAGGCTGCTCGGGGGGGGGCGGGGCCAAGTTTGGCGGGTGACGTTTGCGAATGTGGAGGGAGGAAAGGGTGGGCGGGGGAAAAAAAGGAGTGGAGGTGCAGAAGGAGGAAGTAGCATAGGCAGCACGCAACAAATGGTAAATCACAACAACAACAAACAAATGAGGGATGCAGGATGGGGGGAAAGTAATAGTACAGTATGAAGAAAACAAAAATGTATGGAAAAAAAGAAGGAAAAAAGTGGAGGAGTGGAGACAGACAGAAGGAGAAGATACTGTTAGAAAGATCAGCTCAGAATACCAGGGTTAAAGAAAGGCACTGAGTAACAGTAACAGCAGTAACAAAGACCAGTCCAGTATGAACCTCTCTTCTTTTGTGCTGGCACATATGGAAGTAAGATTTGGTGTTTTCTTACTGGAGTTGAGAGTCTGCCTGGTTTTGGCGCTGGTGCAGTATGCCTCGATGACTTTTAGGATCTGGGCATCTTCTTCCAGAGCAGCTGTACCTGAGAAACAGAAGGTGAAGATGAAATTATAGATTTACCTGCTTCAGCTCTCTGTAAGAGTGAATAAGATATTTCCCTTCTCCTTCTCCTTTAATATGAAAAACAAAAACAAACTCTGGACATTAACAGTCAAGATTTTTAAACATACTCTTCCTCAAGGCAAATTCCTCCTCAGACTGTTTCCTCTCAGGCTTCCGCTTGGGAAGGAGTTTCTTCACACTCTTAGGACTTTTACTAAGATCCTGTAAAAAAAAAAAGAGAAAAAGATGACACAATTGTATGACGATTAGAAAGTAAACATAAGAACAACAAAAAAAACCTGCGTCCCCTCACCTCCTTGTAGCAGAGGGCTGCAGAGGGTCGTAGAGGGGGTGCAGGCCGCAGGCAGCTCAGGCTCCAGGGTTTGGGGGTGTTGGGTGGTTCCAGTGGGCCCCACATCATGATGCTGTGAGGTGTTCCATGGGAGGAGGGGTGAGGCAGGGTGTGGTAGGTGGGAGCCACCGTCATGCCCCTCCCCTCAGCATGCCGGGACGGGGTGAGAGGGTGGGATGGGAGCTGAGGAACGAAACAAAAGACAAAACTTCTGTAAAATGCTTGATTGACATCCAGTAGATGCAGCAATCTAATCTATGTTTAGTGTGTCCTTTTCAGCGGTAGGCAGAGGTGTTCCTCTAATACAGGAACAGCAAGACAGACTGTTATTAAAATGGGAAATGCAGCGCTTAGTGACCCAGATGTCACATACCCCAGATGTCACATACCCCAGATGTCACATACCCCAGATGTCATATACCCCAGCCACATACTGCATTACCTCCTGGGGGAACCCAAACCTATCCCAGGACAGATGGGCTGTGTGTCTCTCTGACCGGCCTCTGGGTCTTCTATGCCCAAAATACTCCCAGATGAAAGCCTCCTCATGCATGCGACGCCTCCCTGTTTTTACAGTTTCTCTCATTCGCTTTGGTTCAATTCATTCTTAAACGAGAATTATTTTTTTCAAGTTCAAACCAAAAAAAGGTCTGTCGCTCACAACAGATTTACATTTCTCGCTCATTCAACAACTAGCACATGTTTTGAGTACAAAGAGTGTGATCAATTGTCTACAATTTATACTCTTCAGGCTTCCAGAAGCCCTTCACAACTTCAAGATTTATATTAACAGTATTTACACAGCATTGGGTATGTGTGAATGTGGCTATGTAATCATAAAGTCCTGACCGTATGGCAGGGAACAGTGAGTGGTTTGTGGCTGGGTCCTGTGGCTGCAGTGTGTTTGATCTGTCTGCTCAGGTGTTCCACCCAGTCCTGCAGGTCCTGCTGGTTGGTGCACATCACCTGGAGACGGTCAAACATTGTACCTGCAGGGACGGAGACAGTGAATTTGAAGGCATTCGATGTAGATTCATGACAATCTCGCTCATCTGATGTAGCCTTACCGTTCAGCTCAAAGGCATTTTTATGGGCTTCACAGTCTTCTAGTTTGTTCACTGTCATACTGGCCAGGGGTAGTTTTCCCTGCAGAGGTGAAACCATCACATTAGAATCAAGATAAGAGACGTACATATCTCTGAGGTTAAACACTAGAAGGGAAATTCAGGTGAGACTGATCTGAGAAAATGTTTAATATTCACCTGGAATATGAAGCCGCTCATCCTGGGGCTGGCAGACAACATGAGGAGGACGTGAGGGAAGAGCATGAGGTAACGCTCACTCTTCTCCTGAGAGAGAAATGAGAAGGAATGCAAGAACACGATGAGGTGTAATCCAGTATTTGAAGCATTAATTGATCAAGTGACAATACAAATACATTTTTTATAGAATGTAATGTTACATTCACAGCAGTGTGCATGCTATCATTTTAGCCAAGTTTAATGCAGAAGCTATAGTAGTAGCAATTTGTAGCCACATGAAGTGCAGATGGAGGAGGTAAATGGTGCTGGTACCTCTGAGCCAGGACTCTGGACGAGGATCTGGCTCATGTAGAGCACAGAGCCGAGGGTCTTGATGTCGTCCCCCTCCCACAGCCGGATGGACTCGGTGAGAATCTGCAGCTCCAGCTCCTTACGCTTGCGCACCTCCTGGCACTGAGCCTGGCACAACGGGAACAAACACCTGCTCACAGACCTGCTCTTCATTTCATGTCATATCAAGTGTGGTTACATGCTTCATCTGAATGGGGGGTGGGGGATCTTACAGAGAGATTTTTGAAAGATGCCATGCACTTCTGAATGTCTGGCCGGTCAGGATGACTCTCCTGAAAAAAAGAAAGAAAAAAGAAACATGCCGGTTGTTAAAGACACGTTATCGACATAGTGCTCTAGTTTAGACGGATGTTTAGATACACACCTCCATGTGTCTCTCCAGCTCCTTGAGTAAGGTGGGGTATTTGTCCAGTCTCATAAAGGGTTTACTGAGGCCTGTGGTCAGGGTGAGGATCCCCGGACTGACTGATCCCCGCCCTTCCATAAACTCCCCCAACACTTCACTGCAGGAAGACAACATCAATTATTCATTTTACTTCTCATGTGACCTTCACGACCTACAATGACTTTTCAGGCAACCACACAAACGGTAAGCTCACAGGGTTTGAAGCCATCATGTTCAGAGAATTATTTATGTGAACACTTATTGGTGAGAAACACATTCATAAAACTGTTATTCAGCTTGTTTCTATGCACTCGCAGCCTTTGGAATTGTAAACAAATGTATAAAGGCAGCTAGATATCAGTCAAACTATGGTAACATGTGGCAAAAAATACAACAGTGAGAATGCAAAACCGCAAAACTGTCCTGGCAAACAATCAATAATAGAAATAGAAAACAGTTCAACAGCACCACAATTCACATCCTCCACAATGACCATAATGCTGAAACCCTCTCTGCACATTGTAACCTTCAACAACGACAACTATGTTTCATTCTCACACAGCCTTTCAAAGGTATGATTAACAGTAAGAGGTAATAAATACTTAGAATGATAAAAAAAAATACACTATCGAGGCTGGCAGCTCACATTATGACCTCAGTTTCATTAAAGGCGATCATTTTTAAGGATTCTGTCGTTTGTATTGTTATTGAATAAACATTTCCCAAAGGATTGACATGTTTGTAATCCCGAGGAGTTAAAAACAAACAAACAACAACAGCTTACCCCCCCGCCCAAATATCCAAATCCCAAAATACCTAAACAAGGGGGGAATAATTGAATATTTAGGTTCAGAGAAAGCAGGCAGGGTTTAAGAGTAGGGGCTGGAGATAATCCACACCACTGAAACAGAGGCCCAATCCCAATGTCCCCCTTAAGGCCTAAAACCCTGAACCCTCAGAAACTTTACACGTTATTTTGATAGCACAAATACATGTTATTATTATTTTACATTTTCTACTGCCTGATTTTAATGTCTTCCAGCCACTGCCTTACCAGAAGTGAAGTAAATGTAAAATAATCTATTTCCATTTTTTTCTCAACAGCTGAAAAACCATGTGTTTAATATAGCCTTTGTAGTATAGTGTTTTATGTTCCATTTTAAACCGTTAATGTAAATGCTTCTGTGAGCGATAGAGCGGCTTCTCTCAGCTAAAAATCTATGCATGTCAGTTTCTTTCAGCTGTATTCAATGGTGTTCATAATGAAAAGCTGGCTGCACTTTGTGTCTGTAGGGACGAGCGATGATAGCGGAAAGCAGCAACCAGCGGAAAGCAGCGAGCTTCGACTGGAACACAAAGACAGATTCCAACAATACAAACGGTCCCATTTCCCTTTTCAAATGCAAGCTGTTACAAACAGCTCTTTCCCCATGTATGCAACATGAAAACACTCTTCTTCTTCCTTGAATAAAACCAATGTAAAGTAAAACTAAATGTGGTTGATGTGTAAACGTACCTGTGCAAGGTGAGCAAATTAACTGCAGAAGGATGGTTGGAGCAGTAACCGACATAAAGAGCCTTCATCTGCGGCATGAGGTTGAGGAAGAAGCCTCCCACCCTTTGCTGGCTCTCTGGAAGCCTGAAGACAACAAAGATCACACGACATGCTTTGATGAAAGCTCTCATTCACGAGAAAACAGAGCAGAAGTAGATGGAATGTGTATGTGTTCATATTGTATGGCACAGTAGTCCAAAAGTGCTATAAAACATGACAAATTCGCCAGTCTATGGTTTAGGCCGTCATCCCTGTAGTACATGCAGTCCGACACTAGATGTCCTCCTGCTTGTTATGAAACAGCTGCTGCTGTTGCTGCAGTGGTGCTGTGTGTGCAGGGAGGGACTTACTTGGTGCACTCCTCCAGCGATTGGACGAGCATCTGCTGGAAGGTGCTGATCTCCTCAAGGTTTCCGAGAATCAGAGCCACATCTACGCTGCTCAGTCTGCAGGAAAATACAGGATGGGCACGGGTAAAGCAAAATGGTAAACGAAATACATTCAGATTCATATTCAGTGACATGCAAAAAAGAAAGTCAGGTAACAACCCAGATTTATTGTTAGGGAAGTGTATACAATTTTATTGATCCAGGGTTCCTGTTGTACAACAATAACGTGGAAATAACGTGGTTCTGCTTTCATAGAGCTTGATGAGTAAATGGGTCGTACTTGTCAATGCTCTGAAGAGGTCGCAGGTAGTTCGTCAGGAGGCTCTGAAGGTCCTTGGAATATTCTGTCTCTGTTTCTAAAATGTTCTGCAACACCTACAATTGAAACAGAAGAAAACAGATTCAGTTTAGAAGGTTTCCTCATCTAAAGAGTTGTTGGAAAATCAGCTCGGTTCTTTATGACAGTCATTTCTTCTGGGATTACAGTTTCATTGTAGTTTATCTCATGTTTTGAAGCACTCCGCGAGCGTGCAGGAGAAAGACCGAGAGAAAGAGGGAATAAAAATAATGGAAAGGCTGAATTCATTTTGCCTATCATGCAACCGCGATGACAGTTTTACAAACCAAACCTGCTAGCGGCTGCAGTTACATTTTCAAGGGTAGTCACGGAGCATTTCAGAGATCAAAAGAGGAAAGTATGCTAATGTGTTTCTCAGAGAGAGCTGTGGTTGGAGAGGCCAGCGAGATTTTATCCTGGTACTCAATTACCCTGAGAATGTTTAAAGACTAAATAGAAAAGGCAAAGACACAAGCACATCTGAAAACCAGGCATTCAAATGTCCTCAGAAGCAGAAACAGAATCCTTGAATTGCAGCGACAGAGACAACCAATAAAAGGGAAAAGAAGAGTGAACTATTGAATTGCATCCTCACCAGGTTATAGTACGTCTTGCTGATCGCAGAGGTGTCAAAGCCTTTAGGTGGACTCTTCAGAGTGCCAGACTTGGGGGACACTTGTTTGTCTGTGGACAAAGACAAAATACACAAATTAGGATGCATACCTCATGAGCCACTGAGCCTTAAGTAATACATGCATGAACTAATAAATATTGTATAAAAGTGGACCCGGAGGCAGTATTTTGGCCCTCTATCCTCCCGAAAGTAGTCACTATGAATAATGGCGTAATGTATCATGATCATTGCATTTTCCAAAATTATCTGTGGATGAGAGCTCCATAACACGTTGCTTCAGCAGCACGGTTTTGCCCTCTTTTTGTCACATCTCAACATATCCCATGTGCAGTCAGAGCTCTCGATGCTAATACATCATGAACCGTCTCTTGGTTCCAAACACTGCTCAGCACTCATCGTTTTCTTATTCAGATTGCTGTTTTTCAATATTGCTTTTCCTCACATAAACCTTATTATATTCTATATTGTTTACTCTTGCATTCACCAAATATGATCATTAAACCGCTGAATAAATAATGTGACTAAATAAATGTCCGTCAACTAGAGGATCAGACTTTAAGCTGCCAAGCATCAACCTGTTTTACAAGCGAGTAAACGGCAGACCACAGCAGGGCCCCGAGAAGCAACAGATGTGGCGTTGAGGCCAGATGGAAAGGCAACAACAATGGCAACTGTGATGTGGAGTACTGCTTGTTAAAACGTCTGTTTAGAGAATGATTTACTCTTTCAAGCTGTGATCATTCACAGACACATGCAGGGCAGGAATAGTTATTTAAACGTATGTGGCTTGAAGGGGAGATTGAAACAAATATGATATAATGTATTGTGAATCACTACACTGCTGCATTAACTTAGAAATGTATTTCAGATTGAGGTGAGGTACCCACCAGAGCCCTTGACCTCACGGACGTAGTTGCTAGGAAACCACCCGGTCCTGCCATTGAGCATCCCCTCCCACCAGCCGCCCTCCTCCTGCCGAGTCACGCCTATGAGATCACCCTTGTCGAAGGAGAGCTCATCCTCGTTGTTCTGCTGGAAGGTGAATCGCGCCCTCACCAACAGATGCTGTCCACTGTTTTCCGACATGTCCTGATGAAATAGGGGGAAGGGTGTCGCCGAGGAGGAAGGGAGACAAAAGACAAAGTGAGCCGAAACGGACAGAAACAGTCAGGAGATGCGAGGCTGATGAGATGGAGAGAGACGGAAAGCATATAGAGTAGGAAAACAAGCATCAACAAGAGTGTCTGTACAAAGCTTTTGAGGCCTTAGTGGTTGAGACACATACCACACAATTAAACAGTCTTCAGTTCAATTTCCGCTGGGGCCCTTCGTTAAATATCAGATCCCTCTCTTTCCCACCATATTTCCTGTCTGTATTTACACAGTCAGCATGAAAAGCCTCACGTTTTTAACTAAAGTGCCACTTCAGCAAACATCTGCATTATTCTGTGCCAATTTAATTCCACAAAATGTCACACAGTTGTTTCAAATTATCATGCCTTATTGGGCCTCATGTCTGTGTGAACATGTACAGACTTTGTTGAGTTGACATGTCCATGACTTCAACATTAGTTTACCAACTCACGACGCACTCCTCTATCCTTCTACAGGTGCGATCGGATCAAATTCCGCCTGCATGAATAACTGACAACACCTGTGTGGTTGTGACCTTTAACTATATTTTTATTATGGCATATTTCCTCTATCAGTTGGACAACATAACTAGAATATAAAATCCCTCTGACAAAATCTCATCAAAAGCTGTACATGAAAGCCATCACAAAGGTTGTATTATCTGCATGTATTGCATTATATTTGACAGGTGTTAATGTTATTGTGTGAAGCTTTTCAGTGACTCAGGTGCATTTTTTTCCCCCTAGACTGTGCCGTGAGTGAATGATGACCTTACCAGACTGCGGAACTGGTTCTGCAGCAGCTTGGAGGATCGGCCCAGTGAAGCCTGAGAAGACAGCGACTCAAACGACTTGATGCGAAGGGCTGAAGAGTGTCGAGCGCACACCGAGTCGCTGCCCACGCCGATATCTGGACAGAAAGGAGAACATATAAATACACCAGACCTAGTGTCTGCTCCCACGCACTCATTTAAAAAAACAACCCCACACACACACACATCTTGTAGCTCACACACACACATGCAGGTATTTTGACTCACCTGCGGTGACTTTATTCAGGGAAACCAGACTGATCAGCACCTTTGAGAAGTTCAGACCGAGCAGCAGGTCGCTGGCCTCAAACGGCTGTGGGTGAGAGAGCAGGAGAACATGAGCCAGAGATTCTTCTTTAAAGCTAATCGCTAATTCCAGTGCAGTCGGTCCGTGTCGTTACTTGGCCACACTGCCAGCACTGAGCAGTCAATCGATTCACTCTCGTTATCTTTGACAGACGCAGGGGGCGTAACACACGAGCTCAGCAGACAAAAACATATCTGAAAACAAATAATGAATGTATGCGACTGCGAAGTGTTTCCTGTTTTACCTGAAGTCTGATGTACGGTGCTACTTTACATAAAGTTATTCAATAACGATGTAGGCAAAATCAAGATAACAAGATCTCTTATCGATACAAAGTGCAGATGAAAAAACCTGTGACGTCAGTATCCAGACACTGAACACAGAAACAAATTGCATTTTAACACCGAGGGTAAACAAGGGAAAATATCTGTGAAAAAATGTCTTTAAGGGATGAGAATTTATAAAATTATTAACCTGATAAAACAACAGCATCTTACTACTATGCCTTGCTATAGAACTACAGCATGTTTACATGTTACCAGCACTGTTAAATAAGCTATTAAATAAAAATTTACATTAGCTGTGATATAATATTTAAGTACCTTTAACTCAAGAGGTGAAAACCCAAGCGGAGTTAAATGTTTGGACTAGTACGTTTATCACACACACAAACAATGATGTAGATCATACAACCCTAAATAGTGCCTAACTTGAATGTAAATGTTATAGATTTGGACAGCAGCTAGTGCCTTATATCACATTTCACGTGTGAGAACTTCTTTAGTCAAATGGAGAATAAAGTCAGCAGAAATTAGAAATAAACTTCATTTATATTTAAGTAAAGTGTTAATCTGGTATTGAGAAACATACCAATGCATTAATGGCTCTTCTGTTAAAACAATAATAGAATAATGCCAGCCTTCTCCTTTAACTGCAGTAAAAGTGTCAGCACGGCTTGTATCACCATCAGCGTGACCCTAACTACAGCCTCCCGGGTTACTATGAATGAGAGTGATTGTATCTCTGCTGACGACTGTAGTTGTCCTCGCTCTTCCTGTGTAAAGGCTTCATGTGATTGCTTACTCTCGGTTCACTTATACCGAGGCTGAGTGACTCGGAGATATGAGTCTCTTTCATTTTTCGCTCTGATTGCAGATATGTCCTCGGGGAATATGTGGATGATTCTCTTGTGGGAGTATTTGTGTGTGTGTGTGTGTGTGTGTGTGTGTGTCTATACAAGCTACTGAAATACTTGCTGTCCTTGAGGAGCATTCATGTGAAAGCATCCTCTTCCTCCCCCGTCAATTCTTCCACCGAGACTGAAACTATAACAAATATTCAGTATGTGTGCTTAACCTTTCATTCCCCATGATGACTGTAAAAAGGTTGGTTCTTCCTCCATTTTTAAAGGTTCCTTTTTTAACAAATCATCCATTTGGAAAAAAGGGAAACAAAAGTTACCAGTCTTCAAAATGAAACATGATGGATGTCATTAAATCAAACATTCATGCGTGACAGGCTCCGACATGTCCGCTGGGCCTCAGCATCACAGTCAGGTAATGATGCCTCGGAGAAGACGAGAGAGCAACACCCCTCTGTGACTCAGCGAGCTACAACAACACGGAGAACTGCTCCCATGATTGATCAGTCTTGTCTGGATGGACATAAAATAATGGGTTAAAGTGTTGACAGCATCGGCCTCATTTTAGGACAACGATCCTTAACAGACGAGGCAGCCAAGCAGTTTAAAGCCAGACAGTGGGATATTCTTCACTGGCCAAGTAAGTCAGCAGACCCAAAATCCAACTGATCATGTGTTTGAGATCCCAGAGACAAAAAAAACCCACAGACAAGTGAAAAATTCATGTTATAGCTCAACTGTTGTTGGATTTTTAGGAGGTCAATATCGATATTTGAGAATTTACTACATCTGATTTGATGTATCGTCCCGGTCGGTTTATCAGTGCATCCCTGGTGAACATGGCTAAAGTTATTAAAATAAATCAAAGTAACAGCACACACCAGGATACGCTGTATCATGGGGCTGCTCCCTCTTTGTCGGGCCATTTTGATCTTAGTCGATTAAGATTTCTTTCGCCACTTATTTCATCATTTTCAGTTTTTTTCATGCTGGATGACTAATTTCCAAGAAACGTATGAGCACATCTCAGGTAAACAAAGAGAAATCAGATTTAAAGTTGTGCTTTTGTGCGATTCTATGTGTCTTACAGATCAATGAATCAATCAGTCAACAAAATATTAACTAAGAAAGAATTTCTTTTGTTGAAGGCAGCCCTTCTATTTTATTAGATTACATTTAAAACAAAAAGAAGCCAACTAAGCGTTTCACGTGTTGCTTTATCAGATTTGCTTCAGATGCCTCTTGATGCCTTGTGGCTGTAAACACCCTCATATTAAAGATTAAGATTCAGAACTTTGACCCCACGGTCATGCCAACTGGAGCTCAGTCCATTGATCAATCGATCAGTGACAGTTTTAATAATCCTTTTACTATTACAGGAAAATATTGTTACAGGAAATATTCTCTGGCTCCAGCATCTAGAGACGCTACAATTTGCTGTTTTTCCGTATTTCAAATATGATAAATCTGTGGGTTTTGTCCTGCGCTAAGCAACACATTTTAAAAAACATATATTAATGTCCAAATACAGCAGCGTTATCTAGCAATGTCTCCCATCAGCCGAGACAGATGTGCAGATGTAATCTGTGATTATTCAGGGTAGACTCGGGGTACGGTTACTATTCCAGAGGGACCTGTGGGTTCATGGGAACTCTAATGATCACTTCCTGTGGTCAAAGGCATTAGGGGTTAAGGGTCAGTAACAGCAGCTGCCTGAGTGTGAGACACGGTCTTGAGTGTCTAATCTGCATGAGGTATCCAAATTAGATCTAAAAGAGATCATTCTGGTTGAAATATCCGCGCTAGATGTGCAAACAAGAGCAAGGATAGCGCTTGCTGACGTTCAGCCAAACACCCAGCTTAACTCCGTTATAAAGAGGTCGGTCAGGACTGCGAAAGCGCAGCGTCTATCTGTCCCGTCTTTCTCGTGTTTAGAGGCCACTGCTCTAATCTGCTGCAGCAGCTACCTGGGGTCAGAGCCAGCAGTGCTCTGGACTCTGGAGAAGATCCATCTTTGCTCCACAGATGGCGAGCGGGAGGACTGCCATGTCCCCCAAACTACTGTAATCCAGCTCTGTCCAGCTCCACCAAAAGACAAGTCACATGTATTTTGAACACACTCTTGCACGCAAAGAGCCATTATGTAAAAAGGGGGGAAAAGGGGGAAATGGTGATGGCCTCGAGCACAGCGTTACAAGTGAAGGCACAAGTCAGCACGACATAATGAGTGTTTACAGTGGAGAATTTGACTATTTTCTACCAATAAAACACCACCAGAACCAAAACAAAACAAACGGAGGCCTTTCCAATAAAATAACAACATGTCTTTTTCTCCCCTGCCATTTCAGCTGTCTGTAAACTAAAAGGCATTCACACGCTTTATATGACATCGCTGTGTCTCACCCCCGATCTCCACCTCTCAGACTCAGTAGGCAGAAGCAACGCTGAGGAACACAGAGTTGTATTGTCAAATACAACTCAGTGGTTCAATGAACCCTCTATGCACTGGCCAACACACAGCCTTAAATAGCACGCTGTCCTCCATTTGCTTAAGATTAAGCTGGTATTCACACCAGCCATAACTACTAAATACCCATTTCTACTGCTCTGCAAGGGTGAGGCACTTCATCTGTTTAGACTTTCCACCTTATAATAACACAGACTGTAATCACCATGTTAGAACAAGCCTCACTTGCATAACCATCAACCAACCGTCATATTGCTCATAGCTACAGCAATTTGTTCTCGGTTATATATATATATATATTGTATATAGTATATATAGTATACGAGGGCTCGTGGTGACAATAACGTAGTATATATAGTATACGAGGGCTCGTGGTGACAATAACGCCACGCACGAGCCCCGAGGACAAAGCTTTTTATTAATTAGAAAGCGTAAACATTACCCAGACGCTGGAACTAACGTGATCGGGCTACAATGTAACAGTTTCATCAAACGGAGTTAGCCGATGTTGCCACAATGTTGCAAATGTATCGCCACCGAACAGCCAAGCGAATCTTTCTCTCTCTCTCAGCCGGCCGACGGGTGATTGTTCTCGGCTTGTGGTTCACTCCTCCTCCCTCTCTGTCAGAGGCTCCATGAACCCATTGTCCGTGTTGCATCGGTGTCTCTCCTCTCTAACACGCACTTCCAACCGGCACCGTGTCGGTGTTATAATATGCTGTAAACACGAGATGAGCCCAGGAGGGTTGGTGGTGGTGGTGTGTGTGTGTGGTGGGGGTTTACTTACCTCGACGCGGAACGACGTGCAGCCCTTGAGAAACTCCTTTATGTTGCTCAGGCACTCGCCGTCGTTCTTCGGCTCTTGGTAAATCTGGTAAAAAAAAAAAAAGACGGAAACGCTGGTTTAGAAAAGAGACGAGCTTCCAGGTCGCCTCCGCGGATCCCTGCTCCTTTTCCTCACGCTGCGGTTTTCTGTGAGTTCGTCGGCCCTAAAAACGTAGCTTTCTGTCTCTCGACACGCATTCTACAACGTGTGCGCGTTTCTCAGCGGGGCCGGTCTGACGCTCCGTGCGGGGAGGCTGCTGGACGCTGATCCCGGACCCGCAGCGGGGAACGTAGGAGGCTGTGGTGGGCTGTCGGTGTCGAGGGAAATGACGTTGACAAATAGGGATCCCCACTGATGTCGGTGTGGCCTATAGGGTGCAATGTTTTTTTTTTTTAACAACACACCACTGAGGTGAAGAAGAAGGCTGAAACGGTGTAAACGACCCTCTGAATTACATTGTAACCAATGCATTTAGTTTTAGGTTGGTGTATTTATACATGCAATGTACATTTACTTACTGTACTTAAGTACAATTGAGTATTTAAAATGTTCTGCTACTTCATACATTTCCTGCAAATACTCCACTATTTTATCTAATAACGTACAGGTTGCAGATTCAGATTAGGCTAATCACACTAAAACATAATCACCCTATTATGTAATGTCACAGATTTAGATGATCCCCTTTGGAAATGCAGATAGTCAATAAAGTAGTTGAAATTAGCTCCACCTTTACCACAAATCGATCAGAACATTATCGAGGCTACACATTTAGCATTTTATCTAATTTTCAGTTTTTCTTGCATTTCCCGATGTGTTTACTTCTTGCTAATGTGAAGTGCTTGTTGTCTGACTGTGTCCAGGGCACAGATTCATCCAGGAAGTGTCATTGATTGATATGGACTAGAGCAATCAATGTTTCATTAAAAACAAAAGGACATCCGGTAGTTAGAAATGAAGAACGCCGGTGGAATTGAGGTCCACAATCCTCACATCACGGCCTTTTATCGGTCCATGAAAATGTAACTGTGAGGAATCTAAAAAGTGAAGAAGAGATGCAAGTGATGAAGTCAAAGAGACCTAATTGTGAAGAAAGATGACCCAGTATCATCTCTGGTCTAGTGTCTAACCTGATAGCTACTGACATTTGACCCAGCTGTGGCCCCGCATCCCTCACATTCTCCTGGGTCACATACAGTGCTGCTAACTACACGAGGTCCACATCTGGGCCCAGACAGCGGCACAGTTTGACCAGCCAATTACCCACAAGCCTGGTGATTTTGGATAATTCGCATTAGAAGCAACGGATACATCAGCCAATGTCAGCTCATCCGCGATACCTCATATGAGTGTATATATTGGCTGATATAAGTAACAAGAAGTGTCAGATATGCCAAAGAGATATGTTTGAGGTTAACTAATGCATAGTTTGTCCACCAGATGGCACCGATACGTTTATTTTTTTGATCTATAGACGTTCTTCTCAGGACATATATTAGTCACAATTGTTTTATAAGCAAATTAATTGGATCCTTTTACAAAATGATACACATTAAAGTAGAATACCATCTAATATATCACTATTGTTTTTTGTTTTGTTTATTTAACTCTCAAATAACGACATCAACCTCAAACATCCAGCCTGTCTGACTGGTGTTATTACTATAAGCAGCACACTTTGTTGATATGTTCGATTGCGGTTATGCCTCATTAGACAGAGACATTTTTTTCCACCATTGTCTTTCCATTAACTTGAGAGTTACAGAAAGCTATCTTCTCTGACCAGATACCAATGTTTGCTCTTTTATACCATTTGGATTAATTTATCACATGAATAATCCATTTGATGACACCAAACGTGTTGTTGGCGGCAATACAGAGGCATTTTAATCCATAAGGGTTTTCCAAGTCATGGGAAAAATCAGTTTACATGACTGCAGATTGTAGATCAGCAATATATTGGCCAATTCTGCCACACAAATTTGGATTGAGTCTATGTCCCAGGAGGAACATGTTTGCAATTTAACTCGATTTTTCCTCATTTTCCTCGTGTGTTGAGCCTCTTGGGAGAAAACATTGCCTTCTTTGGGTAGCTCACTCTATATACATTAACAACACACACTGCTCTGTTTCTTTAAATGGAGACAGGGTCCATCTCTCTCTCTCTCTCTCTCTCTCTCTCCCTCTCCCTCTCTCTCTGCGTCTGTGCGCCTTTGCAGTCAATGGCGGCCCCGCTCTTATTATTGCTGTGGTCAGTGTACAGATCAACTGTAGTCATCCTTGGCTGAACATATGAAAATACAGTGACACACACGCCACATCGACCCCGGATTAAAGGGGAATTAAAACGAGGAGGGTGGTGTGGGGGGGCTTCACACGATGAGGCATGTTCAACGAGGCCTTCATCATTGAGATCCAATCGCTCCCGATACATTTGATCGATCATTTTTGTATGTTTTTCCCGAGACGTTGGAGCGGATCAGCAGGCGGCCTTTCTCTACACACACACACACACGCTGACACATACGCGTTGTGTTACAGCCACACACACACACACACACACACACACAGCACGCCGCTGTTTTTCCTCGCAGACAATAACCCGGGCTGCCGTGACCTACAAAAGAAATCGCGTCATGGACCAGTGGGCAGAAAGAGAAGCCAGACAACAGACCCCGCGTCGGTTTCACGGATCCGGGCGGCACACAGACGCGCCGACGGGGCGGGCGGTTGGTTATGCGGAGGGGAGGAGGTGGAGGGCGAGAGTGGGGTGGAGGTGGGGGGGTGTAGTAGCCTACATTATATTGCCCTTACTTTCTCCGTGGAGCCCGGGCTGAGCCGCTCCAGCAGCCTGCACAACACCACCCCATCCTTCAGCGAGGTCTGCAGGAACGCCTCGGGGTCCGAGATGGTCTTCTTCGGCGACTCCAGCACCCCGAGCGTGATCAGCCACGTAACCGTCTGTTCCGCCGAATTCATGTCCAGTCACGGCGGCGGCGGATCCTCGTCGACAAAGCGGCTGTGTGGTGGGTTTTTTTCGGGGTATCCGGATCAGCTTACCGCCCCGGTTACGCTGTCATCTGTGCGTTAGGAGAACAGAAACACGATCAATCCGACAACAACAATACGATGCGTGAGGTGTCTTTATGGGAGGGAGGGAGAGGGAGGGGAGAGTGTCTACCTCGGGTGGATGCAGATGACGGCTGGCTGGTGGAAATTGAGCAGGTCTGGTTTCCTCCTTTCAATGCCGTGTTTCCCCCCCTCTAACCTGGCAAGCTGTCAATTGCGGTTCGTTGTGATGCGCCGAGGCAGTGGGCTGCATACATGCGCATCGCAGCCGCCAGCCACCCTCATCCATTGGATGACATCACACAAGAGGGACAAGCCAGTCCAAGCAGTTGTCGGTGCACCTCGGCGTTGACATGAATAGGCTTTTCTCTGCTGGCTTTGCATATCCTGCCCTTTTATCCGTTATTGTAACCGCGCCGCAGGCTGATCTGCTGTTATCGCTGAAAGCCCTGGTGTGTGTTTTTTTAAAGAGTTAGAAGTCAAGTGTACAGCACTGTAGATTTGGCTGATCCACAATTTAACAGATGGTGTCAGGAAAGCTGAATTTGAGCACTTAGCCATACTTCAAAACACCCTCATATGATTTCTTATATTTCAAAAGAAGTAACTCCCAACCTGATGAATCTGAAGTTAATTAAAAAACAAAAACAATTAAGACAAATAGGGAAAATATACAAAATATGTTATTAAAAAAAACATGTTACATTACAAGCCAGACGAACAAACACACACTTGAAAAAAAAAAAAAAAACTTTGTTATGCATTTTCTTTGTTGTGATATACAGGATATGTTCACGTCTTCAGGCACTGAATCCATCAAATGAAACAATGTTAGGATAAAATGTGCCCAACGAGACTACAACCTATTATGTAGGATCACAAAAAATGGTTGGGAAACAGGAATAAAGAGTCCTGTCCTTTATATCATATTATCTATTCTCTTTCTACACACCCGCTACCTGCATATAGTGTGATCAACACAAATACATCCTGACTTTTAAGCAGTTTAGTTGAGTGTCCATTCAGGCTGAGCTGCATGTTTTTGGACAATGGAAACTTGAGCACGTGAGGGTAAGCATCATCATAGAGCTGAAAGAATATATTCTTGAGTCTTGAGAATACCAAACAGTTTCTGGTTGTAGCATTTCAGTGTGAACATTTTCCAACTTGGGGTTTAGGACTTATGGTAGGACAAAACAAGCAATATGTCTTCTTAGGCTTTGTGAATTTGTGATCAGTATTATTTTACTATTAAAGGACTTTTTATTGATATAATTAATTGTGAAATATAATCCAGATATTGATCACTAATGTAAATAGTTATTAGTTGAACCCCGTAGACGTATACCTGATCATTCACATATTCTGTGTCTGAGTGCGTGTTGAGGAGGTGTTATTACATTAAAATACCTAACCAAGCCCTCTCAATGTGTTTGTCCTGAGGCAAAAGGAATAATAAAGTATTTATGTCACATATCGCAGTGATGTAGGAACCCAGTGTCGTGGAGTAAAACGTATAAAACGCTTCTAACTTTGGCCACAGGGTGGCGCTCTCCGCTTACTGTATACTCAACTGATCATCTCACTGTATGGAAGCTGCCAGGCTCCTCTAGTTGGCCTATACCTGATCAAACGTCTGCATATCTCATACTTATAACCTTTATCACCAATAAATTCAACATCCACAACAGAGATCAAAATCCGAGTTCCGAGATGAGAGTGGTCCGAGCAAGGCTACCACAAACAGGGGGTGGGAAGTGGGGAAGGGGCCATTGCAGCTCTTGAGAATGCAATAGGGTCTCTGGTAATGATTACTAAGCATTTATTCAATTTACAAAAGATAGCAGGAGCCTTTGGTTAGAATATCAAGAAGGGTTGATACTGATGAGACTAAGAAATGCCCATAAAAGGCCTGTTTCAAAAGTACTTTTGCTTATAAAATCTGCCTGTTAATGAACCAATTATATTTGATTTTTATCCTCCTCTACCAGGACATACACTCATGAATTCACAACAACTTTGTAACATTTAGATTAGTCTAAAAAAGTAATGATTTTATTAACATGCATAACTACTGACTGCTTACTCATTAATGGTTTATCAACACAACCTGGCAATCCCAAAGTTCTTGATTAAATCTCTATAACTATATAAAACACATTAGTAAATGTTTTATTACCCATTAGAAAAACATAAATTCAAGCCTATCTAAACCTTGATATAAAAAATGTCTTATGACAAATTGTCTACCTTTCCCTCTACCTGCAGGAATCTGGAATGAATCCAAAGCAAGCTGCAGGGACAGACAGCGTGGCTCCGGCCCACTCATTATCTCACAACACCTCTCCACCTCCATCTTCCTCAGTTAGGCTGTGTGAGAGAGAGGCAGAGAGAGAGAGAAAGTAAGTGTGTTGTCAGGAAGGTTGAGTCCTGAGGGCGGCCGTGCTCTAAACAGGCAGCGTCGAGGGATGCCGTTGTGCCTTCGAGGTCCTGTCGCCATGGGTCTGTTACCAAGGGCGCTACTGTGGCTGTGGAGCTCGAGGCATTTCTTATCCCTCCATTCCCAGGTCTTCCCTCCATTTCCATTCTGTTCCACAAGAAAGTGCTGCTGCTTCTCTCATCTCCTTGCATCCTGTTTCTGTTTTTTTTTTTGTAAGCATGCTTAAGAAAACAGAACCATCCACTGACAGAATGAGAGTGATATCAGGACAAACATGCTGGAAGCCAGCCACGTGCGCTTTATTAGGCGCACCTGTACAATCTAATGCAATCCAATAAACTGTTGTGCCATAAAGTCAACTTTAATGACACGCATCATGTCCAGCTTTTGACTCACAGAGGTGTTGATTCAATTACATGTTTTAGCAATGAGGTCATGGTTTGTGGTGATTCTACTGGACTGCATTATATTCAGAGACGTTTTCTTATATTCTGCACCCCTCATTTACAGGGAGGTCTAACCTCTTTGACTGTCATAGAGTCAAGAAAAGCATAACATCTTCACATGATTTGCTTGAAAAATTAACACAAATGATACACTGTTTATCTAAACGGTGTCCGTCAATTGACTTATCATTAATCAATAAAGCTCTCACAATTTTTGTGACTGGAATCAATGCTCATAGTAATAAAAGGACAGGCCCCCATGCCTCTTACAGCACAGCCCTGCAGTGAATTAAGGAAGGACCCTGTCAGTGTGTGCAAATGTTATAAAGAAGTGTTCACTCTCACAATGTCATTCGTGCATGACGACGGAAATATTCAAATTGTATTACTGCTTCTGAATCTTCTTGAACCTTTATGTTTTGTTTCTGTAGGTTTAAGCTGTTTTACTATTGTTATTGTTTTATTTTATATTGTGTTATTTTTATTTTTTTATTATTAGTGGTATTAAAATTACTATTTTATTTGATATCATTTTTGTTTACATTTAATTTTTTTAATTTTTAATTTCATTTAATTATTTTAAAGCACTTTGAATGACAACAGTGTATGATATTGTACTATATAAATACATTTCACTTGGACTGACATTGACTTCTTGACATCTTCCTAAAAAAACATTTACTGCTAGTCGAAATGTCCTTCACAGGTAAACGTTTTACTTTTTGTCTTTTTGAACACAAATATCTGTACTTCTACTTGACACCTCTGCTAAAATGTGCAAATGTCCCTGTTTGTCTCCAATCAATGAGAAAGCCCAACAGAGCAAGACCCTTTCAGGTCAAGGGTCACATGACGATGTCAACAGAGCAAGTACGAGTTTTTATCTTCCCTGTGAGTGCAGGGCCCATATTATCTAAACATTTCCTCAAGTCAATGCACAAGAAAACACAGTAAATGAAACCTTCCTTTAAAACAAGGAAACAAAAAATGTGTGCACCCACACAAACACACATTAGATAAGCTGACTAAGACTGAACTAAGAAGAATTAATGGATGTTATCATTTATTACAGTGTGTGAGCATAGAGAAATGGATGACAAACTCATAAAAAAGTGTTGCAAACACAAACACAGTCTTCCTCTTATCTCCTTAACTATAGTGTTTTTTTTTTTAGAAGTAGATTGAATGAGTATCTGGACTACCAGCTACAAACTGGGGCTGCCCCTGTGTTCAGTCTTGACAGGTGCTATAAACAAATACGTGGCACTGCAGTCTCGTAGGTGTGCAGACCAGATATTATCAAATATAATAATATCAACATATACTTCTGTTTTAGAAGATCAATGAAGTCAATGCTTATCATGACAAAGCAAAATCCAGAGCCCCTTCACAGGCCAGAATATATTACACAGAATAATGGATAGGCAAGACCGCACGCAAGGCCAAGTCATTGGCCCCCAATATGCTCTGAGCTGTTTTATGTCACAGTTTAAGAATTCATGGCTGCACACCTGCACTCTTTATACTCTTTACCTTAGACGAGAGGGACACAATACAAACAGTAAAACCTACAAACAACAACATTCTTCTAGCACAGTCCGAACTAAGCAAGTAACATGAGTGCATTTTTTTTATAAACAAAACAAACTCTACTTACCGGATCGTTCTGGAGCTTTTGGCCACACCAGTTCTCGTGAGCAGACTAAATTTGCTCAGTAGCAACGGACTGTATGTTGATATCTAGGACCTTACTTGACCTCAACCGCAGTTGACAAAACTAAATCAACCCAAGATCCACTTACTGTACTTGTTCTGGATAACAAATCTAAATGGGGAACAGTATGTTTAACAAAAAATACATGGCAAATCATATATCATATATATATATATATATATATACATATTTTTTTTACTTTACCATATGTGCCATAAATGTTTATTCTTTTTTAAGAAATTATTTTGTCATCATTTCAGCTAAAAACTCACCAAATGAAGGATAAAGTGAGCGACTATGCTAGCTTGTTAGCATTGCATAGCATTTAAGCTAACCGCTAAAAAAGCCAGGTATTTTTCTTAGGAGCTGATTAAAAAAATAAAGTAAATACTGGAGAAAAAAAAATACATGACTCGTTATCTATGTAAATATTGCTGTGTCTCTTGGGCATGAACCTAACTATTTGCTAACTCATTAGCAATTAGGTATCTCAACGTCAAATGTTGTGTTTACAGTTTGTCACGACGCCCCCAAGTGGCCGAAGGATACTAATGCTGATTTAGGGGTCCCATCATTCATAGCGTCACGCCCTGTAACCTGTAAACTGATGTCATTAAGCATCACCGAGCATACCATCACCGTGTATTCAGCAAGCTCTGACATCCTTCGAGAAGATCCACCGCACCGGGCCGCCGCTCTTCTGAGTCGTGATGTCCCTGCGTGAGCTGCGCGTGTGTGTCATCGCTGACGTCACCGGCCCGCCTACACCCCCCCCCCCCCCCCCCCCTCCCCCTCTGTCTCCACCGGTGACACACAGACGCTCTCTGGCAGTGAAGAGCAGCCGCATCCGTTCCACTTAAACGCGGGTCCTCACTGGCATGGACCCCGGAGGAGAGCGCTGACCAGCCAGGAACCATGCCTACTGTCCTCGGGAAACTTTCCATTGCCTGTTTTCTACTCAGATGCGCGTATTCTCAGGTAATATTGTTGTTTATGAAGCTTGCTTGAGTCTTTGAATAGTAGTCCGTGTGTAAACTAAATTCTACACAACAGTGCCTGCAGATAATGCAATCATATGAAAAGGATAATTCATGCTGAGTTGTGTGCTCCCATCTTCACCAAGAGTCAGTTTGCAGATTAAAAGTGTTTTAAGATTCCACTTGAAGGCACTAAACGCAGATGGGAGTGCAGAATGGCAGCTGAAAATGAGCATAACTTCAGTAATTGCTCATACTTTCAGAATGTAACAGGTGGTTCTTGCTCTAGTTGGCTTGCATGCTGCATGTTATGATGGGTTGTGGTTTTGTTTGGCCCCGGGGGAGTTCACTCATCAGGGTATTGCACCAGAGCTGTAGCCCGCGGTGCTGGTGGGTATATGGATGTGTGAAACACATTGCACATGATAATATCCACACGAATGGACGTGTGAGCGTAAACTGAGGATGCAGGATAGGGTTTTTTTGTTTTTTTTTGCTTGTGTGCACAGCCACAGGGAGGTAAAAATACTGGCCGTCTGTGTTTTTTTCATTCAGTGCCCACGGCCCCATAACTGCCTTGTGGCTGTTATAATCAGACAGTTTTCACACACACACTGTTTTCCATCTGCAGGCTTAGAGTCCAACCACTCAGACACTGACCTTAGTGAGTCATGCATGCAAAAAGAGACAGTTTCACACACACTCACAGATGCACGCTGCACTACACACACACACACACACATTTTCTACTGTGTATACTTATGCTGCACAGATGGCACAGAAGACAGAGTGCAGCAGACGAGATCCACGTTAGAAACACAGAAAGTCAGCGGGATCGTCTTGTTTTCACACACTACTCAACAGTCAGAATGAAACACACTCCCACATAGAAATCACCCACACGCAGTTGCACGCCGTGATGTGAAGTATTTATCCCTTTATCGCAATGCTTGAGCAACATGGTCCTCGGCTCTCATGCCAACGAGGTGAGTCTGAATTGTGAGCTGAATTGTGAGAAGGGGAGGGACGTGGGGGAGGGACGGGGGGGGGGTTGCCTAACATGGAGGGAAAGTTGCCTGAAACAGAATCGGCATCAGTCTGATCATCTGCGGCTGTGATTTCTAAGATATGAGTCATCAGCAAGCGTTCAGCCTCCTCTCAACTCTGACAATTAGTGTGTGTGTGTGTGTGTGTGAGAGAGAGATGGGAATGTAAGGTTTACAGTAAAGTGTGAGTTGTGAATGTTGCAGCAAAAGAGGCGGGAAATGAGAGAGGATGTTTTGTTGTGTATCTACGTGTGTGTGTGAGTGTGTGTGTGTGTGTGTGTGAGTGTGTGTGTGTGTGTGTGTGTGGGTTCACGTCTTGAGCAATGACCGGTGAAAGAAAAGAATGAGTCTGTGTGGACATGTGCACCGCTAGATTTCCTGTTGAACTTGCGTAAGTGTGCACTGTAGATGAGACGCTCTGCACTCTTACTGTAATCCAGATGATTATAATATGATTTGTGTGCAACAGCAGCTCTGTGTGGACTTGTGTCCGTCCCTCTGCTCACCTGCTGTCCTGTTTGCACAGGTAACAAGAAGCCAACACACCAGCTGTGCCAAAGACATCCTGGAGGTATGTTTTTTAAATGGTTTATTATTAAAAGTAATAGTGGTAACAGTATCGCTAATCAATTGTGAACAAGTTATGTATGATTTACAGCTTTTTAAAGATTTGGCATGTGATTATATCTATTTCATCCTTTCATTAGAAAGACTAGAATAATCACAGATTGCTACTTAGAGGAGGAAACACCTGCAACACATAAGACTGCAATTAACTCACTATGGCTAAATGTGTTGCTTGTTTTTCAATGAGTTGTGCACTCTACAGTATAAAGTGTCAAACAATGGTGAAAAAATGGCGTGATCTTCCATTTAAACTAATATATCACACAAAAACCTGCAAATCATAACATCTGAGAAGCTGAATCAGAGATCCGATCTTGATTACCGTGCTATAAAACAAGAGAAATGTTTCCGTCGATCGGCTGATCAATCAATCAAGTCCTGGAGGTGGCCCCGTGTGTGTATTTGTTGTTTTGGTTTTACAAAGCAGAGGGTGTGTCATGTGCCATGTGTCCTGTCACCAGCGTGGGTCAGATAGGAGGAGCAGAGGTGGAGAATAGAGGAGAAGGAAGATAGCAACGCATGATGCTCCACCTGGGAGACCTTGTTGTTGTTGAGGGAGGAAAAGGGGGTGAGGGCTGGTGCTGTGTCCTTGGTGACTGAAGGAGGAGAGATAATCAAGTGAAAGGATGAGCAGAGAGAGGAAACATTTGCCCCCCCCCCCCCCCCCCCCGGGGGCTTTTACTGTGGAGGATGGAAGGGTGAAGAGGAGGGAGACGAGCTCCTCAGTTACCTGGCAGGTTCATAAAAATGTGAGGCATCTCACGAACGTCTCTGCATTTGAGAGCTGGGAATGAAATACGCTGTGAGAGTTAGATAATACTCATGCATGTATGTTGCATATGAGGCTACATCCAGCTGGTTAGCTTAGCTTAGCATAAAAACTTGAAACATTTACTGATGCTGCCTCTAAACTTACTTAAAAACATGTTGTATTAAGTGTTTCAAAATGTGTACAAAACCTGAAAACCTTGTTTTACAGAGGGGTTATGGGCCAGGCTATTTCCTGGCTACGCTAACTGGCTACTGTTTATATGCTTGTATCCATCCGAGCATATAAACAGCTCTAGTTGAGCTTGCGGCTCATCCTGATCCTCACTCGGCCCCAAACCTGACCTTTCCCAGAGCTTGCTCACCGTTTCTGCCACCGCCGTCCCTCGCCTCACACTCTAGCACGTTACACGCCGACCTCTCCCGTGCTTCCCACACGATGACACAGCTGAGGAACCCGATCATGCGAACGTAAATGTACGGGATTAGTCTACCAAAATCAGGGCCATTTTGTCAGCATCCGTGAGGTCTGGTTTGTCTGCGTGTGACTACGGGCAATCTAATCAGCAGAGATTATAATCAGAGACGGAGCAAAGACACTGTACCGTGAATGCAGCGCTCGCTCCATGTGGCTGGTTTCCTCTGGAGTATCATGCAGGGAGAACAAATAAGAAATGGGGTCAATTTTCATAATAGTCCAGGTGTATAATTATATGTAATCATCACTTCAATCTTCCCTCAGGGTGAGCAGTGACACATGCTGTCGCCGAGCTGTGAGCAAGCGTCACGTGTTTGAAGATGGGAAATAATTGCCCTTGAGTAATTTGTAATTTACCGTGTTTTAGTAAATACGGTTTTATCAACTCAAAAGCGCTCAAACGACTCACACCTCTGCAAACGCCTACATTATCCTCTTTTAAAGGCATGCAGGAATGTCATGGATTTGTTAAAGGGTGTTGTAGTTCGCCTGTAGGGGACTGCAGGACAGTCTAGACTAGGCAATTTAGTATAAACTACATTTCCCTGTAATTGTACAATGTGTTCAGTTGTGATTTGAACTGATGCACTTAGTACTGATGACTAGTTGTAATGGCTGAGGTCACAAAGCTTGCAACAAGTGTTGCTATGAGATGTCTTGTGTTTTGGTTCACTGATTTCGCAGCTTGGCCATCGCCGCATCTGAAAAGCAGAAAGAAACTCGACAGATTAGTGAAACTCACACCGGCTCCCGGAATGCAAAATCAGCCCATAGTGTGCAATTGGTTCACAGACAAAACTAATTTAGCCGAGGTCTTAAAGCCATAAACAAGTTCACTTTCCCAAAGAGAAAAGAGCTGTGAAACCTAAACAGATTAAAAAACATACTTTTATCAGATCAATCGCAAATAAACACAATTATTTCACAGAAATCTTGACACATCTGCACACCCTACCACCAACACCAGACACTGAGACTAACCCTTTATGAATACACAGTCACACGCCCCCTGGTGGCGAGGAACAGTGCTGCTAACAAGAGGCAGCTGTCAAATGAGGCTCTCTGCACTGTATGTGTGTAAACAGGAGAGATATGCTGCTCCTCAATGAAAGGAAAAGGAAGAAAGTTCTGAAGACGGATTTAGATAGCCTGGAGTCTCTGCATGTGAAGAACATCAATCACAGCTGTGTCTCACAAATTCACCTTTGACCCCTCAACCCTACTGTTGCACAGGACATGACTCAGTCCTGGCCGTCCCAGCAAGCCTTAGGGGGTGACCAGGCCCAACGAATCCTCTACAACCCTAAGGTATGTGAGTGTTTGTACTGGTTGTTTCTCTTTGGAAATTAAAGGGGAACTTTACACAGATTTAAAGTGGGCTCTTTTTGGGCGGCTCTGGATCTAATCCTGATAAATTGCCCCAAATGATGTCACTGTAGGGAACACTGGTTTGGCCCGAGTTTATAAATCTGTTGTTGTGGAGTTAGAAAGAAGTGAGCTTATCAGACCTCTGTAAGCCTGCTTTAGGGACATATACTGTCTATGGTGAGTTTGACAATGTTACTGCGGTGCAATGGAGTACTTTTTTTTAAACATGTAACAGGAGATTTTTGCTCACTCTCTTTTTTTCTCCCTCTTTCCAAGGAAGTAAAACTCCCGACTGCACAGCAAAGGCAAAGTATGTGTCCATTGGCTGATAAGTTTGCTTCTCTGACATGTGCAATCATTTACGATTGGCTCTCTGTTAATATATAGTTGGTTGCCTGGTAGTGAATATGTTTTTTTTCTCTCTCTGTGAGGTCGGGGGGATGTTCAGCTGCGAATGACCCGTCACCCTCGCGTGGCACCTCACAAATCGTAAGTGGGTAATGAGGAAACATGATCCACTGAAGATCATCAAACACAGACAATCTAATATATCACGTGCACAATTTATGTTTTCTTTTCAACGACTGCTGTAAAATCAGATACAAATCATGAGCATCGCGTCCGCGCAGCCACGGGGAAAAGCATTAATGAGAGAGAAGGGAAATAGACATGCGGGGTCAGTCAACACAGTGTTTCAGGCTACATCACAAAGGCCAGGTCAAAGGTCAGCCTGCATTCCTGAAAGCTGTCAGTTGAGAACGATGTGCTCCCGTTTGCTACCCCTTTACATCCTCTTTTTACTGGGAAACACATGTTCAGTGTTGTAAGCCAACTGCATGTTTTACATTATCACACAGCCTTTGTTATGTAACATTTTCAAAACATTTGGAAGAAGTTCTTTTTTTTTCACCCCAATTGACTGAACTGTGTGTGTGTGTGTGTTTAGTAACATGTTTTAACCAGACAAAAGCAATAGATCAGTACAATACATTAAAACTTATTCCAAACAAGATATTTGAATAAAATAACACCTTTTTTTAATTTCAGAAATGATTGGCGCTATGAATCTGTGTTGGTTATTGTAATCCCTTAGATACAATGCAGTGTCAGGCTTTGAGACTTTTACTTGTTTTTCCAAATATAATAGTTTTTTCAAGTTTTAAGATTTGAAATTGAAGAACCAGGTAGATAAGCAGGAGTCACGCATACAAGTAGTAATTTATCAACATGGGCATTTATCATACCAATGTAATGTTACTGCAGAGCTAATTTTTCTATCTCAGTGGCCGGCCCCTCCCTGCTAAGAGGACATAATTAGGCAAACCTGTTTATAATCTGGATTGAGCTGATCCATCACATCCTTCCCAGGCAGAGCGACAATTTATGAACCCATAAAACCACCAAATTAAACACAATTTACACACTTCAATTGATAATCTGACTAAAATGAATAATCAAGCAGACGTAAATACACTGTTAATGTCAGGGAACAGGGCTTAGTGAAAAGGTAACCTTATCACAATGACTATCTTGGTTTGATTTCACATTTTCACATTTTCATACGTCGACAGAAACATACTGTTTTGGAGGCTGACTGAAAAAAAGGATGCACCAGTCTGATATGATGGATGAACTTTAACTAAATGTGTCAGATGTCATTCATCCACATTAAATACAGTTTCTTCCTCATCAGCAGAAAATTCCCAGCATTCCCTGTTATTATGTTTCTGTATATAAAAACGATCCTAATGAGTTCCACACACGTTTCCTGAGTTGGATCTGTGCATCTCTATTCAAAGCCCTTAAGATTAAATGTACAACATTGTGTCATTTATCTGTGTGTGTGCTTCTTTGTGCTAACAGCATGCTTGCTGATGACCTGAAGCTGAGCAGTGATGATGATGACACTCCCAGGGTAGGTGCTATTATGTCTATATTACAAGTTCTTTATCATTAGTATTCTTTTTAAGTGGAAACAATGTTGGAAATGTGGTAAATGCACAGGTTGGCTGTTCACATACAAACCATTGATCCAGTGACTTGCATGTTTTGTAATAGAAGTTGTATATTTGGGATGGGCCAGATGTTTGACATAACATAAATAATAACTAGCTAATTAATCCACTAAGGAGCTTGACTCTTTCTGGTTTTTCTGGTAACGTTTAATAGCGTGTGCACACACCCATTGGCCGTTTGGCACTCACTTAAGAACTGTGTCTGTAGTCGCTGCTGACTTTAAGACAGCAGAGGTAACACTGTGCTGCTGTGGATGATACGTTTCTGTGTTTTGTGTCCCTGAAGGCAACTCACGAGTCATCTTCCTGGGATGGACACAGGTACATGATTATTCATTTTGATGTCATGTGTGCATATTGTGGATATGAGCTCTGAGTGTGTGTGTGCTCCACTGGGCTGTGTACGTACACTGACCCCTCTCTGATGTCTGTGTGTTGACTGACAGCCTGTCAGCACAGCAAGCGCACACACATGGCAGGCGAGTGAGACATTCCAGCTCGGACTCGTCGGGCTCGGACTCCACCGCCGAGTCGGGCAGCAGCAGCCTTGGCTCCCGGAGCCTGAGCCGGAGCCCCGACGCTCACCCGGATCCCCCGTCGCCTGCCAACACGCATCCGCCATGCGTCAGCAAGGAGGTAAGACTGCAGGGAGCCACATGCCTCCTCTTCTTCTGCTCTATACTCTATCGTCTTCTGCCCATGCCATCGGGGCCCGCCTGTCTCTGGTTGTGTGCCCTCGGGTGAATCCTCTGCAGGGAGTGGTGGCCTCGAGGCGGTTGGCGGCAGGTGTGGGGAGGGACAGAGGAATAAGGAATGCATGCGAGTTGGAGAGGAGGAGGAGGAGGAGGAGGAGGAGGAGGAGGAGGGTAGCTTCGGGAATTAGTGCCTGGGTGTCATGTCAACAGGCCCAGTCTTAAAAAGGAAAGCCCTCGGGTGGTGGAAGTCCTCAAGACTGGAGTTCATGTTGACATCTACAACTAGAGCTACCTTTTGCTTTCAAAACAATGTGCATGCAGAGAATGTGGACCGCTCATTATCTCAGATAAATACTGAATGGGCGGCTATGATGGCGCTTTGGAGGTATGGGGGCATTCGGGGGGAATGAGATGTGTGCTATGTGGAGAATGAAGGAGAAAGCTGCTGCTCTTTTATGAATGGACGTCCCTGTGCAACGTACTTCACTGTATTACTAAACGTGCGCTACATTGGGCCCTTATAGAGAGGGGGGGGTGGTGGAGTGTGTGCGTCTGGGGGTGGTGGGGGAGGGTGGGTTACCATGTGTTTTTCATTTACGTGGACTGTTTAAATGTCTCCCAAGGAAGAGATGGGGGTTGGAGTTATGGAAGCAGCGAATCCAGAGTTCCAGGTAGTGAGAGAAAGAGGGAGGGACAGAAAAAGAAGGAGGGAGGGCAGTCGAGACGGTACAAGAGATGCAGTGTCTTCTCTGGAAAGAGGGCGAGGGATGTGGGGAGGGGAGGGGGGTCACTGTTTGACTTGAGGAGTAGAGGTTTAATTTAGTTCCTGGTCAGCGACGAGAGAGAAACAAGAACGCGAGACAGAGAGAGTGAGTAAGAAAGTTGCTCTCCAGCCGTGAGTATCTGCTTTGTTTTCCTTAGCAGGAACTCCTCTTGCGTTTGTCTGATTTTTTTGGGTTACCAAGCCAGTTGTTAAGCAAACATTAAGTGAGTCATTTGGCATAATTGGATGGGGGGTTGAGCTACTGTAAGCACAGATGTGGACTGTGAGACCATGTAGTAAGGAAGTTATAAATGTCAGTCGCAGCTTTTAGTGAAGCAATACTTTTTACACTCATTATGAGTCATAATCCATATCTGCGCTTTTGGCATTTGGGTTGTTTCAACAGCAGCTCGGTCGGTGATTTGCATTTTGTTGCGGTGTGAGCATGCCGTGGTATGTGATGTGTGTCATTCCTCACATGGTTAAATGTCCGTGCTTGCACATTGTTATCTCTATCTGTAAGTGTACACTGGTGGAATGTAGCACATTTTGAAGTATTTCTGTTTCCTGCTACGTCACACCCCGACTTCACTACTTTTATATTTATATTTAAAGCTTGAGATACTCCGCTTATGAAGATGGCTGCAGCTTTCAAATGGTCGCCTTTTAAATTTTGATACATAATCGATGCTCGGAAATGTCCTTCTTATCAATTAAGTTTAGTCTATAAGTCGTAACCACCATGGCAGTAAGAATATTTCTGCCTGTTTTGAATGCAAAGTGTTTCCTATTTCCCATACTTTCTTATGAAATATGTATAATATATAATAATATATAGAAATATGTGCCTGTCTACAAGTGTCAAGATTCAAGCCAAAGTATAAGCAAAGCTTCCTTTTAAATTAATCTATTTTTTTAATGTATTCATTTTGTCTCTCTCTTCGTCTGTGCTTTCTCAAGACTGATCACCCCTCTGCAGCCCAGTGGCAGTTAGATAAATGGCTGAAGAAGTCGCGTAAAAAGTCTGCCGGCGGTGACCAGGATCCCTCCCAGAGCATTCCAGGACGCCTTCCTTCTCCCCACACCGAAGGAGCCCCATCTCCAGCCAGGTCCTGGGACAGCAATCAGGATTACAGCCCCAGCCAAAGCCCTATCCCCAGCCCAAAGTTCAACTACAGCCACAACAACAGCCCGTTACCTAGCCCTGGTTATAGCTACTGCCCCAGCCCCAGCCCATTCCCCAGCACATGCCCGAGTCCCAGCCCCAGCCCGAGGCACAGCCACATCCCCAGTCCGGGTCCAAGTGTTTGCCCCAGTCCGTGTGGGAGCTCGAGAGCTAGCCGCAGCCCTAGCCCCGCACCCAGAGACCCTCCAAGAAGCCCAAGTCCAGGCCTACCTGCTCCTCCCAGAGTTCGGCCCTTCTCTGAGGCTCAGAGAACACAACCTAGCCTAAAAACAAATCCCCACAGGACCAAAAACCGGTCATGGATTACCCCATTGCCTAACACCGACGCAAAGAGCAAGCCTACAAACAGCACTCACATTCAGCCGACTCATCAGCACCGGCCCAAGACTCGACCCACACAGGACCAAGACCAAAGCAAACCCAAGGCAGCTTCTACCGTTTTGAACTCCAACCAGAGGCACAGTCACAAATCTACACCCAAGCCTAACATTCATCCGGGTTCCAGACAGCTCTCTGAGGCTCCCAAAGCCCAACACGCATCACATTTTCAACAAAGTATCAGATCCAACCATAACTCCAACCACAAGCCCAGGCTTTCGTCTCAAGCTAGCACACAACATAGCCCCGCGACAACAAAGCACTTAGCTCCCGCTAGTCGGGAAACCAACTTTGATCATAGTTCATCCTCCCAATTTACCCCTAAAGCTGCTACTAATCCTAATACTTGGTTGAACTCTAGATCAAACACCAGCTTAAAACCGAAACCTAAAAAGTCTTCGGAGGCTACAGCCCCAAATCCTGTACATGCTAACCATAAGAAAACAACAGAGAAGAAACCTCAGTCCAGGGAACAGGAGGCGCAACACGGGGGAAATCATCTGAACCAAGCTGAAGGGAGAAAACACGAGAGAAAGGAGGAGAGACATCGGGACAAACAACAAGGGAAACCGGAGAGAAAGGAAGACAGGAGGCTGGCGGAGGAGCAGCTACTGAGACGTCCCTGGATCCACAGTTCGGCCGAAGAAGAGGAGGAAGAGGAGGGGGTGATAGAGAGGCAGAGGAGGAGAGACGAGACAGCAAGAGGGGAAAACAGGAGGAGGAGGGAGCATCAGCATAGACGTGAATGGCAAACCGTCCAGGCCAAACAGAGACCGCCTGCCAACGCTGAGCGACACCACCTTCAAAACGACTCGCACCAGCAGGGGAGGACCAAAAAGGGAGGGAGAAGCGAGGAGGAGAGAGAGCTGCAGCCAGACCCATCGCCTCCTCCGTCACGTTCCCAAACTCCTCGCAGACCATCCTCCTCCTCCTCCTCTTCAAATTCAGATTCAGAGTCTGAACTCCGGGCTCCCATCACCAAAGTTCCAGCAGACTCTACCTCTTACAGGAGACCGCCCAAGAGAGGGCAAGAAAGTCCGGGCAGGCCCGACGCCAGCAGGACAAAGGCGGTGCACCCCAGAGGACCCACCTCCGGTAATCCAAGTGAGGGGCAGCAGAGTGGCGGGAAGCAAAAACTCTACACCCTGGTCCCGTTCGGGCGCGGCGAACGAGCCACAGCGCCGTCCCAGCGAGGGCTCCGGAATCTGGTGGTGCAGATAAACCTCTGTCTCCTCAAAAGGGTCCCGGACAGCACTACTAGTCCCACTGAACAAAAACCCGCCTCCTCCTCCTCCTCTTCTTCGTCAACCAAGGACAAGCACAGGGAGGCCATGAAGCACCTGTACGTCCCCGAGGCCGGGACGAAGGACGGCAAAAGGAAACGCAAGGTAGACAACGCGCATGATTTACTTTGGCGTGCATCTGCCCGCGTGTGTGAATATGTGTTGATACGGGCTTGTTCTTCAAAGCGAGTGTGTTTGTGTGTGTGACCAGTTGGAGAATGGTGTGTCACACAGAGACAGCAAGAGGAGCATTCCTCATACAGGCGACCTGTCGGGCCACGCGGAGTCCTCGTCTCACGCGGCCGACTGCAACTTTGTGACGGAGACGACGCACAACGGGTAAAAAAAAAACACACTGTATGCACAGACACACTACGTGTATTTGCTGTATATTTACACTCCATGCGATGTGTGTTTGCAGGTACTTGGAGGAGTACCTGGACAGCAAGAGGCCGTTGTCTCCGCTGTCCCCGCTGTCCGACAGCCCCGAGTCCACCAAGCCTCCCCCCAAGACGAAGTCTTCAGAGCAGCACGTCCACAAGAGCAGAGACAAGAATCGAGATTCTGCTATAAAGGTGACGCAAAGAAGTACTTAATCATCCTCAACTCCGTCCCTTGCTCAGTTTATTTCACCTTTCCTCCTTCACCTGTGCACTACGCAGCCCAAGATGGAGGTAGAATGTGTGAAAGTGTCGAGAGCACCCACCGAGTCCTGGGGCCCTGCGGGACACCGGGGGGCCGCGCAGAACAACGACATGTGAGCGCCGCTTCATATTTTTATGTTTGTCAGATACAGACTCACCAAACGTTTTATGTGTTGTGATCTCACTGTATTTCTGTCCATCTCAGCCCGCACCATGCCGAGTACTACTTACACGAGGCCAAAAGGATGAAGCACCGCGCAGACGCAATGGTGAGTCGTCGATCTTTGATCGGGTATAAACCGGGATGTTGTACAATCATGGATGTAATACTCTGACATACTGGGGGACTATTTGCTTTCTGACTTGGAGTTTAATGTGAAGTTCGCCGTCAGGATTAACGTGTTTTCACTGAGCAAACACAACTTTATTTACACGGCACATTTGTTTCCAGGGAAGACACAAAGTACCTCACAGAGAAACATCCAAGGAACTCTATGTATATATACCATATGGAGTACGTGTATACACTGTGCCGTGTCAAATTAACTACATTGTTTGATGGGCTCATAATGGATAAGCAAGCCTTCACTTAGGGCTTTAAAATAGAAATTTAATTGTGTCCCAAAGGTTTCAGGTACACCTGCGAGGATGCAGCATTAGTCCATTAAAAAATAATAAATGGTAAATTACATTTTTTGTTATGTTGGCACAGGGCTCTGGAGCATATACCAAAATTAATGATAACACCTACAATAATTGAGCTATGTGGTACTTTTCCAGGGAGAGTAAATTAAGAACTTTAGAGAGATTGGTCCAGGACGTCTTTAACTTAGCTTAGCACAAAAACCGGGAGCAGGGGGTATAACTAAAAAATATACACACTCAAAGTGATTGAAAAATTGTTTTATATATGTATTTCGCTGGCTAGCAACCAACCACTGGTACATCCGGGAATCACGTTGTTAAGAATGACAAAAAAAACGCCCTATTTGTGATGTTATAATAAATTACTGAGGGATTTGTCACTATTTTTCACAAAAAAAGGGGAAAACATCAAAACATATTTCTTTAACAGTGGGTTGCATCTTTAAAAGATGTTTTGTGACCTCACAGATATCAGCCGCCTGCAAAAAAACTGTCCCATCCACTAGACTGATGAATGAAGGTGACGAGGTGCTAGGTTAGCTGCTTTTGTGCTAAGCTAGGCTAAACACCACCTGGATGAATCTTACTCCTGTACAGAAATGAGTACCTTTTCAGCTAATTCCTGCTTGTTTAAGACAAAGTATGCCTTCAATAGTTACTCCTAATCTTTCTGAATGTTGAATGTGTCTGATTTCCAGGTGGACAAGCTGGGGAAGGCGGTGAATTACGTTGACGCTGCTCTCTCCTTCATGGAATGTGGGAAAGCAATGGAGGAAGGGCCGCTGGAGGCAAAGTCTCCGTATGCCATGTACTCGGAGACAGTGGAGCTAATTAGGTGAATTTCACATTTGTGCAAGTGAATTTGAGGAACAAACAGACACTCTGAGACACATATACACATATACATGAACAGCTTGGCTGTTAACAGTCCTCTGTCTAAAAGGTACGCGATGAGGCTGAAGAGCCACTCCGGCCCTGGGGCGAGACAGGAAGACAAACAGCTGGCGGTTCTGTGGTGCGTATGTCATTTCCTCTGTTTACGCCACATCTATCATCACGCTGAAGGACCTGCGTTTTTGAGGATGATTTGTAGTCCGTCTGAGTCCTTTTTTTTACTTCCCTGTCGCCCCACAGTTTCCGATGCCTAGCCCTCCTCTACTGGCAAATGTTCCGCTTAAAGAAGGACCATGCACTGAAATACTCCAAGGTTCTGCTGGAATACTTTAAGGTATATGAAATCACGACGCGGACTGATGTGCCGTTTACATGAAGACATTTTTAATGGGATGTAAACATTTGGGTTTGGATGAATTATCATTACAGAGCTCTCCCAAAGTGCCTTCGACGCCACCCTGTTGGAGTGACTCTGGGAAGTAGGTGGATGATAACTTTATATTACCCGCTCTCTGTTTTATTCCTCCATTCCAGCCCAACATTCATTGAATACCATGCGTTGTCTTTTTCACTCCCAGGGGTTCGGAAGGATCCCCATCTTCACTCTCGCCCAACGCCAAACACCTGGGACGGGGTTCACACGGGGGCAGCGCCTTCCCCTCTCTCATAAGCATTCCCCAACGTATCCACCAGATGGCAGCAAACCACCTGAACATCACCAACAGTGTCCTGTACAGTTACGAGTACTGGGAGGTGGCGGACAACCTTGCGAAGGAGAATAAAGGTACAGAATGGGGGCCACAGAGATTTACAGGAAAGTAAGATACATAAGCACTGACTTCCTTTTTTTCATTACAGAGTTCTTCAACTACTTGAATACTCTGTCCGGACCATTGACTCTGCACAGTAGCATCGCTCACGCTGTTCAGTACACCAGACAGGCTCTTCAGTGGATACGCATTAGTGCCAAACTTAACTGACACGGAGAGGGATTTACCGTAAACCTGTCCGCCGGATCTCCAGGCCCGGCTTAGGAGACACACTTTGGATGTCTATGCAGCTGACAGCACTGATACCCCGTGCACTTGTTGGACTCGGATGAAATCCCACAGAGACGGATCGTCCTTATAGGATGCCGGGGCGCTTACTGTGTGCAAAGCCTTCTGAGTCAATGAACTACATGCACCTTCTTCCCCACCGTTGGATTCGTCTGAAGAGTTGTGCTGTGGATTTGAAGTCTCTAATCGTTTGCCAAATGTCCCACAGTGACAGAAACGGGACTCTTGTTTGAGCAAGTTTCCATGTGAAGCCTTTTTCATTCGTCAATGATCAGTTTCCATCGGAAGTGATCATTTATTTCCACCGGACTGTTTCTATAACAGAAGAAAAAAAAGAATATATTTCTACTTCGAAACTTTTAAAAAAAATTTTTTAATGAAGGCTTTAATTCTTCTTCGTTTTGGATCGCTGATGTTTTCATTTTTATGTATTTTTTACTGTGCAATATTTGATGGATTATCTGTTTTTTTTTAGAAAAGGAGAAAACACAGAGAAAGAAAATGTTGGTGAGTCTCGTTGCCAACATCCAAGAGCCCTTTTATGCAAAAATTGTTTTGTCGTCCCTGTTCCGAGTGTGGGATCATGTCATTTAATGAGTAATGAAGTTGAAGATGTCACTTACTTCTTGGAAAATGTATCGTCTTGAGTCTGGTTGTTAAAGCGGCAACACAGCAGAGGTGATAATATTTTATTTTTTCATGTTTTAACTGAAGGATTACAATCATTATCAGGGTGCTTTGTTTCACCCTGTGAGAAGGTTATCCTGATCATTAAAACGGAATTTAATTTTACTTTTTAAATTATTTTTAATTGCTCAACAAATAAAAGACGTGGCTAGAGATTCAGGGGTATGAAAGTGTGACATTTTGCAGATAAAAGGCATATACATACTGTTTACACTGTGACTTGTTTGTCTTTATGAACAAGGATACCCCAAGTGACCCCATGTCCTCTTGTGCCTGCAGCAAGAAGCTCAAGGAATACCCTGCTCTTATTTGAATTCATGTTATAACTTTGTCGGCAGGCTGTTTCTTCCAATCACCGGCACATGAACGCACACTCACAGAGTCAGACAGTGTGTCCAGTCGTGCAGAGATCTCCCCGTCTCTCCACACATCCACCCAGCTCTCTCTCTCTGACTCCCCATCACTAGCTTCCTGCTGCACCGACACACAGTCGCGAATGAAACTTCAGCATCTGGTGTCTGGTACCATAGCAACAGAGAACAACCAATGAGGGGGCTCTTCGGGACACGACGAGCTTTGGGTCAGAGCATCCTGGTGTTTTGATTCTGTGAGATGTGGTGGGGTTTTTTATGTTGAACGAACTAATTCAATTTTCTATCCCTGGACTATGACCTACTTTATTCCGCTGCCATTCGAGTCTGATAGTTGAAGTAAATCAATACCGTGCACTTTCAGAGTGGGCCTATTTGCAACGAATAATCGGTTCCTTAATTGGTCCAGATGGGCAAATAGATCGCGTATCTATTGGTCCGAATTTAAAACAAGGTTGTAACCTATTAGCTTTTTTTCCCGGCTCAGCGTCTGCCTGAACTAACTTCACTCCACGGTGCTTTCATTCATTCATTGAGCTGCGGAAGCCGTGGTTTTATTTTTAGTTATCATTGTCTCTAAATGGGCTTATCGGAGCGGACCACCGTGAGCACAACCCGCCGTTACGCTGCTGGCTCGTTCAATCCGCACGTGCCTCTGCGTCACGGCCGTTAGTGCCAGGCCGTCTGAGGACAACCGTGCTCGGAGCCAGACAGTACAAACACCGGGGAGAGAAAAAAGAAAAAACCCAGACTGGGCTTTTGATCGACTGTCTGCCGCAGGAAAGCAGGCGGTGTGGGGGGCGTGGACGCTAAAACCATCCCCCGGTTTAACCCACGTTTTTAAACAGGTGAAACAATATGTCAGAATGCGATAACCAAACGGTCGCTTTCACGGCGCAAACGGCTTTACAAAAAAAAAAAATGGCTCCTTTGTTTTACGTCGAGCCCAGCGAGTAAAACGTGTGTGGAAAAGAATCACAAGAGTGGGCGGTTTAGAAACTGTACAAAGCTTTCCAGGAGGCTATTTCACACAGTCAATCCAGGTGACATGCACCGGGTTGCCCGCATAGTGGCAGCATTACAGCGCAACCAGGAAAAGCTACAGTCAGACCGGAAGTTGTGCGTTTTTTGTTTTGGAAAATAAAATACAGTGTCGTTGCTTTTTTTTAATATTTAAATATTTAAGTACCTTTTCTGAACTTAACTAGCCAATTGGGAATGGTCAGTCTAAAATACATATTCATACCTTCATACATTTATTCATATATAAAAAGCCCAACATATTGAACGATTTGCTATGGCTTGGGTATTTGTAGTAACAGTATTTAACAATGTGAATTGCATCAGCATTTAAACGAGGGGAAAAAGAGAAAAAATAAACCAGACTTTAATCTATTATTATTATTATTATTATTATTATTATTATTATTATTATTATTATTAGTAATATTTTACAGAAAAATATTGTTGGTGACTGCGTGATTTGCCAAGAATAGTCTAATGCATCAAAACTGAATTGAAATTTCCCACCTCTTTTCCCATTATTGCTAAATCTGTACACAAGCTGTGTGGCTTAATACGATTATAAATTGGTGCTGACTGAGCAGAAAAGCTAGATTATATATATGCTGACATTAAATATAAATGTACTATGATATACTGCATGCAGAAGCAGCCCTGTACGTGTATGTGATAAATAACAGATTATGTGTCGAATGTTTTATTGTGAAAATCTTCTCCGGAACTACTCTGTTTCGCCTTCCTCGCTTGACTCGCTGAGAAAAGGGAAAGCAAAGAGCTCAGGCGGTAGAAATGGAGAGCAAAAGGACTGGGAGGGAGACTGAAAATGTTCAAGGGACATGGCGTGGCAGCAAGACAAAATAGGGGGATCTCAGTCCACCAACAAGGACTTCTCTTGAGGACAAAGTCGAGGTCGAGGAGTCGAGCTAGCATCAACTATCTGGAGGATTTTCATTTCGCTTTGCTTTGCTCGCAATCGGTGCGCACTCAACGGCTTGTGTTGGTCTGTGTCTGTGGCGAACAACCCGGTCTGACAGGATAAAAGGTAAAACAAATATAAAACCAAGTGACTTCTGTTGGCGAACAATCTCTCGGGACCGTTTGTTTACAGCCAGCGATTAACGCCGCGCTGAAGTTTACGCGTATCACGTATCTTACCCATTGTTTGGTAGCGTTAGCTTAATATTTTTTTTTTGCGAAAGAAACACACTTTTATTCTCGTCTTTTTCTTTTTTGCTCGCTTGGACAACGACGTTAACAGTCGTGGCGCAGCGACTCGGAGCGGTGAACTAGCAAAGCAAGTCGCTAAGCTAACTTACTGTTAGCCGCTTACAAGAAGAAGAAGAAGAAGAAGAAAAAAAATGTGACAAAGTGCCACATGGGGCTCTGTTGTAACCTAGCGTTACCTGTCAGTGGCTGGGAGCCCTGCCCGGGCATGCCCTTGGAGCGTAAGAGCCAATATCACAACATTAGTGCCGAATTAATACACCACAATCATACATCCACAGCCTAACTGCCATAAATGTCAGCTGTTAGTAGTCTCACCTCTGTTAACCTCAGCGTCACCCACCTCCACTTATCAAATAAGTTGGCTCGCCCCTTATCTGACATGTGGTGTCACATGTCAGGATCAGCGTGTCTCCTGTAAATACTCGCAGTCTGGTGTCTGAGCCCCCCCTGCTCCTCTTTGTTTGCTGCGTTCACAGGCAGCTCAGTATGAGTCGAGATGGGTGGGCAAAGAAGAGAGCCAGTGCCAGCGGTGACAATGGTTGGGCTGAAAGGGTGAGTATCCGGGGTGTCCGTGTAACCTTAAGGTGGGTAGATGGGCAGCTGAACGAGGAATGCCTGGTAGAAGTGAATAACGCAGTTCTTCTTCACCCCCCCACCCCTGCAATTTCATTATAACAGCTTAAGCTCAAAGCAGATCACTAGTCACTGTCTAATTAGGCCCCATTACAGCCCAGAAATGTACTGCAACGTCACCATAGGGCAGTAAGTTCTGTAGGCGATATCTAATATCTGTCTAACTGAAAGAAAAAAACAATAGCTCCTAAAATGGCAAAGCCTTTTTTTTAAACCATAATGTGCACACAGCAGCTTGTTTAAATGTCATACACATCTATAAAGGGAAAACACGCACTGTAATTGAAATTAATTGATTATATATTGAAATAGTGTTGCTTGATGACAGTGTGTAGATACTGTAGGCAAAGGTCTATTCTTACCAATATCTCAAGATTGTATATGCTTATTGTATATACGTCAGCATGCTGGGATTCGTCGTCGTTCTAACCTTGCTCTGTCACTGCTCTCCGTCCCGTGTGCAGGGCGGATACATGGCTGCCAAGGTTTCTAAGCTGGACGCGCAGTTTAACCTCGATGCCCCCAGGGAGAAACGGAAGGACGGTTCATACTCCAACATTTTCAACGGAGTGTCCATCTATGTCAATGGATACACAGGTGACACTATGCCCCAGTACTTCCTTAGCTTTACATATCGCTATTTTGTCCTCCCCTTGCAATTCAATCTTTGTCCTTCACAGTTTGAAGAAGAGATTCTTTGTGATTTGACCCATTTGGCCTTTCCCACGCAGCTGAAATTATGCTTTTTTTTTCAATATATTCAATAAACTCTTATTATAACGTGCTGATTAGTTTTTGGTGCTTTCAAGAATATGTCATGGTCATAATTTGAGTAATACCAGAAAGAAACTCTCCCAAAAAACAAATCGTCTAAAGAGCAGTGAGTCCAATGTATATATATAAATATTTATTTCTTGCTTCATGTTTTCACTGGCTCTATTTGTTTTACTTGTGTATATGTTTCCTTTGTTTGTGCAGATCTTAAATTAGGGATAGTTAACTGTGTTTTTGGCTTACTGTTTTATTGTTTGTGAGCAGAGCCAAGTGCAGATGAGCTTCGCAGACTGATGATGCTGCACGGTGGACAGTTCCACGTGTACTACTCTCGCTCCAAGACGTCACACATCATTGCCAATAACTTGCCCAACAACAAAATTCAGGAGCTCAAAGGGGAAAAGATCATGAGGCCGGACTGGATCACTGACAGGTGTGTTCAGGGGGAGTTGAGCTTGTTTTGCTTTTCAATATCAGCGCTGATAGGCCCTGTGTTAACGTTGTCATGTGTTTAAAACAGTATCAAGGCTGGGCATCTCCTGCCTCACCTGCAGTATCAGCTGTACACGAAGCAGAAAGGCCCGCTCTTCCCTGGCATGATGACTCTGCGCCAGGCGTCGGAGATCCCCGGACCCAGCCATGGACCGCTTCCGCCGAGCGTCCATCAAATGCTTCACCTGCCACAGCGCAGCGTTCAGCACCCTACACTCTACCAGGAGGAGTCCGCCTCCAGCTGCCACATTAACTCCAACCCCAGCCACAGTCGACTATACCAAGGCAACATCCAACCTCAGTCCAGCCAGCAAAGCTCTGCAGTTCGCTTCATTAACCCCCAGCCAGGTCAATTAGCATCCACTTACCTCAGTACAGATCCCAGACACAGAAGCCCTTTACACAGCCAACTGCTGTCTAACCCGAGCCCCACAAAGCCCCCACAGCCTACTTTTGAAACGCCTCATACTGATCTCCAGCACCAGAGAGATAGCCAACAACAACCTCAGAACAACTCTTGTTACAACAACGTCCACAGGGGTCGCAAGGACGTAGAATTAAAAATGTGAGTATGCACATTTTTTTTTAATCAAATGAGAAAGTTTTGTGAACACAATTGGAACATCTTGTTATATTAAATAAGACATCTCTTCTTCATCTTTTTATCTCACAGAAACGGATTATTGCAGACCTCAATGGACGTGTTGAGCCATCCAAAAATGAATGAAATACAAGTGTGTGGCAAAGGAGATTCTCCCCCGCAGGTGGTGAAGGAAGGACATCTGACAAATGGACACACTCACCTTGTTAATGGTGCCTTAAAGCCAGAGGACCTGTCCCCTGTTACAGATGAACCAACTGTTAACAAGGAACTGCCTCAGTGCAAAGTCAAGAGTATAGATGATAAATCACACAGTCCACCTGTGCAGTTTCAGACCAAACCTGACCCGTATGAGTTTCCTCACAGTCCGCCAAAGCAGTCTGACCTGTCTCCTGTTATTCTGAAGCAATCCATTCCACATGGAGCCAACGAGGAGAGACCTAAACCTCCACCACCCACCTACCAGGAGGCTATAAAAGCCACAGAAAGCCACCTGCTCCCAAAACAACTCCAGCCATCCTGTCAAGTTGATTCAAATCCCGAATCAACTCCTCCTCCCCCCGCATCTCGCTCCCTTTCCCATACTCCAGTTCGACTCAACGGAAGTCACCACAATGCCTTTTCATCTGACCCCGCATCGCCAAACGCCACCAACGCAACAGCCAAACCCGACGCTCCCGCTGAAAAATCTTCATTACCAGCTAAGTCATCAGCACAGCTGCTGGCGCAGACGGGCGGTTTGATCTCCGAGTTCTACTCTCACTCACGTTTACATCAGATCTCCACATGGAGGTCCGGCTTTTCCGAGTATGTCAATGAACTGCACAGCAAGCGAAAAGCAGCGGGGGGCACTTCCTTTCCTGGGAGAGACCGGCTGAGGAAGTCTGTGGCCCAGCGCTCTGCAGACAGTCGAGGTAGGAAAGCAAGATTCACTGTTGCTTTTTTCCCTGTAAAATGCAGGCATGGTTTTTTAAGTTAAAGAAGGTTGTATTTGGGTGTCATGTTGGTTCTGTGGTATAAGTTGCATACCACATAACCACAACTTCTCCAGTTCAAATTGATATCGGTTGCATCTCATTCTCACACTCTCATTCTGTGTTGCTATTGACTCTAAACTGCCAATAAATGCAAAACCCTGAAAACATCTTTAAAATAATGGGTTGTATCATTTTGAATATGCAAACCTATATTATATTATAAAATGTTCAATTATAAAAAATGAACAAAATGTCTGTCTCCCCGCTAATTAAAAGAGTGTCACATTTGTAGCACCTTCCAGTGAGACTGAATTTCTGTAGATGCAAGTGGCCTCATCAGGTGGTGTGTTCATGCCTTTTAGGGATTTAGAAAACTTTCCTGATGATCTGGCATGTGTTGATTTGTGTGGTCAGGTACGTCGGCACCCGCAAGTGTCAAATCTTGCATTCTTCATGTGGACATGGACTGCTTCTTTGTCTCTGTGGGGATCCGACATCGACCAGAGCTCAAAGGTGAGGCGCCTTTTGCTGTTTTAAAGTGTGTGCTGCCGGTGAAACGTGTCCATATGTAACACCTGCTACAGAGAATAGTCTGCTCCTGGTTGAGTTCATGGTCGTCTTGCAGGGAAGCCTGTTGCTGTGACCAGTAACCGTGGACACGGAAGAGTGGCCCTGAGGCCCGGGGCCCATCCTCAGCTGGAGCAGCAGTACTACCAGAGGAAACATACTCAAACTGGTGAGATCGTTTTACGCAACCTGTCGAGGAGCGTGCTGACCTCTATTTTCACCGTCCTTACTTTCCTGTACCTGTCGTACGTTATTCTAACATGCCTGACTGTGAGTGGATGCTTGTTCGACCTCTCAGATGGAGCAGAGGAGGATTTATACAGAACCCCTTCACAAGAGAGCCCTGAATCCCATGCTAATGGAGTGGACCAGGATGCTGGTACTCTCTCAATGGCAGAGATTGCATCCTGCAGTTATGAGGCGAGGTAAGGCATAAACGCACACTCTTAGGGATTCATATGTGTAAAATGTGTGTATTTTGTACTTACTGGCATCTGTTGACTCTCACAGACAGGCAGGCGTGAGAAACGGGATGTTTTTTGGCAAAGCGAAGAAGCTGTGTCCCTCGCTGCAGCCTGTCCCATATGATTTTGAAGCCTATAAAGAGGTGGCTCTCACCATGTATGAGACGCTGGCGGGGTAAGAAGAACCTCCTGGTCATTCTTCCACTCACTCACCTGTCATTTTCATGCAAAATCACCCTCTGGTTTATTTGTCTTTGCAGTTTCACCCATGACATCGAAGCTCTGAGCTGCGATGAGGTGTTGATAGACGGTTCTGCTCTGCTAGCTGAGTTGGGCATCAACCCAGAAGATCTAGCCAGTGCCATCAGAGCAGAAATCAAGGAGAAAACAGGATGCTGTGCTTCAGTGGGCATGGGTGAGCTCATGTTTGTCTAATAACTGTAAAATACACCAAGAGAGCGTTCCTATGTAACAAACTCAAACTGACTGCTCATCTGTTCAGGGTCCAACATCCTGTTGGCTCGGCTGGCTACCCGTAAGGCCAAGCCAGACGGGCAATACCTCTTAAAGTCTGAAGAAGTGGATGATTTCATCAGGGAGCTGCCAGTGACCTGCTTACCAGGTAGATACAGCACCACCTGCTGGTCCTGTCTTTCAGCTGTCTTGTGGAACACGTTTGTGTGATTGTCATTTCTTTGTTGTAGGTGTGGGGCCTGCTATGGGCAGAAAATTATCGGCTATGCTTGTGAAGTCGTGTGGGCACCTGCAGCAGGTGTCTCTGTCTCAGCTGCAAAAGAAGTTTGGACCCCGGACCGGACAAACCTTGTTCCGCTTCTGCAGGGGTCTGGATGACCGGCCTGTCCGCTACGGGAAGGAAAGGAAGTCCGTCTCAGCTGAGATGAACCACAACATTCGCTTTACTGGGGTTAGACCTACGTTCTTCCTCCTGTCCCATCTGATCTCTCTCTTCTCTCTCTCTCTCTCTCTAACCATCTTGTCCACTCTACGTCCTTGACTAGGTTGATGAGGCGGAGTCTTTCCTGACTAACTTGTCCATGGAAGTGCAAAAACGTTTACAAGAAGCAGGTCTGCAAGGTCGCAGAGTTACCCTTAAGGTCATGGTTCGCAAGGTTGGAGCGCCACTGGAATCAGCCAAATACGGCGGTCATGGCATATGTGATAACCTCGCCAGGTGAGACCGTCGACTGTGTATCTTACAAGTGATTAATATTGTTCTCTCTATTGCCTACTCATGTTATTGTCTCTTTGTAGACTCATTTTTATCCGTCTCCTTTTCTTTTAGGACTGTGATGCTTGCTCAGTCCACTGACAGTGGTCAGCTGATTGCCGCTGCAGTCATCAAGCTGTTCCATGCCATGAAGTTGCAGGTTCAGGACATGAGAGGAGTCGGCATCCAGGTTCAGCTTCTTGACGGACATACCTCTGTCCCTAAGGACTCCTCGGGCCCCGGGACACGCTCCATCAAAGAGATGTTGCAAGGAAAGCGATTAAGTACGAGATCCAGCAACGGAGGTTCGTGTAAAGTCTTCGTGTTTCAGTTTATGTCGTTGTTGTAGTCTGAGAAATCAATTTCTGAGTTCAAGATCAATGTTCCAGGTGCTGCGGACAACAACACACATCGGGAAAAAGTTTCCTCAACCAGAGGCCTATCATCTGGATCTTGTCCACATCCTCTGTCCTCTGCCGAGCCGGTCCCAGGTACAAGCAGCGAGCAGCAGGCATGCAGACAAACTCCAAAACGTTCTCGAACACGTCTCAACCTCAGCATTGAGGTCCCCTCCCCTTCACAGGTAAAGGCTTGAGGGGGATGCCTGATTGGTTTAAACCAGAGCCCAACTGTTAAATGTTCTCAACATCTTGTTTCTTTACGATATTCAAGGTGGATCATTCTGTGTTGGAGGCGTTGCCTGCAGAGCTGAGAGAACAAGTGGAGCAGTCCTGGACTAATCGGGATGGGAGGTCGAGTAACCAGCGGTCACCAAGCCCACAGCCCCCTGCTGCTCTCCCACAGCTTCCCTCTCTGAAGTCTCGTCCTACCTCCCCTCATCGGCCTCCTGCCCCGGGTCCTGCACTGTACACTCCACCTGTTGGCACGTTGCTTCTACAGATCCCAAACCAGCCAGACGGTCCAGGAATTGTATTAGAACTACCACACTTCTCACAGGTAGGGAGGCAACTGTTTCAAGATTTTGCCTTTTTGTAAATAAAATGTTTTCGTGGAAAAATGTGTTCCCTTATGATGGCGTATGTATAACAAAAAAAAAATATATATATATATATCCATACATCCCTAAGAAGTACCTTGTTATTGGAAGGGCAAAAGCATATTAGTCCCCAATTATACAAAGCCGATTTCCGTGTTTGCGACTAGATGTTCAGCTCCACTAAGTCATTCAGCTTTCTGACTGCAGGTGGATCCAGACGTATTTGCTGCCCTTCCCAAAGAGCTCCAGGATGAACTGAAGTCCGCCTATAACCGTGTCACAAATGTCCAGCCCCAGGCAAAAATATGTAAGTCCCCAGGTGGATTTTTTTAGGAATGAGTTTTCTGCTTCTTCTGCATTCATATTATCTTCATCTCATGCTTTTTCTCCTGGTTTCCCAGCGGTGGAGCAGAAGAATCCGCTGTTGCAGCTAAAACAGTCAGGACTCGGAGTCGGCATTGGTCGTGTGAAGCGGCGCTACAAGAGAAAAAATGCAATGAGCCCGGTCAAAAAAGGTCCTTCACCTCAGAAGAGGCGTCACACAACGAACAGCCCGGGTAAATCGCTACCACCTCCTATAAAATCACGGGAACCAATGAACATATTGAAGGTGAGCCAATGAACAGATTCATACATGAAGATGGTGGCAGTTTGTGAAGACAGACAATTTGTCATTTGCAAAATTGCAGCTCACAGCAGTTTTTCCTTCTCAGGCTGAAAACGGTCCCTCCACATCTGCACCAGACATCCCAGAATCTCTGGTGAAATTCATTCCTCGCCCTGCTCCAGTGTTGGCTGGAGCCTTTGACCTGGCGGACATCAGAACACTGCTACGGGAATGGGTCACCACCATAACAGGTATACAGTGAAGAAGAGCTCTGTCATAGTGCCTTATAATCCAGTTACATTTATGTTATGCATTTTTAATCCTTAATCCTTATATTTTGTTAGAACCCATGGAGGAAGACGTCCTTCAGGTGGTGAAATACTGCACTGATCTGATTGAGGATAAAGATCTGGAGAAGTTGGATTTGATTATAAAATATATGAAAAGGTAGTGTAGAGTTAAACCCCAACTCCAATCCTTAACATCACACTCTTTATTTATTTATTTTTGTTTCATTAATTCATTATGTACTCTTTTTGATGTTCTCTCTGCAGGCTCATGCAGCAGTCGGTGGATTCCGTTTGGAGTATGGCTTTCGACTTCATCCTAGACAACGTGCAGGTGGTCGTGCAACAGGCTTACGGTAGCACCCTGAAGATCGCCTGTTGAAGGAGGGCGTACTGCTTTCACCGTGTGTTACCATTACACCACCACGTTCTGTTTCGCTACTCTCACAAGGTCCTCTGCAGTGCAAAAGTATGACATCAAACTCATGATTTCCCTCCTCCTCCTCCTCCTCCTCAACGTCTTGTTCTCAGTGTTCTCCTGAGAGCGAGACACAAATGAAAAACTTCACACACAATGTGAGAAAGTGTTACAAGAGCCATGACAGTATTTTGAGTGTGTACAGTTTATTATTTCCTGCACTTGCTCTTTTTAAGGGACAAGCAACACAAACTGAAAAGCAGAAAATGTACCTAGAATCTACTCAGCAAAACTCCGAATAGTGATAATCGTAGCAGCTTTTTGAAAACTCATCATTTTTCATATGGAGTTCTTTTCTAAATAAATGTGTGAAATTTCATATGAGGATTTTTTGCAGGCAATGCGTAACTATTTCTTATACAAGCCATGCCTTTATAAGACTTTAAAGTTCCCTCGTGATGAGCATATTCCTTCTGATAAAGCAATTGACGACGCCTATGTGTTCTTAAGGTTTTAATAATGTTACACAGGCACATTTTGAGTCTTTTTTCCATTTATGCAGTTAAATCAGTCTAGGTTTAAAACAATGACTGTGGTTAACACAACCGTCGTGTTCAAACTCAAAGCACCTTTTTAGACATTTTAGAATCAGTTAATGTTGTAGCACTCCTCAGACATCAGACCTGATAATAGGACTAAAATATATTATTTTTTATCGTTTCTTTGGTGCTCCATGCCACTTGTACTGACCTGTGAACAATCTACTACTGCTGTGACACAAAAAAGCAAACAAAACAGTCTGCTGCATGCAGTATCTTTTACTTTTCTTTTTCATGTCTCTCACAAAAGAAAGTGCCAAACCTTGTTATTATAGTATGTAAATAATGTTTTTAATGACACTTGTTAAAGGTTTTAAAAGAAAGATGTTCGCGGAGGGTTTACCTCTTGTATTGTTAACATGTAGTGAATTCTTAGTAACTGTCTTTAAATTGTAAAATCTTCTCACTCTTAATTATTTGTAGGTGTTCCGACATGGAAATCTGAAGCTGGCCAAAGCACTTCATGTGAGGTTAACTGTTGATTCTCAGTAGCACTCTGACTTGGGAGGATGTTGACAGGGGTTATGGCAATCAATAATTAGCCTATGCAGTTCTTTTTTTTTTCACTAGCAAGTGAGATGTCCCTTCAAGATAATGTAACATTTCATACAGCCTTTGTATCTAAAGTAAATCTTTTCTAGTGTTTCCAGCCTAGTTACTAGTTTCACAAATCTGAATATTGAAATAATGCTGGATTTGCAGAGGAACAGGTGACCTGATTTTTTTTTTAAACTCAACATGTGTCCTTGTGTACTTCATTAATTGGAGACCTTTGTATGGCTCGTGGCTACATCCTTGTATTTCTGTGAACTTTTCTGATTGGTGATTAGTAGTACTCGGTAGATGCGGCTGGCTGGCTGGCTTGTGATCACACATGCGTGTGGTGGAAAAGTTTGTTTAAAACACTATCCCCTATATGCAAACCAAATCAATCTGTCATTTTTTTTTTTCAACTTGTTGAAATGAATGTAATTCAGAATGTGCAAGTCTCCACTCACTTCCAAGATGCTTGCTTCTCTTCACCTGTCATATCTTTCTAGAAGGGAAAATTGGCCAGTCTTGTCTTCTCTAAACTGGCTTGTGCCTGAAGACCTGAAGCTGTGAACTTGTTTGTATGTTTTCTAAATCTTGGTAATAAACTGTAATAATCTGTTTGTGTTTGTCATTGTTTTAAAGTTGCAACATGAATAAGCAGAATGGTTTCCAATCAAGATCGTGTTGGCCCTGAAAATAAACTTTAAACAGGTAATTTCTTTTTATTTTACAAACTGGAATTAGTGACGAGTGACTTAATCCACGTTGTAGAGGAATAGATAAATACAGTATTTTTCAATACTCAAAACGTAGTTTTACTTTTTTTCTTGCATACTTGTAATCCTTATTTTCATGTTGTTGTATATAATTTAATTATGTAATATTTAATTATAATTGTCATGTAAATATAAAAACGTAATAAGAGTGGCGCAGCGGTGACGTATTTTGTAAGCCAACCCCGGAAATGAAAAGTAATCGCCCGGATGTAGTTTGACGTCTGACGTCTGTGACGCCACATCCGCAACAACCGCTTGCATTTTTCCCGCACGGACCGACTGTCGGCGAATCTCCACCAGGTAGCTTAACACATAAATTAAGGCTGTGGTTATGAATGTGCATGTTCTCACTTTAACACAACATATCACTGACAATTATCCTTCTTATTATCATCTCACGCATTTTTCAAGTTGTCATCTGTGCGCGTGCGACCGTTAATAACCGAACGTTAGCTAGCTTAGCAGGCTAACATGACAGCGGGCTAACATAGTATTGTCTCCATTTTCCTTAACTACCGGCAAACGTTAACACCTAGCTACATTATCCCATCGCTCGTTGTGTAATAACAGGAAGTTCAACGAGTAATGTCGAATAGAAAAAGACAAGCTAGCCAAATACGTGAACGCGGCTAGGCTAATGCTAGGTAACAACTGCCGAAAAAAAGGCGTGCCCACTTGTCACCAAAGCTTTGTGTGGTTTCTACCCTGCGACACCGTAACGATACCGTTGTTCTCGATGTTACGTAAACGCTTGTTTGTTCAAGTGGTAAATTGCTGCGTAGCTAATGTTTGGCCAGTAATCAGCCAGGTGTTTACACCTAGCTCAATCTACCGCAACAGCCGTGCAACAAACCTTTACTTGGTGGTGGTTCAGTTTTTGATGAAACTGTTTCAAATGTTATCCATCCCCTTTGTAATTAATAATTAATAAAGGTTGACTCGGTAGCCTATAACACAGCAAAACTCAACATCGTCACAGTGACCATAATGTTGACTCAAAACCTCTCTAAAAATGCCAAATAAAGCTTATCATAACCTTAATGAAGGGAGGATTCAATGCTGCATTAAACTGCATTATGATTAGTTCAGTTTTAGTTAGTAAGTAACAACGGAATGCACTTGGAGCAAAGACATAGTTTTGTTCCACCGTTACTTTATACTTGATTTAATTTAAATCCCTGTGGATTACCCCATATAAAACCCAGTTAGTCCAGCTCAAGTTAAAGCATGAACTGTGCCTAATAACTGTGCATTTTCATAGTGATTTTTTTCTGCCTTTGATTGGTATTGTGGCATGTTCAGGCAGTTATATATCAACTGGTGTGTTAGCGTCTGTGTTATCCAGTGGCATGCTTCATTTTATATCATCTGTTCTTTACCCTCTCAGATTTAGTGAGGGGTTAACTCTGAGCAGGCAGCCATGGCCAACCAAATGGACATCTTGACGAAGGTCCTGGAGCAGTCAGCCAAGCTGGTGGAGGAGAAGGTGGACGCACAATTGAGCAAACTGAATGAAATGGATGAAGATGATTTTGAAAGGCTGAAGGAGAGGCGATTAGAGGCACTTAAAAAAACCCAGAAACAGAAGCAGGTATGTCAGATGTTTTCTTTTAACTGTTTTATACTCTGTGTCAGAAGAAGATTCAAATATCTTTGTGACATATTGGTTTTGAATGATGTTACTTTATTCAAATAGTGACATGATTTCTGGAATATTGTGGACTGTGGAGGGATGATCTTAAATCAGAAAAGATGGCAGGTGTATACTGATTTTCTTTCTGTATTTTCTTTATGGAGTCATGTTATTAGATGGTGGTTTTTAGAGCCCCTTTAGACATTATTTGAATTAGAATAACAGCAAAGAAGTTGCTTTAATACCTTTTTTTTTGGAATAGAATGTTTGGAAATTGACGATGACACACGTCCCAAATCAGCCAACAAAAGAGACTGAATGTTTTCATGGTGCTTGCATGTAAACGCCCGTTACATTGTTCTGCTGCTCACCCTAGTTCTCTATTTTTTAAGGAGTGGTTGTCTAAAGGCCATGGAGAATTGAGAGAAATCCCAAGTGAGAAAGACTTTTTCAACGAGGTCAAAGAAAGCAAGAATGTCGTCTGCCACTTCTACAAAAATTCCACCTTCAGGTAAGTCTGGGTTATTAAATTATATAAATAAAGTGACAGAACGAACGTTGTACTATTGAGAATTTTAATGTAGCACACAAATGATTGGTCAATTAATTAATTGTTAGTCATTAAACAGTAGCCTACAGAGATGGCACATGCTGTACAGACTGTAAAGCTCCTTGGCTGTATGTATAAAATCTATTTTCCTATGATGGTTAAAGCTTTTCTTATGTGAAGTGTGCTTCTGTTTTTAAATTGAATATTTGGAGTTTTAAAAAAAACAACAACAATAAAATAAGTATTTTCAATACATCACTGGGCTGTATAAAAATGAGCTTGTTTCCCCTATTTTCTGACATTTTGTATGAATAGAGGAGTCAGGATTGGTTCAGTACAGCAGAAAAAACCCTAAATGCATATGGAAACATGTATTTTAAAAAATAGACAGTGATTCATATTTTGCTCTTGCGTGGGAATGAAGCAACATTTTGACACGGGCAACTTGGTATACTTTTAAACACTCAGAACAGCAAAGCCAATGTGCCGTCCTTGATTTATACACAGTTCGTCATCATTTTTGAATGTCTTGAATGCCAGTCTGCCTGTTGTGCTAACAGCACAACAGCATATGTTGCTAATGATGTACAGCTTAAAGTATATGGTGAGCTTTGGTTCCGCATTATGTGTATCAATCCACAGACCATGTAGCCTGCATGTACCAGACCATGACCCCCCACTAGCCACTTTTTATTGACTAGGTTAAGGTTTTTCACATCCAGGAGTTGGCACAGTACCTTACCAGCACTCTTTTTATTTATTTTTTCCTACAAACAGATGTAAGATCCTCGACAAACACCTGGCCATCTTGGCAAAGAAGCATGTTGAGACCAAATTCCTCAAACTGAATGTGGAAAAGGCCCCGTTTTTGACGGAGAGGCTGCGGATCAAGGTTATTCCCACGCTGGCCTTGCTATTAGACGGGAAAACAAAGGACTATGTCGTTGGATTCGCTGACCTGGGAAACACAGATGAGTTTTCCACAGAGATCCTTGAATGGAGACTCGGCTGTGCAGATGTCATCAACTACAGGTGAGACAGTAGAATAATCACACCTTCTAGGAATCATGGCTACAGAGTCACAGTAATCAGCCGATGAAACCAATATGCATTCTGATTTTAACTAATCCCCCCCCCCTCCCCCCTCTTCTAGTGGTAACCTGATGGAGCCTCCTACAGCGACGCAGAGGTCCAGCACAAAGTTCACAAAGGTGGAGAAGAAAACCATCAGAGGGCGAGCTTACGACTCTGATTCCGATTCGGGAGATGACTGAAAAGCAGCAACAGTTGGTTTTCTCTCTCAGGGCTACCTCTTTAAAATTAAAGTTTAGCAGACAGCCCGCTTTAATTTCCTTCTCCTGTGACTACCCGTTCATTTCCATATCTTTAGTTCCCATATCCCAAATAGAATTGTATAAAAAAAATCTTGTTTCAGCCTTATTTAATAAAGTGTCCATACCTGCAAACGTGTCACCTTTCGGTGAAAGAAGAGGTTTTTTTTGTGGGGGTTAAGATAGCACTTTGCGGAACAAGTGTGACGTCACAGGGACGGCCGCAGTCTTGTCTATGGACTCGTCTGCCGTGTGATGTATCCAATGAGCGTCAGAAATCTGATTAGCTCGATTACATCAAAACAACTAAAAAAGGTGAACTTTTGCTCGTCTCGCACATTGACACGACTCTTCAACCGCAAGTGAAGTTGCAGTGCATCATAAACATGTCGATGCATATAACGGCGGCCTCGTACAGCAACTACCGCCGTTTATTCTGATCTACGCTTTTGAGCTTGTTAAATCCGCTGGCGGCATGTTGCCCTTTTTTACCTGAAGAAAAAGTTGTCTTTCCCTTTTTCCATTGGGAGGATGCCCCCAGACCCCCTACAATGGTTTAGTGTGTACCCTTTCAACCCTCCTGACTTTGCAGGTATGCTTGTAGCCTTTCATGTTTCCTTTTAATCTGGAGAGCGATGGAACAGAAACAAAGTTGCATAATTGCAAAGATCATCTTTTAGCATCAGAGTACATTTTTACACATTTCCTTGTAGCAAGAGTTTGACTTAATAAAACAATATAATGCTATTTGAGTCTGTGATTTTGTATAGGAAGACAAAACAATGGATGATTTCTTTGTTGGATCCTTCCCTGCAAAGTACATGTGTACACTCAGGGGAGTTCCCCTTTAATGTTGGTTCAGGTGTCTTCAATTATTGTACGCTCTGATTAAAGTTGGCTGGGAATAACTTGGAACTACATGTTGTCACCAAACAATAATGAAAAGTGTAAAAAGGTGTCCCATTTTGACACAGGACAGTGAATCATGTGTAAATCAAAAACAGTCTACACATTAACTTGCACTGTGTCCTAAATCTCCCAGACCTTTTTTTTTTCAAAAATGAAATCTTTGCGAGTGGTGCTGAAACTCCAGAAACGCTTCCCAAATCAAAAATTAACTTGGAAAAGATTTTGATCTGTAGTGTCATTATCTTTTCAAAGTTAGATTTGATTGCACTGTGCAGGTATTGCATCAGCCCATTAAGTATAAAACAGTTATGTTTGTTTTTCTTATATTTGGTATATAAACATCTTATAGTCTTCGAAAAAAACATGAAAAGGCAGCTGGTTTTTAATTTCAAAAGGTTTTTAATTTATGTTGAGATTTATAAATCATGTTTTATTAAGAACTTGAACATCACCTCTTAAGTTATGGAAAACATTACTATGGCAACAGCTGTTTTTATGACTGATGATTTGGTATTTAAATTGGCTTTTACTGTGTAAATCCAGAACCCATTCAAACACATTCCTCAGTGTAGTGGAAACAGAAGGGGGAGCTATGGAGCCGAGAGTTTCCATGATATTTATGAACAACTGAACTATTTATTGATATGACCGAAGGTGGAACTAAGACTCGATAGCCTCTGGGGCTACAGGTTGGAGAAGGCGACGAACGATCAACTCTCCTTTGCTGTTAATGTAGGTGTCACCCATGTCCTGTTCAGCTGGGAGTCCAAACGGCGTCTTCAGCGGCTGGACCCTGAATGAACCAGAAAGAGAAATTATACAGCATTATTACATATTTATTAAATGTTCTGAAAAAGTAACTACTTCTGTGACATCGTCAGATTTTCTTGGCTGCATTCTTTAAGGATCAGCAGAAACTTGACGACCAGACGTGTTACATTCAACTTACCTTACAAGGTGCTTGACGAATTTCAGCTGGTTATTGACCGCAGGTGTATTTTTGTGAATTACAGGTACATGTGCCTAAATACACCACAAAGAGGACAGAGAGAAAAATGGACACTTTGAGTTACACATTGAATTTTGCCTCTAGGAGATGTTATAATACGTGTTTGTTGTGCCTCTACTGTGGACAGCTAACACTTTTATGGATCATCCCTGTACTGCCCATTTATTTAAATGAAAGCAATTTCTTCTGTCTACAAGGCAAGATTAACACACACTGTTTATAATTCTTATTGAAGTGCTAATTTATGCTTTTAAGCCATTAAAACTAAAAGAAATTAATATGACCCATTACACATAGGTAGTCCCCAAAATACATCTCTGTATTGTACACTTCCCAAATCTCTTGAAAGTTTTGTGTTCACCAAAACGTTTCCTTTATTTATTTTTTTTTAAAGGAGTCATCACCTGGTTTTATACGTATCCAGCCCCCCTTGGATCGCTTTGGATCAATTCGTAAAACTTATTAGAAAAAAAAAAAAAAAATTTTAATCAAACATTGAGCTTGTTCTGACCCTTTTTCGTACCGCGATTTTATCACGCGAGATTACGCGCGAGGTTTTGACTGGTCCGGATGTGCATTGTATAATATGTAACGAGGCGCGCGTTGATTCGCCGCAGGAAGGACAGAGCCGGGGGGGCTTGCCTGCATGCAGACTCCAAAACATAATGGCGGCGCTTCGGCGATTTCAGGTAGCGGACGGGGCGGGGTTGGGTGGTGAAAGAGGGGTTGGCTTATGCAAGTAGCCGCCACGGTGACGTCACCGAAGGCGCAGAATCAAAATCTCGTGCTTTAGGAATGCACACCCTTGTGTGCTATTCCTGTTCGGAAAAAGAGCAGAAGCGAAAAAACGGCGCCACTTTCAAACTCCAGCCTTTCAGGCAAGTTTCAACTGAGGTCAAACACAGATATGCATGTTTTAACAAGAGAAATTGCGATTTCCAGGTGATGACTCCTTTAACAGAATAAAAAAAAGCCTGACCTTTATAAGCCCAAGGTGTTTCATCATCTCTTTCTCCCAGTACGGTCTTCGCATCACACTTTTGACTCGTGTCACTATATGCAGTTTATGAGGTTGGTCTGGATCTCCCCCATATTTGTCGTGTTGTTTTGATCTCTCTGCAAAAACCTTGAAAGAAAAACACAGGGCGTGTAAACACTGACAAGTAAGCAAATGAGCTGAACAAATGCATCATTATTACCAAGATTGGTTTGTTAGGGGGCCCTAGAGAGCACCTTTGACCTCCCCATGGACCTCCTGCCTTCTGTGCACCGTTTATAGACCCTGCTGGAATTCTGCCCTACTTAATTTACCAATATGATATGAAAATTACTACGCTATTAAAATAAATTGTGGCCCCTCTACGAGACAGGATCAAAGGTTTAGATGATGGAAAGTACCCATTTTAGCATGTACCTAATTGTTTTTTTGCATTGTACTTAAACAGTGTATAGGATTCAGTGACATCTAGTGGCGAGGCTGCAGATTGCAACTCTTGACTCTCTTTCCAAGCAAGTCAGAGAACCACAGTAGCCTTCAGGTGAAAGGCTCTGCTAGAGCCAGGGTTTGATTTGTCCGTTCTGGGCTACCGTAGCAACAAAAGAGGTAATTCTTACCTCGTTTGGGATTCTTGCTTTGGTAAACCTGCTGCGTGCAGACACAAACCATGGACAAGGTGGCAAAAGGGTAGCTTCTGTTAGAATCTGTAAACGGACAGTGACGAGACCAAATTAAAAGCAAAGAGCGGTAATGCAGCATAGGATAACATGCAGATTTGTTTCCTGATACAAGATTACAAAACAGTGTGACATATCATACAACATGAGACAATTTACATTTGTCAACTGCGAATTAGGAATGTCTCTCCTGAATTATTTCAGGACCAAACCAAATGTGTGAACATTAAAGTGTCATTGGGTATGTAAAGTTCCTCGCCATATTTTAATTTATTTAGTCTGTTTATTTACTTTTTTTGTCAGGAGGAATGTTTTTGTGTTTGCATTTGTATGATTATCTCAATCAATAAAAAATAAAAATCTGATTTTGCCATATTTCAGCCAATGAGCTCAGCATCTTTAGTTAATTTTGAGCATGATTTTTGCAACAATATGATAAGTACAATAGGTTAAATAATCTAATTGTTTAGGTAGTTTGCTGGTTTATCCATAAACAAACAAACTAACTACATTTCCTACTTCCAAAGGGTCTAACTATATTACCACTGAATATTGAATTTAAAGTATAGCAGAAGTTTTGGTAGCTAGAGTTGTATGAATGTATTGAGCAAAATAAATATAATAATATTAAAAAATATTTTAAAAAGAACATTAAAAAAAAGCAAAAAAAACAACACAAAAAAGCCAGTAAATTCTCACATTAAAATAAAAATATATATACCGTAACAGTATTGACGTTTAGAGAGCTTAATGTGGCTGGTGTGCGTTTGTTTTATTGACTCACTCAACACTGAATAGTTTAAAATACAAGACAAATACACACTGCTGTTCTTACCTTTCCTGATAGAGAGCTCAAACCGCGACCGACCGCCGTCATGTTGTAGTTTTCGGTTTTAACCAGTTACAAAAAAAAGAACTACGGTCACGCACCCCAAGGTTAACGTTGACGTCCAGCCTTGCTACCCGCGAAATAAAAACGTAGCTCAAACGTAACTGTATGTCACGAATAAAAACACAAAAGTAAATATATTAATATCACGTTCACCAAATGTACACATAAACACGAATTCAAGAGCTGAAAACAACTGCAAGCAGCCTGTCACGTTAGCATCACGGCGGTTTCCTCTCCACGGAATGCTAGCACCGGAAGTGCCAGTTACATTGAAAATGCACCGATGTGACAAACGGTCCCCTAACATTAGTTCCTATAGCTATTTTTTAGGTTAAAAAGGTAATCGTAGTATTTAAATTGTATAATTTGTTAATAATGTAAAAATGTTAAAGTAAGTTAGTTGTATGTTTTTTTTAGGTCAAATCTACTCCCACCTCAACATCATGGAACATTGTTCCACCATTATGTTTCTCCGGGAATTATTTTTGTGGCGCACCTGTGTAGCTATCAAGTTGGGAAAGTGGCACCACTTCTTTCAGCGCCTTTCCTGGCAGTTAAAAAGGCATGAGTACCCTGTTGTTTGGCTAGAAGTTCTAGAAAAGACGACGGACAACCGCAGTAATGACACAAAATCACGTGGCAGGTATGGAGACGTCCGCCATCTCCGTGCTAAAGCGGGCGGTGGAGCTGGACCACAGCGACCGTTACCAGGAGTCTCTGGTCTGCTACCAGGAGGGCATCCAGCTGCTCATTGACGTGATGAAAGGTAACGTTGGACAAAATGCCCAGTCGAGGTGAAGACGCCAACCGTCATTTGTTTACTCGTCTCCTGTTCTTGTGCCAGCAGCCGTGAAAGACGAGTCAAAGCGGGGACACTACAGGGTGAAGATAAAGGGCTACATGGACAGAGCAGAGCAAATCAAAGTCCACGTCAACCAGATGAAAGAAGGTAATCAATACAACCCACTAAAAGCCGAATAACACACAGCCAAGACATTTATTAGGAATGTATATCATGTATTTCACACACAAGTATAATAATGTAAATTCTGCCCAACAAATCAAATGATAATGTATTTTATTGTTGCACATGTTCCCCAAATAAAAAAATCAAATTAATCATATACTCACAAACTTCCCACAGCACATATTAAAAAATACCCTCACCCTGAAGGCTGTTTTGTGCCGCCTCTAAACTTCTATTTCCCGTCTCTTTCTCCTGTCAGAGGGGAAATACCACGAGCAGATTAGGATAGCAGAGGACGCTACCGGTTACAGCTACGAGGCTCTGTTCAAGCCATACATGAGCAGCTTACTCACCGAGGTCTGGGTGCAGGACCCGTACGTCCGACACATCCACCAAGTAACGTCTTAGTTTTCATCATCACTCTGTTGTGTGTGGTTTTTTAGTCTTTGTTTCAACCTGGATTTGCCTTCTTTTATTTGGCTTTGCTCAAAGGCTGCAACCAATCATTATGTTATTATCAATCAGTCCATCGATTATTGTTTTAGTGCTTGATTATGATGAAGCTGGATTTAACAAGGCTAAGCAGTCATCCGCACGAATAATGCCTAATTATATTGTGTGAATGAGAAATCAGGAGGTAAGTTTAAAGTAAACCTGGAAGGAACTGTGAAATGTAGTTATCCTGCATCCCACAACACACACAAAAAAAACAAATCTTACTGTTTCATTGCCTTAAATGTCAAACTAACTATATTCTTTTTAATTTTTATAATACACAAAGCATTTTTTTTAACTTTTTGTATTGATGTTTCTAATACAAAATGTTTATCTCAGCGTAACACTGTACCTCAGTGCTTCCCCCTTCTCTCCGCTACAGTTGTACAACTTCCTGCGTTTCTGCGAAATGCTGCTAAAAGCATCCTGCAAGGTGAAAACCATCCATCTCCTCACTTCACAGGAAGAAGTAGGTTATTTTACTAATGAGGTCACACTATGTGGTGAACGCGTGGCAGTCGTAGCTGTCAGTCGTCTGTTCAGTCGTTTCACTGCCATTCATCCCGTAACTGTAGGCGGACGGCAGCCAGCAGAGCGGCGCTCTGGCCGAGCTGAAAGAGAGTCTGAGTTCTCAGGGAGTCACTCTGGATCTGCAGTACTCCTCCACTATACACGACAGGGAGATCAGGTACGGCTGCAGCTGATGTATGAAGGAGATCATGCAAAAAACACACACTGGTGTTTTTAAAGGAAGTCTAAACACTCCACTCTACGTGGCTTTATTTTATGGCAGTTAATCCAAAATTCTTTGTTTTTTTAGGTTTGACAATGGTTGGATCATCAAGATAGGAAGAGGGCTGGATTACTTCAAGAGACCTAAGGTGAGCATTCATACTTATCAATATTCATCCTTTTTCTATTGCTGCCATTTAGACTGCTGAATGTCTGTGTGTCTCATTTTTACCTTCCAGGGCCGATTCTCTATTGGATATTGTGACTACGACCTCCGGCAGTGCCAGGAGACCAACGTAGACATTTTCCACACCAAACACACAAAAACACTATGAGATTCATGAAGCTTTAACACATTTTTTTCTATCTTAATTTTCTTAACTGCTCTCATAATGCACTTCTGCTGCGTTGTGGGATTTGCCTTAACATACAGGTGCATGGGATGACAACTGTGTAACCGAGCAATCTTCATCAGGTTTTACAATATTTATCACACTGGTATCTTATTATATTCAATCCTAAACGACATTAACCGTTCTGGGCGGGTTCTTCAGTCTTGTATGTCGTCAAACTTGGCCAAATAGACTCTTTTTTTACTTTTTAAACATTGCTTTTATAATAAATATGTGTCTGTTTTATATGATTTTAATGATATGAGCTCATCCATCCAGCACCTTGCATTGAAAATATTCAAAATAAATGAATACACATCATAACAAGGAGTCTTACGGGATTAGTAACTGTGCTATAATTAAATTATTATTAATTAAAACTATATTTAACTCAATGAAGTCAGATTTCTATGCCTTGGTATGCAAAGCTACTAAAAGATGCAGCAGATTATTAAATTGAAATAGTTTATTTAGATTGTGGTATATAGTTATTTAATTGTAATTCAACCATATGCTTAAAAAAGAATCTAATGCACAATTCAGATTCAGTGGTTCAAATCATATCACTAACCATTATTTAAAATGTATTGAAATGGAACTCCACAAAACCTAATTGCAGATTTATCGCAGCAGGACCAAAACAAAGACATCATTTCTATTCTCAACAGCCTCTGCTGCTGCTGTTGGCTCTCGGCACTCTGTAAAGGGTTAAACCGCCATGGGGTAGTTGAAAAGTATAGTTTATATATAACATATAACATAACTGATGGATTCCTGGCATCTGACATTTAGTTAATGGTTAACATTAAAATGATTAAAATATGCCATCTATCTAGCTTTGTATATTTATATAAGAAAAGTAATCTGATGTATGGGTTGTATGTCACTTATGTGGTGTTTCAGATATTGCTTTTACCCAATTTATTTAATTTAATGACAAAAATATTTCCCCCATTAAAAACAAAACAAATCCTGGGGAAAATGTCTCCCTCATTAATTTTTCATGGGAAAATGTTTGTTTGAATGAATGGAAACCCGCACGAGATCAAACGGTGCCGTGATCGGATTATCTATCGGCCTTAATCTCGATATGCACAGGCTCTGAGGGCAGAAATTATAATCCACCAGGGAACCGCCTGAACCAGGGATGACCGTGACTGTGACCAACGTGGCTACCTTCGTTTTCTCAGAGCGGAGGGGACAAAAGGCTGCAGGCAGAACGCCGTTTGTGCTGTGACTGTATGTGCAGACGGCTTTCACACTGGACAACAGCAGCTGTAATAACATAAGATGAACTTGCATATATATATATATATATATATATATATATATAGATTGTCCATTATGTGTAGATAACAGACAATAAATCCATGAATACAACCACACCCCGGACTCTTATGTCACCGTGGTCTGCTAACATGCGGGTGGTTGCATGTAATCCAGATGTCACCAGCTGGGTTTATATTCTGGTGGAGGAGATAAGGATTTATGTGATGAGGAGCCTCATCAGAGAAGCTGCTCCGCCCCACACACACACACACACACACACACACACACACACACAAATATGGATGCAAAGATTCCCTTTCGTCTTCCTGCTGTCTTCCCTCTCACTGATTGTATCCCAGTGGCCTAGATAGTGCTCCCTTCTGAATATCCTGTGAGAATGTGCAGAACGTGGGATTCACTGTTGCAACATAAAGATTGTTTCAGTGATTATAAAACGTATGTTTCTGAAAGAGTCGCTTTTTATTGTTTTGTGGTTATTTTTAGTCATTTTTAAAACTTTATTAGACGATTTAAAATGGAGATGAAACATGCAGCAAATGCCCATTTTATGCATGCAGAAGACATGTTTAGCTGCAATATCTGGTTGGATTTGAACTCAGGATCTCTCCATTGCTAGGAGCTTATTTCTGGTTGGTGTGTTTTGCTTTTTTTTTTAATTTTTAACTTTCTTAGACACACATTCACACACACACAAAGACTTCCCTCTGTGGTCACCTGGGGGTGTAAGCAGCCCCCGGTGTAATGTGTAAACAGTCCTGTGAGCCTCAGTCCTGCTTGTCCTCTTTCAGCTGGAGCTTTATTTTTTTTTTTCTCCCTCTACTCTCATTTCTGGGCCTAAAATCAGGTTAGCGTTTTATAAGGAGCTTAGCGCAGAGGGCCACAGTGTGCCACTAATGTAATAGAGTCTCTCTCTCTCTCTCTCTCTCTCTCTCTCTCTCTCTCTCTCTCTCTCCTCTCTCTCTCTCTCTCTCTCTCTCTCTCTCTCTCATTCTCTTCTGTCCTCTTTTCTCTTTGTGCATTTGCTTACCCTGTCATGAAGTGTCCCTCTCTCGCTCTCTCTCTCCCTGCCTGCTTTCCTCTCTCCTTCCACTTCCCTGCTTCCCTTCCCTCTGCATCTCCCTCCGTCTCCAGATGTGGACGACGCCAGCCTGAGGTTTAAACATTAGGACAGTGACACAGCTGAGACGAGACTAATCGGCCCAGAGAGGAGGAGAAGAGACGTTAAGAGGGTAAGTTCACTTTCTTCTTTTTTGCACAAGATGCTGTTTACATGTGTTTTAACGCTGGGAAGGAGACGTGCTTTCTCCGTGGAGGCAGTACCTGGCATGGGAAGTTTGTGATTAAGCCGTTGCTGTGGATTATGGGGCTGTGGAATCTCACAAGGATCTCGCTGCAATGTTAATAATCCACTGGATTATCATCTGATTCTGTCGGGGCTGCAGCTTTGACTCGATGCGTGACAAAACTCAGAGGTGCAGCCTGATTCATGATCATGTTTGGTCTCATCCTGGTGGAAAATCCACAGAAAAGCTGAAATGTTTTTGTAGGGCAGGCGATCTAAAAGTACCAGCAACTTTTTTTTTTTTTTCGTGGGTTTCCGAGGTTATTCAAACACTTGTATCCATAGCAACAGGGTGTGCTTGTATTCTTAGAGCAGGCTCGGCGATAGGAGAGGTGCGGAGTGGACTTTGCACATCTTGTCTTATCGGACGCAGATGCTGTACAGGATCACATTCACTGAACGGTTCCTCGGCCACACGGTTGCGTCACAGACAATGATGCATCTCAGTTAACACCCTGCAGCTGCAGGGCTACAAAATAAAGTATGTAAAACGAAGGAGACAAGCACCTTACAGCGAATCCACCTGGTGACCCAATCTGGGTGTTTCTCAGACTTAGCGTTGCATAAGCGAAGCTTGAGCCAGGTTTTAACTCTTTTGTTCACCACAATATTATCGGACTGCTCTGCTTTGTGCCAGCGTGACCTTTGTGTGTGTTTGTTTTCTTGATGACACTGTATGTAACGTGTCTGCTGATGTGCTGTATATGGTCCTCTCATAAAAACCTGATTGTATACTGTTGATCCTAAGGACAGAGTTTCCTCAGCACGCCCTGCCTAGCTAAAGTAAAGCTTTGTAACATTCCTGATAGTACCGATAAACCTTTGACCCTCAAGTCCAGGGTCGCGTCTTCGGGCTATCACGCATTTACTGCATATATGCATTCCTTCCAGAGATCAGAGAACAAATCACCGGAGCATTCACGCCGCATGCGACGCCCTCCGGCATGTGACGACGGCCTCTCAAAAGTGTGTGCCTGAGGTGTTTTGTTATCACAGCCGCGTCTCATTATCGGTGCCTTTCTTTACACTCTCCCGTTTCCGTTCTGCACTCCTTGCAGTGATCGGACCGATGGAGTCTTTTTCTGGAGAAACGGAGGAAAGCACAGAGGAAATTCCAGGTGAGAATACCCGTCATGCAGTTTGACATATGGTCAAGAGAAAAACAAGACTTGACGGGAATTACCTAAACTTGGCACCAACCAAGCACCACTTAGAAAAGAGAACATAGAGAGGAGATTACTGAGTTCTGCACATGTGAATGTGTGTGTGCCAGCTGCTGTAACCTGGATCTGTCTGCATCCCAATCTCTGTCAGGACGTAAAAAGTCCAGGCTCAAGTCTCTGAAAACTCGTCTGTTCGGGAAGAGTAAGAGAGGAGGTGGAGAAGGAGACGCCAAACTCAGCCAGTCTGCCAGTGACATTACTGCAGGAAAGGAAGTGGGATCCCATGAAGATTTGGCGTGAGTGTTTACAACGTGATCTTATAAATGCTTTACTTTACAGCGCTGCTTTTTAATTTCAAATCTATGCCCTCACCCGTCTTCTGTTCGTCCACAGATGCTCCGAGGGGACGATGGGATCGCGGGCTTTGTCCCATGACAGCATCTTTCTGGCTGATCAGGTCTTGACAGACGCCGAACCAGCTCGGGTTTTATCCCAGGAGAATGTGCACAGCAAAATCAAAGCTCTGCAGGTACACAGCCTTTTTATTCCTGCCTTTCTGTTGGGAAGTGCTGCTCTACAGGTGTTCTTTTAAACACATGCTTCTCACAGATTAAGCTTCAGCAGCAGAAGATGCATTTGGGCCCGCCACCTCTGGTTCTGCCAGTCAGACGTCCAGAGGACCCGGGAAACCGCCTCGAGGATGATAGTCTTCCTCACAGCCCCCCCGAGATCGCAGGAGCCCTCAGCAAGGTGATTTATTATTCCATTGAAGCGACTTATGAGATCAGGTATGCTTTGTGCAGGTCTGAAGTTACGCAAACTCAACAGCACAAGAGGAGGGCATTCCTCTAAATTGTACATTTTGCCAATCAAGAATTGTTGTGGGATCAAGTCTGAGATTTTAATTGGGATTTGGTTTAGTTTAAGGATTTAGTTAAAGGTGAAAGCTGGCGATAATTTATATTTTTCTGTCAACAAATCCGATAAAAAGGACCAAACCAACAATCCTTCAATATAGTATATATATGTATATACTTATACACTAAATGGAGAGTTTCAAACAGAGGGTGAATACAGCGAGACACACAGCATATGAAAAATAATGTGTTTTTTAAACTTTAAAACATCTATACAAAATATAACATGAAAATAAGCATGATATGTCCTCTTTAATATTCAAAATCAGGGAGGAGATGGTCAGCTTGGTATTAGGAAATAGATATAATAATAAATAATTATCCTAATAATACAAACACGCTGTTAGTGTCTTGTGTCGTGTTCACCCTTTATTTGCAGTGTTACATTCTGATTTCCCTTTCTTTTCAGGCCTTGTCCCAGCCGTCCTCTCGTCCACTCTCACCCGTCCCCAAACCTCTGCCCCAGACTCCCTCCCTCCCTTTGCCCAGTTCTGTCCCCTCCAATCCCTCCCCTACTGTTGAACCCCCGTTGGACTTCAGCTCTCCAGCCCAGTTCACCCCCAGCCTGGATACCTCTGCTGCACGCCACCGGATGGCTGTCAAGCCCAGAAACCAGAGGGCCAGCACCAAGAAGACACTCACTGCAGTGAGTGAATATTTCTTCACCTTATATGTTGTTTATGAAGACAAACACAAGCTTTATGCACTTCCCTTACCTTCTGTCTATCTTGTTTTTTCTTCACAGAATAACTCTGACGTTCACGCTTTAAACAACATCGACCACCCGGTGAGAGAAGAAGAGCGGCAACCTCGTACTCAGGAGGAGGAGACTCCGGACACAGAACAGAGAGCAACCGTCGTTCCTATTACATCTCAGCTTCTTCCTTCAAGACCCCCAGAGGTTGCACCGATCACACCGGAGCCGGCGTCCAAATCATCCGGCCCGGCTGTTTCCCAACAGGAGCACGCTCTTCTGGGGAGAGCGCCCTCTGCACCCTCCCAGGTGCTTCGGATAAAGCCTCCCAGGCCGGCGGGGGTGATGCCCAGTGAACGGCCACACTCGTCCTTTATACAGTCAGAACTGAAGGACAACAGAGACAGAGACGTTGACACACAAGTAATGTCCCGCGACAAGAGAAAAACTCTGCAAAAGCCTCGAGTGACGGAAGTCTCCACCTCTGTTCACCAGCAGGTTCAAGGTGAGCCAGAAAAGGGACTAAAGAGGCCCACCCAAGGATCTGGGTCCTTCCACTTCTCCATCACCCACGCCAAGAACCGGGATGGAGAAAGACCCCGATCGGGCAGTTTTGCGGGAATGCTGGAACACGCTGAAACAAGGCACAAGACAATCGGTGGGGCCGAGGATAAACTAAGAGGGGGACCCTTTGCTGTGGGAAGACTGGAGGGAGCTCTGCAAAAAAGCTCGGTCCCATGGGACAGGAGGGACAGCCTCAAAAAGGTGGAACCGGTGACGCCGTCCAAAAATGCCACAACAGCTGCAGGTGTGGAGAAGCTGGAGAGCAGCCAGGAGGTGGTGGAGGACGCCGTGGAAGCACAGGAGGTCGAGGAGGGCGAAGGAAAGACAGGGTTCGGTGTTAAACTGCGCTCTGCGTCTCTGTCGATAAGAGTCCAGCCTGATTCCTCGTCTAACCACGAGGAGCAACTAAAAACACAGGAAATAGGAGACCTTCGACCGACAGGTGAGAAATATTAGTCATTTCACCCTCGAGAAGACTATCCTTTCTCAGCTCCCTATATGGTTACAAGCATGCACAGAGCAATATGCACAAAGTAAATAATCACTCAAGGCTGATAAGATTGTTCTGATCACAGGCGCCCTTTGTACTTTAAAGCTAACATTACCAGTGCTGCCAAGTGTGTCTAACTAAATTGTGTCACTCCTTAGATCCATCCCCATCTGGCTTCTCCGACCAGCCTCGCACCGTGGCGACAGAAGTCCCAACGTCCTCCTCAGTTGAGACTGCCGTGGCCGCGCCCCGGGAGCCCCAGCCTGCCCAACAAACGGCCTCGTCCGAGGTGTCCTGGATGAGCTTGGCGATGGAAAAGACCAGAAGCCTCCAGCAGCTTTTCACCAGCCGATTTCCCAGAGATTTCACAGGCGTGCAGGCAGCAGCTCGACCACAAGCGCAAGAGCAGACACAGACTGTAAAAACGCAACAAAGTGCAACGCCAGTAGAGGCTGCGAAACAACCGTCAACTGATGCAATCAAAGCAGAAACGGTGCAAAGTCAAGCACAGCCGGTCAAACCATCACTAAAGGCAGTGCAGCAGAAGGCGTCCCCTCTCCAGGCAAACACCTCCGGAGGAGCGGAGACATTCAAACCGACCAGTGAGCCTCAGTCCGGGTCTCATCCGGCCGCACCGACCACACCATGGACCCAGTCCCCGTTGCACTCTGCTGCACAAACAGAGACCACGTCCCAGTTCGCACAAGGGGGCGTCACGCAGTCTCTTGCACAGTTCTACCTTTCTTCTGGCCAGCAGCAACCCCCGCGGAGCCGTCGGGGCCACAGCCCTGCCGGCCAGCTCAAATCCACGACCCCGGTTTCTGCCCCCTCGTCCGCACCACCTGCTCCTCCTGTTTCTGCCGAGAGAAGAGAAGCCGGCGTGCAGGAGACGGAGGGCGCGTCTCTGCCTGGAAGACGGGCGGTCAGGGCCGGGTCAGTGAGCGGCAAGGCTGCTTTTCTGGAGAAACGGGCAGAGTGGACCACTCCACCTGGAACCAAGGGGGTTTGTGGTACTTCTTTGTAACTGTCTTGCTGGTGATATTCTATATTGTTCTTATCCAATTCCATGAAAAGTATAAAAAGAGTGTCGTCTGTCTCTCAATGCTTTCTGACCCCCTGTCTAAGGCCATCCACATGATTTCATGTCTTAAAAATAGGCTCAGTAATCTCCTCAAACAGCTGGGCGCTGTCGTCTTTACAAACATTACTCAAACTGAAGGGAATAGTTCTTCTGAGGAGACTATAATTAGACACCACTTTGGTGCACTAGTGAGTACATACATCAGCAGACTCCAAATAAACTACAGTGACCTTGTTTATACTACACTGATATAAAAGCTTTTGAAAAACATGGATGTCTTTAGTGCAGAGGATAAGTTGTATCGGGCTTTGGCTATAGAGACAAATTCTGTTATCAGACCAGCTCCTTTTTGGTCTTTTCATGAGACAATTAATGAATTCATGGAAAATAGAATGTATTCTTTAACTCCCATCATTTAAGACTGACAGGTTTTCAAGGGCAGATGATCTAACTCACATTGTTTCTCAGGTGGAATTGAAGAAAGCTCAAACAGAGGTGCAGGTACCAGGTGAACCCCCTGCGTCGGTCAAACCCTCGTCCATCAGCAAAGACGTAAAGCCAGAGGGAGGACAAGGGGTAAAACTTGCAGGTGTGTGGACACACATTCATTACAACTGCAGATTATACTCAAGTATTACGTGCAGCAACATGACACATTTGTTTGTCTTTCAGAGTCAAGTCCCACTAAAGTTCCAGAAAGACCTCGCGAGGAGAAATGGCTGCGGAAGAACGTGGCGTCATCTCCGTTGCCCTCATCGTCACCTACGATGCCGTCGGCGCTGCAGTCCATCTCGGAGAGCGGCCAGCCGTCCTGGATGGAGCTGGCAAAAAGAAAGTCGATGGCCTGGAGTGATAAATCCATGGAGTGAGAGGGGAAACGACACGAACAGACCTGCAGACAAACTGTTATGTCGAATCCCTGCTGACGCCGTCACATGAAGATGATGACTCAGCTCTGTGGAGGCAGTTGAAGTTCATTCAGTTAGAAAGAGTTAACGTTATATTGAAGAGACAGACAGAGAGTATATATTGAAAAGTTCATGATCATCCCTCTCCACCACAAGCACGTCAAGATAAATGGTATTTCTGAATAATGTTTTACGTGATTCAGCGTGCCACTGCTGTTAATAGTTTATGTTGAATAATAAAATTCATAATGTTGAGTCCTTGTGACGTCTGTCCAGTGCGGTGATGTACGATGGCTAATTTTTAAATGACTAAATTAAAATACGCAATAACCTTTTAACTAGCTGTGACGAGGCTATAAAGAGTGAATGGGGAAGAATTCCTCATATAATTGTATTTCTTCAAGAGTTTATGTGGAGAGCGCTGGTCGAGACTGAGGTAAGTGCAAGGACAGTCTGTTGTTCCAGCTTTCCCCCGTTTATAAACTTAGCACTGATGCACCAGTATATCATGGATAATCAATTTTGCCTCCTGCAGGCCTGATCTCAACCCTGATCCGAGTTCATCATTGGTGCTCCTCTTTCCTGAAACTAAGCTCTTTAAATGGCATTGCATACTATTAAAATGGTTTTTTTTTTTTGTATTAAAACTAGAGCATTCACTATGCAAATGCATCTTAGGATGGATGCTATTAAAACACACTGGTTGTCCAGTATAACAGAACCCAAAAATTGTAATTTCAGTCTAACAGTTTTGTAAATTGTGAAACCCGTAATTTTAATGTGTGTGTCAGATGGGTGCTGTCTCAAATCTCTTGTTAATGGCATTACATTGTAAATATGGTGCAATTACAATAATTATGTTTTTCTCCTGCATATAATTCAAGTGGACAAAATATCAGAAACACCTTTCAGTGTAATTCAGTCCAACACAGCACCACCCACACAAAGTACTGGCTCATGGTCGTGGAAACACTCAGAGCCTTTCTTTTAGGCAGAAAGCTCATCCATTAGCAACCATCATAAATGAATGTCCTGGATGTTAATGACTTGGCTGCTCAGGTTGGAAATCTATTTACTTTTTTTTATACACTGTTGGGTACAAATGTCCATTGTGTTTAAGGCTGCTTAATTAGATTCTCACACCCTTTAATAAGTAAGTCAGCACAAATTATGTAAATATATTTAAGGGTCCCTTTAATTATGCTGTAGCTTCTCAGCTTTATCTTTGGACCAGCTGGAAGAACATATCTCTCCTGTCTCTCTCTGGAGTAGGTGGGTATATATTTATAACCAGATGGTGGGATTCATTTTATTATTTATATGCATTCATGTCCTATTTTTTTTTTATTTGTTGCGTGTGAATCACGTTGAGCTGACATTGTATGAAAATGTGCTATGCAAATACATTTTATTTGACTGGTCATATGCAAAACAACTTTATCTGCAGAATATAGCAAAAGTAGATGTAGTGGAGTAAAAAAACCTGCAAAATGTATTTCAAAAACCCAGGAGATGTTAATGTGAAATATGTCGTTATTTATTTATTATTTTTGTCATACCATTCTTCAATGTTGTATTTTTAGTAAATGTACTTTTCCTTTCTACCGGTGGAGGGATTATAAAAATCCCCTGGCTCGCCACTAGGTGTCGCTGTAGAGCTGCTCACGTTACGAAAGAAGACGCACGTGAGGTTGTAAACAAACCCCGGACGACGGCGGCCATTGTCGGAGCTCGGCGCTATGAGGGCCCGCCGCTTTGCCCTGGCAGCGTTTGCCAGTGTGCTGTGTCTGTGTCAAAGCTACACCCTGAGGAGCTCGGTGTCCTGGGTCGTCTCCTCCAACGACGTGGTGGAGGACGCGGACCTGTCGGAGGAGGTGGCCCCGGCACTGCTGGTGGACGGCGCGGGGCTGTGGAAGCAGTCTTACCCGGCCCCGAGCGTGCTGGGGGACGGCGCGGAGAGCCCCGGGGAGCTCGTCAAGCCGGAGAACGAGAACGTGGCGCAGCTCTCCTCTCGCCTGTTCTCGTACCGGCTGGAGACGGTGAAGAAGTCCGGCGGCGGCAGCAGCAGCGGTCCTCCCCCGCACCAGGAGACCGCCAGGACGGCCAGATACATAGCCCACTACAGCGACTGGGGACATCTGTCCACCATTTCAACTCAAGACAAGGTAACAACACACACAGCGGGCCTCACATGTACCCTGCATATTAATTAGAGTGAACACAATCAATGCACGTTCATATTTAAAATATTAGCAACAAGCTAATCTATTCGTTTAACAGACTAAAGTGAGAGTTCATGGAACGAAGCATATGTTTAATTTATTAAATATGATGCATTATTATAGATGTGTTATTATGTTGCTGATTGGGTTGGAGTTGTGCAAAGCTATGCTGGGATTCACTAATGAGAATAATAAAGTTGTACCACAACATGACTAACAAGAAAGACCCTGAAACATAAACAAATTGTGTACAAATTAATATCTTGGACACGAGTTAAAAAAAAAAACACACACACAATACAAACAATCATCTTTCAGGACCTTTGGGGCTCCATAATGTAACACCCTGAAAGTACTGAAGAAGAACTGTTCTGCTTAATGAACACTTTTACTTTTGTACACTTCACTGGCAATACTTTTGTTTGGATACGATTTTTTAAATGCGGGACTTTTACTTGTAGGTACTTCATCCACCACTGATCAGGTCATACGAGTCCATGTCCCCCTAGACTGCAAGCACCACATTGTTTATCTAAAATTTTTCTGGTTTGGATTTTGCATATTAAATTTGTTACTGACTGCTTTGTTAATATCAACAGATCAAAGGTCTCCCCTTCGGGAACATCTTCTCAGTCAGCGATGGGCCGCTGGACAACAGCACTGGAGTCATCTATTTCTACGTGACTCCAATGGACAACACTGTTTCCGACCTGAGGAGTAACCCCTACGCTTCTCTCACTTTCTCAGAGGCTGAGGGAGAATTCTGCAGGTGAGCCTCAGCTTTTAATGTACCCGCCTGAACTCAGGGCCAGATCAATTAGCTAAAAGGTTTAGAGTCAAAGAAATTAACACCGGGTCCCTTTAATACAGTTCTTCCCAGAATGTATGCGGTTGCTAATGTTATTCTCCTTTTTTTGCAGAATTATTACCTAGCCCCAAGGTTTGGCTTGTGGTAATTTGTCTTAATAAAAACTATTTTAATTACTTGTAATAAAGTCAGTCACAAATTTGCCTCAGAGGCTTTACAATCGGTACAGAATACGACATCTTCTGTCTTCCTTCGTATCAGGAAACACTTCCTTAAAAACCCTTTTAACCGGAAAAAGGTAGAAACCGAGGGAGAGCAGCAGAGGAGTTATCCATCACCCAGGATGGACAGAAGTGCAACAGATGTCATGTGTCACAGAAATTATGGACGTACTGAGAGCACTACTTGAAGTAGTAACATTAATGGCAAACAAATATAAACAAGTAGATAATGATTACCACTAAAGATAACAGCAGCAGTGGATATAATATAATGATAATCATAAAACAGTAATAGTAGAATAGTAGAAAAATGATTAAAGCACAAAGACTCCTGGGAAGAAGTGTAGTTAATGAGCATTAATGGAACATGAATGATCCAGATGGAGAGGGAGAGGAAGAGAGAGGAGCAACTTAACTAAGGGCTGGTCCAAGACAAGCTTTAGCCAGCCCTAGCTATAAGTGTTATCAAACAGGAAAGCCTTAAACTTACTCTTAAATGTGGGGAGGGTGTCTACCACCCTTGGTAGCTGATTCTACAGGAAGGGAAGCCTGATAGCTGAAGGCTCTGGCTCCCCCCAACAAAACCCAACTAATTAAGGTCTTGAAAGTAACCAACTTGAAAGAGAGGCCCTGTTTAACACGAGTAATAAAGCAAGACCCACCCTGAAGGACTATTATAACGTCAGTTGATATTGTGCTTTAACACTTTCCATAAATTATAAATTGAATAAGTAGAAACCAGTTGACACTGCTTTTTTAGGCCCTTTGTTGCCAGCTTTGCCCGGTTGGCAATCCAACCTTGACTGAATTAAATGACGAGTTACTGAGAGGCTCATAAAAGCATGGTCTTCTGTGTTTCAAGGCAAATGGTGTACGATCCAGAGGATCCCAGATGTGCTAGACTCACTCTCACAGGCAAGATGGTGGAAGTGGCCCCAGAAGAGATTGTGTTTGCAAAGGAGGCAATGTTTACAAGGTAATGGGGCTAAAGGAGGATTCAGTGGTGTATGAATACATGTTGGCTTCATTTACCCGGAATATAAGGGGAAACTACACAATTTGGCAAGAGTGTCTTCATGTGTTGTTCTTGTGTTTGTAGACATCCTGTTATGGCGAAGTGGCCAGTGGGGCACAGGTGGTTCTTCATGAAGCTGGAGTTGATCCAGGTCTGGCTGCAGGACTGGGTCGGAGGCATATCACTCATTCCACCGGAGGACTACTTTAAAGCTACGCCTTTCTGAGAACACTCCTCCCCCCCCTGCATCATGTCTGCCTATACAGATCAGTTCTGCTGCCTAAACCACAGACGTTACTCGAAGAAGGAGCAAGAATTCCCAAAGCAGCAATGTGCAAAGAATATTTTCTTATTTTGTCGCTATTTTAAGTTGGTTAAGTGAATATTCTTCACTTTGGCGCCACAACTTCCCGCAAAGTCAGTTCATCAGTTTCCTGTGTTTGTTGTGTGATTGTATTTAAAGTCAACAAGCTACATCGAATGGTCTAATATTTTCTTTCTTGATAACTATTAAATGGGTTTGCATTAAAAAATTTAGCAAACATTAGTTCTCGTCCACAGTGCTAACGAAAACATTAATTTGTTGTGTTCAGTCAGCATTGGTTTTTTTAATATTTAGACAAAAATTTTGACTCCAAAGAAAAATCTACTACCTGGAAATCACAACTATGAGTTCATCAGTTATTATTAGCAAGACTGGACGGTTGACCACTCAGTCTCATGTCAAGGTTAATTTAGCAGCCGTTATGGGGCCTTCAGTCAATAAATAAACCTTGAAGTGAGATTGTTTTGTGAAATGCTTTTATCATGCAAAGGAGGAATTCTGCCCGATGAAACAGATAATGCAAATTATGTCTACTTTAACGGTCGAGGACCCGGCCACTAGATGGCGCACTTTCTACATGCTCAGGTTAATAATTAGGTATTTCAACCTGTAATAACCGCCAGATTGTGTAGATGGAAAATCTCCCATTTAAAAGGAAAGGGAAACTATCAAAATAATGATTTAGCATCTCAAAATTGTGACCTAATATCTCAGAATAATGACATCATATACTAAGCTATTACTTTTCACATTATTTTGAGATACCTTGTCAATATTTTGTGATACAAAGTCAATAATTTGAGATATTAAGTCATTATTTTGAGAAGGTTTCTCATTATTTTGAGATCCTTAGTTAATATTTTGAGATACTAAGGCATTCTTTTGAGATACTTATTCAATGTTTTGAGATACTAAGTCATTATTTTGAGATACTAAGTCATTATTTTCAGATACTAAGTCATTATTTGAGAAAGTTTCTCATTATTTTTTAGATATTAACTCACAATTTTTTAAATACTAAGTCATTATTTTGTGGGTTAAGTCATTATTTGGAGAAAATGTCTCTATTTTCTGACATTGGAGGAAATGGGCTTCCACAAACCCCCTCTCACGTCAGATGCCAAATATCGCGTGAGTACACAACTCATCCCGTTAAGTGTGCGCCGTTATGTGTGAATGTAACGAAGCCGTAAGGGGGCTATGCCGTTAAAAGTTGTACATGAACGACAAAATGCCAATAATATTACGTATTACATGTCGTTTTAGGTTGCTATGTTAACGTGAGAGTTAGCAACACACAGCTTTTATTATTTAAAAAGATAAAAAAAAATCATCTGTTGCCAGTTGAAGCCTCGAAGCGGAATCAACGTGATTTGAGGCGTTGCCGTTCGGACCCCGTCAGAAGGCGAACAGCCTATCCCGGAGGACCAACCGTCACACACACACACACACACACACACACACACGCACACCCTCTGCCTCTTCGACTTGTAACTAACGACATGCTTTTAAACATGACAATGGACAGTATCGGCAGCTAGCTTGTGCCGTCATAAACCATGTTGTCACGGAAAGGCAGTGGACTCGTGACCGAGCGCCGTAGGACGGTTACAGGAGGAGCCAGTAAGTAACAGCCCCCCTCCCCCGGAGCAACGACGAGAGAAAAAAGACGCACCGAGACTTGAGGGGTAATAATATCCGAGCACTACGCCTCCCTCAGCGCACACAAGTCCGTCGCTCACTACGGTTCTTTTTTTTTTTTTTTTTTTTTTAACCGTTGGACGGCCCCGTATGTCGGCGCCTACGCCCGCCTCAACACCCTGAAGGCGGAGAGAGAGAGCGAGAGAGAGGAGAAGGAGGGAGGCAACAGCAGCCCCGGGCTCCCCGACACTCAGCCGAGGAGAGAGGCATCGCTGAAATGAGATGAGGCTCAGAAATGGAACTGTGGCCACTGCGATTATTTTCTTCACGTCTTTCCTCAGCCTGTCCTGGTACACAGCGTGGCAGAATGGCAAAGGTAAGGTCGTCTTCGTTATTTCGGATCTTCTTTGGGAGGGACGACAGCTGTATGGGGGTGGGGGGGTGCTCCTTAACAAACTGGCGGACACACCGAAGCAGGCTACAGCGGCGTGTCGTAGGACAGGCAGGTGGACCTCGGACCTCATCCGGTTTCGATCCGGCAGACTACTAACGTGCCTTACATTCTCGCCCTGCACAATAATTGGACTATTAATACTTGGCCTCTCTAAACTTGTTCCCGGTCGGCGTTGTTGTGCTGTAGTCCAACTCTTGCAGCTCATTTCCCATCAATGCAACCTCAATATAGGGACTACTTCCTGCAAAAACAGCTAGGTCTTTTAATCTGAAATGTCTTTTTTTTAAATACATGTCCTGTGAAACATCTGGGCAAAAGGCCCATATTACACAAGTGTCTGTGTTTCACTAGTAAACAAGAGATTACTTGCCAGGGTTAGTCCACTCCATGTGGGAGGGTTACTTACACCCCCTTACTTATTTGTTATCAGCTGAGTGCAAATAATTGCAGCCTTGAGATAAATTCCAAGCCAAGGCTTCACGTTGTGATCGCCACGGAGCTTATCAGCTTGATGAAATATTTCAGTTTAAATGGAGCCCAGTGGGACCGGTCCTTGGGTTGATGAAGGTGGGTGTGCTAAGCAAAGGTCAAGTGACGATGCCCTCTGTTCTGTGTGCTTCATCTGTTGATACAGTCCGGTATCTGGAGTCAGAACAGGGGATATTGAAGGTTCACAAGATATAAACCCGAGTAGGCTAGGCTTTTATTTGTACCTCACAATTGCCCCATTGGCATGAGGTGAGGCAATAAAGTTTAAAGTTTGGATCCACTGACCATAAATGAGAAAATGTGAGTGAGTGTGCTTGACCTTTTATTGTCGTATGTATTAGGATTTAGATGGTGTGTTTGACCTAATGTCCTAAACAAGGATGACCATTTTACTGCAGATATTCTGACTTGTCATAGTAGGACAATCCATGTAGTTCTAAATTCAGTTTTATTATTTTCACTTGTCGTGAAATGTCAAAATGTCCTCTGTGAAAAAGGCCTACCAGCGAACTAACACAAGAGCTGCTATTTAAATGCAAATGTGCCGGTTTGTGTGGCGAGAGAGAGAGAGAGAGGGAGAGAGAGCTCAACAAACAGCAACTTCAGAAAACTAAACCAAATAGACAACCACAAGCAAATGAAGAATGATGCCAATGTCCTGGTATCGGATTAAACAGGGTATCAACAGATACCCAAGATTAAAAGACTCGGATCGGGGCCCGAAAATTAAGTAAATCTGGACATCCCCAAAGGAAACCTGCTGCCAAAGTGATGTCACTTAAGCAACACGTTTTTTCTCTGTGACAGCTCATGCACAGCTTAAAGAAACCTGCTACAATAAGGCATCAGCAACATAACGAACAAGAGCTATTTGTGAAGGGCAAACAACGGCGCATATAGACAACATCTCCAACCTGAAAGTAAAATAAACATTGTTTTCTACTATTCAAACGCCATCGTTGTATGGTCAACATTTTCCTCCGTTTTTGTGTGGTTCAGTGTTTAACCTGGAGCATTTTTTTTTTGGCGTTGTCTGTAAATACGACACGTTTCTTTACACGTTGAGCCTTAATTTGAATGTGTTTTGCATATTCGCAGCCTCTCTTTCCTAAGGTTGTCAACAGCGTTTTCTTCATTTGCTTTCTTGAGCTGGAGTGCGTTGAGCAATACATTTTAAACCTAACCTGTTTTTAGTTTGGTTTACAACACTTGTTAAATGTTTGTTGTATATCAAACATAACCTCTTATACAAATGAGTCTCAATCTTTGCTGAAAAACGCTGGTCTGTTTTTTTTCCATCAAAGTTACATTTAATATCCCATCTAGACGTTGAAGACTTCTTTCAAAGGACCCAAATGTAAATGTAATGTGATTTACTTGTGCACATTTACATATTTCAGTTAACCTCAGTGTACATATAACTCTTAATTTGTGTGTAGACTTTACCTGCATGGACAACATCACACACTTTATTCATGTACCTTACATTGCCAATCTGTGTCTGCGCTGCAGTTTTCTTGACGTTTGAATACAGCTTTTCTGTTTTAACATAGGAGGCTCTTTGCTCCCTGCGGTCAAAGATGACTTCTCCTCTTGATGCTGCCCGGTGTGGGTGTTTAGACTGTTTTTCGGCCTCAGGCATCGAGTCATTCTGAGAATAAAAATGTTTCAGAACCTGTTTCAGGAGTTTCACACAGAAAAACACACTTATGTGTGCAGGCTCTTGACTGTGTTGCGAGATTCAGTCACTGTAGTTCATAACACGGGTTGTTTGTCAGGTTGTTCTGGTGCAGACGTTTTTTATTTATTTCTATATTTATTTTTCTCGCCGAACCCTTTTGCTTCCGACAGCCTGTCTCGTTCCCGGTCACTTGACTGCTGTGAATGAGAGCAGTGCCAGTCAGCTGTCCAAACACTCCATGTTGAATGGCTCTCCAGAATGTGTACTTCTCTGTCAGAGTCCGCCTCCTCCCCCAGCGAGAGACTGCTCGCTGCTATCTGCCCGGCTTGTATCGCGAATAGATCTGAACATTGCTGTTGTAAAAACAGGAGAGATATGAATTATAAGGGTTTCGGACAAGGGTGTTTGAGACAAGGATGGGACAAAAAGTACATGTAGAAGACCTGCTTCCTGATGGCAGCCGGGGACACAGCATTAATAGCCACCTAGTTTACATGGATACCGACACCACAAGCTGTTTTTAAAGTATCATATCAAATCATATTAATCAGGAAGTGTCTTAAGGAAGACTTGACAGGAAATATAGGGTCATAAGATGAGTCACACAAACTGCCGCTAATCCAAACAGCCACAGTGACAATTCAAATATCAATAAGTAGAATTTTGTCTGTGACGTCAGTTTGTTTCTTAGTTATTACAGTGGGGAGGCGTCTTCTGTTTGCAGAACCGTGGGCTGGCGTCATGGCTGTTCCCTTTAAACCCCAGGAGGATGTAGCGCAGTGGCATAAAAAAACTAAACAAAATATGTAAGTTGATGTCTTCCAGATGTCAGCGATGACCATCTGACCTTTCCATATAACTCACAGTGCTGAGTGTGAGACCTGTCTTGAGTTAGGTTTCGAATGCCACTGCGTTGAACGGCGTCCCACGGTTTAACGGTCGCATCCATAGGTTTGTGTAAATAGTATAGTGAATAGTTATTGTTGTTAAAGGATAAACTCTGAAGAGCTGTTTCCATATATAATAATCAAATTTGCATGTTTGTATTTTGATTTTGCCGCAGTTGTGAATGTATGAGTGACTTCTCTGTGATTTCTTCTCCCGGTGTTCTGAAACTGCTCTCAGGTGCTTATTGTTTCAGCAGATTTACTGGCAGTTACAGACGCTACGAAGCACAAAAGACTTCCGCTTTTGCAAATGTGGCTTCCTCCTTCTCCTTCGCCTTCCTTGAATCCATGCAATCCCCTTCCTCTGTGTCCAGAGACATGGCTTTCTTCCATCATCACATCATTCCGAACACAATGGGCCAAAAATAGCGCCAGCGATCGCAGTAAAGGGGGCAAATGAGCCGGCAGATAAGGATGGTGTTAGGCCAGATGCGTGTTTTTTATGTTAAAACGCAAGAGAACACAGCTTGCACATTGTTGTGTTCTCTCATTTACAGCCTCTGGTTATGTGTGTGTGTGTGTACGTTTAGTTTGTGTGCACTGTGAGGTAGGGCAGCCTGCCAGACAACTCCTAAGTGGCCTGGAAGGGAGAAGAGTGTAGAAAGGCCAAATATTAAAGGAGACAGGCTGAGAGGAGCCTTAGGTGGGAGGTACGATGGAGAGAGAGGCTGGGAGTGCTGACACGGCAGGGAGACCGTGGGATATGTTTGGGTTTTTTCTGTATTTTGTACCCTGGTTACACACACACACACACTTCTCTTTATCCCAGTCCAAACAGGAATAGGCGTATTCGACCTTTAGTGAGTTAACAACCATCGTTGTTCCCCCTCCTCGTGCTCCTGCTCACTTCCTGTATCCCACACGCTCATTCATTCATGCTCGTTCCTTCTCTTTTTCTGGACAGAATTCCCAGAATGTCCTGCACACAATTTCCCCTCAGTGTCGGGAAGAAGAGATGGCTCTTAGCTGCCCTGCGTTGATTAAGCCGTGGCATAACCTTGCTGCATCCAAGGACTCATTTGTGTAATAGTTTGCGTGGATGTGGTCATGCATACCTACGAGCATCGTGGACGCTGTGCTCAGGAGGATGGCCTTTTCATTTCCCGAGAGCTCAGAGTTTATTAAAGAGACACAGTATATATCAGAGGAATTCATCAATTCTGGGCTGCACACACACACAGTCTGCACTCTGATCACTCACTGATTTGGGGAAGTGATGAGACCTTAGTCACGCAGAACCTCGTGGCTACACAGATAAGGCTAATTTTAAGTTTAAGGGCAGAGTTCCCCCGGTTTCTCACTGCTACTGCGAAACTCATTGCTCTGAAATCAATTTCAGAGAACCACATCCATGCAACCCTCCCTTAGTGATACCAAGCATATTTATTTAAACCAGCCAGCAGACTGTCCACTTCAAGAACCAAACTTTCAGTAAATAACAGAATGGAGCTATATTAGCTTTTGGTGAATTATAGCAGAAAATAGTAAGGGCTCCAAATACTATTTTTATTGTTTATTTGTCGACACATAGATGTGAGGACCGCAGAGTCGCTCCCCATCTTCCGTAGGAGACCCAAGACCCTGTTTAGAGTTCACCTGCTCTCTGCTTAGCCTCCTCCCTCTACCACCCCTCCCCCTCCCCAAAAGACAAATAGAAAAATAAATGTAGTACTCATTGCTCACTCATAGCCCTTATCTCTGTTATGTTTGAACTATGGGTTAACTTTGGGCGTGTTGGAAACTTGTTATTGTGAAATCCTTACTGTACTGATACTGTTGCACTTTCTTCCGACAAATGTAAGAATCTGGAAACGGTAAATGTTTGCTTGAATAACGAGTGAATATATTAGCCGATTCTTAAAATAACTGCACATGCTTTTCTGTTTAATGAACTAATTGTGTCTGGTCTAAAAATAGTTTTTTGTTATGGACTCCCACTGCATATCATTATGCCATTGATTGGTGAATGACGTCCCTGAAAGTGGAGTTTTCCAAAGCAAGAGTGATGTGCTGGCTGATGGAAGCCGTACAGGAGCCAAGTGGAAGTGAGCAGAGTATAGGGCGGTGCTGTCAGCTCGCCGCGGTCAGACAGCAGGCTGCCGGAGCTCATCATGGCCACAGCACGGGGAAGAAAGAGTGGTGGGTCAGAAGGAACCGTGAGCCCGGGGTGAAGAAGCACAATTAAGAATCTGGGGTGGAAAGTTGCCAACGGGGGCATTGGCATATAGGTCTGTCTTCTTCTGATGCCACTTTACTCTTTGACCCCCCCTAACCCTTTCCCTTCACTCTAAAGCTGAAGTGAAAGGGTTGTGGTGTATTGCGAAGAGAAACAAAAGGGCCCAATGTGATAAAGGTGCACATTTTCTCTTTCTGCAAACTACACAAAACCATTCGGGGAGTATCACCCGCCTACTCAGGGATCGACTTGCACCTCTCCTCAGAAAAAAAACAAAAAACACCAAAAAATCAATACTACTACTCTCTGTGTGTGCAATATCATTTATGTGTGTTGTTGGCGTGCTTGTTTTTTCCCCTCTGTGTGAAGATGCCAGTCTTTTTTTTTTTTACCAAGTGAGACTGTTTGACCCAAAAAACGACAAACTTGTTTTAACTGACCTGAAAGTAACCGAGGAGAAATATTCCTTCATTTTTTATCTTATTCAAAGTTTTGCGCTAGGGATGCACCGATACTTGCTGACTGAATTTTAACATTCAACTGTTGTACTGATACAAACGGAGCATAGTTTGCAGCAGCGGTGTTAATAATTAACCATGCCATCGGACCCGGTACTGGTATCTGTGCATCTCTATTTTGCACCATCTGCCTTACATAAGACATAACAGCCTGCTTAAACACTTAGTGTTGCACATAGCAGCTGCAGTGTCGAGCAGCAGGTGCATCACTCGGAGGTCTTCATACATGCATAATGTGCGTGGACATGTTTTGCATGCATCTTCCGACGGTATGTCTGTCAGGTGGGATCTGTAGCTGCAAATCTATAAGAAAGTGCGTGGCATCTTTTCAGCAACCCAAACAGGTTTCAGGTTTGTTCAGGTTGCTGATTTATCAGCGTGATGTGAATGAAAACGGAAGTGCTTTAGAGTTAAATTGGCTTTGAGATTGATGAGATTAAAATGGGGGGGGGGGGGAGTATTTTGATAAATGGAACTTCTGGCAAAGTGCCCCATTCAGAGTTTAAATAGGGTGTATTAAAAGGAAGCAGGACAAAAAGCTTCACTTAAAAGGGAATTCAGGGTGATCATTTTGGCTGAACACCTAATAACTGCTTTTTTAGAAATAGAAACTATTAGTGACTGGTGCTTTTTCTTTCCCCATCCTCACTGGCCCCTCCATTTGTTTTTTTGCTTCAACTCTTTTGTGCAATCTTGTCAGGTTTTGTGGCACTGAGGTCTAGACACTTGGCAGGCAGCGTCCGTGGTTTAAAGGAATAGTGCAATATTTTGGGAGAGAGCTTATTCACTTTCTGTGAGTGTTAGATGTCAAGATTGATTCCACTGTCATCCTTGAAAAGCTCTATCGTAGGCAGCTGGACCTGCTTTCGGTTTTTTGTTTCTCCTCTCAGCCAAGAGGCTTCTTCAGCTCTAACTGACTCGTGGGGAGTTCAGGTATTTAACTTCTAGTTCGTCATTAATACTGTGAGAGACATGTGACTCCTGGACCCACCCAGCACTTACCTTACTTTACCTTGCTGTGGAATTGGGACACAGTTTCACATTCAGTTCCTGTTGACAGCGAGGTCTGTCCATCAACCTGAGTAATTTGTGTCTTGTACTTAAGTCGGGTTGAGGTGTCATCAGGGCTCGCGGGGCTTGGTCCTGCACCTCTGAACTTTTTTGAACAAGGTGCCCGCTTTGCTACAGTTTTCAAATCCAGTTGTTTACAGGATATTCAACCTTGGTTTCATTAAAATGCATGTGATGCTTAACTTTCGTTACCATGAATATGCAAATTTAAAGTGAATTATAATTCCACCTCAGCATGGAAGAGGTTGGTTTGTCCTGTTTTGCAGGTAACACTTGTAACACTGCATGTTGGAAGCTAACGCCCCACCTGGCCCACCACAGAGTATATAATCAAAGCTTAACTGAAGTCGCATTGTTGTAGAATTTAAATGTTTAGAGCAGCGAGCACCACAAACAGAAATCACATTTATTCCCGTCATGTTCAGATTGCAGCAGACATTTCATAAAGGGAGATTTAAAGCCCCTTGAGGCAAATGTATAAGTTGTGGTTTTTCAGCTTTACAGATAAAATCCACTCGACTAGATATCTCCGAATTTCAGCAGATAAAACGAAAACCTTAGTCGAACTACAGACGATTCAACAACAGCTGTTCAGAGAATACAGCTATGTATTTCCTGGTTATTTGTTCAGAAAAGTTTAGGTCTGATATGTATTTCAAAGTAAAAAATAATGCTGGGAAAGGGAAGGTTTAACAAGGACATCCGCATATTATGTGCCGCACCTCACTTGCGCAAACCTGAACTGCACAAGTCCCTGATCAGCACTCGTGAACCTGGAGTCAGCAGCATGCATCCGTCAGCACGGGAGAGGGAGGTCAAGGACAAGATCACTGCGAGGCCTCTTTATGAGCTAATAGACTGATAAAAGTCTTAACACCCCTGTGAGTTCAGGGTTGGGTTTCTGTGAAGTATTTCTCACCACTAAGATCATCCTTGTCCTCTCTTGTGATGCTGGTAGTTTGATCTGTGTAGCCAAACTTCCGCATTCTTTCAGCTTGCTCTTTGACGGCCTGTCTTGGACCGCCATCTTTAGAGATGCAGATCGGTCTGATACCGACTCAAGTAGCTGGATCGGGTATCAGTGACAATAGGCGAATCTGGTATCGGATACCATTATTTTAATAAATAACAATTCCGTACATTTACTCCCATGTATTTACTACTTTTTTACATTTTTGTAGGAAAGCAAGTCAAGCCTGATGCTGCCCTACACATAACAGAATGATCCTGGTCACTTTCAAACAGTGAGGCATACAGCTTATTAATAAATTAAACACACCCGATGCCGAGGTATCTGTCTTAGTCTCAGGACTGAAAAAGGACTGGATCGGTGCATCCCTATCCGTTCTACAACCTTTCTTTTTTTCCTGAATGGCAAATTGAAGTGAACTAATCGGCTCATTTAATTTAATTAATTGATTATCTCTACCCAAACCCGAACTTTTGGTAAATGAGAATTAAGACATTAACTGCAAAATTACCAAATTAAAGACTTTGTGAGGAATAGTATGCTTTTTATTCACTACATACACTTTTGGTGTGTGTGTGTGTGTGTGTGTGTGTGTGTGTGTGTGTGTGTGTGTGTGTGTGTGTGTGTGTGTGTGTGTGTGTGTGTGTGTGTGTGTGTGTGTGTGTGTGTGTGTGTGTGTGTGTGTGTGTGTGTGTGTGTGTGTGTGGCTTTCAGTTAATTTTAAAGACTGGTTGTTAGAACCCCCATTACATATCCGTCTCCCCATTCCTCCCACGTATCTCATTAATAAATCAAATGAAAAGAGCAGGAAAGGAATCAAGGATGACACGTCAAGGCAAAGTATCACAGCAGAGGAGGAGGAAATGGGTGCGGAGAGAAAAAAACTAAAAGTGTGTGCCGGGACGGATGTGCAGATGGTGAAGAACGTTAGACACGTGTAGGATGTGAAAATATGAAAAACACTGTGTAATTTGAGGAAGAAGGGATGGGAGGATGTTTCGAGAGGATGGATGCAAACGTAAGGAAGGAGAGGAGAGGTTGAGCTCGCCTCCGAGCTAAAGCATAGCCACTTAGCCCTTCCCCCACAGCTCATGGTTCCAGAGAGCACAGAAGAATAATGAGATTGTATAGATGTACTCCAGACCTCATGTAATTGTTTAATGTGCTTTGTGTACTCATTCAGTCACCCGGTGGCTGGAAACCAGCAGAGATGCTTCTCCATTCACCCAATTACTAAATTAATTCATACATGTTTTCCATACATAAAAAATGATTTGATTAGAAACAAAAATAGGTAGCATGTTTTTTTTATGGGAAGTCAAGGTCAACTTTTGTATTGCAGTAATGGAAGCATAGTAAGAGTGATATTTAACCATTTAATCAAGTGACCTCGATAACGGGTGACGGGAGATGCCATAAAATAGAATGAGAGTAGATTAGCATTGAGTAGATTCACTCTCTTGTTCACGTCAATACACAAAATAAATCAGGCTTTCGTCAGGTTATCATACTCTAACATATTCAGCTTCAAACAAATGCTATTACCAATATATCATGTGTGCATTAAAAACATCTATTATTTTAATCTAATCCTTATATTCTAAAAATGAAGCAAATCATTTACCATTAAGTGGATTTATAGGAGTCCAATTTTCTATGTGTATTCCATCTTTATTTGGTTTGGGAAGTAATGTAGCTTTAATGCTGTAGGAGGTCCATCCTTTTGGACAGATTCTCTAAACATGGCTTGTTAGAAAGGTGCTTAGAAAAGTTTTGGGATAAATGTCTTAAAAATGTCCCCATGTCAGACCAGCGTTACCTCGTTTAAACACTCTTGAGGCAATTCGTTGACTGTATTTCTATGGGAGAGTCCCTTCCTTGAAAGACGATGTGATATAACTCAGTACATGCTACAGTTTCAGCCCCTCATACATCTGGGGATACATGCAGCTAAATAGAAACCGTATCCACTTCTCGCTTCTGTTCCTGCGGTCGTCTCTGGGTCTTTGCACAGTGGGAGTACAGGTGTGGTTTCATGTCAACACGCCTGGAGTCCTGCAGTCAGAGGACAGGCGCGAAGATGAAAGTCTGTTTTTAGTTTTGAAGCTGCCCCTTTTCATGACGTCTGGGCCAAATGGCAGCATCTGTCTTGTGTGCCTTGGAGATCAACATTTAAGAGGAACAACATGGTTCCGTGCAAAGGAGGAGGCAGGGCAGAGTGGATGGACAATAGCTCAGTCACAGAGAGAGAGAGATGGAGAGGGGGAGATAAAGGGAGTCTGGGTTTTGTTCTAGTGGAGGGTTCTCCGAAAGGCCACGGTAAATCCACCCGCAGAGGAAGATCAGAGACGGACCAGACCCACAGCCCCCCCTCACCCACATCTGATGTTCTCCCTCTCCCTGTAACCTCATGAGCTTTGGAACAAAACCAAGCCTCTACTGATAATATTGACACGAAGACTTGCTTTGTCAGCGCGTGTGCTTTATTGGCTATAAATCATTCATCATCTCAAAAAAAAAATATTTATTGTGCTTTTCAAAAGGTTACAATTAGAGTGAGAACATAATGTGTTGAGTTGATGGACTCAAGTAAACGACAGGTTAATATGCGTGGGGAGGACTGACTTGGACTTTTGCATTAGTCAAATGTTTGCTCGACTTTTGGGCTGAAGAGAAAGTACACAACATGCTAAATAAAGTCCACAAAAGTGACATTAGTGTCATTAATTAAGTAATTGCAGATAAATTGTAGGAGTCACAGTAGATCAGTGGCACAACCAAAGCTACTCCCCTTTTTTTTCCACAGAATTTCCCAGCCTCTACTTTGAATCTTCTGCACCAACCGCTCAACTTGTGTTTCCTGATAAGAGCCAACGGTCAAGTTTCCTCACATGCAGTTAACTGCCTGTAACCTCAAAATAATTTCCAGTTAAACACATTACTGGTATCGCCAGTAGCTGCCCTTGAGTGCTGTGTCATACGGTACTGCAGTAGTTCAGAAGTTTGAAAAGCACGTTTGGAGACGAGTGCTGCAAATCCCTGTGCAATCTTTAGAAAGTGTGGTCAGGAAATTGAAAAAGTAGCTCTCTCCTTTCCCTCGACTAACAGCTTCTACAGATCGAATGCGCTTCTACTTCAAAGTGCTCGAGTAGATCCGGTCAGAAAAGGTCAGATTAGGACCTGCCTTTGCTGGGCAGGGCAGGTGTGATTGTTTGTAGCCGTGTGAACGTGATCGCTGAAAGAAGAGGAACCAGTGCTCCGTAAAGATGATGGGAAAAAAACAAACGTGTATCACACTTGAAGGAATTTGTTTTTGGTGTGCATCCAAATTCAGTTATTAAGAAAAAGGTCATTGCCATTGTAAAATGCGGCATGTTTAAACACATATTCTTCTTATGAACCACCATAATTATTTGAATGGAAACAAGCTGGTTAACATGCTTGAATGTTTATGATTTCTGTTATTAAAATAACAAACTATTGCTCCGTGCAGCCCTGGTAGAAGCGAGTGCTCTCAGGATGATTCCTGGCTCACTATTCTACTGCTCAGTGTTGGCATTTTTTTAAATGTAGTTCAAAGTCGCCCTTGAATAGTTGAAACTGAGCCATTCTGGCTAAGCTTATGAAAGTGGCACCATAGTGAAATATAAACTGCAATTGATTGCTCGGATGAAGCGGTGTATTATAAACTTTGTGGGAGAACCCTGGCCCTAGGAGCTAAAAGTGGTCCCTTTTATCAGATAATTGTTTTATTTTCTTCACGTAGCATCTGCTAATACATCCCACCTCGCTTTGTCTTTTTCTTCCAGAGAAGCTGATAGCTTACCAGCGGGAGTTCCATGCCTTGAAAGAGCGCCTTCGTGTGGCCGAGCACAGGACGCTGCAGCGCTCGTCGGAGCTCAACAACATCCTCGAGCAGTTCAGGCGCGCCATCGCCGAGACAAACAGCAGCAAAGATGCTCTCACCAACTTCTCAGGTATCTGACCGACACACGCAAACGCTCATTAACTCCGACTGAGCGTTTTTACAGTGTGAAGCTTTTCAGTCATTTGTGTGCAACGTGATGTCGTAGCATATCATGGCTAATGAGCTCTCTGTCGTACATCACCTGTTGTATAGGTTCACATTTACAGACAGAAGAAGACTAAATCTTATTAATTCAAATGCTCAGGGGAAGCACTTTTTTTTCTGAGAGCTACCTCATTTCTAATTAAATTCAAATTTTAATTTTCCAAGTGGCAGGATTCTCACAGACTTGGAACTATTGTTAAATCTGTCTCAGTCAACCCTCAAAACCACTGGGCGGACACAGCAATCACAAGGCCGTTTTACTGCTCGGCACTGCGTTCAAATAAAAATGTAAAAAGTTTAGTTTGCAATTTTGTTTTTTTTTGCAAGCTTTATCGTCTTTGCCAATTTGAAAAATGAAACGTCTAACTTGTTCCGTTTCATCATCGTGATGGCACTGTTACGCTTCTGAGAGTGAAAATCACTTGAGTTTTATTGGAATTTCTATTAAGGCAGTTATAATGGCAGCAGCCTTTGTCGAACATTTTTTCGATTTGAAAGTCCTCGCACGTCATGCACACACAAATGGGAAATGAATTTGGCTTATTATTGGCTGCAGTTGTACCAAACAGAGCCCCACATGAGAGAAATACAATATGAACTTGTGCACCACAGACACAGTCCTGCAGCCAGCGACTACTCCCATACTCGTCCAGAAGTCAGATGTATTAGTAGTGTGTAGATGCATGTTGTATTGGTTATGTCCACACTGTTATCGCTGCCACCAGAGCACATGTGACAGGTGCGCTTTAAAACAGGTGGTGCTTTGAAATTTCCCTCCTGTCATCATTCAATTAACGCGAAGCGAAGAGGACTCCACTGAACTTGTGTCTCCGTGTGCCTGCCTTCAGATGAGACACAGAAACTACTGAAGGAGCTCGCCAACCGGAAACCTCTCCAGGTGCCAAATATCTACCATCACCTGCCTCACCTCCTCAACAATGAGGGCAGCCTGCACCCGGCCGTGCAGGTTGGTCTCGGCCGCACAGGAGGTGAGAAGCGAACACGCACACAGCAGATTCACCGGTAGCTTCCCTGATTAACGAGGTGATGTGCATGCTACACAAACACTGTGAAACCTCCAGGGAGCCTCCGTACGCCGGGGAGAGAATCAAGTCTCAACATGTTTTCAGTCGGTGGCTTGTTCACAACAAGTATCCTGACTGAGCTCTGCAATGGAATCATTCTGAAGAAGATAAAATAATTACAGCGTACATTGCTATTTAATTCCCTATTTACCCTATAAGTAATGTATCCTTCCACTTAGCTCAATCGAACAGGGATTTCCCTTCTTTCTTTTACATCTCTCTCCTACTTTTATGACTTGTGCACTTGAACGTGCTCTACAAAGATAGTTTACATAAACCCATTCTTTACAAAACATCTCCTATTGTGGTCCTCTTTGATATGGATTATTTCTCTCCTTTTCACTCTTTTTCTATCAACTCCTATTGTCGGCAAACCCCACTTTTATTTTTAAATGTTCCTTCCTTTCACCCCTCGAAACATGTGACCCCTGCTATAGCGAGTTCCCTCTAAGAGGATTACTTATTTGGCGTCGTGTGATAGGTGGACTGAATTTGGGCCTCAAGTTTAGGGGGTTGAAGAGCACAAAGTGGTGTTTCCACATTCCTAATGACAATGACTGAGGGGAGGGACAGAGGAGGCCCCAGTTAAATTAGAGGAAAGGAAGGTCTGGAACAAACCGGGGTTTCTTGTTCCTGCTTCCTGGTATTCCCACAGGAAAAATGCAACACACGACCGCCTTTAGAGATTTGCTGCTCCACCACCCGTCAAGCCCCATGACATACTTGATTGGCCACTGACAATAGTACCCTTAGCCTCCCCTTTTTACTATCGCTAATTTTTCTTAGTCTACCTCCTGTGTCTTTAATTTTGTACCGCCTCCCCCCTTTTGTTTCTCTGCTGGTCTTAACATATTTGACATTAGGACAGTTATAACACTGCAAATTAGGACAGCATCTCATTATAAAATGAAAAGGGATTATGTGAAGAAACAGTTCAGAGGACCTCCGAGACTGAAATGGTTGGAGTCGGGCCTAGCTGCAGCCCCTTTGAGGCAGAAACCAACAAAGAGCATTATTGTAAATGCAGCCTCGCTTCTTCCAAACACATACGGCCTTTCCACAGCCAACAGCTTGCCAACTTGTGCCCTTTTACACAGTTAGTACTTATGTCGTTGCTCAGCAACACACTTTTACACCGTTTAAATTGGTTTACACTGACCAGCTGTTAAACTTGTCACAAGCTACAGTTGAAGGTCTGTTTTTCCCCCCCAACTTGGAATTCCTCATGCTGAATTCCTCGTGCTACAGTCGCTGCCGACTCTTCTGTTGTCCCGAGGAGAATGTAGCAGCCTTTGTGATATCAAGTGAGGTTTTTTTTACTTCAACAATAAACCTAACAAGTCCTAGCCAATCAGAGGTCTTTATGGAATGCAGGCAGAGAGAAAAACAAATACTGGAAATAACAGGTCGTGCACCTGCCAATGTCTGTGAAAAAACTTGCATTTCCAGAAAAACGCTCTTGCACAATTATTGCTAGTCATTGGATATGCTTCCGGCAACAGTGGCCTCCATGCCCAAGGTGGCTGCCCCTGATGTAGAGAGCCTCACTGCAACAGCCTAACACAGGAGAAGGTTGACACAGCTCTCTGTGCAGGCATCCAGACTAACCGGTAGCACTTCCCAATGCAGTGACATCCCACTCACTGCTGTTAAATGCAACTCTGATTGCACCTTTTACACTGTGGTCTTTGCTTCTGTGTGAAAGAGCCGTCAATTAACAGGAACATGAACTTCATATTTGCATATTTTCTTGCCTCTGATATAATTGCTTGTACACTATCAGCGGAGGGTTCAGCATGGAATAGGAACCTTTGAATTTGTTGATTGCTCAGTCACGTTGAATGGCAGAATCTCAGCTCATTAATCAACACAATCTAATCAACAAGATGTAATCTGAAACTAATTAGGTTTTTGACACACTCGTGTACCCCCTTATGCATCAAGGAACCCTGTTTCCTATCACGGGGCTGTGCTAGAATCGTGTACCTTGTATCTCAAACCTTCCGTGCAGACATTTTTGGCTCGAATGCATCCGCAAACGCAAGCCAAAGCTTTTAACCATCACTGATTTTCCTTGAATTTCAAAAACAACACCTCCTTTTTTTGTTTCAGTGTGGGCCCTGATTGGCGAGCTGCATCGCTGCAATGCAACGCTGAGAAAAATAAATAGTACAGAGGCAACCAGGAAAACATAGCGAAATGTGCTCACCTGCTAATATTTGCACACGGGGTCACGCTCAGAAGTGATGTCCACATGATGACATTGGGAAATTTGGGAAATTTATGATATTGAAGCCTTGCTTTTTCCCCCTTTTTTCCACCTTTTTTACTTTGATAGAGAAGCAGCTGTTAAAAAAAAATATAATAACATAAGACCCATGCCTGAATTATGCCAAAGCATGTCAGTTGTTTTTCCCACAACAAGATTTTAAAGGTGGCATTGGTAGAATTAGTTTGTTGCGGTTTGTAGACTCAAGGTCGGACCCGTCCTGCCTTGCTCAACAACACCAGCCAACGAGTTTAGCCATCTCCAGTCGAGCTAACTAATGGCTGTAGCATTTGTGTCCAGTCAGGAGAATTTAGCGCAGCTTAGCTTCCGACTCGACACCGATTACAGTGTCAGCTAGGGCAGCAGAGAGCCCCGGGGGGTAAGAGGGCAATGAGCGACAGCTGGAGGCAGAGGCAGAGCAAGGCGCAGAGAAATGCACAGAAACATCCCGAACACAGCAGAATGAGAAGAAAAGAGAAATACAGGCAGAGAGCTGCTGTATCTGTAGATACACACTTCCAGCAGGTCATAAGAGATGATTGAGAGGGATTATTATATCTAAACATATGTTTTGTTTTTTAAATGAAAACACTTCATTATGCCTTTAGCTTCTTTATTAATAAGTAAAGGTTATATATCCAAAGCAAACATACTGTGTAAATACAAAACAAGGTCATCAAATATGCATAAAAACCCAGTTCAAACCAAAAGAGACTCCACACCCTGTTGGTGGATGTGGTTTCTTTTGATTTCACACAAGAATAATCCATATCCTGTTTGTTACTTCTAATGTATTTAATTTTAAAACTATATATTATAATATATACAAATATATTTTACTTGTGATTTCATAAAATTCCAAAACTAAACTAAATGACATGTTCTCTCTTAATGTACGTATTAGCGATTCCCACTGAAAGCAGCGATCAGTTGTTTCTTCCTCGACTCTGACCGTAGCCCATAATAATGGGTTGCTATGGTCCCGAATCAGCAACAGTTTGCAGGACATTACAGACAGGGCCAAACACTCCTTTACGTGCATGGCATGCCAAATCAGCTCTTTTCACCGATGTGACAGAGAAGCAGACAGACATGTAGAATGAAAGACATGAAAGGATGGCAGGGCGAAGCATCCAGGCTGATCAAGGGACGCGGGGAGGGGCAGTCCTGGAGTCGGTCCTGCGCACGCTGCACTTGCATGCATTATCACTCATTCACTGTCTGCCACCCTCCCTTATTCTGTCACTCCCCGTCTCTTCTCCTTCCACCCACATTCTCCTTTCATCCTCGACCTACTTTCTCGGCGGTGGTGGGTGTCGCGCGCTATACGACGGGGAGCTTAGTGCCAGAAACACAAAGCAAAACTGGGACAGATTCTCCACGCTGCACAGATCACTCTCTGCCCCGGCTCTGGAGCCCACTGTTGCTGCTCACTCATTCTGCACCTCGCGCTGGTTTTGTTGTGCCCCCATCACATCAGCCCAGTCAGCATGCGCCCCCCATTTAACTCTGATACACACATGCATGCAGCGCTTTAACCCTGGTCCCACTTCACAATCTGAACTGACTCTTTGGTGCATATTGTCTGTAACTCCCCCCTTTTTAGTACAACAAAAACCACCTCCTATTTCTAATTCAGTAGCGGGTTAGTACACCATGCAAAAGAGGAAGAGAAAGCTCAACATGAACAAAGAGGGCACACAGGCTAATAGACAATTCCATGCAGCTGTTTGACTTATTTTACGTAGCATGAGGAAAACACTTATTCAGTGTCAAATAACCAGCCTGCCCTCTCATTTCCTTACTCTCTCTCACTCTCTTTCCCCAGTGAAAGTGATCCTTGTGCTCTAGTGAGCAAAATGAAGTGCTTTCATGTCTGCAGCAGTCTGTTGTGTCTCGCCACACGAAAGAAGAGGCCGTCTGTTTAACGAGATGACAATAGCCGGTCTCTTTTTCCTCCCTTTCCACGGCTTTCTGTCGTAGTGTAGCGGAGTGCAATGTCTGCTCCTACTTGTGTCTCAGATCAGAGGTCGTCATCAGCTGCATGAATGCGACCCTCTCTTAAATTGCATTTCTGCTCTGTAGTTTCTTCTTCTCATTGCTGCTTTGGCTTTGTTTACTTAGCTGGTAGGAAAACCCATAAACTAATTTTGCCCCGCTTTGCAGATCTCCGGATAAAGATTGATGTTGAGTAAATGCCAGCTATGATTAGTAGTTGATCCATCAGTCTAAAGTCCAAACATTGTTGCCTTTTCGTGTTGATTCAGTGACTCTCTATTTAATTTGTAAGTTGAAATGTATGCTTTGGATTACATTGCCTTTTCTGTCCTTCTAGACTTTGGCTAATTAGTCATTGTCTTACAAGCAAAGATTAGGTTTTGGAACTACTCGATTTAAACCGCCACCTCTGCAGGCGTTTGGCTTTTTCATGTTCTCACATCGCGTTCGCTCTTCTCAGTTACCATGGTGATGGGGATCCCCACAGTGAAGCGGAAGGTGAAGTCTTATCTGTCAGAGACGCTGCGCTCGCTAATAGACAAGCTGTCACCTGAGGAGAAACTTGACTGTGTCATCATTGTCTACGTTGGGGAGGTGAGATCTCATTCTTGTTCAGTATTTTTTTTATTTTGTTTTATTTGTTCCTTTCGTGAAAATGCACATTACAATATAAAGTTGACACACAAGTCCACATCACATATGTCAAATTAATGCATTTCATGATTGGAAAGGAGCAGAAATTTCGTATTAATTCTTATTTTTTTGTCTGACCCTTGTGTCCTTGTTTTGTCTGCAGACTGATGTGGAATACGTTCACAGCGTAGTTGCTGTCTTGGAGAAAGAGTGAGTACACTTCTCTACTTCCCGACAGAAATAATGGGCCTCAACAGTGCATACGCACAAATCGGTGCTTAAACTGTGTGTGCAAACATTTTTACACACCACTGCATGAGATTCATCAATATTTTCTACCTGCATTTGCTCTTGAACAAATGAAGCACTGCCTCAAACCATTTGTACCCTCAAATGATGAAGCCCCAACTCTCAAACAAACATCAGCATATAAAAACCACATTCATTTACCAATACATTAACCAAATGTATTAAATAACTATGAAACTGACGCCCTCATTCAGCCCTTCATCCTCATCAATTACTGTCATGATTACAATATTCATCTATAAGAACTGAGTGTCCCAGTCCTAGCTAACAATGGAGCATATGAGAATGTTGAAATGTAACAATTTTGGTTTTCCATTGTCAGCCTGTCATGCTGCAACATCCCACCACTTTTTTTTTTTTTTTAGAGAGTAATGAGTTTACTGTATGCAGCAAATCTTAATTGGTAGCAAACTGGACAGTTGGAAGCCTATTAACAGGCATGCAGAGTATATAAAAGATTCCTCCAAGCAGGTTAAGATGGCATATCTAACCTTGCTGGAAGGTATTGCAGCCCAAGGTTGTTGTTTTTTTTTTTTTTTTTTTTTACCACCCTCACTCCCGAGGAAACACTTTGGAAAAGCCTGTCCTTCATTTGCTGTTTTCACAGCCATGTTTCGCCTGTCAGTTGAGAACAAATCTGGTTCACTAACATTCACAAGGTGGCAACGATACAAATTAGTCATGACTCGATGTGTTGTCAAGGAGTGAAAACAGGTGTGTGTGTGTGTGTCATCATGTCACCATCGTCTTCTTTCCTCAGGTTTGCTACAGAGCTGAGTTCAGGCTTGCTGGAGGTGATCTCCCCGCCAGCCGCCTATTACCCCGAACTCACCAACCTCAAGGAGACCTTCGGAGACTCCAAAGAGAGAGTCAAGTATGTCGTTCACGCAGACGAGACGCCTGCGTTATCTGTTGGGTTCTCCGCTCCGACATTCAATTAGGAAAACGTGATAGAAATCATCATGGTAATCGTGAGGAGATCTGCCTGGAGGGAAGCGAAATGCGGGACAGCTGTGATGTGGATTGCAGGAAAAGTAGAAGGATGAGTCAGGGGGAAAGTGGGAGGCAGCGAGCATGCGAGAGCTTTTAGGTAGGCTGCCTCGGTACTTAGTATTCCACAGGCATTTCTCAAAGTCAGATCAAGGTCATCAGCAGCAGCACCCTCTATCTCTCTCTCTCTGTAGTGCTCCCTCTTATTATCCTCCGTGCTTATCTTCTTTTTATAGGCAGCTAACAACTGGGTTCATTAGAAATGTGTTTATGGTGCAGTCTGTGCCAACTACCTACAGTAGTGGTTGTAGCCCAGAGGACTGTGTGTCAGGTTTGTGTGTGGGCGTTTGTGAGCACAGATTCTCTCGGATGGCAATCCGAACAGTTGGTATCTTGTTCAACACGGGATGTGGCATAAAACTGTTATATTGGAGACACTTGTTTTATGTCTGTGTGTGTGTGTGTGTTTGCATTACATTCTCTCACTGCTGAAACCGCAACAACACTCAACCACCTTGCTGAGTTGAAGTGCATGTGCATGCCCTTGTATTTATGGTGTCTCTTTGACTGTGTGTGTGTGTGTGTGTGTGTGTGTGTGTGTACCACTTACCACACCTGCACCTGGAAGCATCACAAACAGCCATGAGTCAGACTACAACAAGTGCAGATCATTTAGATCAAACAATCAAGTTTGACAGCATCCTTTTATAAATGATTCAAATAGATTCCATTGTCCGTTGTTCCTGGGAATACTATCCAATGTCTATCCAAGCGGGTAAAAAACAGTATCATGATGACATCACGGTTCATGTGTGTGTGTAGTTTCATCATGTGGGTGTGTCGTTTTTTTCACGTGTGTTGATGGCTTCTTCTTTGTTTAGATGGCGAACCAAGCAGAATCTGGACTATTCCTTCCTCATGATGTATGCAGTGAGCAAAGGAGTCTACTATGTCCAGGTATGCCCTGGAATATATAAGACGAATGAAACTAATGTTACCATGGCAACTTGTTTGGGTTGCATTTTACTCAGGGCTCTGTAGACCGCTACTCATGCGTGTCGCTGTCAGGCGTCACTGAGCAAACACTGGTTTGCTTTTAGTTTGGGGCATGTCACATCAAATTAAAAACCAAGCCAATGCGTGTTGTTGCAGTCATTCATCAGAGCCCGTGTTGTTTCCATCAGACCGGAGCCAGTTTCACTTATTCTTCTCCTAATCCTCTTAGACGTCTACATCCAATTTGGGAATGTTTCTATAAATGTTTACTCTCAGCAGATCTGAATCGCCGGCGCCAGCCATTCACAATTTAGTTTCACTTTGTTGCTGCTAATCTCCCATCTTTTCTGTCATTGTGTCATTTCCATTCCCTGCTCTCACCTGGAGGGAAGAGGTACTACCTGTTCCACATCTGCTGCTACGCTAGTTTAATGTAGCCACTCAGAAATGTTTCTTAGTTCAGTTCGGAGTGTTATCCCCAAGTGAACGTAGAGGAGTCTCCCTCCCGCTTCTCGGCCTCTCCAGCAACTAGAACTCTTTAAGTGGTTTCTCTTGTCTCACATTTTGTTCTTTCTGTGCCTCTGTTCCGTCAGCTGGAGGACGACATTGTGGCCAAGCCCAACTATTTTGCCACTATGAAGAACTTTGCCCTGCAGCTCTCGTCGGAGGACTGGATGATCCTGGAGTTCTCTCAGCTGGGCTTCATTGGTACGTTTAGTAATATCAAGCAATGATCAATACATCCACCGGGGGGCTGTCCAAAGACATACAGTGGCATTCCTGGTTAAAAGTCGGGATTTGTTCAATCCACTTGGAGAAAGATATTCCCATTCTGCAAGACTTGTGGGATTTCTGATCAATGCAACGTGGATGTATCTGCAGCAGCCAAGAAAAGATGGAAATGATATTGATTGGCGTAGAAACAGGGTCACTGTAAAGTACTTTGAATTGGCAGGGAAAAGCGAATCCAAATTAAGCGCATCACTACAGTATGTAAATTAGGAATGGGTGTATTTTTAGTCTAAGTGTAACTTTCTTTTTTTCCCTGTTTTGTTTTAGTATACATGAGTTGTTAATTCATCTTGTTAATTGTCCTGAATGCTTCTGTAAACCCCCGTATTCTCGCTCTCCCACAGGGAAAATGTTCCAGGCTCCAGACCTAAACCTTATCGTTGAGTTCATCTTCATGTTTTACAAGGAGAAGCCCATCGACTGGCTACTGGACCACATTCTCTGGGTCAAAGTCTGCAATCCTGAGAAAGATGCGGTATGCACTGTGATCACTGTACAGATGGCTGTCACTGTAAGGCGACTGCGTCTCATCAAACCCACCGTTTCCTTTTTCAAAGAAACACTGCGAGCGGCAGAAGTCCGGCCTACGCGTGCGGTTCAGACCCTCCCTGTTTCAACACGTGGGACTCCATTCTTCACTTGCTGGAAAGATCCAAAAACTGACAGTGAGTCTCAATATATCTTGTTTTTTACTTCATCATCAATCATTTGCAACAACAGCAGAGGCTACTTCCCGTGTAGATTTATTGGTTTCCTCCTCTGACTGTGCGTGTAGGACAAGGACTTCCTGAAGCCACTGCTCCACAAGATGCATGTCAACCCCCCAGCTGAGGTTTCCACTTCAGTGAAGGTACCATGACAGGGTTCCCATAAAAAACACTTATTTTTAGCTTTCATTCTTTGCAGTTAGCTTCTTTCATGCTGTGTCGAAGAAGTGTACACATTTCAAGACAGTTGAGGTAATTTTGTATACATTCGAATTAAAATATCTTATTATATTTCTGAGTTGTTGTCATCAAATTCTATTTATTTATTATTTGTGTCTGATATGGACCCTTTTGTGAATTGATATAGTTTAGTTATTTTAAAAAAGCAACTGTAAAAGTAATAATTGTTTAAATCTGCACTCAAGCTGGAACGAAACCCGTGTTTTCTATCACACAGGTGTATCAGGGTCACACGCTGGAGAAGACGTACCTTGGAGAGGACTTCTTCTGGGCCATCACTCCTACGGCAGGAGACTACATCCTCTTCAAATTTGACCGACCAATTAGTATAGAGAAGTACGTACGGCTTTATCCGATCGTCACATGTTTGTGTGCACAGTTTTTCATTGATTTGCACATACATACATACATTTCCACATATGGGCACATGCAAAAAAAATTCACTTTAATTCTGCCTGCTGCTCTTTAGCGATTCAGGTTTAGATTCACTGTGTGTGTGTGTGTGTGTGTGTGTGTGTGTGTGTGTGTGTGTGTGCATTGGTGCATGCTTGTCTTCGGGGATCAGGCTGAGCTAATGAGAGTGCTCTAAAATAAGCATTCCCGGGCCAGCCTCCTACTCTCGGCGGAGCCGTGGTAGAGAGGGAGCAAGGCGGCGAATATAAAGAGAGCAGATAGCGAAACGGCTTGGATCAGAGCAGACCTGAAAGGGATGTTAATATTTGGTCATGGGGACATTCAATTTACAGTGATGAATGCATCCACTGCTCTTGTAAAGATAACGTTGGGCTAGACAAGTGGGTTAGGGGCCATCCAGCGTTCCACGGTCTGACTCTGGAGTGTTTTGTCCTCTTTTGAATGGCACCAATTACATCGGCTCAGACCTCCTTTTGCTTTGCTGATCAGACGACATCTCAGATATACAGCCGTCGTTGTGATCCGTCACTGCCTCCGTCTCTGGCTGGCATTCTTCCTCTGTCGCCTACTCTCCGGCTGTTACACATTCAACACGAGCAAAAGTGCTGCCCCCGCAATCTTAAAAACAACCTCGTTTCAGAAGTAGGGAGAGCATTCTTCTTTGAATCTCGAATCTTGAACCCCAAATCCAAAGTGAGGCTCATGTTCCACACTGTGGCTATGCTTTATGAATTCAAACCATCCTCCAGTTTTTTTTTTAAGTTCAAAACCTGCAGCTATGAGCTGAATATGAGATCTAAGAAGCAAAGGCTTTGAACATATATTCTGCTGTCAGTTAACAATACGGGTGAACATACTCAGTTTTTTATTTCATAAACGTGCCTTGCCTAACTTACCTACTGCCCACAAGTGGCTTGATTATCATGCTTATTTTATATACTTTATTAAAGAGGACCCCCAATTCATCTCACAATGGGAAGAGATGATCTATGCCACATTTAACTAGTAGCTATTGTCCACCAGCAATCCCTGGGCGGGTACATAAAGAACGATTACACCACTTTAAAACATCAATTTACATGCAAACCCATGACGTAGTCTCTGTGATGCTGGACTGGTGCCATGTGCCTCGGTGTGTGGCAGCTACTGTGGGCGAAAAAAAGTGCAAGGGTGCTAATCCATGGATGTAAATATTAAAACGAATGCCTAATTTGATTGGCAGGTTCCTGTTCCGCAGTGGTAATCAAGAGCACCCTGGGGACAAGATCGAGAACACCACAGTGGAAATACTGCCTGTTTCGGTAAGGAAACACACACACACACACACTCACACACACACACACACACAGTGTAACACTTCTTTCAGTGGTGTGCAGTGCAAATGCTTTTGATTAGATTACATTGAGTGGTTGCTCTTAGGGACGCAGCATATTGATTATTGACAGGAATGCGAGCGTGACAGAATCGTTTGCCCCGCCTGAGGTGATGCATTCTGACATTGTGACTCACAATCCCCCAGTGTAGCCACGGATGCAAGCATCCGTTTAAGTGCTGCTCAAATCATAAATCCATTAACAATTTCATTTTTTCTCACATTTTCTTCTACTATCCGTCTCTCGCTGTGTTCATACGTGAAGGAACCTGGACTGCAGACCAAAGAAAAGTACAAGCGAACCGAAGACCGGTTTTACAGGATCGGTAAGTGGATTTGGGGTCCAGCTAGTTGTTATTGTACATGCAAACTGCTCTTCCTGCAGATATTTTCTCTTTTTTTTGTGTAATTGGCTTTTGTTTCTAAGCTTTTATTGAAACGTGACAGTTGAATAAATATATGTTGCCATGCTATGTAACTGTATGTCTGTATAGATATGATTAATAGTACTTCACACGTATGCTTAACCACGCAGGTCACTTTCAGAAGGGTTTGGCAGAAGGGGCTGTAGATCCTTCTTTCAATCCCATCATAGCCCTTCGGCTCTCGGTCCTCAAAGACTCGGCGGTGTGGGCCATCCTCAGCGAAGTAAGCCATTCCCTCACCGCACACGTTCGTCTCCTTGTCCTATCAAATGATCAATACCACTTTCTCCAGATGCACGGCCTCCTTGTTTTAATCCAGTAACGCATGTGATGCTCTGCTCTCCTGCAGATACATATAAAGAGGATAGCTGGCTGACTGCTCTGGAGCGGGCACGTGAATCATGGCCCCTGGGGGACCAAATTCTCCTAGAATGCTGACACTGGGCCTCGGCACCTAGCAACCAGCAGTGAAGTCATTAGAACCCACCGGAGTTGCTCGTCTGAGCTCGTCTAAGGAACGCCCCCTCTCTGTCCCCGCTCTTTCTAATGTACTTTGTCTTTCTTCTCATTGATCGATTTCTCCATCTCTTTCCACATCTCTCCCTCACTTGTGTGCTCTTAATTCCTTTGTGAGAATGTGAAAACTACTGTCCTAAAAAAACAAGACGTCTGTGGCCCGCTCTGGCTCTCAAAGTGACTGTGTTGTTCAGCACCTTTGAACACAATCAGAAAATGCTCGGACGAAGAAGAAGAGGACAAATTGTCACATCTGGGGAGAACCAGTCACCTGGCCACTGGTGTAGATGCTGCCAAATCCTCTTCTGTTACTCAATGCTGCCACCTTTTGGGCAAGCTGGGGCATTGCACTGTCACTAGCGCCTCAGCAAAAGCCCATGATGATCAAGAATGTTGTCATCGCTAATGGCCAGTTGCTCTCTGTTCTCGACGAAGATGATGGAGCCCTAGATCAACACCAGCCCGAACAACAAGGTTTCCCTCACCCCCAGAGTATTGTCAGCCACACTCAAATGCTCCACTTGTCCTGAAACGCAAACTCAGGATGAGCCTACTGTTCCAAAATCCTGCCTGTAGCCAGTCAGTAACAACTTTGGCCATACGGTAGGCCGGTTTCCGTGGTAACTACCCCCATCCATCAAGAAAATAAGTACCATGACACCATATCCAACTCACCTCCTGTCTGACAGGCCGTGTACGACCTCAGTGTCCATTTATAGTAAACTAATCAGACATTGCCTTGGCGTCATTTTCCCGAAGGAATATATTGTTATATTGATATATTATTACAGCTTTGACGATCTATGAAGGTGACTTAATTTATTTGAAATAAATCTTTAATTTGTACAAGAGGTAAAATATATTTTTATTCTATTCAGAGATGTTTATGGTAGTTCAGAGTCCGTTTTATTTGTGTACTGTTGTTTGTTTTTTTGTTTGTTTCTAAATTGCGATGTTTTCTTTTCATTATTACAGCTACTTGCACAGTTGCTTTTGTCTGCCGGTGCAAGTAGCTTTCAGTCTGTACCGGTTTCTTTTCACTTGAAGTGAAATGTTACAACTCAAACGATACATTTTTACTTCTTAAAGACTGAATGGTTGGAGAGTTGTGAATAAGATTCTGTTGAAGAAGTTGTGGGTCAAAATTTGAAAAATTGTGCCTTATATCCAGGTCCCTTGAAATTTTCTCAGCAACATTATTCCAATCTCTCACTCTTGCCTACACTTTGATTGCTGGATATACTAATATTTTTAAAGTAACACACACACATGGTCCAATTAGTGATTGGATGCTTAGAAGAATATCTGTGTTATGCTCAGTGAAAGTGATAAAAAAGAGAGGGGGGTTTTGTACCAGATTACCATCTGAAACAGCATGATTTGCACTGCTTTTTCACTATTTTTTTGTTTTGTTGCCATCACACCCTCACCATTGTATTTAAAACCTCCATCTTCCCACATTAGATGCTCATTTCACTGACGCCTCCAAATCAACCTACCAATCTGTCTTTTCTAATCAAGTATCTGTATCTGTTTTTCTGATTGGACAGAATATTATGACTACTGATCATTGCAGAGTGCGCCTTGTTTTTTTTTGTATGATTTTGCTGCAGCCGTGTAGTACTTTCACTGATTGTAAATATTTTAAAAAGCAATGAGCATTATCTAGCGTTCTTTCCCCCTCTCTCCTCCTCTTTCTCTCCTCTGCCTCATTTAATAGTTTGTTGAGATTCACTTGACATGTTTTGTGTTTGTGTGTGCGGCCAATGTTTTGAGTGAAAGCAATTTTAAGTGAAACTTCACTCATTTTACATCTAAGTGGTTTATTCAAGGGGGTAGTGAAGTGCCTTTCGTTGGAATAGATATGAAAATGTCTTTTTTTTGTTTTGGCTAATCATGTTGTTCACTTGCATGATTATTATTTGTAGCCTCTAAACAATGCTTTTGGTCAGAGCAGGCTCCTCCACCCCCTGATCAAACCATCCATGCTAGAGCTGTACTTACGAAAACTGAAATAGCTTGATCGCCGCCTCTTCATCAGATTCTTCTTTTAATTGGGAGAAGATGAGAGCAAGCCGTTTAAATGGTGGAACATGTTGTTTTGAAATGTCAGTACTGCTTACGGGATTGGCTTCTCCCTCTTGTCCTGTATCCACATACAACCAGAAACTGAATGCATGAAAACAGCATGAACGGTCATGAATACCCCTCTGATCCCCCTGAAATGGTGTTTCTGGAAAGTGGACTGAAGACCAAAAAAGAAAGAAAGAAAGGAACTCTAACCTCGATCGACAACCCCATACACCCATCAGTTCATGTGCCTTCATCATGTACATGTGTATGCCTGCCTCTGATGTGTTAGACATCGTTTTTCATGGACATCTTTGAAATAAATGATACAAGTTGTTGGATGTCATGGCCATTTTCTGTGTTGTGATTTTGTTCTGGTCATACCATCTGCATCGCCAGGTTTAATTTCAGAACAGCCGGGGGGGAAGCAAAATAAATCTATTGCAAACATGAGCACAATGTATATATCAGTTTATTTATATATATAATATATATATATATATATATAATATATATTCAAACTACAAACCATCCCAGCATGCACTTGTCTGTGCCAACGTACTTCCGTTTTCCCATCATGCATTTTCACAACATGGACGGAAGCGTTCACGTCATTCACGCCGCCGCTGTCCTTGCACTTGTCAATTTACAAATACGGGAGCATTGAGGTTGTTAAAGTGGATTCCGAACAATGCCGAAATATTACGAGGATAAAGAGGAAGATACCCGAGCCTGTGCCGGCATCAGAGAGGACTTCAAAGCCTGTCTCCTTCAGCACGACTGCGTGGTAAAAGTAAGCTAAACGTCCTCTGGTCGTCAAGCCTGAAACACAGGAGTGAGACAGCTCCGTAGCGACAGTTGGATAATATTAACATTAATTATTTTAATCTACAAACGCCTGGGTAACATCTAACGCCAACTAGTCGTAAACAGCAAGTCGTAAATGTGACCGATGTCAAACTTTTATAGGTGCTCCGTTTGCTAGCTTGCTAGCTAACGCCGTTAACTTAATAACAACTGAAGATAATTAGTCATGAAACCGAACCGTTAACACCAAAACACATTTCTGAGGATCAACACGATACAAACGTCCTCCGCCTAACGGCTGTCTTGCTCACGGACATTTATAGTAGGATATGACGGATGGATTTGAATATGCAGAATATGTTTATGTGTTTCTCAACCGATCATAACCGAATACCGGTATATAACTAGGATACCGGGTTCAGAGTGCACATTTGGCTCACGGGAAGAAGGGGCCCAGTGTATTCTAACTGGTTTCTCCATTGGTCAGGAGGGGAAGATGCCTAGTGAGTGTTTGAAAGAAGGCCACTGCAAAGCCCTGCAAACATCCTTCTTTGAGTGCAAGAGGTCCATGGTAAGTAAGCATAATCCCATTGCATTTGAAATTATATTTCAAAAAAAAATTAATGGCTGTAAATGTAAAAATGTATCTCTTTTGCACACATTGACCAACCAATGTCTGTCCTCTTTTGACAGCTGGACACAAGGTCGAGATTCAGAGGAAGGAAAGGATATTGAGGATGCATCCCGTGTGGTTGAAAGAACACTGGATGAGCAGCTGTAAATACTTGTAATGACTCAAATGGTTCCTCGAGGCTGCTCACAGGTCAGTATGTGTGCAGCTTCACAGCCTCATCTGAATCACGTGTGAAGAAAAGTGGGTAGCAAAGGACTATCAAATGTTGAAGAACATGCACGCTGACGCACAAGAGGATGGACAACTCATCGGCAACATGTCGTGCTAAAAAACACTGAAGCTGTCGCTGGCTGGAGCTTTGTTTTGTATGAGTGGTGTGTGTGTGTGTGTGTGTTATGCTATGACAAACTATGTAATGAAATAAATAATGAGGTGCAAATGGGGATCTGTCATCAAAGACTGATTGAAACATAATTTTTTTTTTATTCTAACATTAAAAACAGTTTTTATGATGAGTCATCAAGCAGTTGAGATCATCATATACCTCAATTCCACAAGTCATACAAAATGAGCTGCTCCTGCTGTAGGAAGTGCAAAGATGCAGTTTGTAGTTAGATGCATACTTTTTAAATAGTACGTTGTCTTATAACTAACAACACAAAGAGAAATGACTCATTGTGAGTAGTAAGCTTCTTCGACTCAAAACGGACAACTGAGCCAAAATATGTGGACAGTAACGGTGACATGGTCACTAATGCTTAGTGTGTCCAGAGCTGTTATTTTAAAGCAGCCGTCATCATCTGCTTGAACTTCTCCATGTCCACCTTCTTCATGATGTAAGCCTTGCACGTCTTCTTCAGTATGCCCACAGTATCTACTATCATCATTCCTCTGGTGTGCGTGCCCATCAGCTCGACGCTAACCGGGTAATGGTCGCTTTCTACGATGAAGGAATCGTCAACGGCGGCCGCCATGGCGTACGAGTCGCAGGACACGAAACCCGTGCCGTCCACGAACTCCTTCTGGAGGCGCTCGCTTTGTGACGCCTCGATGCTGTAGTGGAAGATCCGCGCCATGAAGCGAGCTTTATCGGTGTCCTGCGCCAACCATTCGTCGCAAAACTCCTGTAATACGTAAAAAACACAGAGCGGCAACATTTCTCCGATGAGCTCACTGATGCATTACCTCGTCAGAAAGCCTTTTGTGCTGTTATTAGTCGGGAATCTACTTGTTACAATGTGTGAACTAAGACTTGCCCAAGAGAGCTTGCTGTAGCAGGTAAACTCCCAGCAGGCCAGGTAGGTGGGACACTGGTATTCATTCAGTACGATGTACGCAGCTTCTGGATCCGCGGCGAAGTTGAACTCGGCGCACGCTCGTACAGTGTTTCCTCGAGCTGGAAGGAACAAACCACTGATTACACACTGAACTCCACCACTACAGGATGTGGACGGATGAATGAGGACTTGGTAGACACACTTCACGGCTGCAGCTCACCATTATTTCCTTTTTGATAACCAACAGTGAGTGAAACAGGTCTGTAGCGACAGTTGGATTATATTAATATTCATTATTTTAATCTACAAACGCCTGAGGGGTAACATCTAGCGCCAACCAGTCACCCCTGTAGGAGCTAACTGTAATTTAAGACAAACCGGCTCTTTAAAAGTTATTTAAATGTACCTTTTCTCACACTTAACATTATCGTCCAGCCCTCTAAAACGGTCAACATCACCACCTTTTGCTTCAAGTTCACGACTTAACTGACATTCAGTGTTGCCTCCCATGATGTAGAGCCCTTTGAGTTTGCTCGGTAGAGACGGATCCATCCTCACAGCCAGAGCCAGGTTGGTGAGGGGTGCCGTGGCAACCAGAGATACCTGGGGAGTAAACCCAGACTTTAAAGACCCCGAAAGAAGCGCACGCATACAAACGCACAGCGCTGTCTCACGCCTCTCACCTCTCCCGGGTTCTCATTGACGATCCTGATCATGGCTGACACAGCGCCCTCCTTCTGAACCAGGTCCAGACCGGGAGCGTTGGGGTCAGGAGCATCTCCAAGCCCGTCCAACCCATGGAAGTGTCCCGCATCGATGCTCTCTCCAAGGATCGGCTTAGTTGCACCTTTAAACACTGGAATCTGAACCAGATGATGTAATTATTACACAGCATTCAGACTGATTGCTGTCCATTCATGTTCCTAGTCATGTGTAGAAGCCTAGACATAAAGTAAAAATATTTATTGTACAGTTGATGTTCTAAAACTAACTTCTAATTCAACTGAACGTTTTGCAATTTTACACTTTTCAATCAGTCAAAACTCAAATTTATAGTATGCTATGCTGGTTTTCCTACAAATAGTGATCACTAATACACTGACATTCTGCTTTTCTAGAGTACTTTTGGTGGCATTTAATGCCTTAAATAGATGGCTAAAGTGTTATATCTATCAATTTTAGGCACTGGTATGATGAGAATGATGACCCTCTTATTGATTAAGAGTAAATCTGATAAAAAAAATATTTAGTGACACAAAGTGTTTCTATGTGTAATACTTTATATGGTTTTATTTGAATGTTTATTTCCTTCTTCAGAGCATTTAGACAGCACTGTTTCTTTTGGTGTTAGAATGCAGTGGTCTAATGTTGACGCGCTTGTGCAGCTTTTCTACTGATTTCATGAAGTTGTGCACTTTGTCCACTTCTTGTCATTCAATAACTCCGCTGTCTAGGAAACGACAGCGGCCCGTTGCACCCACCTCTAGTTTGTTGCAGGCCTGCAGGACCCGCAGCGTGTTCTTGCACACATTCTCCACGGTGGTGTTTCCGTGCACACAGGTGATGCCCAGCAGCTCCACGTTGGGGGCGGCCAGCGCCAGCATGATGGCCTGAGCGTCGTCCACCCCGCAGTCCACATCCACCAGCAGCTTCTTACTCATCATGGACCCTGAGGGGGGGAAAGACATGAGTGCAACAAGACTCTGATGAGCGTTTAACTCCTCTGGTGAATTATCTGATGAGATACAGTATCGCTTCCTCTTGATCAAAGCTGTGGTTACAAGTCATGGTGATTAGTGTAGTTCAATGAGAGGCAACACATTTCAAAAAGACAACGCGTACCTGTGGCGGAGCGTGAAGAAGATGAGCTGTAGTGTTTGCCGGCTGCTGCTCTTCCTCTCACACAGTGGGACCAACAGTCAGCTGCAAATAACCTTTGAGCGGAAACAGACAGAATGGGAGGTGTTATGCAATAGGAAGCAAGGCTTAATATTTAATCAGGTTCTTGTCAATCATGGGCAGTGACAAACAGAAAACAATATTGTCAGACGTGGAATAAACACACCACTCTGCACTCAAGTGTCCCCTGCAAAGCACATTCAAAGTGTATTTACAAAGAAGTGAGTTTACAGTGCTGTCAAATATGAATATACTCACATATGTCAGTAATACCACAGTATAAAATACTCAATTACCAGCCATAGTCCTGAGCTCAGTACAGACATATCTGCAAAATGCACTGCACTACTGCACATTCCTCACGATGGGTGTTTTAACAAGCTACATTTCTGGTATTTCTGCACTCGTGAGGGTGGAAATGTCTTTCACGAGTTCTGCGATCTGCACACAAACACGTGTTCACATTAAAAGCTACCAGAAAGAAACTAGTGGTGAAGTGCAGCCCTCACCTCCACACACAGCTCGGGGAGACGACCCGGTACGTTGTCGCAAAACATCGGAGGATCACCGACATGCAGCCGGGCGGGTGACGAGGACAGGACGACGCAGCGAGATCTCACTCTGTCCGTATTTTTGCGCACAGAAAAACGAGAAGCAAACAGAGGCGTTCCAGGCGGTGTCGAGAAAGAGTGCAGTACGCGCATGCGCGAGTCAATGATTACATACCCAGCAGTAAGGACATTAGCCTGAGTTCCCAATTACATACTTCTTTTTCTTTTAACTTTACAGCTGCTATTACAAAGTACTCCCTGTAGCATGAGTTGGGTCATTCTACTTCCTCATAACATTGCAATAACCTTCACCTTGTAGCTTGTTGAGCCCCATGCGCAAAGGATTGTGGGTAAGAACAGCCAGAAAAGGCTGCCTTGTAAACTGGAAAATGCTAAGTGATCTCGTTAGGACCATAGACATATATACATAGACGCCTCATAGACTGACGCTGCCTATTGGAGCTGCCGTACTGACGCGTTGACGTAACCGGCATTTTTGTAGTCCCTCACGCTGCGGCGGCGGCGCTCAGCAAAGCTGGTGCGGCCGTTGCCCAGCAACGGATGCGTAGCAGCGAGCCGCGCGCTCGTCGTTATCTGTGTGACGCTACGTTCCTTGGCTTTGATCTGTGACGTCGGGGGATTCTGGCTTCGGTGCCTTTGATTTCTGCCTTTGATGTCCGCGTGAGGTAAGTCATCAAATGCTATAAATGAAGTTGCCTCACCAGGATCATTAGAGCGACGGACAGAGGAGAGAATAATAGACGTAGACAGTGAAGGAATCACAGAGGAGATAAGGAAATCCTAATCACCAGAGACAGTGAACGTATCACAGACAGAGGAGATGAACTACTCCAAATCATCCCGAGTGGAGATGAAGTCAGCAGAATCAACCCCGGAAACAACACCAGAGTATGTCATCGCCGACAGCTGCAAGAAAACGGGGCTACCAGCAACATACTTTCTGGAGTGGTCAGTGGACATGCTGGTTTTGAAGCTCTACGTGAAAGCCAAAATAAGCTTTCCAAGCAAAGCCGCATATGCCATCACTGATCGCCTCCTTGAAGCAACGTTGCCCCGGGTGGAGGATGCTGGTTTGAAGCCCACCTTTAAAGCCTTGAGCAACATGGTCGAGGTGGTTCTCAAGAGCCTCTGTAAGAAGTTTGGCAGTGCAGAAATGCTGCTGAACTCCCTAGAAAAGGAGGATTCAGAAGTTGTGGACTTCATTGCCTCCACCATCGTAGATCACCTGACCAAGCCTCCAAAGAAGTTCAGGGACTTGCGCAAGTTCTGCTCGTCTGTGGGCAGAACGCTGACGGGGCGTAGCAGATCGTCCCAGGGCTCTAAGGCCTAAGAAGGTTAGCGGTCTCATCCTAGAAACGGGTTTTCGCCGGGAGCTCCGGTTTTCCCACATTCAGTGGATCTTACGATTCACCAAAAAAAAAACCTTAAATTTGGCGTTCAGCTTGAGGTCAGATTTAACCTTGGAGTTTAAGCTCCAATTCCAGTCCTGCACCGATCCACTCTTCCCCTGTCTTCTGGCCTTTGTGTTAATTTGTTAAATCCACCAGCGGCGTGTCGCCCTGGTAACATGTCTTCACTACTCCACGACTCTAAGTCTTGCCTCTGATGTGCCTCTGTGACGACCTCCATTGCCGTCTTAGAGGTGTAATATTCTGTTGCATCTTTGGGGTGGGCCAGGTCTTGTCAGGACCACCTCAGAGGTCACCGGGGAGAGTGATGGTTTCATTTGAGTCCATCGGCTCTCCTAAAAAGGGGTTTTACTCCGGGTGCTCCGGTTTTTCCCCCCAAAAAAGAAAATTGTCAAAAGATAAAACCAAACCGATCATGGACCTTCGGCCTAGGGTGCTCTGGTACCACGTACACTTATGAGCATCCTTATGTTGGTTCATGGTGTTCGTTATGGACAGTCCATGACTAGCACAGAAATATAAGAACAAACGACCACTTGGATATAGATCAGAGAAGCGTTCCTCCCTATCACGCTGCTCCAGGTATCTCTATCGTTGCCCACGTGCACGGTGAAGTCTCCGAGCAGAACTATGGAGTCCCCTACTGGAGCCCCATGCAGGACTCCATTCAGGGTCTCCAAGAAGGCCGAACACTCCGAACTGTAGTTTGGTGATACTGGGCTACTGCGAGAAAACGATGCAGTATGTTGACGATTCACTTTTGTTTGCAGAAAGTGATCAGGCCTGCCAGGCTGACACAGTGGCACTGCTAAAGTTTTTAGAGCGGGTTGGCTGGCAACCGCAAGATTGCCGGTTCGATCCCCGGCTCCTCCTAGCAGAGTGCCTAGTGTCCCTGAGCAAGACACCTTAATTGCTCCTGACGAGCTGGCTGTCGCCCTGCATGGTTGACTCCACCGTCGGTGTGTGAATGTGTGAATGAATGGGTGAATGTCAGTCATTCCTGTAAAGCGCTTTGGAGAAAAGCACGATATAGATGAGGCCATTTACCATTTTAGATAATAGGATCCAAGCCATCTTGAAGATGATGCTGAGATGGCACAGCCTCTGCAGAGCATGAAGCATGATCATGGACTTGGACCGACGGACATGCCGATTTGGACAACCAATGGACATGCCAGCTTTGTTTAGCTTGTACAAACCCTGACTGCCGTCCCGACCTTGGGCTGACCCGACTCCGACTGTAAAAAGACAGAATGAATGTCATCCTCATGTACTTGCATCCATCCTCCTGGAGCAGAGAATGATTCACCTCACTCCAGCACGGATGATGCATCGACATCAGGTTTTGCTCTCACTCCCTAATGTCACTATAACCTGATGCATTGTACTTAATCCAGCAAGCCTTTTGTCTACAGTGGTTGATGGTGAACCACACGACTGCATGGCGGCAATCGTGGAAACCTGCTCACCACGACCCCATTAAGTTACCAATGCAAATGCTGAGCCTTTCTTCCCAAATAACACCTTCTCTCTCCTCCAAAGGGCAACCCGTGTTTGCAGTGATGTTTGCTTCAGCACCTGGCTATGTCAACACATGGGAAACCACGTATCAAAAGCAGGGAAGCAGCTGACAGTTCCTAGTGAACATGGGGCTTCTCTAACCACTCACACAAAATGGAACCACTTTGGACAAAACGTATTTTCCAAAGTGGTTAGTGTGCCTCAGACCCAATGTTGAGAGAAGACCAGGAATCCAGCCATCCTATGCTTGATGACTGCATTAACCTCTCCAACTCTCAAGTCTATCCACACACAGGTCAGACCAGCCCTACCACCCCCCCTGCAAGGAGGACCGTTGCATTCACTATAGCCTGGAGACTGGGTGGTGATAAAAGACTGCAGGAGACGTCGCTGGAGGGAACCACGCTGGACACAACCATTTCATGACGCTGAAGGTGTTCATGATCCGGTCCGGGTACTCCTCCCGGATCTTGCTGATCAGCAGGGTGCCCATGCCGGAGCCGGTGCCGCCCCCCCCAGAGAGTGAGAGGAAACCCTGCAGGTGGAGATACGGGTCAGACTTTGTCCTCCAATATTTATGCATTGATCATCTGGTACGTTCAGTAAGAAGTACTAAGGGAGCTGATTACTGGTTTCTTGTGTCTTATATTTCCTGCAGGACGTGGTGGAGACCAAACACGGAGCTCGAAGGATCTTTAACTGCTGGATGTGGAAATAATCTGGCTGTTGCTGTCATTTGCCACCACTCGAGACGGAGATCCAGAGGGAGGGAACCGACCAGCAACCCGACGAGGACGAGGAAGACCCAGCAAGGACCACCCCTCACTTTTACACAGGGTCCCTGTGAACCAGTCTGGCCCCCTCGCCTGAGACCACTTTGCCATGGGAGAACCGACCAGGAGCACAAGCCTCCAGACAGCCTCCCTCAGGGTCATAGACACACCAACCTCTCCACCACAGTAAGGTGATGCTTCCTGGAGAGGAAACAGGCAGACTTTTAGGCAGAAACTAAAATAACATATGAAATGAAATGTGAATTTAACAAACTGTCAATAAACAATTCTTGTGAAATAGATCAAATCCTTACTCCATAACTTAATTTGTATTGAGTATTTTCTTTTCTTTTACTTTTGTATTTGTATTTGTTCAGCATCTAATTTTAAGCGTCTTTGAGTACCTAAAACAGATAATGATACAAATGATGATTATTATTATCATAAACTTGTGACTGGAAGCCTAGATTCCTTTTTTAATGTAAATTCCAACCTTCAAAATAAAATATATACACAATGTAAGGGTCATAGTACACGAAAAAAGTAGCATAATATATACAAACTATAACATACATACATGTGCACACATGGTACAATTTCTAAATAATATCAGTGACCTGGCTGTCCACATTTAAAATGAGATAATCCTTAATGTGTCTGTTTAAAGAGCCAACAACAGACGTCAGTCACCAGCTGTCTCATTATAATGACGTAGCTTAGAGAAGGTCGTCTTTTCCTAAATCCCGATGAGTTCGAGGTAAAGTCGTGAGGAAAAGACGCCACGTCGTCGTTTTTGTGGCTTTTCAACCACAACTCAAGTATATGTGGGGCTTTTAGGTGGAAATTAAAACCTCTGACTTTTATTGTGAAGGCGCACCTCAGACCCCGGACAGTCACGTCATTCTTGTTGTGCCAATAGAATACCACCATGTAATGAAATAGAGAGAATCAGAGTGTATGGCTTATTTCTAGGAATATTCCAAATAAAATATGACCAGCAAAGAACCTCAATACCAAAATAGCCCTCATTGTGGTGTAAAATAACAAGAAGACAGCTGCAGTAATTAGTCACGGCTGACACATGACATTTCTGGGTTTGGGTTCTTAGAAAGCGCTGCGTCGGCATTTAGTGGAGGACAAGCATGAGAGCGTGATTATAAGTGGTTGTTTACGGTAAAGTCGGCGTTGCCAATCTGATATGCCGATGCTGAATCTGCTCCATGGACACAAACAGCAGAACCAGTCGTTTGTTGCTTTATTTCTACGAGCCGAGCCAATCAGAGCATCCGACACGACTTCCTGCAAAACACGCCGGTGACTCATGATGGCACCTTTAAGAAATAATTCTATGAGTTTTAGTGATTTTCTTTGTCAATTTTGCATTATTTTGTCTATCTTTTAGATTCTAATTGTGTTTTTATACGTTGAAAACAAATATTAAACGTTTCATCGTACATTTTAAAACTTTAAGTCAATGAGTTTCCGTTAAACTGAACACTATTTTGCTGCATCTCCATGGTAACATGTTCCTCTCCGGGATAATGCTGTTAGTAGATGTTGTTCTATTCAGGATGAAGTTATATTTCTTTAGATTTGATCGTACAAGATGTTTCTTCAAAATGAAATATTTCTTTTAGATTTCATTTTGAAGAAACATCTTGTACGATTCAATTGAAAGAAAAAGAAAAGTTCATCCTGATTAGCATCAGTAGAACAGAACAGGACAGAGATCAAGGCGGCAAAGAACAGACAGGAAGTGAATTCATCAGAAACAGCCGAGTGGGACAAGTTGTTCTCCTGCCTGAACACAACCAAACAATCTGAATATAATAAGAAAAAATGATTTCCCTGAGGGGAATTTCCTGTAAACATGCGGAGATTTAAAAAAAGGAATCCACCTGGAGGAGAGCCTCGATACCTCGATATCACTGGCTCATTCTTCTGGTGTGTGACCTTTGAACCTCTCAATGTCTTCAATTGATGATGAAATACTGCTGGAACACACTCAACCAGATTCAGCTCATTTACTTCAATTATTTATAATTCGCTGAAAATGATATATATGATGATATATATGATGATATATATATATATACCATACAGGTTTCATGGACACAAAAGGATTGTCAAGTGGAGAAATATTCATATAAATATGGTTAAGTTACTTAGTTAAGTGCTAGAAGTGCGTAGGGTCGTAAAATGAATGACATAAAAGTAAAATAATAATAATAAAATATGATTAACAGAATGACGAGATCAAATAAGGGAGACAAGAAAACATCCTACATTGTACAAGGGGAGAAGCATAGTTCTGGATATAGATTCTGTGATAGACTGGTGTCCTGTCCAGGCTGTACCCTGCCTTCACCCAATGAATGCTGGGATCGGCTCCAGCCCCCCCACCCGTGACCCTGAATACAGGATAAGTGGTAGACAATGGATGGATGGATGGATGGATATGGATTATTCCTATTATTATTCGTTTGTTTGTTTTTAATTCATTCATTAAATTATTCTTTATTGTATTTATTGACTTTGTTTAGTTGTTTGAAGGTTATTTGATCCAAACTCCATACCAGTTGGTGGCGGTAATGCACCAAAAAGTTGTTTGCACAACTGCCAAAATACAGAAAGAAAGAACGGAAGAACGCATTCACAGCTAACATACGAGCTAACGTAGCGCTGCGTCACGTACTCACGCGTTGACGTAACCGGCATTTTTGTAGTCCCTCACGCTGCGGCGGCGGCGCTCAGTAAAGCTGGTGCGGCCGTTGCCCAGCAACGGATGCGTAGCAGCGAGCCGCGCGCTCGTCGTTATCTGTGTGACGCTACGTTCCTTGGCTTTGATCTGTGACGTCGGGGGATTCTGGCTTCGGTGCCTTTGATTTCTGCCTTTGATGTCCGCGTGAGGTAAGTCATCAAATGCTATAAATGAAGTTGCCTCACCAGGATCATTAGAGCGACGGACAGAGGAGAGAATAATAGACGTAGACAGTGAAGGAATCACAGAGGAGATAAGGAAATCCTAATCACCAGAGACAGTGAACGTATCACAGACAGAGGAGATGAACTACTCCAAATCATCCCGAGTGGAGATGAAGTCAGCAGAATCAACCCCGGAAACAACACCAGAGTATGTCATCGCCGACAGCTGCAAGGAAAAGGGGCTACCAGCAACATACTTTCTGGAGTGGTCAGTGGACATGCTGGTTTTGAAGCTCTACGTGAAAGCCAAAATAAGCTTTCCAAGCAAAGCCGCATATGCCATCACTGATCGCCTCCTTGAAGCAACGTTGCCCCGGGTGGAGGATGCTGGTTTGAAGCCCACCTTTAAAGCCTTGAGCAACATGGTCGAGGTGGTTCTCAAGAGCCTCTGTAAGAAGTTTGGCAGTGCAGAAATGCTGCTGAACTCCCTAGAAAAGGAGGATTCAGAACTTGTGGACTTCATTGCCTCCACCATCGTAGATCACCTGACCAAGCCTCCAAAGAAGTTCAGGGACTTGCGCAAGTTCTGCTCGTCTGTGGGCAGAACGCTGACGGGGCGTAGCAGATCGTCCCAGGGCTCTAAGGCCTAAGAAGGTTAGCGGTCTCATCCTAGAAACGGGTTTTCGCCGGGAGCTCCGGTTTTCCCACATTCAGTGGATCTTACGATTCACCAAAAAAAAAACCTTAAATTTGGCGTTCAGCTTGAGGTCAGATTTAACCTTGGAGTTTAAGCTCCAATTCCAGTCCTGCACCGATCCACTCTTCCCCTGTCTTCTGGCCTTTGTGTTAATTTGTTAAATCCGCCAGCGGCGTGTCGCCCTGGTAACATGTCTTCACTACTCCACGACTCTAAGTCTTGCCTCTGATGTGCCTCTGTGACGACCTCCGTTGCCGTCTTAGAGGTGTAATATTCTGTTGCATCTTTGGGGTGGGCCAGGTCTTGTCAGGACCACCTCAGAGGTCACCGGGGAGAGTGATGGTTTCATTTGAGTCCATCGGCTCTCCTAAAAAGGGGTTTTACTCCGGGTGCTCCGGTTTTTCCCCCCAAAAAAAAAAAATTGTCAAAAGATAAAACCAAACCGATCATGGACCTTCGGCCTAGGGTGCTCTGGTACCACGTACACTTATGAGCATCCTTATGTTGGTTCATGGTGTTCGTTATGGACAGTCCATGACTAGCACAGAAATATAAGAACAAACGACCACTTGGATTTAGATCAGAGAAGCGTTCCTCCCTATCACGCTGCTCCAGGTATCTCTATCGTTGCCCACGTGCACGGTGAAGTCTCCGAGCAGAACTATGGAGTCCCCTACTGGAGCCCCATGCAGGACTCCATTCAGGGTCTCCAAGAAGGCCGAACACTCCGAACTGTAGTTTGGTGATACTGGGCTACTGCGAAAAAACGATGCAGTATGTTGACGATTCACTTTTGTTTGCAGAAAGTGAACAGGCCTGCCAGGCTGACACAGTGGCACTGCTAAAGTTTTTAGAGCGGGTTGGCTGGCAACTGCAAGATTGCCGGTTCGATCCCCGGCTCCTCCTAGAAGAGTGCCTAGTGTCCCTGAGCAAGACACCTTAATTGCTCCTGACGAGCTGGCTGTCGCCTTGCATGGCTGACTCCACCGTCGGTGTGTGAATGTGTGAATGAATGGGTGAATGTCAGTCATTCCTGTAAAGCGCTTTGGAGAAAAGCACGATATAGATGAGGCCATTTACCATTTTAGATAATAGGATCCAAGCCATCTTGAAGATGATGCTGAGATGGCACAGCCTCTGCAGAGCATGAAGCATGATCATGGACTTGGACCGACGGACACGCCGATTTGGACAACCAATGGACATGCCAGCTTTGTTTAGCTTGTGCCATCTTGAAGATGATGCTGAGATGGCACAGCCTCTGCAGAGCATGAAGCATGATCATGGACTTGGACCGACGGACACGCCGATTTGGACAACCAATGGACATGCCAGCTTTGTTTAGCTTGTACAAACCCTGACTGCCGCCCCGACCTTGGGCTGACCCGACTCCGACTGTAAAAAGACCGAATGAATGTCATCCTCATGTACTTGCATCCATCCTCCTGGAGCAGAGAAAGATTCACCTCACTCCAGCACGGATGATGCATCGACATCAGGTTTTGCTCTCACTCCCTAATGTCACTATAACCTGATGCATTGTACTTAATCCAAGCCTTTTGTCTACAGTGGTTGATGGTGAACCACACGACTGCATGGCGGCAATCGTGGAAACCTGCTCACCACGACCCCATTAAGTTACCAATGCAAATGCTGAGCCTTTCTTCCCAAATAACACCTTCTCTCTCCTCCAAAGGGCAACCCGTGTTTGCAGTGATGTTTGCTTCAGCACCTGGCTATGTCAACACATGGGAAACCACGTATCAAAAGCAGGGAAGCAGCTGACAGTTCCTAGTGAACATGGGGCTTCTCTAACCACTCACACAAAACGGAACCACTTTGGACAAAACGTATTTTCCAAAGTGGTTAGTGTGCCTCAGACCCAATGTTGAGAGAAGACCAGGAATCCAGCCATCCTATGCTTGATGACTGCATTAACCTCTCCAACTCTCAAGTCTATCCACACACAGGTCAGACCAGCCCTACCACCCCCCCTGCAAGGAGGACCGTTGCATTCACTATAGCCTGGAGACTGGGTGGTGATAAAAGACTGCAGGAGACGTCGCTGGAGGGAACCACGCTGGACACAACCATTTCATGATGCTGAAGGTGTTCATGATCCGGTCCGGGTACTCCTCCCGGATCTTGCTGATCAGCAGGGTGCCCATGCCGGAGCCGGTGCCGCCCCCCCCAGAGAGTGAGAGGAAACCCTGCAGGTGGAGATACGGGTCAGACTTTGTCCTCCAATATTTATGCATTGATCATCTGGTACGTTCAGTAAGAAGTACTAAGGGAGCTGATTACTGGTTTCTTGTGTCTTATATTTCCTGCAGGACGTGGTGGAGACCAAACACGGAGCTCGAAGGATCTTTAACTGCTGGATGTGGAAATAATCTGGCTGTTGCTGTCATTTGCCACCACTCGAGACGGAGATCCAGAGGGAGGGAACCGACCAGCAACCCGACGAGGACGAGGAAGACCCAGCAAGGACCACCCCTCACTTTTACACAGGGTCCCTGTGAACCAGTCTGGCCCCCTCGCCTGAGACCACTTTGCCATGGGAGAACCGACCAGGAGCACAAGCCTCCAGACAGCCTCCCTCAGGGTCATAGACACACCAACCTCTCCACCACAGTAAGGTGATGCTTCCTGGAGAGGAAACAGGCAGACTTTTAGGCAGAAACTAAAATAACATGAAATGAAATGTGAATTTAACAAACTGTCAATAAACAATTCTTGTGAAATAGATCAAATCCTTACTCCATAACTTAATTTGTATTGAGTATTTTCTTTTATTTTACTTTTGTATTTGTATTTGTTCAGCATCTAATTTTAAGCGTCTTTGAGTACCTAAAACAGATAATGATACAAATGATGATTATTATTATCATAAACTTGTGACTGGAAGCCTAGATTCCTTTTTTAATGTAAATTCCAACCTTCAAAATAAAATATATACACAATGTAAGGGTCATAGTACACGAAAAAAGTAGCATAATATATACAAACTATAACATACCGGTACATACATGTGCACACATGGTAGAATTTCTAAATAATATCAGTGACCTGGCTGTCCACATTTAAAATGAGATAATCCTTAATGTGTCTGTTTAAAGAGCCAACAACAGACGTCAGTCACCAGCTGTCTCATTATAATGACGTAGCTTAGAGAAGGTCGTCTTTTCCTAAATCCCGATGAGTTCGAGGTAAAGTCGTGAGGAAAAGACGCCACGTCGTCGTGTTTGTGGCTTTTCAACCGCAACTCAAGTATATGTGGGGCTTTTAGGTGGAAATTAAAACCTCTGACTTTTATTGTGAAGGCGCACCTCAGACCCCGGACAGTCACGTCATTCTTGTTGTGCCAATAGAATACCACCATGTAATGAAATAGAGAGAATCAGAGTGTATGGCTTATTTCTAGGAATATTCCAAATAAAATATGACCAGCAAAGAACCTCAATACCAAAATAGCCCTCATTGTGGTGTAAAATAACAAGAAGACAGCTGCAGTAATTAGTCACGGCTGACACACGACATTTCTGGGTTTGGGTTCTTAGAAAGCGCTGCGTCGGCGTTAAGTGGAGGACAAACATGAGAGCGTGATTATAAGTGGTTGTTTACGGTAAAGTCGGCGTTGCCAATCTGATATGCCGATGCTGAATCTGCTCCATGGACACAAACAGCAGAACTAGTCGTTTGTTGCTTTATTTCTACGAGCCGAGCCAATCAGAGCATCCGACACGACTTCCTGCAAAACACGCCGGTGACTCATGATGGCACCTTTAAGAAATAATTCTATGAGTTTTAGTGATTTTCTTTGTCAATTTTGCATTATTTTGTCTATCTTTTAGATTCGAATTGTGTTTTTATACGTTGAAAACAAATATTAAACATTTCATCGTACATTTTAAAACTTTAAGTCAATGAGTTTCCGTTAAACTGAACACTATTTTGCTGCATCTCCATGGTAACATGTTCCTCTCTGGGATAATGCTGTTAGTAGATGTTGTTCTATTCAGGATGAAGTTATATTTCTTTAGATTTGATCGTACAAGATGTTTCTTCAAAATGAAATATTTCTTTTCGATTTCATTTTGAAGAAACATCTTGTACGATTCAATTTAAAGAAAAAGAAAAGTTCATCCTGATTAGCATCAGTAGAACAGAACAGGACAGAGATCAAGGCGGCAAAGAACAGACAGGAAGTGAATTCATCAGAAACAGCCGAGTGGGACAAGTTGTTCTCCTGCCTGAACACAACCAAACAATCTGAATATAATAAGAAAAAATGATTTTCCTGAGGGGAATTTCCTGTAAACATGCGGAGATTTAAAAAAAGGAATCCACCTGGAGGAGAGCCTCGATACCTCGATATCACCGGCTCATTCTTCTGGTGTGTGACCTTTGAACCTCTCAATGTCTTCAATTGATGATGAAATACTGCTGGAACACACTCAACCAGATTCAGCTCATTTACTTCAATTATTTATAATTCGCTGAAAATGATATATATGATGATATATATGATGATATATATATATATACCATACAGGTTTCATGGACACAAAAGGATTGTCAAGTGGAGAAATATTCATATAAATATGGTTAAGTTACTTAGTTAAGTGCTAGAAGTGCGTAGGGTCGTAAAATGAATGACATAAAAGTAAAATAATAATAATAAAATATGATTAACAGAATGACGAGATCAAATAAGGGAGACAAGAAAACATCCTACATTGTACAAGGGGAGAAGCATAGTTCTGGATATAGATTCTGTGATAGACTGGTGTCCTGTCCAGGCTGTACCCTGCCTTCACCCAATGAATGCTGGGATCGGCTCCAGCCCCCCCACCCGTGACCCTGAATACAGGATAAGTGGTAGACAATGGATGGATGGATGGATGGATATGGATTATTCCTATTATTATTCGTTTGTTTGTTTTTAATTCATTCATTAAATTATTCTTTATTGTATTTATTGACTTTGTTTAGTTGTTTGAAGGTTATTTGATCCAAACTCCATACCAGTTGGTGGCGGTAATGCACCAAAAAGTTGTTTGCACAACTGCCAAAATACAGAAAGAAAGAACGGAAGAACGCATTCACAGCTAACATACGAGCTAACGTAGCGCTGCGTCACGTACTCACGCGTTGACGTAACCGGCATTTTTGTAGTCCCTCACGCTGCGGCGGCGGCGCTCAGTAAAGCTGGTGCGGCCGTTGCCCAGCAACGGATGCGTAGCAGCGAGCCGCGCGCTCGTCGTTATCTGTGTGACGCTACGTTCCTTGGCTTTGATCTGTGACGTCGGGGGATTCTGGCTTCGGTGCCTTTGATTTCTGCCTTTGATGTCCGCGTGAGGTAAGTCATCAAATGCTATAAATGAAGTTGCCTCACCAGGATCATTAGAGCGACGGACAGAGGAGAGAATAATAGACGTAGACAGTGAAGGAATCACAGAGGAGATAAGGAAATCCTAATCACCAGAGACAGTGAACGTATCACAGACAGAGGAGATGAACTACTCCAAATCATCCCGAGTGGAGATGAAGTCAGCAGAATCAACCCCGGAAACAACACCAGAGTATGTCATCGCCGACAGCTGCAAGGAAAAGGGGCTACCAGCAACATACTTTCTGGAGTGGTCAGTGGACATGCTGGTTTTGAAGCTCTACGTGAAAGCCAAAATAAGCTTTCCATGCAAAGCCGCATATGCCATCACTGATCGCCTCCTTGAAGCAACGTTGCCCCGGGTGGAGGATGCTGGTTTGAAGCCCACCTTTAAAGCCTTGAGCAACATGGTCGAGGTGGTTCTCAAGAGCCTCTGTAAGAAGTTTGGCAGTGCAGAAATGCTGCTGAACTCCCTAGAAAAGGAGGATTCAGAACTTGTGGACTTCATTGCCTCCACCATCGTAGATCACCTGACCAAGCCTCCAAAGAAGTTCAGGGACTTGCGCAAGTTCTGCTCGTCTGTGGGCAGAATGCTGACGGGGCGTAGCAGATCGTCCCAGGGCTCTAAGGCCTAAGAAGGTTAGCGGTCTAATCCTAGAAACGGGTTTTCGCCGGGAGCTCCGGTTTTCCCACATTCAGTGGATCTTACGATTCACCAAAAAAAAACCTTAAATTTGGCGTTCAGCTTGAGGTCAGATTTAACCTTGGAGTTTAAGCTCCAATTCCAGTCCTGCACCGATCCACTCTTCCCCTGTCTTCTGGCCTTTGTGTTAATTTGTTAAATCCGCCAGCGGCGTGTCGCCCTGGTAACATGTCTTCACTACTCCACGACTCTAAGTCTTGCCTTTGATGTGCCTCTGTGACGACCTCCGTTGCCGTCTTAGAGGTGTAATATTCTGTTGCATCTTTGGGGTGGGCCAGGTCTTGTCAGGACCACCTCAGAGGTCACCGGGGAGAGTGATGGTTTCATTTGAGTCCATCGGCTCTCCTAAAAAGGGGTTTTACTCCGGGTGCTCCGGTTTTTCCCCCCCAAAAAAAAAAATTGTCAAAAGATAAAACCAAACCGATCATGGACCTTCGGCCTAGGGTGCTCTGGTACCACGTACACTTATGAGCATCCTTATGTTGGTTCATGGTGTTCGTTATGGACAGTCCATGACTAGCACAGAAATATAAGAACAAACGACCACTTGGATTTAGATCAGAGAAGCGTTCCTCCCTATCACGCTGCTCCAGGTATCTCTATCGTTGCCCACGTGCACGGTGAAGTCTCCGAGCAGAACTATGGAGTCCCCTACTGGAGCCCCATGCAGGACTCCATTCAGGGTCTCCAAGAAGGCCGAACACTCCGAACTGTAGTTTGGTGATACTGGGCTACTGCGAGAAAACGATGCAGTATGTTGACGATTCACTTTTGTTTGCAGAAAGTGAACAGGCCTGCCAGGCTGACACAGTGGCACTGCTAAAGTTTTTAGAGCGGGTTGGCTGGCAACTGCAAGATTGCCGGTTCGATCCCCGGCTCCTCCTAGAAGAGTGCCTAGTGTCCCTGAGCAAGACACCTTAATTGCTCCTGACGAGCTGGCTGTCGCCTTGCATGGCTGACTCCACCGTCGGTGTGTGAATGTGTGAATGAATGGGTGAATGTCAGTCATTCCTGTAAAGCGCTTTGGAGAAAAGCACGATATAGATGAGGCCATTTACCATTTTAGATAATAGGATCCAAGCCATCTTGAAGATGATGCTGAGATGGCACAGCCTCTGCAGAGCATGAAGCATGATCATGGACTTGGACCGACGGACACGCCGATTTGGACAACCAATGGACATGCCAGCTTTGTTTAGCTTGTACAAACCCTGACTGCCGCCCCGACCTTGGGCTGACCCGACTCCGACTGTAAAAAGACAGAATGAATGTCATCCTCATGTACTTGCATCCATCCTCCTGGAGCAGAGAATGATTCACCTCACTCCAGCACGGATGATGCATCGACATCAGGTTTTGCTCTCACTCCCTAATGTCACTATAACCTGATGCATTGTACTTAATCCAAGCCTTTTGTCTACAGTGGTTGATGGTGAACCACACGACTGCATGGCGGCAATCGTGGAAACCTGCTCACCACGACTCCATTAAGTTACCAATGCAAATGCTGAGCCTTTCTTCCCAAATAACACCTTCTCTCTCCTCCAAAGGGCAACCCGTGTTTGCAGTGATGTTTGCTTCAGCACCTGGCTATGTCAACACATGGGAAACCACGTATCAAAAGCAGGGAAGCAGCTGACAGTTCCTAGTGAACATGGGGCTTCTCTAACCACTCACACAAAACGGAACCACTTTGGACAAAACGTATTTTCCAAAGTGGTTAGTGTGCCTCAGACCCAATGTTGAGAGAAGACCAGGAATCCAGCCATCCTATGCTTGATGACTGCATTAACCTCTCCAACTCTCAAGTCTATCCACACACAGGTCAGACCAGCCCTACCACCCCCCCTGCAAGGAGGACCGTTGCATTCACTATAGCCTGGAGACTGGGTGGTGATAAAAGACTGCAGGAGACGTCGCTGGAGGGAACCACGCTGGACACAACCATTTCATGATGCTGAAGGTGTTCATGATCCGGTCCGGGTACTCCTCCCGGATCTTGCTGATCAGCAGGGTGCCCATGCCGGAGCCGGTGCCGCCCCCCCCAGAGAGTGAGAGGAAACCCTGCAGGTGGAGATACGGGTCAGACTTTGTCCTCCAATATTTATGCATTGATCATCTGGTACGTTCAGTAAGAAGTACTAAGGGAGCTGATTACTGGTTTCTTGTGTCTTATATTTCCTGCAGGACGTGGTGGAGACCAAACACGGAGCTCGAAGGATCTTTAACTGCTGGATGTGGAAATAATCTGGCTGTTGCTGTCATTTGCCACCACTCGAGACGGAGATCCAGAGGGAGGGAACCGACCAGCAACCCGACGAGGACGAGGAAGACCCAGCAAGGACCACCCCTCACTTTTACACAGGGTCCCTGTGAACCAGTCTGGCCCCCTCGCCTGAGACCACTTTGCCATGGGAGACCCGACCAGGAGCACAAGCCTCCAGACAGTCTCCCTCAGGGTCATAGACACACCAACCTCTCCACCACAGTAAGGTGATGCTTCCTGGAGAGGAAACAGGCAGACTTTTAGGCAGAAACTAAAATAACATGAAATGAAATGTGAATTTAACAAACTGTCAAAAAACAATTCTTGTGAAATAGATCAAATCCTTACTCCATAACTTAATTTGTATTGAGTATTTTCTTTTATTTTACTTTTGTATTTGTATTTGTTCAGCATCTAATTTTAAGCGTCTTTGAGTACCTAAAACAGATAATGATACAAATGATGATTATTATTATAATCATAAACTTGTGACTGGAAGCCTAGATTCCTTTTTTAATGTAAATTCCAACCTTCAAAATAAAATATATACACAATGTAAGGGTCATAGTACACGAAAAAAGTAGCATAATATATACAAACTATAACATACATACATGTGCACACATGGTACAATTTCTAAATAATATCAGTGACCTGGCTGTCCACATTTAAAATGAGATAATCCTTAATGTGTCTGTTTAAAGAGCCAACAACAGACGTCAGTCACCAGCTGTCTCATTATAATGACGTAGCTTAGAGAAGGTCGTCTTTTCCTAAATCCCGATGAGTTCGAGGTAAAGTCGTGAGGAAAAGACGCCACGTCGTCGTTTTTGTGGCTTTTCAACCGCAACTCAAGTATATGTGGGGCTTTTAGGTGGAAATTAAAACCTCTGACGTTTATTGTGAAGGCGCACCTCAGACCCCGGACAGTCACCTCATTCTTGTTGTGCCAATAGAATACCACCATGTAATGAAATAGAGAGAATCAGAGTGTATGGCTTATTTCTAGGAATATTCCAAATAAAATATGACCAGCAAAGAACCTCAATACCAAAATAGCCCTCATTGTGGTGTAAAATAACAAGAAGACAGCTGCAGTAATTAGTCACGGCTGACACATGACATTTCTGGGTTTGGGTTCTTAGAAAGCGCTGCGTCGGCGTTTAGTGGAGGACAAGCATGAGAGCGTGATTATAAGTGGTTGTTTACGGTAAAGTCGGCGTTGCCAATCTGATATGCCGATGCTGAATCTGCTCCATGGACACAAACAGCAGAACCAGTCGTTTGTTGCTTTATTTCTACGAGCCGAGCCAATCAGAGCATCCGACACGACTTCCTGCAAAACACGCCGGTGACTCATGATGGCACCTTTAAGAAATAATTCTATGAGTTTTAGTGATTTTCTTTGTCAATTTTGCATTATTTTGTCTATCTTTTAGATTCTAATTGTGTTTTTATACGTTGAAAACAAATATTAAACATTTCATCGTACATTTTAAAACTTTAAGTCAATGAGTTTCCGTTAAACTGAACACTATTTTGCTGCATCTCCATGGTAACATGTTCCTCTCTGGGATAATGCTGTTAGTAGATGTTGTTCTATTCAGGATGAAGTTATATTTCTTTAGATTTGATCGTACAAGATGTTTCTTCAAAATGAAATATTTCTTTTAGATTTCATTTTGAAGAAACATCTTGTACGATTCAATTTAAAGAAAAAGAAAAGTTCATCCTGATTAGCATCAGTAGAACAGAACAGGACAGAGATCAAGGCGGCAAAGAACAGTCAGGAAGTGAATTCATCAGAAACAGCCGAGTGGGACAAGTTGTTCTCCTGCCTGAACACAACCAAACAATCTGAATATAATAAGAAAAAATGATTTTCCTGAGGGGAATTTCCTGTAAACATGCAGAGATTTAAAAAAAGGAATCCACCTGGAGGAGAGCCTCGATACCTCGATATCACTGGCTCATTCTTCTGGTGTGTGACCTTTGAACCTCTCAATGTCTTCAATTGATGATGAAATACTGCTGGAACACACTCAACCAGATTCAGCTCATTTACTTCAATTATTTATAATTCGCTGAAAATGATATATATGATGATATATATGATGATATATATGATGATATATATATATATATATATACCTTACAGGTTTCATGGACACAAAAGGATTGTCAAGTGGAGAAATATTCATATAAATATGGTTAAGTTACTTAGTTAAGTGCTAGAAGTGCGTAGGGTCGTAAAATGAATGACATAAAAGTAAAATAATAATAATAAAATATGATTAACAGAATGACGAGATCAAATAAGGGAGACAAGAAAACATCCTACATTGTACAAGGGGAGAAGCATAGTTCTGGATATAGATTCTGTGATAGACTGGTGTCCTGTCCAGGCTGTACCCTGCCTTCACCCAATGAATGCTGGGATCGGCTCCAGCCCCCCCACCCGTGACCCTGAATACAGGATAAGTGGTAGACAATGGATGGATGGATGGATGGATGGATGGATATGGATTATTGCTATTATTATTCGTTTGTTTGTTTTTAATTCATTCATTAAATTATTCTTTATTGTATTTATTGACTTTGTTTAGTTGTTTGAAAGTTATTTGATCCAAACTCCATACCAGTTGGTGGCGGTAATGCACCAAAAAGTTGTTTGCACAACTGCCAAAATACAGAAAGAAAGAACGGAAGAACGCATTGACAGCTAACATACGAGCTAACGTAGCGCTGCGTCACGTACTCACGCGTTGACGTAACCGGCATTTTTGTAGTCCCTCACGCTGCGGCGGCGGCGCTCAGCAAAGCTGGTGCGGCCGTTGCCCAGCAACGGATGCGTAGCAGCGAGCCGCGCGCTCGTCGTTATCTGTGTGACGCTACGTTCCTTGGCTTTGATCTGTGACGTCGGGGGATTCTGGCTTCGGTGCCTTTGATTTCTGCCTTTGATGTCCGCGTGAGGTAAGTCATCAAATGCTATAAATGAAGTTGCCTCACCAGGATCATTAGAGCGACGGACAGAGGAGAGAATAATAGACGTAGACAGTGAATCACAGAGGAGATAAGGAAATCCTAATCACCAGAGACAGTGAACGTATCACAGACAGAGGAGATGAACTACTCCAAATCATCCAGAGTGGAGATGAAGTCAGCAGAATCAAAACCAGAGTATGTCATCGCCGACAGCTCCAAGGAAAAGGGGCTACCAGCAACATACTTTCTGGAGTGGTCAGTGGACATGCTGGTTTTGAAGCTCTACGTGAAAGCCAAAATAAGCTTTCCAAGCAAAGCCGCATATGCCATCACTGATCGCCTCCTTGAAGCAACGTTGCCCCGGGTGGAGGATGCTGGTTTGAAGCCCACCTTTAAAGCCTTGAGCAACATGGTTGAGGTGGTTCTCAAGAGCCTCTGTAAGAAGTTTGGCAGTGCAGAAATGCTGCTGAACTCCCTAGAAAAGGAGGATTCAGAACTTGTGGACTTCATTGCCTCCACCATCGTAGATCACCTGACCAAGCCTCCAAAGAAGTTCAGGGACTTGCGCAAGTTCTGCTTGTCTGTGGGCAGAACGCTGACGGGGCGTAGCAGATCGTCCCAGGGCTCTAAGGCCTAAGAAGGTTAGCGGTCTCATCCTAGAAACGGGTTTTCGCCGGGAGCTCCGGTTTTCCCACATTCAGTGGATCTTACGATTCACCATAAAAAAACCTTAAATTTGGCGTTCAGCTTGAGGTCAGATTTAACCTTGGAGTTTAAGCTCCAATTCCAGTCCTGCACCGATCCACTCTTCCCCTGTCTTCTGGCCTTTGTGTTAATTTGTTAAATCCGCCAGCGGCGTGTCGCCCTGGTAACATGTCTTCACTACTCCACGACTCTAAGTCTTGCCTCTGATGTGCCTCTGTGACGACCTCCGTTGCCGTCTTAGAGGTGTAATATTCTGTTGCATCTTTGGGGTGGGCCAGGTCTTGTCAGGACCACCTCAGAGGTCACCGGGGAGAGTGATGGTTTCATTTGAGTCCATCGGCTCTCCTAAAAAGGGGTTTTACTCCGGGTGCTCCGGTTTTTCCCCCCAAAAAAAAAAATTATCCAAAGATAAAACCAAACCGATCATGGACCTTTGGCCTAGGGTGCTCTGGTACCACGTACACTTATGAGCATCCTTATGTTGGTTCATGGTGTTCGTTATGGACAGTCCATGACTAGCACAGAAATATAAGAACAAACGACCACTTGGATATAGATCAGAGAAGCCTTCCTCCCTATCACGCTGCTCCAGGTATCTCTATCGTTGCCCACGTGCACGGTGAAGTCTCCGAGCAGAACTATGGAGTCCCCTACTGGAGCCCCATGCAGGACTCCATTCAGGGTCTCCAAGAAGGCCGAACACTCCGAACTGTAGTTTGGTGATACTGGGCTACTGCGAGAAAACGATGCAGTATGTTGACGATTCACTTTTGTTTGCAGAAAGTGAACAGGCCTGCCAGGCTGACACAGTGACACTGCTAAAGTTTTTAGAGCGGGTTGGCTGGCAACCGCAAGATTGCCGGTTCGATCCCCGGCTCCTCCTAGCAGAGTGCCTAGTGTCCCTGAGCAAGACACCTTAATTGCTCCTGACAAGCTGGCTGTCGCCCTGCATGGTTGACTCCACCGTCGGTGTGTGAATGTGTGAATGAATGGGTGAATGTCAGTCATTCCTGTAAAGCGCTTTGGAGAAAAGCACGATATAGATGAGGCCATTTACCATTTTAGATAATAGGATCCAAGCCATCTTGAAGATGATGCTGAGATGGCACAGCCTCTGCAGAGCATGAAGCATGATCATGGACTTGGACCGACGGACACGCCGATTTGGACAACCAATGGACATGCCAGCTTTGTTTAGCTTGTACAAACCCTGACTGCCGCCCCGACCTTGGGCTGACCCGACTCCGACTGTAAAAAGACAGAATGAATGTCATCCTCATGTACTTGCATCCATCCTCCTGGAGCAGAGAATGATTCACCTCACTCCAGCACGGATGATGCATCGACATCAGGTTTTGCTCTCACTCCCTAATGTCACTATAACCTGATGCATTGTACTTAATCCAGCAAGCCTTTTGTCTACAGTGGTTGATGGTGAACCACACGACTGCATGGCGGCAATCGTGGAAACCTGCTCACCACGACTCCATTAAGTTACCAATGCAAATGCTGAGCCTTTCTTCCCAAATAACACCTTCTCTCTCCTCCAAAGGGCAACCCGTGTTTGCAGTGATGTTTGCTTCAGCACCTGGCTATGTCAACACATGGGAAACCACGTATCAAAAGCAGGGAAGCAGCTGACAGTTCCAAGTGAACATGGGGCTTCTCTAACCACTCACACAAAACGGAACCACTTTGGACAAAACGTATTTTCCAAAGTGGTTAGTGTGCCTCAGACCCAATGTTGAGAGAAGACCAGGAATCCAGCCATCCTATGCTTGATGACTGCATTAACCTCTCCAACTCTCAAGTCTATCCACACACAGGTCAGACCAGCCCTACCACCCCCCCTGCAAGGAGGACCGTTGCATTCACTATAGCCTGGAGACTGGGTGGTGATAAAAGACTGCAGGAGACGTCGCTGGAGGGAACCACGCTGGACACAACCATTTCATGACGGTGAAGGTGTTCATGATCCGGTCCGGGTACTCCTCCCGGATCTTGCTGATCAGCAGGGTGTCCGTGCCGGAGCCGGTGCCGCCCCCCCCCCAGAGAGTGAGTCAGCTGGAAACCCTGCAGGTGGAGATACGGGTCAGACTTTGTCCTCCAATATTTATGCATTGATCATCTGGTACGTTCAGTAAGAAGTACTAAGGGAGCTGATTACTGGTTTCTTGTGTCTTATATTTCCTGCAGGACGTGGTGGAGACCAAACACGGAGCTCGAAGGATCTTTAACTGCTGGATGTGGAAATAATCTGGCTGTTGCTGTCATTTGCCACCACTCGAGACGGAGATCCAGAGGGAGGGAACCGACCAGCAACCCGACGAGGACGAGGAAGACCCAGCAAGGACCACCCCTCACTTTTACACAGGGTCCCTGTGAACCAGTCTGGCCCCCTCGCCTGAGACCACTTTGCCATGGGAGACCCGACCAGGAGCACAAGCCTCCAGACAGCCTCCCTCAGGGTCATAGACACACCAACCTCTCCACCACAGTAAGGTGATGCTTCCTGGAGAGGAAACAGGCAGACTTTTAGGCAGAAACTAAAATAACATATGAAATGAAATGTGAATTTAACAAACTGTCAAAAAACAATTCTTGTGAAATAGATCAAATCCTTACTCCATAACTTAATTTGTATTGAGTATTTTCTTTTATTTTACTTTTGTATTTGTATTTGTTCAGCATCTAATTTTAAGCGTCTTTGAGTACCTAAAACAGATAATGATACAAATGATGATTATTATTATAATCATAAACTTGTGACTGGAAGCCTAGATTCCTTTTTTAATGTAAATTCCAACCTTCAAAATAAAATATATACACAATGTAAGGGTCATAGTACACGAAAAAAGTAGCATAATATATACAAACTATAACAAACATACATGTGCACACATGGTACAATTTCTAAATAATATCAGTGACCTGGCTGTCCACATTTAAAATGAGATAATCCTTAATGTGTCTGTTTAAAGAGCCAACAACAGACGTCAGTCACCAGCTGTCTCATTATAATGACGTAGCTTAGAGAAGGTCGTCTTTTCCTAAATCCCGATGAGTTCGAGGTAAAGTCGTGAGGAAAAGACGCCACGTTGTCGTTTTTGTGGCTTTTCAACCACAACTCAAGTATATGTGGGGCTTTTAGGTGGAAATTAAAACCTCTGACTTTTATTGTGAAGGCGCACCTCAGACCCCGGACAGTCACGTCATTCTTGTTGTGCCAATAGAATACCACCATGTAATGAAATAGAGAGAATCAGAGTGTATGGCTTATTTCTAGGAATATTCCAAATAAAATATGACCAGCAAAGAACCTCAATACCAAAATAGCCCTCATTGTGGTGTAAAATAACAAGAAGACAGCTGCAGTAATTAGTCACGGCTGACACATGACATTTCTGGGTTTGGGTTCTTAGAAAGCGCTGCGTCGGCGTTTAGTGGAGGACAAGCATGAGAGCGTGATTATAAGTGGTTGTTTACGGTAAAGTCGGCGTTGCCAATCTGATATGCCGATGCTGAATCTGCTCCATGGACACAAACAGCAGAACCAGTCGTTTGTTGCTTTAGTTCTACGAGCCGAGCCAATCAGAGCATCCGACACGACTTCCTGCAAAACCCGCCGGTGACTCATGATGGCACCTTTAAGAAATAATTCTATGAGTTTTAGTGATTTTCTTTGTCAATTTTGCATTATTTTGTCTATCTTTTAGATTCTGATTGTGTTTTTATACGTTGAAAACAAATATTAAACGTTTCATCGTACATTTTAAAACTTTAAGTCAATGAGTTTCCGTTAAACTGAACACTATTTTGCTGCATCTCCATGGTAACATGTTCCTCTCTGGGATAATGCTGTTAGTAGATGTTGTTCTATTCAGGATGAAGTTATATTTCTTTAGATTTGATCGTACAAGATGTTTCTTCAAAATGAGATATTTCTTTTCGATTTCATTTTGAAGAAACATCTTGTATGATTCAATTTAAAGAAAAAGAAAAGTTCATCCTGATTAGCATCAGTAGAACAGAACAGGACAGAGATCAAGGCGGCAAAGAACAGTCAGGAAGTGAATTCATCAGAAACTGCCGAGTGGGACAAGTTGTTCTCCTGCCTGAACACAACCAAACAATCTGAATATAATAAGAAAAAATGATTTTCCTGAGGGGAATTTCCTGTAAACATGCGGAGATTTAAAAAAAGGAATCCACCTGGAGGAGAGCCTCGATACCTCGATATCACCGGCTCATTCTTCTGGTGTGTGACCTTTGAACCTCTCAATGTCTTCAATTGATGATGAAATACTGCTGGAACACACTCAACCAGATTCAGCTCATTTACTTCAATTATTTATAATTCGCTGAAAATGATATATATGATGATATATATGATGATATATATATATATATACCTTACAGGTTTCATGGACACAAAAGGATTGTCAAGTGGAGAAATATTCATATAAATATGGTTAAGTTACTTAGTTAAGTGTTAGAAGTGCGTAGGGTCGTAAAATGAATGACATAAAAGTAAAATAATAATAATAAAATATGATTAACAGAATGACGAGATCAAATAAGGGAGACAAGAAAACATCCTACATTGTACAAGGGGAGAAGCATAGTTCTGGATATAGATTCTGTGATAGACTGGTGTCCTGTCCAGGCTGTACCCTGCCTTCACCCAATGAATGCTGGGATCGGCTCCAGCCCCCCCACCCGTGACCCTGAATACAGGATAAGTGGTAGACAATGGATGGATGGATGGATGGATGGATATGGATTATTCCTATTATTATTCGTTTGTTTGTTTTTAATTCATTCATTAAATTATTCTTTATTGTATTTATTGACTTTGTTTAGTTGTTTGAAGGTTATTTGATCCAAACTCCATACCAGTTGGTGGCGGTAATGCACCAAAAAGTTGTTTGCACAACTGCCAAAATACAGAAAGAAAGAACGGAAGAACGCATTCACAGCCTATGGTTAGGACATCCTGGTGTTTTTGGCATACTGCATTTACTACTACTAAATACTTGGGGTACTAAGTGTGTATTTGCATATTAGCTTCATATTTTACATTTATATTTAATATTTAGAATTTTGATTGCTTGAACATTCAGATTCAATATTTAGATTCAATATTAAGATTTAATATTGAAAATCTACATTTAGATTTGCCATTTAGAATTAGATTTAACATTTAGATTTAAAGAAAAGTAACTGACAAGGTTCACAAATATTGCTGGGGATTAAAAAAAAAAAGTGAAAAAATGTTTGTTAAAATATTTCACATCACTTTTGGAGCTAAATGTGGCAAGGGAGTGTTTTTTTTTTTACCCCGATGCAGGATAAAATCCTACATCCATCCCTACCATACACACATTAACTGGATGTTTGGGGGTAACTAAAGGTCCGGAGCAGTTGCCTACCATGCACATTAGGTAATCAAGCCTTGAGTGAAATATTTCCTGCTCAATTCACAAACTCTCATTTAATTAACTGACACTCCCATGGCATCGACAAGCCTTTATTCATCATCCAGTTTGACTTCGTCCCTCTGTGGGGGTGCAGGCGTCTCTCCCATGTCCAGCCTGTGTGCATGTACAACTGATCAGAACGAGGTCCGAACCTACTCAATAACAATGGATCAAAAACTAAAACAGCATTTGGCAGCAACAGCCATATCAACACAAACAGCTGTAAGCAAAAATAGCATTTTCAAAATAAAATCCAGTCTCTGTAAGTACAATATGTTTTGTACACTGTAGCCTGGAGCTGAACTGACAACAGAAGAGGTGCATCATTATTTCACTTCAGTCTAAAAAACATTTACCGAGTGCTCACGGGTCCTCTTAATCGCAAACACTTGCAATAGTTGAAAAGCAGTAGGTTTTCTTCTTCATGCAGGTTAAATTAATACATTTTTTAAAAAGTGTTTACTCAATTTTGATCAAATGTTCTGCATAATTCAACTGAGTGCTGTAAAAGTGAGAACATACATGTTTGAAGGGCTTTCGAACCACTACAGTGCTGCATATAAACCTTCAGAAATGTCTTATATCTATAGATATGTTTTTGAGACATCATTGTAGTACAAATGCAGGATACCGGTGTGGGATATGTACCTTCTGAAGAGGAGCTGTGCTTGTTGTAGAGAGACATGGTCTTAAATATTTATGTGTTTGAAGAAGGAGAAAAAGCAACTGAAAGACTTAAGAGAAAAGCACTGAAATAAGATAGAGCTGGTATTCTTCTTCATTTTTCTCATTGTCAATTAATCCCTTTAAAAAGACCCAAACCAACAATCCATTAGTTCCTCCGACTAGGAATACTAATCTTCAGGGCTCGACAGTTACTCAAGCAGGAGTAAATAGTGCATTTGTTGGGGACTATTTTCCTGAGTGCATTAATACACATTAGATGAGTTTAACTGCAGCGGTACTGCGTTTGTGGGATTCTCTCAGAACAAACTCCAGGGGCCATGTGCACTTTAATGGGAGGATAATGAAGCCAATGCAACAGTGTGGCTAATTGATGTCTTTTTTAATAGTTTCTGAACAACAGTGGAGCTTTATGGCACTCAGCGAGGAGCTGTAATACATTGTTGGTTTTTGGTCTTTGCATATATGTTGTTGACAATAAGAAAAACCAATCAAAGCACAAAGGACAAGTACAAACGTGGCCCCCCACATCATTTTTCTTAAACTGAGACACATCTTATTTCTAGTGACACAAGTTCAAACGACTCAGTTGAACGCTCCCCGTTGCTACGACTGCCACGGCAGCTAACGGCGCCGCGTGCACGCCGGCTACAATGTAACACAGAAAGCCATCTCTCTGGCTGTGAAGTGGCTGTGAGAGGTGTGTGATTTCTAGTACGACTGGAGGAGGAGGAGGGGAACCGCTAGAAAACAATCTACAGTAGCACTGGCACTTGGACATTAATCATCTCGACAGTGTCTAAGCACAAAACAAAGGGCTGTTCCAGTTTGTGTTTGGTGTTTTTGTTTGTGTGGTGCTCTCATCATCATCCCCCTTCAGTCTTTAGGTGTTTCCTCCGCTGACAAGTGTCCGCTTAGGTCTCGACCTTCCCGTACGTGCCCTCTGGGGGGCGATATTGTTTGGGGAAGGCCTTGAGCTGGAGAGCGTTAAAGGCATATTTACGACATCCCACATTCTTCATGGTGTTCTCTCTCCTGCAGCCCTCACTGTGGAGAAACAGAAGCCACGCGTTACTTATTTTCCTGCTAAGCTTTTAGTGCAGCGGTAATAACTTCCATCAGCTGACCTGCGCATACAGTCCAAGGCCTGGTAGAAGACCTGTGGGGCGAGGGCGTGCTCCTGCTGCAGGATCTGACACTGCTCCAGGGTCAGCGACATGGCTGTGCGGTCCTTGGCGCTCTTACAGCTGGTGAAGCGCACTCCGTTCAGACGCCGACATGCCTTTTAGGGGTTAGGAGGATTGTTTAGAGGAGGAAGCTCGGAGCTTTTCAAATTTGAGAAGACACGAGAAGAAAGTCTACCTCGGCTGCTTGCCACAGAATCTCCACGTTCTTGGTTTTCTTGGCGTTGACATTCAGGCTCAGCTGTTTCAGCAGCTCGGGCAGACTGGTGACGCTGCGGGAGCGAGGCAGGCCTGCGGAGAGAACAGAGGAGGGATGCAGTGAGTTTAATAGGATAATGATATTTGGTATGTATTTGTATGGTTGTAGACTCACTGTCTTCTGGCAGGACTTCTTTAAATTGGTCGTAGTACGAGCTGAGGCGAGTCATGCTCTCCATGTTGATCACCTCTTGCAGCGACGTGTCTCCAAACCTGAACACACATGTAAGATATCAGAGATGAAATCCTTCCTGACCAGCACACTTTTCCCGCCCAAACTAGCTTTGTTATCCAGAGAACTGATGCTTTTTATTAGACCTGGTTTTAAAGTAGGGTTCATAGCCTTGCTCAGGGGCACCTTGACATTGGTTTGGCTGAGGCTTCCAACCAGCAACGTTGCTCTCATCTCTCCACCTATTGAATCCTCATTCAAACCTCTTTTTCTACTTTGTATGTCCTCCATTTTGTCTAATACATTGAGGAGCACCAGATGAATGAAGAGGAGAAACATGACTATTTGACTATAATTAAATAAAGGGTCAATCATTCAATATATCACTGTGTAATTAATTATATTAATTCACCTAATGACTGTCAAATTGATGCTGCCTTTGACATTTTTTGTGCATATCTGTCTATTATTTATGTGTGACTGAAAATGAATCACAACATTGTTCTTTTTCCTATTAAATTTTTAGTATATTTAAGCTATTTGAATAATTTCCTGTCTTATCTTAAGTGTGAGTCATTTTAAGAAAATGGTCATTTTTTTATTTGGTAAAGGCACATAGATAATTAGGTTTGTAATAGATATATATCTTCGATGATTATTTTAAATAATTTCACAAAGTCAAAAACTATACCTATCCAGCCAAAATGACCCTTTCCTTTCCATTTCTATCCGTCCTCAAGGCCTCCACCGTTCTTGTCTAATGGACTCACTTCTCAGCCAGCGTCTGCTGCTCGTTGATGCCCACGTTGAACAGGACGGGCTGCACGCGCAGCAGCATCCCGTTCTGGATCTCCCGTGGCAGCGAGTCGAACATGGCCCCCGGCATGGGCACCCTGACGTTGAAGCCGTTCCTGTTCCCTGTGATCACCGGCAGCATGTCCGGGGCGAAGCCCGAGGTCGCCTGGGTGACTTTAAAGGTGACATTTCTCAGGTCCATCACTCCGATGCTCATATCCTCCAACATGGCCAGCTCCTCACCTTTAACACACAAGGAGTCATCACTTTTGTATCGGCTTGGACGTTTACTTGTTGGGTTATTTCCCTCGCCTGCCTCTTCCTTGCGTTTGGGTCCTTTTGCATTTCACCAACCCTGCCAGTGCCGCCATCAGCCAATTAGCAGAGTCGTCTATCACAATGTATGTTTTCATGCTCATCTCACACTAGAGTTAATCTGCAATTTGCATTTGGCAGCTTTGCTGGAGGTTTACACTCTCACATACACACACACACCCTCACACATCCTTACCATAGGTGCTGAGCAGGCCTTCATACTGCACCAGTAAGCCAATGGTGTGAAGCTGCCTGAGGAAGCCGGCGTCACAGAGAGAGTTTCTCAGCTTGATGACGAAGCCGCAGATCAGCGCCGTCAGCTGTAAGAAGCAAAACTCATCAACGCTGCGACAGACGGACAGTTTAAAATGCATAGGCTATGACGCACAAAATGACACAAAGACAGAAGAGCTGGAAGTTGACGTACTGTCTGGCAGAAGACGACGTCGCGGCGGTACTGCAGCGTGAGGCTCATGGCGATGGTGGGGGCGTTGTCCTGCATCAGCAGGAACACCATGGCCTTCTTGGCCTTGTCGCTCATCAGAGACGCACAATCTGTCAGCGTGGCGAGGAGCGGGTACAGCGCCTCGCTCCACTCACCTGCAGACACCGCCGTTATTTCGTCATTACGCAATAACTTAATACAATGAAAATGTTACTATATTGTAAACAATTCAACATTACACATAAGTAACACAACTACTGGTTTAATCCTCCGTCCAGCACATACAGGATTACTTAAAAGGGATACTGCTCTCACCTGGGGACGTCTTTTCTACTTCTGGGATGATCTCTACGAGTGACAGAAAGCACACAATCACACTTCTACTCAACATTATGTGTGTGTGTGTGTGTGTGTGTGTGTGTGTGTGTGTGTGTGTGTGTGTGTGTGTGTGTACGTGTACCTTTCTTGGTGCTGCCCTGCTCCTCGTCGGCGAGCAGGAAGACGTCCTCTGAGCTACTGTCACTCTGGAGTTTGTCTCGCTGCAGCAGCCGGTCCACCCTCTGGATCACACACTCCAGGCTCTTATCAACATTTAGCCAAACCTTCTCCTGCACACAAACACATTACACATGAACTTGAACAAAAAAAAAAAAAACTACATGAACACATCAAAGAGGCAGATGGACTGTTTTTCTTACCCACTCCTCCTCATGCATGTCCGCCTGCAAGGAGGAGCGCTTGTTTCTACTCCCGTCGTGGCCCTCCAGAGCAGCCGCATGGCGAGAAGGCGAGATGGCAGCTCGAGACGGGGAGGTGGGGTGGCGGGAGGGGGAGCGTGACGGGGAACGAGAGGATGGTGACAGGGAGGAGGAGGACGGGGACGGGGTGCTCTGCAGGGTGGTGTCTGGGCGGGCGGCTGCCAGGGCGAGGATGGCCGAGGACAGCAGCTTGGAGTCGCACGCCGTCACCAGCTGACGAGTCTGCGTGGAGGAGGAGAGAAACCAGAGAGGAACCGGAGAGGCTGGTGAACTATAGCTGCACTGTGGGTATTACATTTAAAGTGACCTGAGGCAAAACATGCTCTTTAAAGCTCATAAACCGTGACATTATAAATAAGGGAGAAAAGGCAGACTACTGTTTTTACCTTTTTTACATTTTCTGTTTGCAGTGAGTGATGTTTAATATTATAATGTTTGTGCATAAAACTACATGTGATTTTATGTATGGTATATTATGTTTTAGATCATTTTTTAAAATTTAAATCAATGGGACCCAAAACCCAATTAAATTAAATTAAATTAAAGCAAAGTGTTTCTGTGACTCAGAAGTTTGCTGATGATGTTGTAGTCTGATAAGATATGATTTATCTGTTGTAAAATATTCTAATAGTCCTTCTTTTTACTGCAATTCTCTGTCAAAATTGAATAGAAGTGATAATTTCTATGAAGTCAATAAGAGTTGTGATAAAAAGCTGAGTGATATCAAACAGAGAAGGAACTTTAACACAGCGCTCTCCCACCTTCTCTGTCAGGATGGCCAGGGTTCTCTCCAGAGCGTTGGCCGAGCGCTCCTTGGCGGCTCGAGACAGACGTTCAGTGTAGTAACACACTTGTGTCTTCAACGTGTTTATCTGACCAATCAGCTCCTTCGCTTTCACGACGTCCTGAGGTTGGTACGCCATCCCTTTAGAGCCCGAACTGGCAGAGCTTTGGGTGTGAAAACCGACGGAGAAGATGAGAACACACAGCAGGAACAAAACACAAACAAAAACACACACAAAAACACACACACACACACACACACACACACACACACACACACACACACACACACACACACACACACACACACACACACACACACACACACACACACACACACACACGTAGTCTCACCTTTCCTCCTCATAGGTGCTGATAGAGGAAGGCAAAAGAAATCCCAATTAAAAGGTTGATAGTCACTAATGGAATCAAACACCGCCATGAAACCCATGTATTTGGCTCCACTCACTGTTTCCTGGCTTCGTCCAGCTTGTGCAGCAGCTTTCGGAGGCCGCAGCCTTTAAAGCCTTGATGATGTGCTGCAGGTGCACCAATAGTCACAATGTCGTACGTCCGGTCTGATCAGAGGACGGGAAATTAAGAGTATAAGATAAGATACTGAACAAACAATGTCATTAAAGCCCTTGGCCACACATACAGTAGGCATGCAGTACAAATAAACCTACCGTAGCCAGACTCTCCCTGCACTCTCATCCTCTGGACGTGCAGGTTAGTAGGAATAAACTCCAACTTCCTCTCAGCTTTCAAGGTACTCGACTTAAATGACGGACCTGAGAGGGAGCAGAAAGTTGGATACAGATCTCTATACTCTGTAATAGGTTGTAAATAAGTCCCAATGTGATATTTTTACATGGGAGTCTTAATATATACAGTATAAGTTGTCGCACTGGTTATCTCAAGCAACAAAATGTATTTAATTTTACTTAAAGGGGCAGACAACGCTGAAGTATTGCAGTCACATAATATTTTCAAAAAACAGGTGTTAGAGGCAGAGACAAAGACACTGGATTCTACTCCCACATGACACTTAAAGGGCTAGTACGTTGTTTTCCTGTGATCTTTTAGCAGAGATAGAACATAATATTCAGAACTATGTTTTTGTTAATGTAAAATCACCTGACATTTATTGCGTAATGTAAAATTGACGTGTTAGACACAGCGTGTGTTTCTTACCTTTGTATTCGTGCAGGTCACTGATAGTCTCCTGGTAGGTGAGGATGATGGTCTGATACTGGGTGATGATCTGCCTCCTGAGGTTCTCCCAACATGCAGAAAGCTCACCCAGTTCCTCCAGCTCACACACCCTGCACGACACACACACACACATGAATTTCCAGGCATCCAGCTGAGGCTCTGATGACCTCACAGCTTGCTGTTAATGCAGCTTGTTCAATTAAGGGCGGCACCCGCATCACAAGCAAGAATGTCAGCAGTGGGAGTTTCTTTGTACGATCGTGATAATACGATAATAGAGAACATACATACATAAAGAACGAGGACACGCTCATTTCTGTTGAGTGGGCACATGAAAAACCTTTTTTTCTTGCACACATGCTGCAAAGTTCTTTTGAATTTTTTAAGAAAACATTCAAGTTTGAGTCCAAAAATACAATATTATTAAAAACTATTCTTGCGTAATGTTGAACTCACTATGAATGTATTTTTTAAAATATTGAATATCATTAAACCACAAAAAAAAGTGTTATACATGACAAAGATTGATGGCGTTAAAGTAGGTAAAGGTAAGTAAAAGGGGACTCAGAGAGGTGGCACAGGTGATCAATACCAATTAACCATTACCTGACGGCGTCTTCCTCCAGCAGCAGCTTGACGAACTGCCGAGGAATATGCAGGGAGAGCGAACTCTCCGCCATCTGCTCCAGGATCCGAAGGTGGTTCCCGTCGGTGGTGGGGAGCCGGTACGTCCGTGACATGACGCCCCCGAACACTGAAGCAGACGGAAACGTCACGGCGTTGAATCACCAGGACGCCACACGGACGTTGATACTTAGTTCACACAGACGCACACTCACCAGCCTTGAGCAGCGGGTCTTTACACAGAGATGAGGACTTGGATTTCATGCCCATGGATTCAGTCAGGCTTTCATCAACAGCGAGAACCATCTGACCAAAAAAAAAACAATAATGTTAATGAAAAATGTTGCTGCAGCTACATATGTATTATACATTTTCATTAAGCAGAAGTTTGGCCCAATAAAAAGTCAGAAACAGTGATGCCCATCAGTTTTACCAAGGTTGTGAAATTTCAGATAAGATATACATATGTTTTTTTATCACATAAGATGACAAAAAGTAAAAGATGCTCACAATTGAGAAACTGCAATTAAAAATGATTTATATACAGTAAATCAATTGTAATAATAGTGGTTGATTATTTTTCTGATAATTTTAGTTTCATGGGAAAAAAGGAAACTGAAGTATTTGTGATGTGTCTTGAACGCACCCTTCCATTGACCGTGTCTCCTCTCTGTAATCTCGCAGCGGGCGCTCTCTGCTCACGCTTCTCCTCGATCTGCCAGGCGATGACGGTGATGTTCCCCACGCGCTCCTTCTCCGCCGACCTGACCCACAGAGGCAAACGGGCGAATCAAACAATCCCCGAACCCAAAAAACCCAGCAAGCAGCGGCTATCGGTGTGTGAGCCGGTTTACCTGAGAGTCAGGTGCAGTCTGTGGTGTTTGTCCTGCAGCAGCTCTTTCACAGAAAACATGGACGAGCCCAGCATGTACATCTGACACGTAAACACACGAGGATTTAGAGGATTTCACCCAGATGAGTGTGGCTTAAGGAGGGTTTAGCAGATCTGAAGACAGTGGAATGATGGTTTTGTGTTACCGTGCCCTGTGTGCGGTCCTTTACGTCGTAGACGGAGAGCTTGACCTGAGTCTGCTGGGTGATCAGAGAGTCCTGGAAGAACGCCACGCTGCTCAGGAAGATGGGGTTACTGGTGCCCTGGAGACGGAGAGAGAGGGATGAACTGGTTTTTAGAGTCTCCCAACAGCTGGCAGGACGCAAACAGAGGGGACAACGGTGGTGTACCTCTATGATTTCCGTTTGGGCGTGCTTGGTCCAGAAGGCCTGGGGTGGCGTGGTGCAGCTGACGGCCACGAAGCTGGTCGGCTTCCGGTCCAGAGAGGGAGTGACCAGCTCGCTGCAGGCTGCAGCATCGTCGACACACAGGAGGAGATGACAGACGTCGGGGTTTAACGGTGCTCGCTAATCCGTGGCCTTTTTTCTGATCGTAGTATTTCCCAGCTTTCCTACTTTCTCTATCTATCTTTAAAAAGTCTACTTTATTTTTCTCTCGGTTTTAGCCAACACTACATAAACAGATGTAAACTGTTTTCATCTGCTGACTTAACACACGTTTGGTGCACTATTCAGGTTTTACTGCAACGTGTGCAGCTGTGCATCTATGGCTTCTTTCTAAACGTATTCCAAAGACATAAGTCGATTCCTGCACACGTATCACTCCTGCATTGATTTATTAACAAAAAAGAAGAGTTGACACCTCCAACACAGCTGTGAACCATCATGCAATGATGGGCTGCATTTAAGCACATCTCACTTTGACTGCGGATGTCTTGAATAAAGGGGCCTTGTGACCAAAATGTCGGCTCTCTTTTTTTAAATAAATCCATGCAGAGGTGATAAATGTGTGCGGGAATGGACTTTTTTTTTTTCTTCAGAGGAATTACTTCCCTGCACAACAAAGGAGGCAAAGCTTCTCTTCTTCTTGGACTTACCCACACTAAACTCCAGCACCGGCTCGTCTGGATCCTGACTGTTGCCTGGAGGATGGAGAGAAAAGAGGAAGGAGGGAGGTCTTTTTAACGCCCTGCTATTTCATCGGTGAAGTAAACACGTTACCATGGTAGCAGTTACTTAGTTACCTGAGAGAGCCAGCCCCATCATCTCGGCTGAGAGATCAAACGTGTTGGCCCGGTACACCGACCACGGCCGATGGCGGGGGCTGCGCTCCTTCCCGGACATGGTCAAAGGTTCACGTCGGGGCTGAGGACAGATTTTACAGCAAAAAAAGGGGGCGAAGAGCAAAACGACGTCGACTCCAAATCAAAACCCCAAGTCAGCCGTTTGGTTTTCCCCTTTTTCGTTGATCTCACGCGTTTGTCAGGGATAAATCTGAAAAGAAGAAAAGAACAAAGTGATGGTGTGCTGTCCCCACGGAAACAGCCTGAACCCTTTGATGCTGATGTGGTGGCGGATGAGCTCGGACGCATCAGACAGGATGAGAAAAACGGCTCCTAATTTCACCACGATAGTGTCTACTGGCTGCCCACATGCTCGGCATCGCATCACAGTCTCCAGCACACATGGCTAAAGCAATGAAGGGCTAATTGTCTGTTGGCACGATGCTCCATTCTGGGATGAACAGCGTATGAGAGTTGAGCAGTTTCCTCGTCAGTGTTATCACTCTTCCCTCTGATAATGTGCGAATATAGGCAGCGTGAAAAACAAATCAGTGGAGAGGAAGAGTGTGACTTTTCCAGAGAGCTGCAGCACACCGAAGCTTCACCTTGGACCTGCACTTATTTCTATACAGCCTTTCTAGTCTTTATCAACCACTCAAGACTCTTTATTCAGTCTGCATTCACACCCTGACGGCCGAGGAGCCGCCGGCCCATCACGATCTAATCTGATCTAGCTCATTCAAGCCGATTGCACAGCCTTCCGGGGGCAATTTGGGCTTCGGTATCTCACCCAAAGACACGGCAGCATGCAGACTGCAGGAGCCGGGGATCGAAGCCACCGATAGCAGGATGACTGGCTCTGCCTCTGAGTCACAGCCGCCCCAAATCTCCCCCTCTATCTCCTCATGCTATTTGTGCTTTCCTGGAGATTTGTTTTCCATCTTTCAAATGTCAAACGCACAGACAGTCATTGAGGTGAATGTCACCGGACCAGCGAAATGACCAGGATTAATCCTCTAGGAGCCACAAATATAAATATCAAACTTGCATGTAATCTGGCCAGCAGTTAGTATGATATACTGCTCTTAAACAAATGGTTAGATGATGTCTCTGCACATCTGACATCTCAACGTGTGAGAATTTAATCAAATGTTGTTTTTTTTATTCCTGCAAAGCATAAAGAAGTATGAATATGAACCAGGGAAGAAGAAGCGAGGCGCAGAGGAAGAAAGAGAACAAATGTGAAAGGTTAAGAGCAAAGGAAAGTGGTCTGCTGACTAACGTGAGCTGAAAGGTGCTTCAAATCGCCCTCAGAGGTGAATGTTTACATTTCACGACTCAGTTAACATTTCTTCTCCAGTGCTTGCTTTTCGCATTTCTCTCCTTCTCATCGTTAACATCCACAGACCCGGCAGGCCGAGGGAATATCTGGTGCTCCCAGTGTTTGTGTGTTTCTGTTCATTTAACTTTACACCGACAAAAGGAGGACAAATGTTGCATTCATGTGAAAGGACACACACAAATTAATCTTCACAGCCACACAAAGTAAATCCAGAGTGTGAGCGTGATGCTCTGTGCCAGTTTAATCCGTCTTTTGGCACCTTCGTGTGAAACGGAAACAGATGACAATTACGGCGGCGTGGATGCTCTGCCTCATTAGGCGTGTGCGACTTGTTGTCGGTGTGAGCGGCCTTTTGAAAATGCTGTAATCTGCCAGGGGCGCTGCTGGGAGGGGGGGCTCTCGAGGAAACCCACAGTGGATCTAATGGAAATCCACAGGGAGTCACGGATCATCATCATCTTCACATCTGTCAGCTACATGCAGTCTGGGAGCGGGGCTGAAAACCTGTCAATCAACTGATTTATCAATGGATGGGGAATCGATTATCACCCGTTTTCATGGCTGCTTCATGGAACTTTCTATGCTTCCAAACAAACATTTGTTTTTTATATCATTATTTACTAAATATCTTTGGGTTTTGGACTGTTGGTTGGAGAAAACGAGACATTTGAAGACGTCCCGTGCCATTTCTATGGATGACTAATCAATTAATCATAGAAATATGTACAGATCTGCAGATTATTTTATCTATTTTATTATTCTATCTTCTCTTTTCTCCAGAAAAATAGTGATAAAATGCCCATTTCAATTACTTCTCACGTCTCAAAGTGCTTGTTTTATTCAACAGGCACTTTTATTTAACAGTCCAAAACACAATAATATTACATTTATAATAATATAAACAAAGAAGCAGGTCAAAATAACTACTAATGAATTCACAGTTGATGAACTCACAGATTAACTGACCTTTCAGCTCCACAACGAAGGATTATTAAGCGCTCACACTGATAAAAGGCTGAATGCTGACCAGCTCCACGGCTGCTGCTCTGCTGGTGACCTCTGACCTCCAGAAGGCAAAACCGGTCACACGTTGGCCGGTTTGGTTTTCGAGCTTTAAGGGAAGAAGACGGTACCCTACACACATCGTCGAGGAAGCGAGTGAAGTGGTGAAGTTGGGGAGGACAACGAGGATTCAGGTGGGTCTCGTGGTTCTCAGTCCTTTGGGACAAATCTGGAGATGAAGCTGACCCAGATAGTGAGGCTGGCGGGACACAGCTGCCCCCCCTGCAGATGCTGTCAGCACCGGCTGCACTGCAGTGCTTCTTTCTCACTCAGATATCCTCTTCCTCCACTCACCTCCTCCTCATCCCTTTAAACCTCTCCCAAACATCCCCCTTCTTCTGCTAAGTCATCATCCCTCCCCTTTTTTTCCCCTCTTTTTGTGCTCCAGTCGTCTCCCTTTCTCCGTGTCCCACCGTAACCCCGGCGTCCCTCTCAATTTCAATCTATTGATCCCGATTCAGTCCAGAGCTGAGCAGGCCTGATCCTCCTGCCCCCCGTGGAGTCTGATCTACAGTCTGATATGCCTGATGTGGAAATGTTACTGCCGTAACCACGGACGCACGGATCCATCGGCACATCTTTACCATGCTCTCTGATTGGATCGATCAAAGAGGGGCAGAACATGCAAACGTGTTCACTCCCAGGAGAACATTTACACACACACACACACACACACACACACACACAAGGGTGAGGAGGAAATGACGTCACGCATAAAGACGCTCTTGTTACCCAGACAGCAGTAAAGTGAGAAACCTTTGATGACAAATGAATGGAGTCTTGTTGATGATGCTAGAGGATGAGACACAGGGTGGATCTCTACTGTACGTAGCAAGAGAAACACACGCACACACACACACACACACACACACACACACACACACACACACACACACACACACACACAGATGCAATAGAGGTGAGACAGTGTCATTTAGTTCCCTCTCTGTTATGGAAAGAGTGAAAACAATAACTCAGCAGATCACATCTAAATCCTTTCCGCTCTGCTGGGAGCATCTGGGAGGCCTGCAATCCCGTCACACGTTCCATGACGTTGAGCAACACATCCGGTTTAAGATATAATATGTATTAAAAACACACAACAGCACATATATGTAACATTATTCTCCTTAACCCCACCATCAACGCGCCTTTTTTGTAAACTGCGTAAACAGGGTGGCATCCGTGCCATCCAGTTCTATTTATGGCTCACTGGCCAATAACATTGCCATTATACTGCAAGTGTGGATTCATATTTATCCCCTCACAATAACAAGTATTGCGTCATGATGTGAGCTGCCTCAGTGATGCTGCTGCTGCTGCTGGACGTGCAGCTCAATTAACAGCATTTATAAGAACAGATTAAATCGACATCAGCTGTTTGAGCTACGGCTATAAGGCTGTGATCACGTCTTGTTCTGCCCCTGCTGCGAGGTGCGATTCCCCTCTTTACGACAGCATCTCTCCCGGCGTGAACAAAACGCCCTCGACACACCGCGAAATGATGAGATGTCACGTGATAAACGCACGCAGAAATACATTTATATCGTACCGTTTGGAGAAATGCGAAGGCTTCTCTTCTCGTTGATGCGCATCCTGGTTGCTACTCGACGATGTCTGCAGTCGAGACTCGCCCTGACTCCCTCTGACACATCGGGCTGTAACTGCTCCACCGCACGCAGCGTCTCCTTCTCTCCACTGGGGGGCGCTGTCGGCCACCACCAGATATAACCTCACATGGAGAAAGCGTGTGTAGTTTTTTTTGTTTTTTTTGTTTTTACATTGAGAAAAATAACAACATCTCTGTCGAATTAAGCAGCACAAGTAAGAAATGATAATTAGAATAAATACTAATAAATACTAACTAATAAATACTGTAACATGTTGTTTGTTATAGAATTGTCAGATTTGGGTGAAGAGTATTGTATTCTTTTTTTTCTAAGTTAAGTGGAGAGTCCAAAGAAAGTGCCACTTGCTTTCTTTATACAAATTCATAAAATGAAATAAATAAAAGACTATTATTGAGACGTTGTAATGATAATTATTGATATATTATAATTGACATAAAACCTCATATTATGGGGAACTGTGGTTAAAAGTGGTAATTTTAACCACTTTAAAGAAAAAGAAAAAAAAGAAAAACTCAAAATAATGCATAATTTCTGAAAATAGTGTGAGACCTCAAAATATTGACTTAATAATTCATAAATTATTTAGTTTCACTTTTATTCCGACAGAGGCGGAAATGGGCTTCCATACAGAATGACACCTTTGTGAGCAGACGTTTCACGTTGCGAGTTAAACCAATTAAATTTAGCCTGTTTTAATAAGATAAACTTACAAAGAAGCCAAGAAATGTGTATTAATATTTTCATGTCTCAGTGAAACACTCCATTTAAACTTTACGCTCTAAACCACTTTAGATAAATCTGAGAAAACTGTTGAAACTCGCATCCAGGAAACCGGTGTCACCGAAACTTAGCAGTGGTCCCTGAATGGCCCGCGGTCACACCCGTCTTTATCTGGTTCTGGTGACGACCAATCAGAGCGGGGCTCGGGGCCGCGCCCCAGCCTGTATCGGAACTCGTGGACGCGCTGCAGGTAAACCACAGGTGTGTTGTCCGCGCTTTGAAGGAGATTAACTCGTACCATGACACCGTGACTTCCCGGGATCCGTTCACTTCTTCTTCACCGGTCAACATGGAGTGAGATTAGTTTATTGATCAACTTTTAGAAGTGAAGCTGATTTTTTTTTCTCTCTTTTCGACTAAAGTTGGATTAATTGATATTCGCTGTTTTTCTACACAATGGATTTAAGCATCGCCGGACGAACAGGGACCCTCCTCGTTATCATCACGTTCTCTAGTCTTCTGTGCGGCTCCAGAGGAGAAATCCCTCCCAAACCAACCGGCGGGGTCACGATCCTGCCCCCGGTGAAGCCTGATAATGGCCCCCAGGCCTTCCCGGACGCAGAGAAGGCAAACATGCCAGTGTTCACAATGGATTACCCAAGAATACAGATCCCGTTCGAGATCACCCTATGGGTGCTGCTGGCTTCATTTGCAAAGATAGGTGAGTTAACAGTAATGCTGGTTGGAGGTTAATAATGGGTGTGACCTTATCATGGAGGGTGAGCTCTCTCCTGTTTTTGAATTAAAGTGTCCGTCTCTGTTCTCTAGGTTTTCACGTGTACCACAAGATCACCATCTGGGTGCCGGAGTCGTGTCTCCTGATCAGCATCGGCCTGATCGTGGGTGCCATCATGCACTCGGTGCACGAGGAGCCCCCCGCCGTGCTCTCCAGCAACGTCTTCTTCCTCTACATGCTGCCCCCGATCGTCCTCGACTCGGGCTACTTCATGCCCACCAGGCCCTTCTTTGAGAACATCGGCACGGTCCGTTACAAATCATCTTCGTTATCTTCTTCCTCCCCCCTCCCTGAAGACACCTTGACCGTTCCCCCTCTGTGTTTGCAGGTGCTGTGGTTTGCAGTGGTGGGGACTCTGTGGAACAGCATCGGCATCGGCATGTCTCTGTTTGCCATATGCCAGATTGAGGCGTTCGGCGTGCAGGACATCAACCTGCAGGAGAACCTGCTGTTCGCCGCCATCATCTCGGCCGTGGACCCCGTGGCCGTGCTGAGCGTGTTCGAGGACGTGTCGGTGAACGAGCAGCTCTACATCGTGGTGTTTGGGGAATGCCTCTTCAACGACGCCGTCACTGTGGTGAGTGGAGCCCAGGATATTTTTGTTTTTTGTTGTCGTGCCCTTTACCCTCAAGCTGAGACTTGCTGCAACAAGCCGGCCTACTTTGGGAAACCTCCGGGCTGCTGCTTGTTATGAAAACACGCAGAGCAAATGTTAAAGGCATTTCAGGGGCCCGGCATGCCAGTGGGCCCTTATGTGTGGTGGGTTAGAATAAAGGGGAAAGTGCTGCAACCGGTGTGGGAACAAAGCAGATCACACACACATTGTTCTCCATGTTGTAACTCCACCTCCCATTTAAAGACCCAGTTGGGACCCTTCATTTCAGGACGGCTATTATGTGAAATCCAGTATCGTTTTGTCAGAAAGGCTCGGCTCGGGTTTCATTAGATGGTGTTAGTGCGCCTGTAGGGGAATGTCATCTGTGAACAGATAAAAGTCTTTAAAAGTGGATGTGAGGTGATGCTAGAGACGAGAATCGGATGCGTCCACACAGACCTGAGCCGCGTAGCGTTGGAAGCCTGTTTGCTTAGATGCGGCCAAACCAGTTTGTGAGGTCACTGTAGCATTTGGGCTGCGTGGGCGGAGTTAACACATGCAGACAAAATCCTCTGAAACTTGACTGAACTGAGCTCAAATTTCTGCCCACACCACCCTCGTCTTATTGTGTCCACAACACGGCCACTCCCAATTACAGCGCCCTTAGCTCCGCCGAGGCGACCCTTTTGTTTAGGACACAGTAGCAGAGATGATGCAGAAAGACAAACATTTACCCAGGAGACCGGGAAAGCCCAGGCGCGGCGTACGCAGACAGCTTTGTGTTGCAGAATTGCACCCCGCTAAACAAGATGTGATGTTTGCCCAAGAGTGCAAATACTTAGGATGAGCTACTTCAGCCTGGAGGTGGAGGCGACCCACAGGAATTCCTGCAGGATCCTCTTATTAAAGAGACGTCCCAGAGTTCCTAGCTCCGCCCCTCGTCCTGGGTTATCACCTGTATCATCTGAATTCTCCATATGCAAATTGAAAACTGTCGCCACCTCACTCGACACACAGAGCTGCTTTTACTAGATGTTGTAAACCCTGGAGTTTGACAGGCTCGTCCCTGTGTCTGGGGAGGTTTTTCTTATTAACAAATCCCATGAAAAGACTCAAACCCACAATGACTCCATCTACCAACAATCATCGTCTTTGTAGACGTACAGCATATTCCTGGTGCCATAGAGCTCCATTGTTCTCCAGGAACTATTTAAAAACACATCAGCGAGCCACATTGTTGTCCTGACATCTTCCTCCACGTAGCTTATTTAGAGACAATCCCACCTACTCCCGCCAAACCAAACCATAAAAGTAAAATGGATTTTTTGCAAATAATTGGCTTGGGGCTGAATTTGGGAAGTATTAAGGCAGATTATTTTGATTTTAACAATATAATAGTAGCCATCTGCTAGTAAACATGATGTGAACTTCCTTGATCCAAATGAGACACAATCCTGTCAGTTCAATGTGAATCTCTGATTGTCACCTTAAAGAGAACTATGTGCTCTCTGTATGGTACGCTGTCTTTGCTTTGGGCTTTCGCATAATTTCCAACATCTACAAATGTCTTGCTTTCTCTGAAAATGTACTTTTAATGTTTGTGTGACGGCAGATTAAATGTCCACACCACTATGAAAACAGCAGAGTCTTTGTCTGAACAGAGGAAAAGGATGAAAGCCGGTCGCTCCTAATGTTCCCTTTTTTCCGTGACTCATTCGGTGCGCTTGGTGAAATCAGATTATCAAATTGCAAACAGTGCAGAGCAAATATTTCATAAATCACTTGTTATCTGCAACTGTGTCATTAGAGGCCACAGCCCCTGACATCACCCGTGACCTCACAGGGATTTGTGCATACAAAGCTGCACATAAAGACCATGGTTCACGTGTGTGTGTGTGTTTTCAGGTGTTGTACAACATGTTCAACTTTGTGGCGGAGATGCCGGTGGTGGAGCCGGTGGACGTTTTCCTCGGGGTGGCGCGGTTCTTCGTGGTCGGGCTCGGCGGGATGGGCTTCGGCATCCTGTTTGGCTTCGTGGCCGCCTTCACCACGAGGTTCACCTCCCGGGTCCGAGAAATCGAGCCGCTCTTCATCTTCATGTACAGCTACCTGGCCTACCTGGTGGCCGAGCTCTTCGCCATCTCCTCCATCATGGCGTGAGTAGATTCAAACCTTTTATTTTGAAAAGGCTGGAAGGAGACGGCGGGAATCACAGCAGCTCTCTTGTCTTCCTGCAGCATCGTGACCTGCGCTCTCACCATGAAGTACTACGTGGAGGAAAACGTGACCCAGCGCTCCTGCACCACCATCCGCCACGTGGTCAAGATGCTGGGCTGCATCTCCGAGACCCTCATCTTCTTCTTCCTGGGCGTCGTCACCATAACAACGGAGCACGAGTGGAACTGGGGCTACATCCTGTTCACCTTGCTGTTTGCGTTTGTGTGGAGGGGTCTGGGTAAGGACGGGGCGGGGGGTATCTGGAGGTCAGGTCTTGTTTGTCTTGGCGTCAGTCCCCATTGACTTTATGTCTTCCACAAAGGAGAAAAAAACTTCTAGCAAGCAAACATGGGTGATTTTTCTTTCCTTCCCAGGCGTCTTGGTGCTGACTCAGATCATCAACCCTTTCCGCACCATCCCGTTTAACCTGAAAGACCAGTTTGGTCTGGCCTACGGTGGTCTGCGAGGGGCAATTTCCTTCGCCTTGGTCTTCACTCTTCCTGATAACATCGGACGCAAGCAGCTCTTCGTCACCGCCACCATTGCGATCATCCTCTTCACGGTCTTTCTCCAGGTAGGGAGTGTGTCTGTGGGCTTCGGCTCAAAACATTTGAGCTGTTTGCTGCTGATCGTTTGTCTTTCTAACTTTTATAAGTCTGGTATCAAACAATGTTTGTCTTTGTAACCGAAGCAGTCGAATCAAATGGAGTCTCAGTCGGAGAGAAGCAGACATGACTTTCCTTTTTAAACTGGGAAAACACAGAATTTGATTTCATTATCCAATAATCTTTTGGGTTTTTGGATGAAAGGAACTCGCATTGCAACTCAATGTGAGACCAAAGTGGTCAAACGGTTCCTTGTCTGCCAAATCAACCAGAGCAGCTCTACATTGGAAGCCGTTTATATGATTTGTTATTGAGATGGCCGAACTTGTGACAGTCGGCCTCGTAATGTTTTTCTGGGTTCTGCTGACTCTGCGATCTTTCCCCTCTCTCCTCCACAGGGCATCAGCATTCGACCTTTGATCGAGTTCATCAATGTCCGCAGAACCAACCGCAATCTGGACACCATCAACGTGGAGGTTCACTGCAGGGTACGCTCCAGATTGGGATTGTTGTAACGGCTGATAGTATATAGATATATTTTTTTAAATATCACGGTGTTAACAGTGGTCTCACTTTGCTCTCAGCTCATGGAGCACACCATAGCTGGCATCGAGGACCTTTGTGGACAGTGGAGCCACTTCTACTGGAAGGACAAGTAAGAAGTTTCTGCTCATCAAGAAGCTTTTACTGAGTCACGTTACTTCCTTCTCGTTTGAAAGAGGCAGAATCTGCAGTGAAACTGGAGGAGAGATTGTGGGTTTAGTTTACCTGCTCTCCGTTTCCTCCTTTGTTGTTTTCTTTGGCGATGTCATTGTTCTCTCCGGGACGGTGTGGGAACGTTGACTTTGGTGTCGTGTTCAGCTTCCGCCATCTTTTCTTCATCTGAAATATTTCTTCTTTTGAATCTTTTCCGTCACAGTTTAAGTTACGACATTATTCTAATAGTTTTGTGTACCTGCAGCAGCTAATAACCTTTTCTTTTTAGAATACACCTTTTCTTTATTTTGCACAATGCTATCATTTATACCTTTTGAAATAACATTCATTGTGTGATTGTTTTACTTGAGGGAAAATCTTTAACATTTCTTCATACTTTTTGGTGAAAACTTGTTATATATTTTGTTTAAATGTAATATTTGACACGCTGTCATCCTTTTATCTTCTCCCACGTCTCTTTCTCAACTCCTCCCTTCAGCTTTAACACTCTTCATGCTTCTCTTGGGAGACGGGTTCCTCAAGAATGCAAATTTTGTGTCATGTGTGTGTCTGAGTCATGCTGTGAAAATTGTTTATTCTGTCCTGGTACTCCGGCACATTGCACTGGGTTAACTCACTTTAAACACAGGGCCTGTAATATGACGTCAATCCAGCAGGACAGTGATCCCAAACCTACAAATAGCCAGTTGCATGTTCTTGATTTGAGCGGGTCAATCACATGGCCTCAATTCTCCCGATCATGTGTTTCATTACCGAGGACCAGCCTGAATGCTAAAAGCCTCCCATCTCCATCGGATCAGAGTGCAGATTGTTGCAGCAGGGAAGTGACAGAGCACCAAGCGTCTGAAGGAGGACGTGGGTCGGAGATTTCACCCTGCTGCAAAGAAATTGAAAATACATTTTTTATTTAATACAGATAAACAATTAAAAATACTTCTATACACAGAATGAAGCATGAAAAAATAAAATAAAAGGTAACCTTCCTAATATTATAAAAAATAGACAAATAAAGAAGTTAGTAGAAGAGAAAGTTGCAATAAAAAAATGTAAACATAAAACAATTGTATATAATAAAACATAATATTTGACATAGTATACTTATGAGTGTAGTTGTGTAGTCAGAGGGTATTTTTAGGGTGTAATAGATCTCTGTTTTATCACCCTGCTAATATGGCTGACATGCTCCTTCATTACAAACACACCGTTGGTTTTCATCCCAAACCGTCCATCTGTAACCCCGTCTGTGTCTCCCTCAGGTTCATGAAGTTCAACAATCGAATCCTGCGGAGGATCCTGATCCGAGACAACCGGGCCGAGTCCAGCATCGTGGCGCTGTACAAGAGGCTGGAACTGCAGAACGCCATGGAGATCCTGGACACGGTCTCCGGAGACATCAGCGCTGCTCCGTCCATCGTCTCCCTCTAGTATGAACCCGCCATCGCGTCTCTCTGTTTCTCCGCTGAATGCGCCGCCTCCAGATTCTCTGTGCAGATCAAAAATAATCCGTTTTCATCCGTCTTCTAGTGAGGAAAAGAAAAGCTCTGCTAAACCCAAGAAGAAGTTCCTGGCTGCTGACCTGAAGAGCATGCATGACATCCTGTCCAAGAACATGTACAAGATCAGACAACGGGTGAGATGTTAAATAAGTCGTAGTAAAAGTAATAAAGTGGTGGGTTTGAGTGCAAGTTCAGTCACAAGCAAGTACTTTAACTTGTTGTTAATTTAATAACATTATGCATGTTTACTGAAGGAGCAGTAATGCAGGACTTTTACATGTGATCAGGTGGATCAACGTCCTTTTTAACCTAGTTTGACAAACTGTTTATCCCAAGCACTGAAACCCGGTGGGGTTTTGCATAGATGCAGACTGTGGTCGGCAGTACTTTTCCATTGGTGACATGACATCACCCACAGAGACACTTTGATGACAAATAGGGAGCATGTGCTTCTCTTCCTGGGCAGAAGAATCTCCTGACTGCCTTAATAGCAACGTTAACACATCCTGAGTTCATCCAGCAAATCAGTCTTCTGTGCCATTTTTAAAAAGTCGCATTTAACCTTTTTTCTGTATTTGACACTCACAGTTCACAGAACAAGATGTTTGATGGGCTCATATTCTGGAGCGGCAGCGTTTCATTGACATGCAACATTTCTCTAAAGAGCAATGGCAACCTTTTGAGAGTGTTTTGAACTGTTTGTTTAAGGTCTAACTCAGGACAGGAAGACGCTGACAGTGATGCGTACGCTGCGTGGTTTGTTAGCTCGTAAAGATCAAACGGACACAGCGACCCTTTCAGTTCAGACGGGCGTGGCCAGTTTTGGTCGAGCTTTGAAGAGCTCTATCTCCTCTGAAAGCATTTTAACTGTATTTGTCCATTAGCTGTGGTTGTAATCTTCGAGGTCGCCTGTTGACTCACGTCCAAAACGGTGGCGTCTCCTCACTTGGAAGCATCCGTTAGCGGCCTAAATCTCCTGTTTCATGATTTTATCTTGTGTCTTTCTTGTTTGCTTTAACCAGACGGTGGCGTACACAAATAAGCATGCTCTGCCCAACGACAGCCACACCAGAGAGATATTGATAAGGCGCCACGCCAGCATCCGCCGCAGCCTCCGACCCGGCAGCTTCCAGTCGTCGGTAAGCAGGAAGCTGTCTAACTGTGGCTGGTATTGACATAAAAACAACGCATCCCTCGTTCATTATTCACCTTTTTTTAATCTTGCCATTCTCTCCACCCTGCTGTTTTATTCCCTTATTGTCATCAGGTGGTGCCCAAATCCCACAAATACTTCTCTCTTCCTGCCGGGAAAAGTCTTGACTCAAAGTTCCCTCCTGGGAGGCAGAGCTACACAGGTAAGCTTCTCAAACTGCTTTCAACCACAACATCCAGTTTTCGTCGTTTTAAGTCCCCTTGAGTAGATTTAATGAGATTTCATTGGTGCCCACATTGATTTGTTTGTTCATCAAGTACCTTTCCGGTGTTACTGTAATGACATCATTCACTTCATCATTTCTTTATCATTTTACCATTTTCTTCACCTTTCCCAGATGACCAGGAAACCATGTCTGAGGCGGCCTACCCCTCCAGGCGCTCTCGGTTCGGCCAGCCCGCTCGCTCCTCCTCCAGAGCCATGATGCCTCTCCGCAGGCTGGACACATTAACAGAGGCGTCCTCCGTTGACATCCTGGACGAGAGCACAGGGGAGGACAGGGGCAGGTCGAGGCGCGGCACAGCCGGGAGGAACTCCTCCTCCAGCGATTCCCGCGTCCCTGCTCCTCGCCGCCACGTCCGCCCCTCCGCCGACGCCGGCTCAGCTGACGACTCTAGAAACGGGCACCGTGAGGCAGAAGAGGAGCAGCAGCAGCCGGTGTCTCCCCCTCCAGCCTGGGCTGCTGAGCCCAGAGACGCCGCAGCACGAAACCCTCTGCTCAGGCGGCCTCAGTGGAACCCCAAGATTTAAAAGTGTCCCCGAGCACTGAAGAGCAGCTGGACTGCCACAGACTCTCGGGTTCTCGAGCAGCTCCACTGAAAGATGAAGTAAATCAAATCTGGAGGGTCCTTCCATTTGAGGTGAACCATCCTCCAAATTGAGCCAAGATGAACAGTGATACCTTCTTGAAGTCAGAGGTGTCTGCAGCACTCCAAGCACTGTAGTGAAGGACCGGTATATGAACTATGAACAGTGAGTCATGCCAATTTTATCCGTGCAGTTATTTCACCCATCTTCAATAGTTCCCACTTTTAAAGAAAATGTAATTTATACTATTTTATTTTGAGAAATGATTTCTCCTTAGATGTAAATATATACTTTTTTTTTTAAATACTTGCCTATTATGTGGAAGTTGTATGATTGAGGATACATGTTTTATATGCAACTATTGCCATTATGGAGGACCTTTGTATGTCTGTTACATTGCTGGACCTCACAAATGTGGGCCCATTTTTTCTTCTGTAATAAATTTTCTATGTTGAAAGCTGTTATGAAGCTTTCTCAATCAAACCACGGATTCAAAGTAAATGTATAAATGTGGCCCTGAAGGCAATGCCCAAAGAGGAAGAGAAGATGGGAAGTAGAAGTCGTTACAGGGTTCAATACAAAAGCTTTTATGTTACATATACAACTCGAGACTCGCATACAAAACCTTGTTTATTACTTTTTTTTGGAATGACTCTGGCATGTATGAATTCACCGACATCTTTTATAGAAATGTACACAATTCTCCTTCTTAACCAGGACGTCCTTTTAAATAACAGCGGTGCTCAGTATACAGTTGATTTAAGAAGGGGGACATATCATTTACAAACCACCTTTCCAGTGCTTGTGCACATACATTTGTGTCTACCGGCCCACAAACTTAAAAAACAAGACAACCCAGTCATAAACCATTCAGATTTGGCTCCCCTTCCTATATCACTCAGTTATTATAATATATCAGCCGCCCGTCAGATTATCTTCACCCACGACTTGAACTGCTTTTGCAAAAGTGCTCCATGTTTTTCTCACGAACCAATCAGAGCAGACTGGGCTTTTTCAGGAGTGACGGGTGCTGAAACGGAGTGAATACAGGTATATTCAGACAGTATGACAAACCCAAAATAAAAAAGTGAATCAGATACCAGATACTACAACGAGAACAAACATTTGCTAATCTACCACCGTAGGAACCATTTCGGGTGCAGTGCATCCAGACAATCCACTGGCACTGAGGTAATGTAACTGATGTGTTACAACTAAATGTGGCTAACTTCCCTCCTCCTACAACAACAGTGTGACCTACCTCCGATTTCCCCACAGCAACTATAAGTGCAGTTAATTTATGAATATGTGAAGCCTTACTGACACGAGTGTGAGGCGATGATCACCTCTGTCTTATATGTTGAGGAAGCAGTAGAAGTTATTTTGACTTCATCAGCAGGTTGACGGTAACTTCAGGGACTTTGGGCAACGTAGTGGTTAGAGAATTACGTTAAAAAGTAGTATGTGCTGACAAAAGGCCCTCGTGTTTCTGTCCGGTCAAACTTCAGCACAGGGGGAAGCAGGTTCAACTTCCCCCGACTTCCTCTTAACGCTGCGCTTCTTCCCGAGAGGTCGGCTGCAGCGCCGGAGGCGACGAGTCGTTTAGACTCTCCGATGTCGTCGCCTCTACAGATACGATTTCCAGAGGCGTATGAGCAGGACACACCGCTCCCACTCTGGTGTACGCCGTTCGTCTTCACAGCTGGCTGCCTACAAAATAAGAGCACTTCTGTGTGGCGGATTTGCACCGACTTTTAAGTGAGTTTTGCTTTTTTTGTCATCCCTTTCCCGTCCCATTTGGGCATCCTGATGTGAAGTAAACCTATAGCTGCAAGAGCTAAGACCACTCCCAGACTGGGGGGACCACAAGGGCTGAACTCCTGGGCCAGACCAGAGAGGAGAGGGGCCAGGATTCGACCGATGGCTGTAACCGACTGCCCGGCTCCAATCAGAGTCCCACAGGCCTGGACCCCTCCTCTCTGCAGCTCCAGATCTGTGATGCACGTCCGTCCAATAGCGGTGGAGATGGCGAAGAAGGTGGAGGTGAGCAGCACCTGCCACACGCTGGGAGCCGTCGCGTACAGGAAGATGAGCAGACAGGTGAGCACTGTGGAGTGGAGCAGCAGAGCGGGCAGTTTATTCCGGTACAGCTGGGTGACGGGCCCCACCAGGAACCCGGACAGGGCCCCCAAGGTGCTGCTGTAGCTGATCAGATAACCCGTCACCTTTGGTCTGAGTGAGAAACGCTCCTCCATCGCCAGAGAGAAGTTACTGTGGTAGAGCATGATGGCTATGGCCATCAGAAGACGCATGAGGAAGAGGTCCCACATGTCGGACGAGGCCACCATGCGGATCTTGGAGCCCACTGAGGACAGCTGTCTCAAGGCAGGCTGGAGCAGAGACCCCTCCCTCCGCCTGAGTCCACCTCGGGGCTTCCCGGGAGCTTCGGAGACCGGCTCAGTCTCTGCTGCCAGAACTGGGTGGTGATTATTTGCATGGGAGCCATTGCAAACAGACTTACTGTTGTTTGTGTCATGACAGCCTTTACTTTGCGACTTAGTGTCACTACTGTTGATTAGCGTCCATGGCAGCATCCTTACAAGCCCTGGGAGGATAAACACATAATGTCAGATACATATTTCATATTCTAATCAGCTGTTTTCTCTTCATTTTTTCTACCCACCTGCATTAGTAAGGAAGATGACTGCACAGGTAAAGGAGGAGGTATAAAAGCCGCCTTCGTGCTCCGTGAGGTAGCCGCCCACCACGGGACCCAGGATGAAGCCGACGCTGGAGGCTGCATTGAAGTGTCCCATCACCAGAGGGCGCTCCGAGTCAGACACCAGGTCGGACAGTAAGGCTCTGCAGATGGACAGGGAGTGCTTGAACAGCCCTGAGACAGGAAACAGTCAATGTGCAGTGAGACAGGAAACAGTCAATGTGCAGTGAGACAGAGTGAGTGAGACTGATCTCACCGTTAAGACAACTGTGTTGGTTTTAAGAAAAGATTCTTATACGAGTCATGATTTCTTTATATCTGAGAGCAAAACAGCTTTTATTTTATAAGAATAACTTAAATAATCAGCAGGTAGCTATATACACTATAGTATACAACGTTTTTTAAATTATATTGTAGTGAAGATGTGAAGTCGTTTTAAAGCTGTGTCCCATTTTAACTTTTAATAATAATAATACATTGTTTTATACAGCGCTTTTCCAGATTCTCAAAGATGCTTTCACAATAGTAAACAGAACAAAACAAATGATTGATTTTAAGAGTCTATTTTCTAAATACATATTTGTGCATTTAGCAAGAAAGCGTGGTCCTTGAATAAAATATGCAAGGAAAAATAAATATTCTGATTTTAAAAGAATCTATTGATGTCAATGGACCTTCTTCACAGCAGAAATGTTGTCACTGTAGGAAAACACAGGTATTATCAAGAACATATTTTTTAAATGTTGTTTACACCTGTGATTTTCCTACTGTGACCAGTCAAAATGCCCTCGGTAGTTTGGGACTCACCCACAGGAACCCGGGCGAGGACAAACAACGTGATGCTGGTGGACATCCCCAGCAGGCCGTAGCCCAGAGCGCTGAGCAGCAGACAGGTGAGCAGAGAGTACCGCCGGCCCACCACGTCACTCCAGCTGCCCTGACAATCACATGCAGGAGACGTTAAAAACAAGAAGATATTTAGAGGAAAATACATCTGGTCAGAGTCCAGGCCTAAACTGTACATTTGAATCCCAACACATCGAGTATATGTACGGGGGACACTAAAATAAAGTCAGAAATCCTGAGTTTCCTCTCAAGGAGCAGCTTTGATTAGATTCTCGACACACACACCTGATGAAATAATGCAATTAGGACCAATTGAGTTTGTTCTGCTTGTGGCCTGGTGGTATTATCATAGACACAGCTGTTCATGTAACCCTGCGTTTATCAGGATTCAGCCGGGAACCAACAGATGACTCCTTATCCGTTTAATTTGTCGCATGACCCCTGAGAATTGAAGCAATTTCAGGCTGCGGGAGAAAGACGTGGAGAACACGAGAGTTGTAGAGTACCAGGAATTTCAGTTCAGTTTAATCATCAGTGCATTGATTTTCCAACCAAAAGGATGGTTCACTGATAAAACATCTCCCCAGGGTGCAGTCAGGGGCTATGAAGGGTAAAAAAGGAGCGATCTGTGCATCTGAGTAAAACTAGAAGTCGCTTGTGTGTGTGTGTGTGTGTGTGTGTGTGTGTGTGCGTGCAGAGACTGGCTGTATTGTGCAACCAACATAAAACAGCCAGTGTAATTGTTTTCACGACATACCAGAGATGACTGGAATGCAACCATTTTGGTCGCTAACTGTGAGCACGCCTTGTCAAGCGAGAGGAGCTGAATGGAGGTTAGAGACAGTTTTTTTTTTCCCCAGGGAGGAAACGGAGTCGATACTTACGATTATGGTGCTTGAGAAGAGCTGTAAGATCCCGTATGTAGACCCTGAAACGGTTTCAGAGTCTTTATAAATGCACATTTAGAGGAGACACCATCGATGTTCGGATGCTACAATAGAAATACCTACAATTACAGCACGGGACAGCAATTACTGCTTATTACACACACACACACACACTATACAGTAAGTCAAACCTAAAGCGTGGGAAACATTCATTGCCAACATTATATTCACTGGAGCTGCGACAACTTATTTTTTTTCATCAATTTACAAGCTCTTCACCATTTTCCCACTAATTTATTAAGAATTGATTTTGTAAAATGACAGAAAACGGTAAAACCCTGAGGGCTCAACTTACTGTAATGTGACCAAACAAATGTAAATATGCAAATGTGCTAATATTTGTTTGGAGTCATACAACAAACAAGCACACTATAAATGTTTCGTAACAGCTACGTGTCTTCAGGAAGCAGAAAGACTTCACTTTACTTGATACAAACTTCAGATGATCTGTCCGTGTTGACTCCGGCCAGCAGACAATTATTTGGTCATGAGATTTTTCAGAGCTTGTCTGGTCGTTGCCTAATTACCCAGCATCCCGCTGGTCGCCTGCTATGATGTCACTCGGTATGTAACTTACCTACAACACCAGCCACGGTGGGACTCGCTCCAAGAGATTTCACATGATGGCTCAGCTGCGGGATGATCATGCTCACCCCAAACAAGTCCTGCAAAACAGAAAACACCCAAAATAAAAGAAAGGAGTGAGCCCAGATGTATCCAGCTGTTATCACTGTGAGGATTTAATCCCACCAGAAACCCCCCGAACATAAGGAAACATGTGAAACCTGAGTATTAAAATAGAGGGTTTGAGGAGAACTGCAGCTCCAGCCAACTCTTGATTGAAGTCACACTGCAGTTCATACGCTGTCCCGGCTCTAACTTACACTAACTGCTTAACTTTCCTAGGAATTTACTGTCTCCAGTTGTTTACGACTGCCTTAACAGCAGATTTCTTTAGTCACCTTTAGTGAGATGATCATCCAGCCACATGGGAAGAAGTGTAAAGTCTACAACTTGGATTAATATTTCTGGATCATCTTTAGAATTGCTTGTTTTTGATTCTGGGGTTAGGTCACATCTTGTTATTCACCTGTTTTACTGACTGGCGTATTGGAGAGGAAACCCTCAATGCACTCAAAAGGTGTCAAACAGCTTCCTTATTTAGTAGTTACACATCTGATTAGTTTATTAACATGCATTTTTACAAACCATGCTTGAAGGTTTGATATCTAATTTATTGCATGTGAGTGTTTGAGGGGCCATTTATTTCATTGCAAATTTAAGGTATTTAGATTATGTAGTCACAATGGATGCATTTGCAGCTCATACATAATACTATAGTACATTTTACATTTTTTAAATGATTTAAAGTGCATTTTTATAGTTTGAACAGGAAGCACCTCTCATCTTTACATCATCCCTTTATGAAAACATGAGCAGTACAAACGGTCCTCTCGACCAAATCCTCTGCAGCTACTCACCATGAAGCCCACCACGTAGATGCATTTAATAATCATCGTCCGTCCTCTTGGTTTCTGGAATAAAGTGCTACATTTCTGGTTATTCATCCTCCCGCTGTGGCGGCGCGGCTGCAGCCCAACGCGGAAGCGCCTATCCGCTGGAGTGGAAACGATCCAGACGCGGAGAGCCGCTGTTCGGCCCCGGCGGAGGTCTCACGGCCGAAGTGGGGGGTGAAGAGAAACCAGCTCGCTTTCAACCGTCTGTAAGCCGCGGCAGGTGTGAAAGCTGGCGTCCTTTTAAAAGGAATAGTACACGTCGCGCGGCGGTACCGGTTTTTCGAGTCGCGGTTGACTTCTCGGACGTTGAACTCCCGTGTCGTTTGGTCCGATAACCCCCGCGGCCGCTCTGACAGTTGGTATCGCCCGTTGACGTAACAGGACGGAGTCGAGGAATTCTTATTACCGGTAAATTAGGTTGCCGTGATTACAGTCACATAGGAGTTGATGCACTTTTCTATGGAGCATTATTTATCCGATATTTATTATTATTATTATTATTATTATTATTATTATTATTATTATTATTATTATTATTATTATTATTATTATTCCATCCATCCATCCATTTTTTATTTATTTATTCTTCATCCAAAAGGTCTTCTTTGTATTTATTAATCAAATGGAACAATAAATGCCAACGATTTATTCTTTACAAAACAAAAAAAACAAAACATGACTGTATGCAATATCTGTACATTTTTACATTTATTTTATTATAATTCCCTTTTCAAATAAAATGAACAGATTTTCCAAAAATGTGCTCTTTTTTTGCTTGGTATAAAAAGTTATAATAATACATTTTATATATGACTGACAAAACAGTCATTATAAAATACAGGATAGCACAATGAAAATCAGTTAGACAGAGAATGTATACATAAATAATATATTAATTAAATAGTCGCTATCATACTTTGTATCGTTTACATGTTGATTATTCATAGACAAATTAACATTTTCCTGTCGTAATTTTATCTCAGTTTGTTTTCAGCTGGCTCATTTAGACCAACTGATACTGGGTACTTTTACACCACCTGCTGGACAACAAACGTATTATAAACTGCACACTGCAAAGATTAAAGGAGGGTGTACATAAGTACACATTTAGGTTTACAGTATAACATTTTTATTGGGTAATAGTTCTTTACTACCACAAGTAGTTTAATGTATTTATAGTGATATTCAGTGTTTGAGAACTGCATGATAAACTCATGATAAACTACATAAAATTGCAATTTTACTTCATAATTTATACTGTAATGCTGAAAATCACATGTATATCTTTGAGGCCAAACATCCAGTCAGTCATCAGTCTGAGTAAGAGATAAAGTGAAAATTACCGGATTTACAAACTAACTTGCTCTCTCTCTCTCACACTCACACACACACTCACACACACACACACACACACACACACACACACACACACACACACACACACACACACACACACACACAGACAGTGAGAGCAGTGGATGTGGGTGGAGTACTTCTGGCCGAGGGTCTCACCAGTGTGTAAATTTGCTTCGTCTATATGTAGGTTCATTGTCAAATGTGACCCTTGGATGCTAATAAACCAGCGTTTCCCCTCAACTCCAACTGTATGTTTGTTTTTATACAGTTAATGATGGAAGACCAAATACATAGCTTGCTAAATTACCAATGGCTTCATGGCCGAATGACTGCTTAAATATGTTTTTCTGTGTATATATATAATACTTCAATAATTAATATTTTAGCTGCTTCCTTTGATAAATATCAGTGTTCTTGGAGTGTGATACACTAAGTGAAGGTGTTTACAGTTATTTCATCACACACATTTACAGGAAATGATACTGTGTGTGTGTGTGTGTGTGTGTGTGTGTGTGTGTGTGTGTGTGTGTGTGTGTGTGTGTGTGTGTGTGTTTACGAGCAGCAGCTTTTTGGCAGGCTTTAGTGAGATACTTTGCTCTTCTTCTGTCCTTTCAGTCTCACCCTGCCCTGACATTCCCGTGCAGACGGTGGGAGTCCAGTTGCCACCGGTTATTTCTGCGTTGATCTCCTCCCTTCACACTCACACAACTGCTTCTCACACACACACACACACACACACACACACACACACACACACACACACACACACACACACACACACACACACACAAACACACACACACAGTGGGGTTGTTAGGAGTGGTTAGCAGCCGCCTTCAGTCAGACCCCCCAAAATAGCCCAGGGTGTGGGGAGGGGGCGCTGACTGAGGACCCTAGCAGGTTCCAGAGGAGTCATGTGCTCAACCTTGTCCTCCCATAACACAGACACGGGGGACAGCAGAGGAGGGGAGATCCAGTAACGACATAAACCAGCCGGAACACACCCGTGGATGTACTTGTACACAAGGGCCGACTGTTTCTGCCTCCGCGAGTCCCGTGTGCTCACTGTAGCTGGGGGGGCAAAGTCAGACCGAGTGTGGGCACCCAGGAGCTGAGTGTCTGGCCGATCCGGGACCATGAAGCTCAGCGTGGCGTTGTTTTTCGCAGGGCTCTTCGGGGCGCTGGCAGCAGTGTTCATCCTCCTCTCGTTTGGAACCGATTACTGGCTGCTGGCCTCGGAGAGTTGCCACAGGAACTCTAATGGATCCGTTGCACCTACGGGTGTGACCCTCGAGGTGGGTGTGCTGGACCCCAAACAGCAGCAGGTCAAGGAGGAAGATCTGTTATCACTTGTTATGTCTTTGCTGTGTCTTGAATACTTCTTGTCATGGATTTGTATTTCGTAACCCCCAGGGACTAAAAGTAGATCAACTGTCCTAAGGCCAGTAATTATGTTGGTTTATACAGTATTTAAGCTTTAAATGGTGTGAAATTGCTCTCTATACCAATGTACTAAAACTTAAATGATCTTCAAACTGTGACACTGTGATCAGTTGCTCCAGTCAGTAGATGGAGATCAGGGTGGAGAGGCTTCTTCACGTAACCAGACACTCATTAATGGAGTGTGTGTGCAGCTATGCAGTGATTGAGACGTGGCCTGTGATAGAGATACAAATACCAGTAGTCCCAGTGGTGTGGTGCTGTATTAAATATCACCGACGAGAACATACCTAGCTTTTCATAGTGGGCACTGAAACTGGAATCGAGACACGATAGCAAGTAGTGTAATGCAACGTAGCTTTTAAAAAAATGTGTTTAATCAAGTTTTATTCTCAGTCACGAGGGAGGATGAGGTGTGACAATGGCACAGAATACATTTTAATTCTGTCGTAGTCAGTTTGTAAGCATGCTGTAGCTTTGGCTCTCAACTTTTTTGGGTTTTGTGTCTCTTTATCAGCCCTTAAGTATACTATTTCATAAGTAATTTCCCCATATGCTATTTATTTAACCAGGAAGTCCCTTGAGATTGAAATAATCTAATAATAAATCAACCTTGTCTGATGAAACTCCAGCATGCATTCCCTGCTTTCATTTCTCAAAAGCGATTTAGGATTTTTGCTCACGTGCAAAAGATAGTGACCACCAGCGTCCTGAATGGGAACACCCAGGGCCTGCATGAGGTCAGAGGTGCCCGCGCAGCTCGACCTTTCACCTCAGCAGCTGCTGTGCGCCACTGGGGCGACACAGTGTACACCTGCCTCTCGTTATCGTGTGACAGCTCTCCGGCTTTAACTACATCGCCCATAATTATGCGTATACCAACCCTCTGCAGACTTTGGAAAGTCAGAACATATTAAGCTCTAAATGATGATTCTATCTTTCACTCAGCAGCGTGGAGACGTGGTGATGCAGGAGGATGCTGACATCACTCTCTACCATGAAGGGTTTTTCTGGAGGTGTTCGTTTGGAGGCAACGCAGGTGACGACGACCTGATGTGGAAGCTCTGGTTCAGTAAGTGACGCCTCACGTTCTTCCAATACTTTCTCATCATTAAAACTAAAAAGTGATGAGCCAGTGAGCCAGTAGGTGCAGGATACCATTCTGCTTCCACCGAGTCACATCAGAATAAATATTCTATTTTTGATGAGCTGCTCTTCTAGGTGTAAAACTTTTTATGACGCCATAATAGTAAATCCTCCCATGACCGATGAAAGGGTGCGCCATGTGATGTTATTCTGGTCATCGGTCAGGTGATTGTGCGTCGTCTATTTTCTGATTTCTTTGAATGGTGAGTCATTGTCAGGAACGGCCTCCGGCACCAAAAGGACCTTGTGAGGTTCTGGGGAATTTCACATGGTGGAAACAAACAGAGATGAGAGGGAAAGAATTCAAAACAAGAGAGAAAAAGCACAGAATAATCATAACCTTTTGTCTTAAAGTACAGTGATTCCCCTTTACCTGCCAACTGTGTTTATTTACTTGTAATTAAAACATTAATTGTATCTTTATTCTTTCTCTCTCCAGCAAATCAGCCTCACTCCAAAGTGTGCATGCACGCTTACCTCTTCCCATTCCCCGTGTCTCATCAGACCCACAATGCCACACAGTACGATTCGGCCATCAGTAAGTGTCTGTTCATGTAGATTTGCATCCTTCAGTGATACGGTTGACTAACATGTCTGTTCTCCAGTCTACAGAGGCTTCTGGAGCATCTTCATGCTCATCGGTGTGGCGGCTGTAGTGCTCGGTGGGTTCTTCATCATCTGCGCCGCTCCGTTCACCAGCGCCGGCTTGTATAAAGCAGGCGGAGGCCTCTTCCTGGTGTCAGGTGAGGGTTTGAAATGGTTAAATCCAGCGGTGGAAAGCAACTCCGTCCACATATTTAGGTAGTTTGAGCTCCAGCCATCATCTCTTTACTTCCTCCTCTGCACAGGTCTGTTCCTGCTGTGTGTGGTGGTGATGTACGTACTGTGGGTGCAGGTCTTGGATGTGGTGGACCTCTACATAGACTACCAGCGCTCTGCCCTGTGTCCGGACTTCCAGCTGTCCCTCCACTACGGTCTGTCCTTCATGTTTGCCCCCATAGGCATCTTCTTCTGCCTCCTGGCGGGCCTTCTTTTCCTCCTCATTGGCCGAACCATCCAAGTTCATTACAACTGACTTTGACCAGCAGCAGGTTAGATAGAGGACGAGAGGCGGCTTGAGAATGTTGGGATGGGTGTTTTTCTTTGTTTTTTGTTGTTGTTTTTTTTACCACCAGACCTTTTACATTTCCCCCATTTTGTCTGCCAAGTCAAAGCAGGTCTCCCACGTTGGAGCTGGAACACTTTGTTCCAGGATTGTGCTCAGAAAAGGCACCACAATCCCTCTATCCTTAGCTGTACTTTCAACTGAGCTACGTTACCGTACACAGAGTTCTGTGCTATTCTCAACAGGCCTGATCCCTGACAGTCCGCCTATAAATACACATGGATGATCAAAATTAATCGGATGTTTATCAGAAAGAGTTTCAAGAGAATAAGCCTATAAGGTGGTAGGGTCTTTTTTATATTCTGTATGTACAGTAATGGGAGTGTTTGTGGAAACAACATGTTGCCGCAGCCTTTTCAGCATTCAATTTAAAGGATAAGGATGATTATATTCAAATAATTTTGTTATTGCTCACAAAATGTGAAAAGACCAAAACCAAATTCATCACCAAGCTCATCAAGCTTGTAGCTTTTCCTTTCCAAAGCAAGAACTATAGCTATTATATGCATCACTTTCCTAAAAAAAACACAAACAATATATTGCCTGATATGAAAATAATCTCACTGGAATTGTAGTGGTGTCGTTTGTATCAGCAGAGGCTCCGCCCCCTGACTGTTTTCCCCTTTTCTTCTTATTTTGCTGTTTGGGGACTCTACTGGGCGTCGGCAGAGAGCATTTAGAGTGTGAGGGTGAAACACCCAGCCGATACACTCTTATTGCCAGATCAAACATGGCTGCTTTGCCACGCCCCTTGGCATCCCAAAGCTCACAGACCTCACAGGCCTAACATGGATGGGCAGGCAGGCCGCAGCAAGATGAAGCACACCTTCATTCAAAATCCGGCACCTTCCCTCAGGTCTGAGAGGAGGCGTGGATTTTGTATTTGTTATCATTCTGATTCGCGGCTTTGTTTGTAGGTCAATTCATTGTTGGTTTTGTTCTTATTTTGACAATAAGAAAAAAATATATAGTTAAACATATCCTTTAATTTGATAAAATATTCACATTTAACTGAATGTATTACGCTTATTATTATCATTTGGTTTTTGTTGTTGTTGCTTTTTTTCTGAAACTTCGTTTCACTATTTCTGTACATAGCCTGAAACTGTGCGGTTATTTGTTTGTTTTTTATTGTTTGAGCCGTTTCTTGGTTCAGCACAGTTTGTTTATAAATGCAGCTTGAAGCACGATTTATATTTAACTGTTTTATGTTTCGTCTATGATGTCAGTAAGTATGTGGGGAGATTCTGACTTATTGCATCATATCTGTTTGTTTTGTTTTCTGTTTATGTTTGCCAATAAAATGAAGGTGAAGCCAAGCTTTGAAAATGAATAATGTTTGTCAAAGTAACAAGAATTGTAAAAGGATGTGAGCTTCTGAGTTCAGGCTTCATGCGATGAGCAAAATCTAGAAGAGGCTCTTAAGATGCAAATATAACCAATTGATTACTAGTGTAATTTAAATACGTTGTCAGACAGCAATGATCAATCAGTAGGACACTTTTTACATGTGGAATAGATTCATTATTGCACAACACTTTCTGGAAAAATACCAAACACTCGCTAAAAATTCCACAAGAGGGCACTGCTGCCTCACTTGAGTCACACACAGCCTACACACCGAGAGGCGGAAATCCCATTTTGCTTATCTGGAGTCTGTGTGGAGAGTGTATGTGGCGTTATGCATTTAATCACAAGTTCAGAGGAAGGATCTGTAGATGAAAGAATTCACACCTTGGCTGACAGACGGACGGTAATTTCACTCATGAATGGAGCATTTGATCAGGATCTGAATGGACTCCTGCGCCGACTCTCGTGTGTCTGTCTCAGCCTTTCCAGCTTTATAATATGCTTATCATACATAAGGAAATTCATCTGTCGTTTGCCTCAGTATTCAGGGGGGAGTCACACAATGTAAGGCATTGATTACTTTGTGAGATTGACTTTGCCTTCACAGAAAGACACTCAGGATGGGGATTCACACTGAATTCTGGAGATTCTGGATGTCCACACTCCACGAGAGGCCGAGAAGCTTCGCCCAGGCAAACCACTGCAGGTCACCAGACTGAGCTACAGAGGTTGGTAGATCCTAATAATGTCAGATAAGATCACAGGATTTGTCCTGCGTCAGGTCAGAGTGGTCCTTCCAATCCAAGTCTCCCAAAGGAGAGAGATTTCCTATCTGGTGGACGTCCCGCTTTAAATGAAATCCCAATAAGATAACAAAAAAAGTTGATCATTTCTCAATCCGTATCCGAGTGAGAGTGTGTGTGACGGAGGGAGAGGGAGAGAGAGGTTTGATGCAGGTGTTGTGCAGGCTACCTCCAGAAGAAGCCGGGGCCTTGCAGTCAGTAATGTCATCAGGCTCCCAGCTGAATTCAGCACTGTTCTGCATGATTGCCCATGATAATTGTGTGTTGATAGGGAGCGCCCGAGATGGAGTATAATTTCCACTGAGAGATTCCTAAACAAATACCTGTGCTCAGCAGAGGGATGGAGTGCAGCAGGAGGTGAGGAGGAGAATAGCGGATGAGGGGAGATAGAGGATGAGAGGGTAACACTTCCAGAAGTGCAGGAGGAGGAGGAGGAGGAGGAGGAGGAGGAGGAGGAGGGGAGAGCAGCGGTCTCTTCATAATGCAACCAAAGCAAGGCAAGACACCCAACTTAAAATCTCTGCACCTTTATGAATAAACTAAAGAGGACCGTTCAGACATCAATCAATGTTATGATAAAAGGAATATAATAAAACAGACAATAACGTAAGTAAGTTAACACAATAAAGCATAGCTGCCCATAAAGTTGGAATATTTTGTTTTCAGACAGAATCCTCTGTTTATTCCTATTTAAATGCATCATATAAATACATTTGTTTGGCGCTATATATAAAGACAAGACATTTGCAAATTATTCCAACTTATATTGGACCCTATATATATATATATATATATATATATATATATATATATATATATATATATATATATATATATATTTCAATTGCTATATTACATTGCATAATTTGCTATATTTGGTATACTTTAGTATTAGTATTTAGTACTTTTAACACAGCAACACACATTTAGTAAATACTTTGTTTCAGTTTCAGTACCTTTGTATTTTATGATTCTGTTTACTTTTGCTGTATCTTTATTTTACACAGATGGAAAACTGTATGAAAGTGACAGAATTGCTTCAGTTTAAACCGTATTAGCAACATGAAACCGTTGCCAGTGATCAACAAAGACGTACATTCATAACAGACAACGCTTTTGGTTCCAAATATAGTAAAAAAAAAACCCCATAAAACTTCATAGTCCTGTTGTAATCTAAATGATTTACAGCATTTGGCCATTTGTGTTCTTGTCTGTGTAAAAAAGTAAACCACCACATTCTCCCTCCCTCATCGGAAAACCCAGAAACTATGAATATGTAAATATTGTTCATTTTAAAAGTTGAGCTGCTGGACACGCGGTATCCCTGGAATGTCCTTTCTTCTAACTGTGCATTTGAAGTGACGGTTCCAGTTTCCCTGTTGCACAAGTTACATATTCAAACATATTCAACCACGACCGGCTTCCAAACTATAACCAACGCTCGAAGTCAAACTGCACACACATCAGTCAAACATCCAACAATAAGCATAACACACGGAGAGACGTGACAGGATGCAAAAAGACCACAAAATACAGCCAAACAACTTCATAGAAAGCAGTTTGTAGTTGAGATTTAGAGGAAGTCACTGAGGGAGCAGAGTCGGGGCCCTGAGAGCGAATGCATCTTACGTTTTGAGGCTTTTGTTGCACAACTGAGGTCGAGTGTAGCTACGTACGTTTCTAGCTCATGTGTGCTGGAATGAGTTTGAGACATATTTTGGCTTTTTATAAAACATAGAATAAAATATGACGATAGTAGCTTCTATGTGAAAATACACAGCATGTGAACTGTGTACATACATATATATATATATATATATATATATATGCTGCTTGTGTGAATGGATCAGGGAAGGAGATGTTGAAGTCCTCCCGTCGTCTGGACCAGAGACGGAGATAAGTTCTGCTCTCAGTCAACACTTGTATATTTAACCTTGAGGGAAGTTCAAGTTAATTGGAAAACACTCTTTGCCTGAGTGCTCTCACCTCATGGCGCGTAGTGCAGTTATCATAGTTTATCTTCCGAATGTATCGTAATCCCACATGACATGCAAGTCAGATTTCATCCAAATCTGATTACTTTCAACTCTCGGAAAAAAGCAAAGTATTTGAATTGCATGAACAATATGGCAAGTCATATTACACGCTGCTTTCCTCTTTAGAGATAGTTTTACATAATTTCCCATTCGTTTTGAAATAATGAATAGACAATGGGCTGTATAATTGTGAGAATTTACAATTCAGAGGACTACGTCGTATAATCACCATGCATAATTCAGAGAGTCGAGCACATAGGTCACCGGTGGCAGTGGCATAAAAAAGTAACTCGGGTCATCAAACAAAACAAAAATCAACACTTTTACCGCCGCTCGGCTCGAAACATTAGACCGGAATACCTTTTGATGAGGAAACATATTTTGTGAATGTAAGGAAGCACAAAGCGGAGCATCCAATTATCCATACACCTCATATATTATCTCCTCGGTCGTAATGAAGTCTGTAAGTTCAGAGGAACCCACTGATGTGTAAAGAGGCCCCGACGGTACAAAAACAGGTATTACATAGTCGGCCAATGAAAGCTACACCTGTACTGAGTGGATCCTTTCTGCCCCTCTAACGTCCTCTGGCCTCACACCTCAGTTTGTGCATATAAATGACATTCCAAAGTGTGTATGGATAGCTCTTGTTCGTACTCAAGGTCTCTTGTTTCAAAGGCATGCTAATGTCTTTCACAGTGAAACTCCTCTCAGCAGCCCTTTTATAACTGCCAGAGCAACCGTGTAGGAGATGATTGGGACCCTCCAACCATCCTAACTCTTGAATATTCAAATGTTTTAAATGGCACACACACACACACACACACACACACACACACACACACACACACACACACACACACACACACACACACGTATACAATATATATTCACAATCCAAAACAAAGAGAGATTTCGTTCGAGACTAGGTTATCTTGAATAAGAGATAATTTCGCTTCATAGAATTATCACTTAAATAATTAAATTATTAGTTTGAGTGTTAATAAATAAGTAAAAACTTTCGGCACGTGCACATCCCACGCTGTTTGAAAGATCCACACTGCGTTAGCATCCACCAGTTACAATTTTTTTCTCACTTTTGAATTCTTTCCTTGGGATTGCTTTGTTTGGGCACGGCTTCCCCTCGAGCAATTAATTAATGCCACAGTACAAACAGCCGATGGATTCGGTCATGAATATTCAAATCTACTCTCTGGCATATGATTTCTTATGCAGTGTTGTAACGCGGGGCGTTGGAGAGGCAGGCATCAGGGTTTCAAAGCCCGCTCGGTGTTTCTGTGCCGTTCCTGTCTATCCTCATCTAAACAGTCACTCAGGCCCCACAATGATTTCATAAAGTGAGATATAAGATGTTATTGCTGATATGTCACATCACATACTCCTAAATCTAGTATTTTTCTCAACTTTTGCTATGATTTTTGCTTTTTTGTATGTTTTCAATTTTATTATTTAATTTAACTCTATTTTATTAGGTATCCTGCACACTATATTACATTCAATGCAACTGTAAAATCTACCTTTATGATTCAGTTGATTTTTTTTGACACGATCATAAGGTGTTAATTCAATTATATGTTTAAGCATTGATGTCATAGTTAGTGCTGGTGTTGTACTATTAGAAACACCTCTCAATATAATGTGTTCTACAACTTAAACTCAATCGTAAACCTTTTCATTTACACATTTGCTACAGTGTTAACAAAAAAAAGCAAGCTTTATAAACCTGCAAAGATAGTTGGACCATATTACAGTAAATCATTATTTATCATAAATCTGCGATACACAATTAAAATATTACACAGGATAATTCATACATATATAAATGTGCACAAAAAAATATAAATATGCACAAAAAACTTTTATCTTCAACAGAATTAATTAACTTAAAGCACAGAAAATTAACAATCTGACCAGAAACCAATGTGGCTTTTTTAAATTTTAAGTTACTGCAAATAAAGTATAAATCCTGGCTCTGGTCTACTACTACTACTACTACTACTACTACTACTACTACTACTACTACTTCTTCTTTGATTTTTTCCGTTCAGTGCGTCTCGACGGTCCAATCAAATTGTTGTTCCATTCTGCTGAACCACGATCGCTCAGTCTGTTTTAATGTTACACATGTTTATTAATGCCTTTTTACAAGAGGGCACTGTCATATCTGTGAGTCTTAAGCATGTCAGCACGCACAAATGAATTCAACAAAATAAACAAGCACAAACGCTGTTTACCATATTTAATGGGAAAAAATATAAAATTCTAATGCAGCCATTCAAATGATTTCTATTCTCTTTGTTTCGCTCTTCATGTGTATTCATAAGATTTACTTCGTATGCAACCTCACTTCATTAGAGTAACATTTATGAAAATGATGTATTATGTATTGAGATTACAGCCAGCGCGGGCCTGTTATTAACACTTGAGCTACATCTGTACAGACATGGGTGTCGTGTCGGCTGGATGTGAACGTAGGTGATGTCTTGCTAAAGTTACACTTTTCTTCTGCTGAGATTTAGACACAAACACGCAACAACACTGACAAGAAAGGAAATCTTTCTGTGGGTCGAGGTAATGTCGCCTGCACTGCAGTAAAACGGGGGAAGAGTGAAGTCTGGAAACAATCGAAATGCTAAAACTACAAAATAAAACAGTGTTCTGTCTGTAGTTGAAGCACAATCCTTGAAAACCCTGATGAATGTAACTGTACATTGTAGTATTCTCAGGTATTCAAACAAAACAGACAATGAATGTCAAATTAAAACAGCAAAAAAAAAACACAATAAAAGAGGAGAGAAAAACAAACTCCAGCAGAAACAAATAGTCGGTTTCAGACGCAGGCTGAAATGTTTTACCTGCAGATTTCTTTTGCAGCTTTGACGCCAAACAATCCTCGTCTTGCTTGAAGTTTCAGATTAAAGTTAGCAGAGTAAGGTTACAGTCCCTTTTCTTCACCGACGGGCTTCACGTGTGTCCTCCTCCGGTGCTCGCTGCTGTGCTTTTATACTGGTTTAACTTGCAAAATTATCCCTTTGACCCCAAGTAGGGCTGACATTCCTTGAAAGTAAGATTTTTTGCGCGGAGAGAGTGTGTGGCGTTTTGGTTTTGCAATGGAAAGAGTAAGACTTTGTATTAATTGAAGTATAATGATATAGCTTGGATGCTGGGGAACAGAGAAAGCGGTGAATAATGTATCTCCATGCAGATGCTAGATGAATATGTTCATATATTATATATTAATTTATACATTTGCGCTTACATTTCCATGAGTTATTTGTGAAACATCTCTCTTTTAATATGCCATAAAACATATGTGGTAATTCAAACTTTGGGAGCACGAAGAGGATCTCCACATCTGGATTATAAAACAAGGAACATGTTACACTCCCCCCTCACTTTGCTCCTTCCTTTCTCCTGCTTTAGAACCTTGTGTACAATATCTCAACTGTATCTCCTTCCTTCAGTTCACCCTCTCTCCTTCTCTTCTCTTCTTCATTTCTGACGAGCAAACCGAAGAGGAGGAAAACACCGACGAACACCACAAAGTTTTGCAAAGTTTTTACAAAGTAGAGAGGAAATGTCAAGCGAGGAGACGCTGCCGGGCTTCAGTGGAAGTCACATGCCAGAGGGATCGTACGGAGGCTGGTAAATGTTACCGATGATAAATAAACATTATTTAAAAGATCTGTCAGCTCCTGTTAGAACGTAGCCGTGGTTCATTTGTTCTGCTGCTCTGAGGGTATAAGGAATATTTAATCACTCCTCTGAATGATATGAATAATCACAGATACCAGCCACACACACACACACACACACACACACACACACACACGTTAACGATGACTTGTGCTCCGATGTTTAAGATTTACATGCTAACGATTTGAGTTTGCGTGCTTGTAGAAACACTATGGAGTTTAAATGTTACATGCTCTCTCAAGAATAATATGTACAAAGTTATTTTTTATTTGTATCTGATGAAGACCTCAAACACTGACCCTGTGAACGCTGGTATTTGGAGAAAAGACAAAAAGGAAACCGCCATGATGTTATATGTGTATCCTAAAGCAGATTTACCAACTAAGCTTGCTCAATCGAACAGTGTAAATAAATATATTGTGAACAATTTACTCAAATTTATGGCTGAAACAAACAAGTTTATCGATGAGTCTGCTTAGGATTACTTCACCAAATGATAGATTGATTATGAATCTATTTAATGTCAAAAACAAAATAGTGTTAAAAATGTCTTCAAATGTGAAAACCCCCAAATGTATCCAGTTTATAATGATTTATATGAAACAAAGCAGAACTCAGATTTGAGAGGCTGTAATAGAAAATGTTTTTTTATTTACTATCTTTGCTTGGAAAATGATTTTAATGATTAACCAGTTTACAAATAGATTAAACATATAATGGACTCATTGTTTCAGCCCTACTGAACTTACAGTGACAGGTAGAAATGTTTTAAACATAAATGTATTATATAGTTCTACAATAACTGTATTTGGGACAGTTGAAGACCTTTCACACACTAAAACTTATTGTTGAGGTTGTTATTTTTGCCTTTTGCAAAGTGCTTGTTGTTTCTCCTGAGGTGAGCACTATTATATCACATCTGTTTATTTTCTATAGCTTCTTTTTCCGTCAGCAGCAGTGAGGATTTTCCTGCTGCTCCAGAGACCAGCTGCGACTCCATGACTGTTCAGCTCCACCAGAAAACATACCGTAATGGTCAGAAGTCAAAGCAAGCAATGAATGTAAGGTAAAATATGTTCCTAAAGGCTGTTTGGAACACTGAGTGCATATACTCTGCTTTGCATGTCTCTGCATATTTGTATGCAGCAATGCAAAAAAGTATTCTCTGCCTTTTTTAAAATGACTCAATCAGTTATGTAAAAGGTCCGCGGATCACACTGAGAGCCAAACCTTCCCCTCCGTGCAACTTTATCCACAACGTGAGGCGAAGCGGCACATTTGACGTCAGACTCCGTGGGATGGGAGATGTATTTTGTATTAGTTTGCTGCTCTGTTCGCGTTGGCCTACGTGTAACCCCCGGTCCAGGTCCTCAGCAGAAGATGTCATGCCAGCCTCTTGCCCATCGGCAGCGCAGGACACCTGCTTGTTGGCATGGCGACATCTGAGCCTCTGGGATAAGCGAAGGGGCATCTGTTCGGCAGACAGAGGGGGTGAACGGGTTGCCCTTAGCGACAGGCTTCTGAGCAGGACTTGGCATCCTCACGCACACACACACACACACACACACACACACACACACACACACACACACACACACACACACACACACACACACTGGATAAATGAGGAGGGTTTTCCCAATGTGATTTGGAAAAGATGGGCCTGTCGTTATGTAACAAACCATTTAACTACAGAACTTTATTCCAACCATTATATACAGGTACATTGCTTTCTGCTTTGGGGGAAGCTGTAAAGACCCCAGAGAGTGGGTCTGAGCGTCTTCCTCAAGGACACTTTGACAGGATGGAACTGCCGACCCACTCTGAGCTACTTCCACTCTTCGCCCAGTCGTAAACAGACTAGAAGACACTATTTTAAAGAGATGATCACACTGCTGTAAACTGTGTTAATGTGTTGAGAACATCTGTCTGAAAACATGGAGGTGGGTATTGGCCAGTTTTGATCTGCATCTGGCTATCCTCGCCTGTCGTCATCCCCTCTTGTTTGAACTCTTCCTTTCCGCCCTCGCCATCTGTTCCCTCATCATGTTCCTGTTGCTGGAGCATCTTCTTGTTTTGGCAGCCTTGAACGTAGCAGAACGTATTCTCTCTTTTTTTTTTTAAATCTTATTTTATTTAGTACATCATTTTATGAAATATGATACTGTGTATTTTGCTCAGGTTAATCCTCATGCTGAGATACAGGCTGGGCCTTGCTGTGATTTGTTTGCAGCATGGTGTATGATTTATTGAAACCAGTGCACAGTGGATAAGGTGACATTATTGCAATTCAGATTAAGCTTCTTCTGCATTACTACAATGATGATTTGCGTGTCACTCTCCATCGCGACATGTCATCTTTTAGAGCAAATGTATACGTTTTTATCACCGGTTTCAGTGAATAAAATATGAATTCTAATGGAGTTCATATCCATTCATCAAAGCATGAATGAATATTTATTCTGATTGTCAGGTTTGAAGGTGCCTCACCTGCCGTCTTCTTCTTTTTTAACCTTCACTAAATGCTTAAGCAGCATTTTATTCTCATTCCAGTCCCTGGGAATACATTTCCTCAGAGGGAGTTTAATATCTTTGCAGTATGTGCCACAATGATGGATTATCTTGATTGTAGATCTGAGCGTTGACAAGAGAGGGGATAAACCGTTTTTTGGTGGCATTAGTCCAACTTCACAGACCGATCAACGCGGGACAATAAATCTTTTGAATGCATATTTAACACTGAATCAATGTACACTGTTGCTTGAAGGTTAACCCGCTTTTTTTTCTCCTTCAAATTTGTTATTCAAATGCAGCAATGCCTGGTACGGCAGCCTTTGTCCGTTCACGGCGCTCATGCATGGTTCACTATGAGTTACTCTAAAAAGGAATTAAAACAACATGACCTTAAATTAAATTGGATTTCCCCAAACCCCTGTAGTCCATGTAACATCTAAAGCCTCTCTCTGCTCCTTTATACTGAAGGCCTCCTGTTGTGTCCAAACATTAACATCATTATTCGAAATGTGTCTGAAGGAAAACAAAGAATGCCGACATTGTTCGGTTTCTCCATTATTTCCTTTATTCATTCTTTTAAATGGGAAACTAACACATCCGTGCGCTGACACTTTGACATTCACACTTTAATTCACACCTGCAGGCAATTTAGGGTTGCCAATTAACCTAACCTGCATCACCTGCAGGAAACACAGCAAGAACATGCAGACAAGCGGAGGCTTTGGCCTGAGTCGATCCTTCCACCAAACCTGGAAGATAAACTCTTTAACAAAAAGCTTAATTGCCAAAAGACAATTAACGCAGGATATACAAAATATTTGTGGGATGAAGATGCAACATCAGTAAAGGTGTTTTAGACTAAGTGCACTCCCTTCATGAAGTCCTCCGCTGCAGCTGAATCAAGGTAAAAGCCATTTTCTCTTATTGATTTCCTGTTTTATATTCAAACCAAATGCAGGTAGATTCACATGCAGAAAAGGTTTACATCTTTGAGAGATTACAACCCAAATATTCAGCCAATTCAGTGTATGCTGTTGATTCTAAATGATCCACATTCACACTCCAATATTCTTGGTGGATGTCTACACTGTGTAGAGTCAACAAATGTGTTAAAGATGAGTGTCTTTTCGTCAATGCCCCGCCGGGAGGCTCGTTGCAAGACGAATTTGTGTTTTTCAAAGCCGGCGAGCAAATTCAGGGTTCACTGATGAGATGTAACCACGGGGTGAATTTATGAATTTCTATCCGGTCTCATCTGTTAATGCAAAAGAAAAAGAAAAAAAAAATGCCTGGTGGTGTCACACTCCCCGTTCCTGTTGTTCTCATCAGCACACATGACACCACAAACAGACCTGCAAACAGTAATGAGTATAATAATTCAGTCTAATGTGGCAATTACACACAAACCAGGCTGATATTCCACTTTGAACTGCTCTGCAAGCACCAGCGCATCTCGTCTCAGGATTATGAGCCCCTCTTCTGCTAACAAGGGGCTGTGGCTACGAAGCAGAGCTGCTAATGACTTAAAGAGCATATCAGCTATGGCTCGTTTGCTGAACACCAGAGGAGCATGCTGCCTGGAGTTTCTACTTTAATTAGGGATTGGCTAAAACACGGCTCCCCCGTGGTCTTGACACATTACCAATACTCACGTGCTCTTGTCTATTAGTGCTTGAAACAACCCCACAAGGACTGCAGGTAATCCCATAGCTGTCCAATAATGTAATGCACCAGAGTAATGTCTTCTGATGCCGCGACCTGTCCGTGCACACGGTTGCAACACTTTGCATTCAGCGTACGCGTTGACCGAGTTCTTCATGCGGGTCACAAGGTCACCTTCGTCTCTGAACAGACGTTCACATTGTGAGGGGGAAAGAATCCACCAGTCGCAGCCTCTCTCAATCAAGCCCTGATCAAGCACAAAGGAAGAACTGACTCTAAATAATACATGACTTCCCTTCCCACATAACGCTCCCCACCGGGACACCGAAAAAGAGGGTGCAGGTTCAAACATCTCCCCTCATCTTCAAACGTCCTGCCTTCATCTTGGCGGCTGCCACATTTTCTGACACAGCTCAGACCTGGAAATATCAGAGAGGAATGACTGTTAAAGGGGGCTTGCCACTCATTTTGCTGGATGTTTGTCCTTGTCCTGAAAGACTCTCTTTGATTTGGGGAACATTCGGTTGATGTCCTTATTTCCTGACTGGCGAGGGGAAGAGGAACACTGACAGTCGGGCTGTTGAAGCACATTTGGGATATTTTTTTAGGGGACATGTTTACGTTTTCAAGTTCATAGCTACTTTTATGTAAAAGGCCAACAAAGGGCCACCATGTCAGTGTCCCATTGCTAATTCATTAAGTCAATATTGGGTTATTGTAAGTGACATTTCCTTTTAAAAAAAGGCCAAAGTGAAACTGAAAATCCAATTTAAAATGATATTGTCATTTGTAACAGTAGGCTATGCCACACTGTTGTTGATGTAATATTCCATCTATGGTCATCTGTGTTGTGTTTTTAGCATGCTAACATATGCTAAATGGTAGTAAATACTAAGGTGTTGGGATGCATCACCTGGGAACCATGAACGCCAAATGTGTTGCCCTCCTCTGGGGGATTAGTTCCAATACTGGTGGAATTAGATCAAAAGTCAGGTGATTTCCATGGCGATGAGATGATTCATCCTCTGGGGACAATGAAGTCTGTACAAAATGTCATGGTTAACTATCCAGTAGTTGTTGGGATATTTCAATGTGAACCAAAACAGTGGGATCGGGATAGCAAACGCTAAGTTTTACTTGCGTTAGAACAGCTGCTGATCTGCAGGCGGCTTCAGGACGTGGCTCTCTAATGTTCTCAGAATCAACTTTACTGGCCAAGCATGTGTGCACATGCAAGGAATTTGTTTTTCTTGCACCCCTCTTGATGTGCATACATTGCGAGAGATCGAAATAACAGCCAGGACTCAACAAAGCTGGACAAATCAAGGTATAGAATAGACCGGACCGGCATGTAAATGAGCAGTGTCGCTGTGTTTTCCATGCAGAGCCATTAGATGATGTTACTGACTAGTTAAAACTAAACTTTGAGTTGTACTGAATAATGATCTCGGCAGCATTTTCAGTGGAGTGATTTTTGCATTGAGTGCAAAATGCTAATGGAGCCTCTGTTAACTTTTCTTGTCCAAATCCTGCTCATTTGATTAGAACAAAATGATATTCCCTCTCCTTTGAGTGGGAGCGCCGACACAAACGAAGGCAGCCTGCTCAATAGGAGTCACAGTGCTGCCGCTCTTTGGCTGGTGATAAAGATTCAGCCTGTTCCTTTAGCTCCAAGTGTAGTCATGTGTATAATTGCTCTGGGACTGGAAATGCACCATGTGTGAATATAAAGGAAGGGCCATTTAATAGGAAACCCTGTCCAAACAACATAGCTCAGGTTTGTCTAAATGTCCCATATGTCACAGAGAAGCTGCAGAGGACGGAAGGAGCTCCATGATAGCAGCAGCAGCAGCAGCAAGCGCAGAGGGCGAGGGGAGCTAATGGTGGAGAAACGCTGCTAATCACCACAGTCTGTTAAAACCAAAAATCTGAGTTTTCAATCTCACAAGTAATATTTGTTAGACTTTAGCCCCATTTGAACAGGATTACAGAGGGAGGCTGGGAATGATGTTACAACAGAACATTAGATTACTAATGAAATTTGTCTTTAACTTTTTTTCATCGTCATGTGTTAGTGTTAAAGGATCGTACAAAAAATGTCATTGTCCGTTGACAATCAGCCGCCTAGTTTACATAAAGCTAATACTACGACTTCCTCCACTTTCTTGCAATTTTCAAATGATCAATTCAACCCAAAATGTATTAAAAAAATAACCTCCAATGATGTAGTTCTGGAGAGGATTTGATTTACAGCGGAGGACCATCAGGTTTGCCAAAAAACCGGTATGTAATCATAGCTGTAATTATCATTGTTGATGGAGGTGAAAAATTACACACACATGCACTCCTGATGGGATTAAAAACCACTGACCAACGCAGGTTATTATCCAATCACTGCACCTCCCCAAGAGGAACAAATCCAGTCAGAATGGAGTTGGCTAGTCCGTCCAGGAACATGCAGTTAATTCATCAGAGCTTTTAACTCGGTACGTCAAAGTTGATGAGAGCGGTGAGAGCGGCCCTAAACCCTAAAAAGCTAAAAGCTCTGTTGAACTGAGGAGAACCGCAGAGTGTGGCGATGAGTGGGGGTTCATCACAATGAGCGACACCGTTTCACATGCAAGTGGTCACGTGATCCATTGAAAATTTAAAGTCAATCAGTGTCATAAAGAAAAACATTTAATGTAATGAAGAACGGAGGGAAGAGGATTTGTAATGCTGACATCAGGAAGAAACAAGCTCATAACCCGATCTTTGTCCTGAAGAATCGTTGGAGGAACGTTGTGATAAGTGTTTGAGTGACTGGGCTGAATGTAAATGTCTCATTGATCGTTTGGCAGAGACACTGCTCCTATTGATCAGCTCAAGGCCAAGGGCAGGATGAGGCCGACTACTCGGACACTGACCCCTGCTGCCTTGACCTTGGCCTGAAGCCAGAAAATTGCCCTTTGACCTGCATCGTGTGACCTCTGTCCTCCTAGGGGAATCCAGATGTGACCCACGCCGTTTTTTTTTCTGCCTGAGCTGAAAGCAGCGTCTCTAGAGAGCTCAGGAGAAAGGGGGGGAGGTTTAGATGCATCAGAAGGTTTCACATGAATGCTGCTTCACCTGAGAGGTGTGTCCACCCTCCGACAGCCGAGAGAGGAAGTAAGAATGGTTTCTACACTCCTGGAAGCCGCCGCGAGGTTACGAGCAGCTCAGTGGTATTGATCCGGTAATTTAATTACATGAACTTGCATTCACAGACGCAGAAGCACAGACACAGTGATGGATCACAGCAACAGCAGCTTTCCTTGTGTTGTGATTCTTCTTCAAAGAAAAAAATTGCTATTGCCTACAATTCAATGCTCAGGCGGAGCCGGCAATTCAGCTGTGATGGATGTCTTTTTGATCAATTTTTCACCATTTATATTTTGGGAATAGACAGCCACAGGTATGAAACAGGAACAGAAGTATGATGTACTCTCACAGAGTGCATATTTCAGCCTTGGTACAATGTTAAACAGATGTTGAGTACAGAGGATTTTATTCAAATGTTTGTTTTGAGACGATACATTTCCAAAGTCTCACTGGTTGTTTCCTTTTGGTGGAGGCCCTGCAAGAATCTTGGTGGAATCTATGTAAGCTAGATTTATACTGTGTTCTCGTTTTTAGTAGCCATTATTAACCTAAAGACAAGTTCATCAATACATTCGTTAGAATGTAATTGCAGGTGCTGCAATACCTTTTTATTAAGCTACATTACAGAATCACTGGTGTATAAAATAAATTAGAGCACCATTAAACATGTCACCTGTTTTGTGGAATAATGTTGCTCTATATTTATATATAAAGTATATGGGATAAGACCATATCTTAATGTATTTTTTGTCTGACTTTCTCCCTCCTTTACTAATTAAGATCAAGTCAAATCACTCAGTCCAAAAAAGGTGATACAAAGAGATCTTGATAGATTTCACACATACATTTGGACAAATTAAAATGGACAAATAAACGATTAGATATATTTACTTTATAGTCTTCAATGTAAATATTGCTTGTGTGATACAGTTGTAATCAACAGTACAATGATAAAATAAAACATGATGAAAAAAGGTAAAATATTGCATGTATGAAATACATATAAATACATAGGTATTATAAAAATCATGAGAGTAAAAAAGCCATAAATCCATAATGCAACTCAATTCAACATTGCTAAGCTAACGGTGTGCTGGTGGTGTTTTTACACTGAACGTACAGACACAAGTTATTTTTGTCTTCTCATCTAACGTCCAAAGAACGTGAGTACATTTTACTAAAATGTCAAATTGCTCCTTTTTTATTGTGGATTGAACTAAACTGTGATATTACTTATAGGAACCACGTGAGCCCAACAAATGTCATTTTCCTTACTGGTCATGGCATCATGGTGGTACCAGACACAGCCAGACATGATCAATAGGCCGTAAGGTCAAAGGTGAGAGATCGTGTGTGTGTGCGTGTGTGTGTGTATTTATTGATCACCACCATCACCCACATTGGCCAATTTGAGGGAACACCTGAGTCTCTCTTATATCAATAATGTCATTAACAGCGGATGAATCGGTAAGGAAAGAAATGGATGATAATCCGACATTACAACGGGAAATGTCTGTCCGTTACGACACTAACGGTCTGGCCTTTTGATTATGGCGAGCCTCAGACCTGCAGCACAGAAGGAACAATTTCCATCCCACTAATTGTCTTGTTATATGGCCGTGGTGTGTTTGAGCCTTCAGACTGTAAGTTCACATCTCCAGCCGCTCCACACTGTGTGCTTATTGCCTTTATCAATCTACTGGAGCCCAGAACAAAGACCTCCGTGTTCAAACAGCAATTACTCTCTCATCTCCTGAGGCATCAGAACAGACCTAATTGGATTTAAATGAACCCCCAAATTTCCCTTTGTTACAGCAAATAATATGCAAGGCTTTTTTAATTAAGATCCGATACAAGCCCACGTGGAAGGTCTGCCGGTGCTTTCATGTCCTGCTCTTCAAATGGAGGCTGGAGCTCGCGTGGAAGACGGTTCGGTTCAGAGTTTGGGCTCAACGGGTGGTGGTCTGTGCGTTGTCTATCAAGAGAGGTGTTCAGTTCATTAACAGCAATAATGTCGCTGATCAACTTTTATTAGAACTGAAAAGACGAATCGCACCTCAGCTATGGATTGAAGCATGAAAATAAACCAACATGTTTTAAGTGTATATCTGAGGAAGCTATTGTGGAAATGAGAGACAGAGGAATTTCATTCTAAATCCTATAATTCTTGAATTTGGCTTTAAACTCAGAAAGTATCTGACTTTTTACTGGTGTAAATGAAAAGTTGAGGATCAGTCATTTGGACGCTCTGGCCACCTAGCAAATGTAAGTCCGATATTCACTAATTTTTTCGCTCTGTTTTGGTCTCTACCAACTTCCCAAAGAAATAAAAGTGGCTAAATGTTCCACTATGCTCACCAACTAGTTGTTGATCTTGTTTATCTGTTGGTTTTAACAGTTTTCTGCTGGAAATAATGTCGATGAGAGCGACGACAATGGACCGAAACAGTAAAGCTGTGGTTGGAAAACCAAAACAACGAGCTGAAAGATGCTACAAAGCATCCGAAAGGTGATAATTCTCTGGGTTTGTCACTATCCAATCTTTCACATATGTAATCATATGATCCATTGTTAAAAGCATTAAAGCATGAAATCCCAGCGATAATCATTGTGTCGTTCTCGGCAACGGGCAGAAGAGTGTTCAGTCCAGACTGCATGTGAATCTCATCATTTTAAAGTTGTGACATGTGCTTAACAGATGCTCGGGCACACAAAGAATCCTTTGCCTTTGGCCTACGTGCACAGACGGAGGGAAATGTGCTGAGTCGGGGCGCCGAGGTGTAAGCCTTTACACTTGGACTCTGTAATGCCGCTGATCACTCGCTGCTCTAAAAAGTGATTCGACAGCAGCCGAAGAATGTTCTCACATCAGATCAGTGTTGTCAGAGGGGATGTGACCGACTGATTGATCCGCCGCTCGTGTCATCTTATGAGTATGCGGCTGCTTAAGAGCGTCTGGAACAGGAAGTCATCACTCAGCCAATCTGTGCAACCTTTGACTTCATTACTTTGTTGAGTCAGCTTTGGCCAATCGCATTGAAGGATTCGGGAGAGGGCAAACGAGATGCTTTGTGCAGAATTTGTAACGACATTTTGAGATTGTTATCTTCTTTTTTTTATTTTTATGGTGCGATATCCAGCTTTATTGCTTAACCGATCACACTAAATGTAGGGATTGAAATCTGCCTTGCCAAAGTGAATTAGCAGAGGAAATGATGATGGAAGAGCAGGGAAACCCTGCTTTTTTGCTGATTGGAGTTTTTTCAGTAACTTTGTGCAGAGTTTAAGTCATTACCTCAGCTGAGACTTTGGAAGATAATGATGAAGTGCTGAATGAAATACATATTCTCACTTCCACTTTCGCCCCCCCTTTTTAGAAATGAGGTAGAAATGTTAAGTTAAGCTACGAAAATATTAGCCAGGCCTGGTAAAATGCTGATTTTCTACATGGCGGAGTTACTTCATTACACGTGCAAGCAAATTTATATTCACGGGTCAAGCCTGTGTTAACATTATAGATTTGAAAAGCAAAGCCAATTACAAGCATCGCTCTCGCGGACCGAGGCGGTGTGTGTTTAAGTGCCTAAGAAGTGTTTGTGGTGGGAAAAAAAGACGGGGCTTCGGGTTCAGAGGTGGTGACGGCGGTCCAGAGACGGCAGTCTTGCCGTTACGGCTGAAACCGCGTTGAGAGGCCGATCAAGAACCAGCGGAGCAGCGAGACCTTCAATAGTTCTCATTTCTCTCTTTTCAAGAATCCGGCTCTTATTCCATAAGGTGACGTCGAACAGTTCCATGTGGTTTGTGAGTGAATTAATCATGATGATTAATTGGCTTTCAAGTTAAATATCCAGTGAGCGATGTCAGGCTGCCAGACATCAGGGCTAAATTGACAGGCCTTTAAGGAGAAGCAGATTGATTTACACAGCGGCTAATGAATCCCCCTCCACCCAGACGGGGAGGAAAGGTAAACAAGTCCTTTCTTTTCCTCTCTCCCATCTGCCTTGTTCAAGTACACTTTGCTCTCTGTATTTAACTCTAACCTGGTTTTGAGACTCTTGATAATTCCCCCTTGTCCACTATGATAACAGGACCGCTAGAACAGACAAAGTGTTTCTGTTTATCAGTGTTTAAGTTGCATTATGCTTTTGTATATGTGTCTTTAAATCATAGTTTTTAAATAATAAAGTATATTTATGGCTAGTCAGTGTACCAGCTGCAGATATTATAGAGGATTAATCTTACTGACTGGCTAGTTTAGCTGTCGGCTGGGACGGCGTTATTGGCTGTAACCGCCATGAGAGCAGTGCAGGTTGGATGAACATGCACTAAAAGCATGCATGCCCGACCTGGTAATACAGCAAAGAGACGCTCGGATAACAACACACACAGAGGGAGAGTGACATCATAGCAGACATTACTCCACTAGATTTGTGCTGCTATATTAATGCTCTGAATCCCGTTTATTACACCTTTTAAGTTTACGTCCAAATACCAATGTCTACGTTTATATAATGAATTATAATTATATAATTAATATAATCTGATTACACACTACAGGCTGCTGGATTTCACGATTGATCAAACTGAAATGAAATTGAGTTGCAGTAAAACTACTAAAAAGGGTCAAATTAGGATTCAGGGGGCAGCTAATGACTGGCGTGGAACTTGTGAGGGAGCGAGACCTTTAGCTTCAGACAGGAAGTGGGCTGAGTGGGCTGAGTGGGCTTCAGGCTGGGGGAGGAAGAACTGAGCTGAAACGAGCGTCGAGGTGATCGCTTTCTCTCACAGCCAGGCTCGTAGCAGCGGCGGGTCGGCGGGGTGACGAGCGATTCACTCACGACTCGTACAGCACTACGACATCTGAGCATGTTGATGTGAGGCAGCCTCACTATGTCTGGTTTAGCCGATTCTCTCTGTAATGTCCCATATCTTCTACAGATGGAATTAGATGGAAGGTTTTAGACCAAAAATGCAACATTTTGGGGAAGAACAGCTGATTCACCAACATGAGAAAACCAAGTAACCTCAAGTCGGACTCTTTGTGACTTCATGAGGCACAACATGTCAGCTGTGCTTTGCATTCTGATGCACCAGTAACACCAACGTACTCATGAGTAGTCACTGTTATTCTCAATGAAACATAACGTAAACATAAGTGTAGATGTGTCTTTAGTTGATTCCCTCATCTTTAATTAATCCGCGTGTAGATTTGATCCTAGAGGATGCAGCCTCTGAGAGTCTGTCAGGCGTGAGATGAGGCGAATAATAATAATAATAATCATGATTTGAGATTCTGAACACCTGAAACTGGATGAGGAGTCACCATCACTAAGGCTTTTCTGGGTGTATTGCATGCAGTTCTGTGGTCTAGACTGGGAACTGTTCATGTAAGGTGCTGTTCCCCAGCATGCCCAGTGCTTTCTTGAACTCGCCATCTATTTCCGCATGAACAAGTTGACCGTCTCCACCGTAGCTCCCACACATATAAAGTTGTATCTATATCTACCAACTCCCGCTGCCTCCTGTCAGGGTGCTATACCGGTGGATGTTTTGTTTTCTCGTCTAATTATACAAACGGCTGAGAAGCTGGAGGTGCTCACAATCTTTCATCTCAGCAGGAGCTCAGACGGGAGGATGAGGGTCATGTCTGGCAGCGGCGAGGACAGACTCACCTCCAGTAACCACCGTGTTTTCTTACAGTTCGTCTCAGGAAAAGTGCTCTGAGAAGTCGGGGGGAAGGGCCGCAGCGTGTGGGCGAGTTGCAGACTTATTTTTAAGTTTAACTTTTGCGTCCACAAGGAAATAATAATTACTCATCAGACAAACATTTTCTTCTCAAACTTCCCTCTGTCATCAGTAGAAAGTTTGGTGTTTTTTTTTTTTTTTAAAGAAAACGAGCAACAAAGCGTTCTGATGTAACAAGTTGCTTTAAGTTCAGACTGTATTCTTTCCCAATCATTTCAGATTTGTCGCTTCCTCCAAAGCTTTTGTCCATTTTCTTGGCAGAACTCTCAGAGGCTGGGTTTTAAAACAATCTCTGCAGACAGTGTGAGTGAGTCTCATGTGTTTTTTTAATCTTTTTTATTTAGGAATAAAGACTTTAGAAGTAATTTTGTTCTGTATTGTGCGACTGTATACTTCTGTTCTTCTGCGAGCTGCAGTTAAATTTCTCACTTTGGTAATACATGTGAGAGAGGGAATAGTACTTCTTTTATCTTAACTTGCCATTTTGGATTTAGATGCATCACATACACCTTGCACTCGTTTTCTTCCTGTGTTGGAATAAAACCTGGTCCCAGATTTGCTGCGACCAGGTTGGACCTACCTCAAATATGAGTGTGAAGATTAAATGTTAAATTAGGGGAAACCTTATTATGTTTATATATTAGAAAACACTGATTCCTGGATTCTGGGACCGATTGCCATTTCCAACTGTAACATGTTGGTAATGCATCTTTGGATCAGTGGCCAGAGACCTCAACCGTGTGAACTCTCTGACTGCAAGCACACAAGGACAAGAAGTTCACAGAGTTTTTTGGAAATACATACTTTGTGATCACATATTTGAGTCCTGTGTCATAACTGTCTGTAAACCATTCCTCTCTAGCACTGGATGGACAGAGGGGGTTAAAGGAAAGTGGAGGGTAATAAGCGACGAGAGCTTCCTGCATTTTAAACTCTCCGGTTATCCATTTACTCAAAGATCTCTTCTGTAGACAAGCTTTGCTATTGGTCAGCGGTGCAGATTCAGTCAAAGTTGAACGTGTTGTGAAATGGTTTGATTCCTCAGACTTTTGCTGCTTTAAGAAGCGGTCTGACTGGGTCAATACTCAGGTGTAAACATTCATATCTGGTATCCAAACAAAACGATCTCCCCTCTTAAGTTTATGCTTTAATTTTTTTTTTCACACACCATCAGTTGGTTTTGTGTTCCGCGTTGTTTATCCTGCAGCACAAATTCCTCATTTCCAGGTTACATCCTCGGAAAGGTCACGGCTGGTGAAAAGCAGGAGTACTAGCTGTGTTTTGATGTTCGCTGCTTCCTATTCCCTCTCTGTAACCCCCCCGAGCCCCTCTGATCTACTCCGCAGCTCATTAAAACACCCTCTCCACCTCCGCATTAGCATCGGAGTCATGGTCAGACTGCTTTGTGTTATAAGGGTGGAAAACAATATCAATAACAACAACAAAAACAATAGTAGCCTTTGGTCCGGGGAGGAGAGGAGGAGAAAGGTCTTTGATAATGTACATCAAAGAGAGGTGCTGAAGTAGGCTGTGTTTTGGTTGCGTGCGCGCCAAGGTCGTCTCTGATCCCGGCCGCTTGGCGTTGGCGCTTAGGGCTGGGCGGTGGCACAAGGTGAGCTGCTGGGGTCGGCAGCACGTCTTCTCCAGGATGGGAAGTCAAGCGTTAAGCCAGCAAAGGCTTGTTGCAGGTGGAAGTCGTGGCCCTCGATCATATCGATTTCTGTCGTGCCAGAGTTCTTATGTGTCTCGAGATCTGGAAATGTGTGCAATCCCGTATAAAAACATTTGTAAATCTGGGAATCTCTGTACAATATGACACTTGTCACATTGAGGGAAGGCCTGCTGCATCATTTAGAGTTCACATTGAAGCTTATTGTAAAGCGTAGCATCAGAAGTGGGAAAAGAGAGAAGACAGACATGTATCTTTCTAGCCAAGTCTTTAAATGTGGGGTCCCCCTAATCTAAGTCGTAGTCGAAATGCTAATACGTTGTTAACAAATGTATTCTGGTCCAGATGCTCTGCAGCTGTTTGCCAGAAGGCAAGTGGTGGAGCAGTCCATTGGTGGGGTCCCCCCCGATGGATTAAAGGGCAAGCTCACAATAAAGAAATAGTGCTAAGCAAATGGATTTTTCAAAACAATCCCAAGTTCTAATTTCTTTTTTTCCAGCCGTTTCAACTGTAGAACATGGTCTTCATCGGCAGATCGTGTTTGCTCAGTTGTCGTGGCGATGGATCTGTTGACATGGGAGCTCGACTGTTGTTATGATGAAATCACAGCACTTTGAAGACTTCTCGTCCGTGTCGGCTCGAAACTGGAGCATGAATGTTCATTCTTGACCTTGGAAATAGTAGTTTGACTAAACAATACTAGCTTTTTCCAGAGCTGAAAAGCTTGTATGTATGACTACACATAGCCAACATTTATAGATTATTTATTGCCCATTAATAAAGATATAGCAGTGAAGAACGGCACTTTTCATGCATACATAAGAAAGACAATATATTTCATATTCCAAACCTTCATCTAGTGAACTTAATCAGTCAGCCTGCATGCCTCCTTCAGTAAAAACACCAAATGTGTCACTTGACAAGAAGTTAAAATTGTTGTAAGACACTAGAAATAGCTTCTTCTTTTTTTTTTGTCCTCCCAAGAAGAATGTGAGGGAAGCGTGCCGCGTCGGCGTGAAACTCCCCTCACTGTGCCGTGAATAAGTGTTAATACCAAAGCTGTATGGCACTGTTAACCTGCTGCGTTTGGAGCTATTCATTGTATTTATTTAATTAGATTCCACTCTGAGGTATCTTGATTGATGTCTCAGGTGATCCGCACACACACACACACACACACACACACACACACACACACACACACACACACAGGACGACTTAGTGTTGTTACATTCACAATAACTATAACGTGTTCTTTTGTTATGCTTTTTTCAGATAATTCAAATATATTTGAAGAAGAGAGTCATTATAAATTCAGCCACTTGTTCTCTTCCTGTTGAGTAATCACACGTTTTTCTTTAATTTTTTTATTTGCACCACTTTGTGCACTTCCGTAAGCGTAGAGGAATACAACACACACACACACACACACACACACACACACACACACACACACACACACACACACACACACACACACACACACACAACCGATCCGGTGATCGTCCATGCTCTGATACCGTATGACTAATTGATTACACACTTTAACCATAATTCCTGCTATGCAGATGTGATCCGTGTTCCACTGGATCCCGGTGTAACAGGAGCACGGTATCAAAACGCCCGAAACCGTTCTGCCACTTGCATCAGAAGTCACTTAATATTTCACTATCTGATACTTCCTTCTCTCCCCTCCGAACCCACCTGAGAAATCATCTCGCATACAGAGAGCCTTTATAACCACGTGGACCTCGGTGGGAGCTTCAGAGAGAAATCTGTCCATTCATGAAAGGTGCAGGGCCAGCCAGACTCAGCCAGACCGGCCCTTCAGGGACACCCGCTGTTTGACTTGGCTCAGGACCGGACCCGGGTACAGGGCTACAGTTGTCCGTAGCCACAGGCTGCAGGGCTGAAGGCATTTCCTGACTAAATTTCTCTGTCATACTGTTTGCAGTTGTATTCGAAGGACGGCGAGGGGAACATGAGACAGAGAGAACACGGATACAAACTCATTAGACGCCACAGTGGGAAGACACATACGACCACAAATGTACGGCCACATTTTTGATTTCTATTTCGGTTTGTGATCCTTGGTAAACGCTAAAAGGAAATTAAAAACTCACAGGCTTCCTTTCCTTTAACCCAACTTCCATGTCTCCGTTCCCTTTCGCAGTCATACAAACAACTATCATTTTAATATAGGCCGTGACTTTATCTAAACGCACTAAACCCTGTGAGTTTCATCTTTTCTCAATTTCCTCTGGTTTTCTCCTAAGACGGCCCAGATGTTTCTCTTCTTTCCGTGCATTTTGTTTTGGTTTAACATAAATATTCAGCAGAGACGTCTGCTTGTAACGGGCCATCGTTTCGAGAACATCTTACGCCATTATGTTAATGCACATAGACACTCAGAAAAGGGCCCATTTTAGGCCCTGCACACACCTGCGAGCACCGAGGTAGACCAAAAAACACGCCGAAAAAGAGATGAATGATGTCTTTGTACCGTTTCCCCAGCTGTATTCTCTCTGTGCCGTTACTGTCACTTTGGCCCCTTTCAAATGATCCATTGGGATTAATGAATGTAATTTCCGCAAATTAATTCCCCCCCTCATTCATACATAATGGGCCAAACCACAACAGTGTTTAACCAGCGCATCTGTCCATTGGGTGTCATCATTTAAGTCGCAGCAGGGATTGGTAATTGACTATCGCTCCTTTTCCCTTTCCTTCCACTCTCCCTCCGCTATGAGTAATTTCACCCACAGGCTGTTCCACCACATCAAGAGCAGTTTAAAAAAAAAAAAAGGTCAGTTATTGACTGAAGAGAATACATCACAGTGCATTCAGAAATATAAATTTGAATATTGTTGGTAATGTTCATCTCACACTTCTCTGTGTATGAGAGCTTTAGAAATGACTTTGATCAATGGCCTTCCGTGGCGTTTGTTTCCCATTCTCTTTCTGTACCCGACTACGGCGCTCCGACTCCCCTCCGTCTCCCCCCCGTCTCCCCTCCGTGGCTGCCTGCTTCTGATTTAAAGGCGCAACAGGGGGCTTGTGGGTAGAGACTCCCACTGTGAAGGATCTCTCTGACTCGGGGAGAGCTGAAGGTCAAACACACTCATGATCAGAAACCACAGGATGACACTGAAGAGGTGGAATATGAAGAGCGCGGGGATGAAAGGCGCGGAGATAAGTTCTATTCTCTCGGTATTCTGTAAACGGCTCACAGTGGAGGAGCTGAGAGAGATGGGCTTTGTTTTACAGCTTCTACATTATACAAACATATAGAACGATTCTGCTTTTTAAAAAGCAAGATCTCAGCTGTTTCCTCACACCAACCGAGAGTCATCTAGAGTGAGATGTTGTCCAAGTCTCTGCAAAGATAAAGTTAATAACTGTGCAGATAACAACCCTTGTCATCCTCCACGACTTGTGTTTTTGTTTTCGCCTAATTTGTGTTCCACTAATTAGACGGACCCTTGACCGACAAAGCAAACAGGAGAGGGACAAGAGCACGAACAAGAGAAAATCATCTGTTTCTTTGAACGGAAAACTCCTGGAGCCCAGATGAAGGTTTTTCCCTTTTTCTCCCTTTGCAATTTTTGTTGGAAGCATTTGCATATTTCAAAAGTCTACCAAAGAAAATAGCCCAGGGGCAGAAATGGCCGATCTGCATATTGAAGACTCAACAGAGGGAGAGGAGTGGGAGACAGAGGGGGGGAGAGAGAGAGAGAGGGGGAGTCTAAATGACTTGAAGAATATCTCAAATAAACAATAATACAAATTAGCTGATGGCGTCGTGCTTATTATGCCGGATTAATTGTGGTATTCACTACAACTTAAACAGATGATTTGCTTACTTGTGAAGCAGTTCCACGGAGAGAGAGAGAAGGGGGAGAGAAAAAATGTGCATCAGAAGAAGGCCTCTTCACCCAGCTTCCTTCATGAATAACAAATAGAGGACCCAGCGCTGTGACCAGCCAGCACAACACATGAAAAACATTAGTGCATTCCCTGAGTCGTCTGGTTCTCTCTACATTGTGCTGGTCGGCTGGAAAGATGTGAAACACTGCGGTGCAACTGTAAAGCTTCTTTGTTTATACCGCATGTTACTGAATAAATCACTACAATAAACAGCTTTTACAGACTGTGGGGGGGAAATCGTTACTTATACATTTAAAAAAAACTACGTTGGAAACGGCTTTATGGATGGATAATAAGTAATACTTTGTAGATGAGTTAAAAGCCAGCAATAACTTTTTGACACTTGCTTATAAATGGTATTAAGTCCTTGATAAAGGATTATTACAACAGTCACTCAGCAGGAGTGAAAGCGAGGCTTTGTGCATTTTAACTAATGGCCTTGATGTGATTTTAAATAAATGATTTATTGATGCCCTAAGTTACAAAGTCATTATTAAAACTGCACATTTTGAAATATTAACAAACGCAGAAGTTATTTGTGGCTCAGAGGGATCAGTGGGCTCGCTTAAAAACTTCCATAACAAATATAACCATATAGTGATATATGATATATCTATGTTATAATAGGATACAGATTTGTGGACACTTTGTTATGAATTCTCTATATATTCTGTATAATTTACTCATTATGAATTCCTAAAACCACAAAAAATGTATATATAAAAGCATATTATTATATAGCATATTATTATAACATATACTTTTAGCATGTAGTATATTTCTGTTGCTACTGTTACTACTTTTTTCAAACTTCACCACATCCTAAAATGGTTGGATGGATAAATCTAAATGTGATGTGGAAGATGATAACTGAATATAATGGTGGGTTTAAGTGAATTCAAATGTTATGATAAAAAAACGTCACTTTATGTTGCAGGTTGGGGGAAAAATACATGTTGATGTCCATTTATCTTTTACCTTCTGGATGAGATCCAAGAAAAATCTTGAACACTGAAAAAAACACCCCAAAAAACATAAATTAGCACATTTATTGGCTGCACCTGGCTCTCTCCTGCAGTCGTTCAGTCGATGCTTTGCTCTCTCAAGGCCCTTAAAACTGAGGCAAACTCGTGGTAGAAAAATTCCCCAAGACATGTTTATTTAACAGGCCATCTATAAACGGACCCAGCATGGAAACATCCCACCAGAACCGGGTTGTTTTTTTGGGAGGATGGGGGGGGATAAACATCCAACCGTTGGCTGATTTCGTGCACCTTTTCGGCGCTCACCAGTGTGGCGCGTCACGCCACCGTGGCCTTTCTTTACCATATGAAAAGGATTGCATTAAGATGCAAGACGCGTACGAACCCCCTATGTACCCAAAGCCGACTTATCCTTGACACAGGCCTCTGTCGCTCTGCGTTATTATAAAAGAGATAACCATATACAGTAGTATAGGGCAATAACCCATGTGGCTTTATAGCATCACAGTCTGTTAACGACGTGGACTATGTAGGCTACTTCTAATAAGAATACAAAATAATCTGCATTACATTCATTCTTATTATAAGAAGTTTACAGGATTTCTTATTCTGTTTTTTTTTATTCTAAAGACACGCAGATTATTCTGTCTTTTTTATTTTTGCAAAATTAAAAAAAAAAAATACATCATAGTGTTGCTTTATTCCCGCGGCATCAACTTTGTGCACCCGAGGCTCGACTGAGACACGCCAGCTACTCTGTGACTGTGCGTCCAATCAGTGGGAGCTCTGCGGAGCCGTTCTGTTGTAATTGGATGGAGACGGGAGACGAATACGCAGCCTTGGCACAACGTAAACACATGCTCGTCTTCTCCGCTGCGTGGAGGACGCGCCGGGTTAGAGCAGATGGAGTGAGAGAAACTACCGAGAGGACCTGAGAGGCTTTAAAGTTTCCTTTTTTTTTATTGTTGTTGTTGGTCATCATCATTTTGCCCGATTGCTTTAAAACGTAAATAACAGAGAACCGGGTCCTCGGCTGTGTTTTCCCCGTATCAGCTCTGTGGATTACGCACGGCGGAGCTCCTGGGACAGAGAAAAGTTTTGACTATTGTTTTGTTGCACAGGAATGCGAAGACAGTGTGTTTTATCACGCATGGTTCAGTGCGCAAAACCTGCTTTTATAACTCAATTTATCATCCGAACCTCTACGGAGGGATTTCCCACTTTAAAAAAAAAATATATATAGACTGAATTTCTTCATGGATTAGAGTTGGGACTTTTACAAAACACCAGAAGAGATAATTACATCTGATATATGCTTTGGGAGATGGCAACAGCAACGTCGAGTCCGTACCTAGCCAGCAGCAGGATCTTATCCGGCCCGGTTCTCCACTCTGATCGGAGGGGTGGTGGCATGCAGCCGGGCAGCACCGCTGTGACCGCGGTGTCTAGTGGATACAGGGGGGACCCCGCAGTCAAGATGGTGCAGAGCGACTTCATGCAAGGAGCCATGGTGGCGAGCAACGGGGGACACATGCTCAGCCATGCCCACCAGTGGGTGACATCGTTGCCTCACGCAGCAGCCGCAGCAGCCGCGGCCGCGGTGGCAGCGGCCGAGGCCGGCTCTCCGTGGTCCTCCAGCTCCCAGCCGCAGGACGTGAAGAGAGGGAGGGAGGACCTGCACGCGGGCACCGCTCTGCACCACAGGTCCACGCACCTGGGCACCCATCAGGCTCACCCGGGCAGCTGGGGAGGCAGCTCCGCGGCGCACATCAGCATCACCGAGGGGCAGCAGCAACAGCAGCAGCAGCAACAGCAACAGCAGCAGCAGCAGCAGCAACAGTCGCTCATCTACTCTCAGCCCGGCGGGTTTACAGTCAACGGGATGCTCAGCTCGCACGTGGGACAGAGCCTCATGCACCAGGGGATGGTGCGCGAGGAGTCCCCGGAGCTGGACCACGGAAACCACCACCATCACCACCACCACCACAGCCACCACGCGCACCATCACCAGCATCACAGGGTGAACCACGAGCCGCACTCGGACGAGGACACGCCGACGTCCGACGACTTGGAGCATTTCGCCAAACAGTTCAAGCAGCGGCGGATCAAGCTGGGCTTCACGCAGGCGGACGTGGGCTTGGCGTTGGGCACGCTGTACGGCAACGTGTTCTCGCAGACCACCATCTGCAGGTTCGAGGCGCTCCAGCTGAGCTTCAAGAACATGTGCAAGCTGAAGCCTCTGCTCAACAAATGGCTGGAGGAGGCCGACTCCACGACCGGGAGCCCGACCAGCATCGATAAGATCGCCACCCAGGGGAGGAAGAGGAAAAAGCGCACGTCCATCGAGGTGAGCGTAAAAGGCGCGCTGGAGAGCCACTTCCTCAAGTGTCCCAAACCGTCCGCGCAGGAGATCACCTCTCTGGCGGACAGTCTGCAGCTGGAGAAGGAGGTGGTCAGGGTCTGGTTCTGCAACCGCAGGCAGAAGGAGAAGCGCATGACGCCACCGGGACTGCCACGCACACCGGAGGACGCGTATTCACAGGTGGGCAGCATGGGACCGGACACACCGTCACCCTCCATAGACTGCAAGAGGATGTACAGCGACACGTGAAAATAACCGTGAAGTGTTTGTACAAAAAAAAAAGTTTCCCGTTTCCCTAAATCTCGGATAATTGACTTTTCTTACAGCTCCCCGGTGTTCTTTGATCCACAATAATGATGTTATCCAGTGTGTGTTTGTTTGAGAGCGGGACTACTTTTATGCACCCTGGGGTATTTCTCTGCACTATGAAGCAGCCTTTGGGACAGAAAGTGAAACTAAGATCCGTATAGAAATTAATTTGAAGGCTATTAAAGGGGATGTTTGTTCACCAAAAGAGCTTAAAGAATGAGCATTTCTATCAATCTACTGCCGGACATTTATTTCTGTAAAGTTCCCTTGTAATGCTCCAGAGTTTGGTGTCCCACAGGCTCGACTGGGAAAGATATTCATCTAATGCGCTTTATTCAGCATTGACCTGTTTTTAATGAGCAATAATTTATCTACATTCAAACGTGTTTCTGACTTTTGTGTTGCGTGTCAGTGGATTTATGTTGTGACATTGTTTTAAGACTTCATTGTCTTATCTGAAACATCTTCTTCTTTTTATTATTATTATTATTATTATCAAACATTCCCTTTTAGTTTATGTACAAGTTAGCCTGCTGTGTATCCTTGTGCGATTATTTGGACTATTTATTTTTTTCCACTGTGTTTATTTTCATGGAATAGACTTATTATTTAATAAATTCGACATAAGGAAACACTTGTGTTAATATATCTGAGGTTACCATTATTATTATTGACACACACACACACACACACACACACACACACACACACACACACACACACCACTATATGTGTTTGAGCTCACACCTTTTGCAGTGAAATATTAGCATTATTATGTTAATGCTTTCTGCTGCTTTTAAATAGATATTTTCAAAGTGTCCAAATTGCAATTTAAATAATCTTTCATGAGAGTAAAAGTCCATTTAGAGACACTATCCCGTACGAGAAGTTATAAAGGCGTGTAGGCAGTATTATTTAAAAGATTCATGCTATTCTGACTGGACTTTCGTGGTAATAGCAGCTCCTCAAACTGCATCATATATATCAAGATGAGAAATAGTCAATTGAAAAGTTCAATAATCTCTTTTGTTCCAAAACATCGCAGCTTTGCAGGTTACAGCCTCTTATATGTGCTGATATAATCATTTCTTTCTTCATTCATGCTAATAATCGGACTGTTAGTCGAATAAATCAATTGGAATACGTCTTCATGTCGTGGCATTTTTCACTCTTTTTGGTCGTACAGTTTAAAGAAAAAACGATTAATCGAGACATTAAGATTAAGATTCCAAATAATAAAAACAGCCGTTGGTTGTAGCTGCATTTCCAGTCACACAAATCCGATGAATCCGTCCCCAGCCAACACCACTTCCCAGTTTCCTTTCTGCCTCTTGAGTTGACGACGCTGAAGCTGCTCGAGATCCTCACAAACGCCTCTTCTCGGAGTTTGCCTCCATGTTTCTGTGTGATAGCAGCCCAGCTCACATACATCCTGTGGCGGTGCTGCAGCTCTGTGGAACGCAGCCAACGGAGGTCGGCTATCCCAGCTGGCAGTTCACCTCGGCAGCGGTTGCCAAGGTGACGGTAGAGATGGAGGGACACAGATGATGGGTTTGGCAGATAGGCGGGCGAGACGCTCGCGCTGGCTGTGATACACACTCTGTGTTTCTTCCCTCTGATCAACACAAACATAATGTGTCATAATAACACACACACACACACACACACACACACACACACACACACGGAAACATACATGAGCCGATGTCTCATATCAAATATCTCATTGATGACAGAGATTACATGGTGGGAAAATAAAGCCAAGGAGCAGCAGTGGCTGTCGAGGTCAAAGGTCGGCTGGTAGCTGTACACAAACCATACAGAACACGGAGTAATCAACATAAACCTGGAAGTTAATAGCTCATCCAAAATGTCACATTTATATTGTAGTTTGAATAATTTTTTACTGGATCTCTTCAGGAAGCTTTCACATTTCTAACAAACTTGTGACTGAAACACATCTTTGGTAACTCAGAGAAACTCCGGCCTTGTGGGTTATAAATAGCAGCCTGCCTGCTTGAGTAGCTGGTTTGAATGGGTCTCTACATATTAGCTCATGCAGCTGTCGTCACTCAGGTAAATTTTCAATCCTTTAATAGGTCGAACGAGACCAGTACGTATGAAGAAATGCTGATGATACTCCAACATCTTACGACGGCAATATGAAAGCAGGTTCATTAGACACAAGTGAACCAAAAGTTGTTATAAAACGTTAAAAAGATTCTGTTATGGGCCTTTAAAAAAATAATTTGGGAGAACTCAAATATGTATACTGAAAATCGAGCTGTTTTTCTTCAGACAAGTTGCCCTTTTGCAGAAATAATGTTTTTATATCAGAAAATGGTGATGTTGAATAAAAGTCAGACACACACACACACACACACACACACACACACACACACACACACACACACACACACACACACACACACACACACAAAGAAACACGTTCTACATGTTTGATACACAATGTTAACGAAAAAAAGGAGAACTTCTGCACACTCTCACCTAGCAATATCACACAGAGGTGGAAAGGTGGCACCACAGCTCATTGTGATCATATACTGATGCCTCTGAACGTGATCTATTCCCTCCAAGCTGCAAAAGCCAGAATTTTCTGATAAAAAAAAAATATCTAAGCTTGCGGGATTGCTGTGTGATCCCCTCAAAGCTTAGCGATGTAAAGATGGAAGATACGGCTGGAATTGAGGGATAAAAAGCCCTTTAAAGGGTTTTGTCATCACAAGATGCAAGGTGTGTTCCCTGAATATTAATGCAGGGATCTGAAGGTACGAGCGGAGGATGTTACAGTAACCTGGTCCTGACCCCCCTCCCCACCCCCCCCAAAAAAAACCTCAATCAACAGAAATGGCTTCACGTGCATCTGTGCACGTCACAACAGCAAGAGATGCAGTCAGAGCTCGTGCATTTATGTGCTACTTCAATTTAGTGCAATCATCACTAGGGTATTGTTTCTTGCTTCACTGAAACAAGCGGTTGTTTGCGGTTAAATGTTATTACCTCCTCCAATAAAAGCTGCTAATATAATTGCTCATGATTGCTCTTAAAGCCTTGTTCGGTACTTTACATAAAGCAATTATTGCATGATAATCCCCACTTTGTTGTTTGTGGCCACAATCACATGCAACACACACACACACACACACACACACAAACCCGAAAAGCTATTCAAAGAACATTTTAACGTACAACTATTTCCCTGTGAGTTGTACATTATCAGCCCCCACTGTTTGGTGTTAATTATTCTCACATTGCTTTGATTGGTTAACCACTAAAGTCTAACACTGATTAACACACTGTGGCTTCCTCAGCGTGAATGAAAGCTCATGACACACATGACTCCTACCTGGAGTCAGAGGCAGTGGCAGGCATGAATAAAACATCCCCCGAAATGTGTATTTTCCTTGGTTGTAATTTTGTGTGTGAATGTATTAAAATGTCCTAAATGCAACAAGAAAAAAAAAAATGTCTGTAAAATTACTCAATCGTGTCAAAGTCAATATTGCTACTTGTGCGGTTTTTCTCTTCTCCTCCCAGTATTCCAATTTAATGGTGAACATTTTTCACTTTACCTGTGTTTGCTTTTTTCTTCTTCTTCTTTTTTTTTTTGGTGAATGATGGAGTACCAACGTCTCTCCATCAGGAAGAAATTAAAGCAAACATCTGTGGAATAATGGACAGGGAAATGAATTCTCTCACCAGCGAGCTTGTTGTGTGGGTGTCACCGAACGTGACGAGCATGCATGTGCCAGACCGGTGGAGTGGAACTCGTTTGATGGGCATGTTCAACACATGGGCACGATGCCAATTTAGACAAGCATGCCCATGAAAAAGAATCTCCGCCTGCATGCTAAGTGTGTGTGAGTGTAACCGAGTGGATCTGTACGTGTGGGGGAATACACCGGTTTTCTTATAGAGAACAAATTACAATTAAATAACATTTAGAGAATCTGTGCCTGCAGATGTTATTCTCCACGTTCCAGCATTCTATCAACGATGTGTGATATGCCTCCTCATAATACAATATAGGAATATTACCAATATATTAAGCGTAGGACACATGATGGTCTACAAAGAGGTGCCACAACTCTTCATACGTTTAAACTATACACACATTTAAAAACCTAAACATACCAACACATTGTCTCAAACATTCTTCAACGACCAAAGGCCACATTAATGTACGGCACAGTGCTGCCATCTCCTGGACAGACGTATTAACGCAGGTTTCAGAATTAATTTACAACAACGTAATAATTCAAGAGGAGAAAACCAAACTCTATATTCCTTTCAATATGTCCTTTTTGTACTTACTACGGGTTCACTTGCATTTTAAAGGATAAAAGCAAATGCTTAATGTAATTATGATCATGATTTTTATCATTATCAATATTATTGTGTGTATGATTCATATGAAGACCTATGAGATGATATTTCTTTATTTGCTTGATTTTTTAAATCACAATGCTGTATATGGTACCATTTTTATTGCTGTTCTATTGATGTCTTCATACTGTGTATCTTCAATAAAAAAAGAAAAATACCTTTAATGTACAACCTGTACTTAGCGTATTATTTATACCATTCTTATTATTAACTGCGTTGTTTCTGTTGTTTGTGTTGCATGTTTGTAGTCAAACACAATTAATGCTATAAGGTAACGTTTGGTGATATTTGGGCAATTCATTAATTAGCAACAATTATATGCTATACCGTTGAAATAAACCAGCCTCACATAAATAAATTCTCTGCACTGCCCCTTTAAATCAGCGACCACCTGCTCTCGTGGCGTCATCAGCATCGTCCGCAGGCTGCACGATGGCGTTCGATCCGGCAGGAAAACCTTCAAAGTGGGATATTTTGGGAAAAGCTCGACGAGAGTCAACCATGGAGCCGCGTTCAGATGCACCGTCGAGGTAGGCCTGGAGATTCCTGGTGAGTTGCTCACTATGTGTAAGAATTTCTTTTTTGATTTGATGTAATGTGTCTGGAGATTAGCATCGATTCGTCCTCCAGCGGTGATGCAGACTCGGTGAGTAGCTCGTGAGTGACAGATTAACATATGTGATGGTTATGACGCTGCTTATCAAAATATATAAGACACTGTTCATATAAGCCTGCATCTGATGCTACTATAACCCTCTACAATAACACCTACATCTGGATGATGTTGCTCATCAAATCTAAATGTGACCCCATTCTAGACTTTTGCAATATATTTTATTTTATTATAGCATCTCTGCTGTTTGTATTGTCACATCAATCAGCCTCAGAGCTGAGCAGCTGAGTAAAACCACCTTTTTTATTGTTGCTGTTGAAATCAGCAGCGAGGAGCCCCCTGCAGGGCAAGTCGGCTCACTAGCTTCTTGACATGATTTGCAATTTCGAAAGGTGTGAAAATTCAAAACTTTCAACCATTTTGTTGCCTATTTGTGTAGTTTTATTGGCATGTAGGCGGCACGATCCCATTGTTTTTTTTATTTCTACCACTTGCCTTTGTTCTAATGTTTGTTTTTTCTCTAAAAATCTGATTCACCTATCATTTCCCATAGTTTATTGACTATAATAAAAGATAATGACATCAACAAGACCTAAACACAGACATTTATCTGCTTTATGTTTCAAGAAAAAAAAATTTTTTACCTGGTAAACTGAAAAAATCATTTCCTGCCAACCCGGTGACACAGAAAAAATATTTTTTTTTTAGAGGATGAGAGTACAAGCTGCTTGTTGCCATGGAACTGGTGACCTTGTTACCTAGGCAACAACCAGCAACACTATGCGGTTGCCAATCATGTTTTTTTTTTGTGCAAGAATGTAGTTACAGTCTCTGGAGGAGGGACCGTTTCCTTCCACCTGTGTGGGTAAACCATCACAGATCCCAGTAATTCAAACCTGGATTTTCTAATATGAACACTCTGAACATTTATTATGTCACCGTGGCACAAACTCTGTGATTCTGTGAATACAATCACAGGATGATAACTGAATCCATAGAATATAACAGTATGAAAAGCTCAGACGTTAACAATGAAGTTGGCTGAATTCCATATCTTCAGTTTCAGGGTACTGGTGTTGTTTATGCTCGTTGTTATTGATAATTAGAAACGCCTACTGTTATGACAAGTTAAAAAAACATTAGCTGTAAAAAAGGTTTTGACCCTTAACAAGTCTTCTTGTCCCCCCCAGCTCCTAAGAGCCAGTCCAACCCGGGAGGACCACATCTGAGACCTGAAGGCCAGAATGACCTCAACGCATTGTTAAGACCCCGCCACCAGGACCGGGGAGGCGGAAACCATAGCAACAGACGTCTCCTGTGCGTACGTGTCTGTCTTGAGGATGCCTCTCCATTTTGTGGAAGTTGCATCAGAGTGTGAAGCGTCGTCTGAGTGTGAGGTTCCTCCAATGGAAGGACGACCGGCTGCACGGCGGTGTGTAGCACGCCGTCGTGTAAATGTGTGTATTCATGTGTGAAGTGTTTCTTTTTTTTTGTATGTGTGAATGTTTGTATATGCACCCGTGTGAGTCTGTACAGCTGTTAATCATCCACCTCGTGTTTGTGTGTGTGTGTGTGTGTGTGTGTCCTTATGGCTTATATAACTCCTTCAGCATCACCAATACGTCATTCCTCCTCACGCTGTTTCAAATTATCACGAGTAATAGACATCTTGCTATCTAATGAGAAGCACCGCTGCTTTTTAAAGAGATGGCACATTAATGTAACCATCCGCTCTTTACAGGCTGTTGTTTTTCTCTTTCTCAAAGTATTTCTTTTAAAATGCCATATATCGATCTTCTTTATTCTATCTCAGATATTGTCATGGAAGGCCGACTTGCTGGAGGACAACCTAAAGTGTACACCGCACCGATAATCAAACATGTGCCTGGTTTCGGGCTGACGTCGCCGTGATACAAGCTGCTATGGCTTTTTGCAACGAGAGCCTGCTGGAGGAGGAGTGCGCCTTCATGGGGCCGGACAACGTGGAGGAAGCGGCGGGGGGTCTCCCGTCAGAAGCCGCGACGCCCCTCATATCAGTCACTCTGCGCGTGACCCTGGCAGCCATAATGATCTTCATGATTACTATTGGTTTCCTTGGCAACGCCATTGTGTGTCTGATCGTCTACCAGAAGCCCGCCATGCGCTCCGCCATCAATCTCCTCCTCGCCACGTTGGCCTTCTCGGACATCATGCTCTCCCTGCTCTGCATGCCCTTCACCGCCGTCACTGTGGCGACCGCCGACTGGAGCTTCGGGAGCGGCTTCTGCCGAGCGTCCATCATGCTGTACTGGCTGTTCGTCCTGGAGGGCGTGTCCATACTCCTCATCATCAGCGTGGACCGCTTCCTCATCATCGTGCAGCGGCAGGACAAGCTGACGCCGCACAGAGCCAAGCTGCTGATCGCGGCCTCCTGGGTGCTGAGCCTGTGTGTGTCCCTGCCGTCCGTGGTCGGGTGGAGGACGGCCGCGGCGGGCGTCGGCGGTGCCTGGGCGCCGCAGTGCGTGCTGGGATACAGCGATTCTCTGGCGGACCGCGGGTACACCGTGCTGTTGGCGGTGGCGGTGTTCTTCGTGCCGTTCGCCGTCATGCTGTACTCGTACATGTGCATCCTCAACACGGTGCGCCGCAACACCCTGCGCATCCACAACCACACCAGCGAGCACTCCTGCCTGCCGGCCCTCAACCAGGTCAGCAAGATGAGACTCACCGGGCTGCAGCGGCCGCCCCAGATCAAGGTGGACATGAGTTTCAAGACCCGGGCCTTCACCACCATACTCATCCTCTTCGTCGGCTTCTCCGTGTGCTGGCTGCCGCACACGGTGGTCAGCTTGCTGGCCGTGTTCAGCCGGCAGTTCTACTACAGCTCGGTCTTCTACCCGATAAGCATAGGGGCTCTGTGGCTCAGCTACCTGAAGACCGTCTTCAACCCGGTGATCTACTGCTGGAGGATCAGGAAGTTCAGGGAGGCCTGTCAGGAGTTCATCCCCAAGAGCTGCAGACTGTGTCCCAGAGTGCCGGGCCGGAGCCACCGGAGAGTGAGGCCCAGCAACATCTACGTGTGCAGTGAGACTCAGTCGGCCGTGTGAGACCGGAACGACCGGTTTGTTTTAGTCCACGTAATAAGCAATCAGAGCTCCCCTGATCACCACAGGAATGGACTCTTACATTTTGATTCTGTGACAAATGGACGACTCCATGATATTATTGTATCGGCTGCTTTCAGTCTCAAAACATACCGGTTGATTTATGTGTTTTTTGTGACCATCATGGTTTTTGGAAATTTACTGCCAGACAGTTTCATATCCTTTATTTACTTCTCCGTCTCATTATTTGTCCCTGAAGTGTTTCGTCATTGTAATTTTATCTCTGCAGACTGTAGACTCAGGTCTTCAGGTTTCGTGGTGATGAGAATAATTCTATTGTGATGTGACGAGTTTCACAATAAAACCATACACAGTATTAATATCCAGTGATGTTTCCCGGAGGACAGTCTGTAAGGCTTTTCAAACCGACGTCCTTTTAAAAATATGAATTTGTGCAGAAACATGACTGTGTGAAACTGTTATTTAAAACCACGTGTGTCCACAGGGAAGTGTGTCAGTTATTGAGCTGTGAATGTTTACTTGAATGTATTATATTTTCATGGATAATGAAACCAGGTAAATAAATACAGTTTGTAAAAGTGCTTGCATTGACAGACTGCCGAGTGCTTGGATGAAAAACACATTCACGCCAGCCGCTTTTACTTTGTACATAATGGGAGAAGGTTGCTGGGATACTAAAGACGTGTGTTCACTGTGAGAGGATGTAAAGCTTATCTACTTCCCCGAATACAGCAGACACGGTGGTTTGTGTATCAAATCCTATCAGTTTAGGGAATATAAAAGTGGATCAAATTGGAAAAGTGAGGCCTGCACACATTCTTTTCCCCGGATGAAACTTATCCTGAATGAACAAATTAAGCGAATGCATTGTATTTATATTCATAAATTATTACTGCATTCAAAATGCATTTTGAGATATTTTTTTTTAGAAATGCTACAAAGCTTAAAGATCATTTTTAATACTGGCCATCTCAGCCAGCCAAATATAGGTCGTATGATGTACGGCGTTATACAGGAAGATGGTGCTGTTCTCTCATTGCAAATTAAGATGGCTCAGTTTCCTGCTGAATTCTCTGGCTCATTATCATGAAATGCCATTTTCAGCAGCAACCATCAGCTCACAGGGAAGAACAGGCGGATGAGACACATGGTCTTATCAAGCTAATAATAAGCCTGGCTAATGAGGTGGAAGAAGCATAATCTCATTTGCTTCTGATTATTTACAGAGCTTGCTCAATTAATGTGATGGCCATTGGCAGCACGCGCTTCATTATTAATAGCTAATGTAATGATCATTTTCTTAATCAATTGATTAAAAAGGGTGAGAAGTGACCATCAACATTTCCTGAAGCCCAGATCAGACTTAAGGTCAAAATGTTTCGTTTATATATCACATAATACAAAGAGAAGCAGCACATTCTCAGGAATTAGAGGTATGAAATTGATAATTTGGAAGTTGATTTGAACTAACCTGATTTAAGGAAGTCACAAACCCACAAATTAAATTATTTTCTATGTGGACTGACTATTTATCTTGTGACTCTTGTTTTTGTTGAATGTATATGTAAAAAGGGACGTGGTTTTCATGTAAACAAACATTACACACTCACACACTATGAATATTTATACATGTATCCATGTGCCAACACATGACAACCACCATACGGACTCTCCCCTCCTAATTTAGTCCTCATGGTTCCTTCTACATTACATTACTGTCCTAACTTAATCAGTTACGTTACAACAAATCATTTCCTCTGCAGGGATGCCAGAATAAGGGAATTTTGTTGTTGTTGTTGCTCTGATGGTTGTAATAACAACTGGACGTGGATTTGGTTTGAAAAATCCTCGGTATGTTGGTCCACATCCCCACTGCTGAATGATGTTGATTTACACAAACGTATCATTTAAGGGCGGCCTCTATGTTGTCTGTCAGACAGAAATAATTTAATACACAATGTTCATGTTTGCTGGACCGGAGTTGTGATTTGAGATGTTTTGCCATTCATCTGAAAGGCATCTTTTGTTCGACCTGCCGTGATTAATAATTTGATTATTTTTGTGATAACGAAGCCCACGTATGACTAATGGTTAAATTATCATGTGATTTCACTAAATGGCATGATTGAAACATGTGACTGAGTGAGAGAAGCCTTCTGCCTTCAAACTGAAGGGGCCTCTTATTTCTAGTTAGTGAAACATGTTTGATATCATTTCTGCTGAGCTGGGCTTACTTTTCATACTTTTTAGAATTTTACTGATAATACTTGACATTCTTACTTGATTAAGGACTTTTACTTGCAGTGTAGTATGGTTACAGTAGTAGTTTTACTTCATTAAAGGATCAGAAAACTTCCAAGCACATTTTTGATGAAAAATGTTGACAAATTGGTGTTTTTTAGTAGCTAGACATAAAAACATACATGCATCATAAGTGAATGGCAAACCATGTTTGTACAAAACAACAGTGGAGAAAATTGTCACAATTTATTGTGTATCATTGCAGTTCTATTTGACCAATTACCTTATTGTTGTCTTAATTGACAAATATATATTTCCAATAACATTTTAGAGCTGTCTGTATCAAACAACAGACCTACATTTCCCCTATATTTGAATGAAAAACAAAAAATAAGGCGTTAAGCTGTAGTTAATTTCACTTACTTACTCACTTTCTGTTGATAAAGTACATTGTAACTGTGTTTGGAAAGGTGCTATATAAATAAAATAGTATAAAAAGTATTAAAATAATTATATATATAAACACTCTGAGCTTTGATTTATATTTAAAGTAAATATAGTTACGCTCTTTGAAAATCATTTTTATCACAACCTTTTTGTTGTAAACTATAGTTTTATCAATAAAGTTAATACAAAAAAAGAAAATGCTGTGTTGTTGTGACGCGGTGCATGCCGGGACAAGATAGGCATCCAATATGGCGACTTCCGCGGGACAAGATGGAAAGGCTGGCTCTTCCTTGGATGTGGACTTACTCCTGCACCCCGAGTTGTTGTCTCGAGAGTTCATGCAGTTAATCTTAAACGGGGTGAGTTAACGTTTAGAAAGGAACCGTGTTTCTGTGTCTTGGTTTGTTTCTCCGGCGGACATCGGTTTAATGTTTGCTAACGGTTCATCTGTGTGTCCGAACCAGAAACGCGTCAGCACCGGAGACCGCGACAGTCGGGACCGGCTCACGGAGCTTTACCTCCTGCATGTCATCCCGCGGCCGCAGAGGACTTTACCCGCCAGCCGCTGGGGAAAGAGGATGGAGAAGACCCGGGGGAGGCAGACCCCGGCCGGCCGCGGGTCAGACAGGTAACGCCTGCTACACCGGAGTAACGTCACTGCGTGTCATCGGTCAACAGAAGGTTCAGGGAGATTTAAGTCATCGGATATTATTAAAATCTAAAATAAAACTGTTCTGAGGGGGAAGAATTCACAAACTACTGAGCAACATACAGTCAGCAATGCAATAATGTGAATCCAATATATAATATTCTGAAATGGACCATTCTGCATAAACAATACTACTTTTGGTACTTCCAAGTTAATTTTTTTATGCTAAAACTTCTATACTTTTACTCAAAAAGACTAGAGAAGAGAGTACTTTAGTACGTTATGCCTGCTACACATCATTTGGTCAACCAGCATTGAATAACTGATAAGAGAAAATAAAAACTTAAATAAAACTTTTGTTTGGTGATTTCCAGTTCCAATAACAACCACAATAGGAAAAGGCCTCCGATTGTGTTCGATGGAAGTTCGTCTCACTTCGGCCCACTTAAAGTAAAGAAACCAGAGGGAACCACCGTGTCGCCGGGAATCACCGACAGGTTAAAACCTCCACCTGCTGCAAACCTGTCCAACCCCATCCGCAGCCTGTCTGGAAACACATCTTCCTCATGCGTTCATCACAGCACTGACGCACCGAACCTCAAACGGGAAGCAAACAACTCGGTAGGAACTTTTTGCTGTGTCATCTCAGTCATTGATGTGCAATATATTGAAAGGACAACTACAAACACTGTGTGGATGGAGGTGAAAACTTAACCACTAAAATAGAAGAAAAAGCATGAAAAACATGCATCAGTAACATTGATTATTTATGGGACCACTTTTTTCAATACCTGTTGTTGATGCTTCATCTTCCATCTCTTCAGGGTGCAACCAAGTCTCCAGAATTGAAGAAAAAGATCCAGCATGTGACATGGCCCTGACCCCGATTCACACAGACCTCTGAAGGACAGGTCACTCCCCTCCTACCAAATGTTATTGCCCAGTATTTGTACTCTCCCCATCACCCTTATCCCACCAATTCCATCCCAAAAAGGGATGAAAACCCATTACCCTGTGTGCCAAGGCCACCGCCCTGCTCCCGTTCCGACCTGAGAGCTGACAGGAAGGGGTCGTGCTCCGAGGATCCTGCTTTCAAAGTCATAAGCTTCCTTGTTGCTTTCAACAACCTGAAGTGCCCTTACCATAGATGATCAGCAACTCTCCTCGTATCCTACACACCTTCTAGGATAAAACAAGTAACACAACTTTTGTTTTCCCAAATGCCATTCATGGAAATGATGGGTTGTTGATATTCTGTTTCTGTGTTGGTTTTGATCAGAGCGCCTCCTGTTGGGAGAAAGGGGTGATTTTTGTTTAAAATGTTTGTGACTTAAATGGACGGATTGATTTGAACACAAATGCTGTAGACCCACTGTTTGTGGCCTGATGGACAGTATCTAAAAGGCATTGTGAACATGTTATGAGGCAGCACTACAAATATCCAGTTTTTCCTCTGGCGTCCCTTTTTATAACGAGCCAAATTATGCTGATTATGCTGAACACAGGATTTTAGAAGGGATGTAGTCAAACCACTAGGTGTATTTTTTTTCACACTGAACTCCATTCCACCGATGTCTGGCCTCAGTGCTGTTTCACAAGATGTTCAGGGTTTTTAAATATTAGTGTAGCTTGTTATTGTATTTTTTTTCTTCAAACTGGATAATAATCCATAACGCTAAACAGCCACAATGACATAGATGAAGGAAATGACGGTTTGATCATGTATCACCTTTTAATAATTCAGGAAAAAAAATGAATATGGACTAATCTAGGAATATTTTTGAAGTATTTATTCTGAATTGTGTATAAATTGACTTTGCAGTTACTGTAATGAAACTGATGTAGACTGAGTTCATCCAAAAGATTTACAAAGCATTTTGCATCCATTGTGAAATCCAGTGTCTAGTTTGTATCAACATTTTTTTTAAATAAATTATCTCGATACAATGAGTCACTTTTGTTGATTTAATTGCAGAAAAGTAAACTGCTCTGTGGCCTGTCTGATGTGACTGTATTGTAACAAACAGAACTCATTATAGTGTTCAGGCTTTAGGAAATCTAGCCTGTGACGGGAGACGTTCCTGTTGGCTGGTAATGATGTGCACGTCCCTTCAGATGGTTTAACAGCAGAATATCCTGGAGGAAAAGTTGCTGTTTCAGCATTTGCAACAACTGCCAACACGGCAAAGTATTTCAAAAAAGGATCAGGCTCAGGCTTAGCCACAGCTGTGTGCTCACTGCCATGGTTAACACAAGGCTAAACTCTGAGCAACATCCAACACCAATATTGTATATGACTAAAGCCTGGAATCACAGAAGCTCATCTCAAAGGGATTGTTGGGGTTGTAGCAGGAGCAGATTTGGTTATCAACAGTTAATTATTAATATCAATATGATTATCGGTATTAATAATTATATTTAATATATTATCATGATATAATCATGAATAAACGGGGCACCACCCTGGGATCAGGGAAAAGATAACCTAAAACTGTATTCAGTCTCAATATGAAGGTTTTATACTCACATGCCAATCATCGTGATCATTGGCATGGAAGCATAAAACAATCTAACAATTAAAAAGGCGTGAAATTCAAGCACTAGCCTTCACAACCTGCTGTTATCCAGTGACATATACACAACAAGCACAAGAGACCGCTAGTTATAATATAATAAGATTTATTAAAATCAGTAATAATGATCACAATCAATAACACTGCAATTAACAAAGCCTTATTACCTAACTACCTAACACACAAAGCTAAGCTTAAACAAAGGATGTGTGTGCGCGTGCGTGTGCATGTGCGTGTGTGTGTGTGCGTGCGTGTCGAGAGAGAGGGAGAGAGAGAGAGGGAGAGATGGCTATGGGCGGCCACCAGATGTAGCGAGAGAGAGAGAGAGAGGTGGAGCTATTCCTCGCAGCGTTCAGGGGCGGAGCCACTGAGGTCTGATGGAGTAGCGAGAGAGAGAGAGAGAGGTGGAGCTATTCCTCGCAGCGGTCAGGGGCGGAGCCACTGAGGTCTGACGGAGTAGCGAGAGAGAGAGAGAGAGAGAGAGATAGCCGTATGTAGCCACCAGATGTAGCTATGTCCCTAGCGCCCGCCGGGAACAGCTGGCTTAGGACACGTGTATGTGTGTGTGTGTTAGCGGGTCACAAACAAAGAGAGAGAAAATGCGCGAGCGATATTCGGAGGGACAGAAAGCGTGCCGTTATCACACGGGCTCGCGTGAATGAACTGGCGTTTATTCCGCGAGACCGGTCTTTTAACTGATAGTAGAGGCTTTCTGAGCTCGCGAATATGGCGGAGGTTAGTCGAAAACACTGTTACAGAAATCAACCCAGCGGCGATATCAGCATTCAAATACAGCAGCACATGAACCAACGGACTCGGCGGTCCGCGATCAGAACTTAAAACACATTAACAAGAATTACGAGCATATCCTACACTATCACTTATGTCTCTGCCCAGACTGATAGCCTCTTACTGGTATCGTTGCGTAAGACGATGACGGCGTTCCGTAACGGCGGTGGTTCGTGAGTCCCCGGCGTCAGCGGGGGGCGTGATGAGTCGGCTTCGTCCAGACGAGAGCGGAGCGGGTTTCCTCTCGTTGATCAAACTCAAATAAAGAAAACAGTCCGTGTTTCTTTCTTCCACGGACGGCGATATAATCGCGGCTTGGCGATTTAGTCAGCTTACTTCAGACAGCGTCTGGTAGCTGGACGACAGGAACCGGCTTGGTTCCTCTTGTTGCAGCGGTGCGCTGCGGGAGGGGGTCGCCTCCCGTTGCAACGTGGTGTTGCGCCGGTTGTAGGAAGAGGCCAGAGTAGGAGTCGGAGTAAGAGTGAATAAGAGAGCGTTCTCCGGGCGGCTTCGGTTTATAAAGCTCAGGCCGCTCCAGGGGACCCCCCGGGGCGCCCGTTGTGACGTCACATTCCTCACCTGGGTGAGAAGTGAAACTAAAATGGCGGTGTAGTTTTTAATCCCCTTTGTCCCTTTGTCCTGGCCGCATGTGTAGGCTTCTGTAGGCCGCATTGTGTAGTCCTAACGGTTAGGTCCCAACAGTCCCCCTTTTGGTCTGAAGGTTGAGGTGTGGGACGCAACCTTCGGAGCAACATAAGGGCCGAACCGTCCATGTATTCCTTGAAACATGTGGGAGTCCAAACAGTCTGTATATTCCATGGAAATGAGGTTAAACAGTTCATTCAGGTTAAAGTCCATGACTTTGATGGAGGCATTGTCTGGGCAGAGATTGAGGCAAGGTCTGGGCAGAGATTTCTACGGTCTGGGCAGAGATTTCTAACCATCTAACCTATATCAAACATCTGCTAAGACACAATTTTCACAAACATCAACATTGTCATTACACTCAGGTAGTTTCAAACAGGACACACCCCAACTATGAAACGGAACGAAGGAGGAAGAGGAGAAGGGGTTAGTGGTCGTTTGGTTTACTCCTGGAGAAGATTTAAGTTAGCCATATTTACTATGTTGTGGCTCAGGGCTGTAACGCTCCATGTAGCCAGAAACAGAGGAAATGTCAGAGGCGCTGTCATTATCTGAGTTGTCATGTTTGTACACTGCTGGTTCACGTGACTGGGACAGAATTTCGGAGTAGGGCTTCCTACTACTTCTGTGTGAATGCCCATCTCGACGCAGTTGGTGGGCATGTCGGTGATGCTCAGTATCCCCACGCCGTCTCTTACCAGGCTTCTGGGGGGAGTTTAGTGATGGTTGGGTCGAGTCACGCCATAGCGCTATCGTTTTTATCAGCTTCTCGATCGGGTCGCACGGATCCCTATCTTCATCAGTTTGGGAGTTTGTCTGATTCCAGGGGCGTGCTGGCCGCTCACCCCCTTTCGCGCTGTTATGAGGGCTCTGCTTTAAGGCGACGGATGTTTGGGAGTTACTCTCGTTCCTTGGTTTTGTCTGATTCCTGGGGCGTGCTGGCCGCTCACCCCCTTTCGCGCTGTTACGAGGGCTATGCTTTAAGGCGGCAGACGTTTCGGACGCAGATGTGTCGAAGTTAGCGGGCTGGCTTTTAAGTTTGCGCACTAAGTGGGTTTCCCAAGCCATCTGTGCGTAATTACGAATCTCTTGCATGGAGAGTCGATGTGTCCTGAAGTGTATGGTGGCATCGTAGCGCACACTTTCGTGTAGGTTATGCAGGAAGAGGGCCTTGAAGGCAGGCTCTTCCTCCACTCCTGGGGAGTTACGGCCCTGAGCATAGGCGGCTCTGAAGCGCCAATAGTACTCCGTGGGTGATTCCTGCCCCTCATGTACGACGGCGAGGGCACTGATCGTAGCGGCGGCGGGATCCCAGTCCCGGCTATACTCCTTCCGGAGTGCTGCACAAAGTCTGGAGTATCGGTCCTGGGTTCTGGGTGCAAGTGTTCCTATGAAACTGCGGACATGTCTGGTTGTGGTCTTCCCGACTAGTCTGAGCTTCTCCCGTGAGGAGGCATGGGGGAGGTCAATCAGGAGTCTGTCTAACTCTCTCAAATATTCGTCAATATTATGGTTCGAGTTGTCGGGATCAAAATGTTGAATATCTTTAGCCATGCTCTCTAGCTCTTCAAAGCGGAAGCGCTGTGGCATCCTTTCTGGTGAAGGCGAGACTAAGCTAGGTTGAGGAGGCGCGTCGCAAATTACAGGTTTGTTCCAAAGATAGGAAGATTTTGGAGGAGAACTTGTGTAAGTTCCACTGCTGGTTTCTTCGCTGTCTGTGTCGGAGCAATGGGAAGCTGCGTAGCCGTTACCGCTATCTCTCAGTGGAGTTTGTCTTAAGGACTTTGTGTCCGCTGGTAACTGTTCCCATCTTCTGCATGGCGGGGGAGTCGTATTTTCACTACAAAAAGAGTGGGAGTCGGAGACGCCTGAATCACACTGACTGGCCGAGTCGGCTGAGGGAGGACATTCTGGTTTAGACTTCGACCACCTGTTCTTGTAGGACAAAAACTGGGACTCTGTGGTGTGCAGGACATCTAAATAACGCATGGCTCTCATGTCTGCTGCTTGAGCGTCGTGGAGGTGACAAGCACTTTGCTCCTCTAGTGCTACCACTTTTTTCTCTAGGGCAGATTTACTCTGAACCAAGAGACAGGTTTGTTTGTAGAAAGTCAGTAGCAAGCATTTTAACAATGGACCCTTGGATGATGTTACTTCATCAGATCTGCTGTTCAGTAACACGTTGATCTCCTCTTGGCACTCACTGAGATTTAGTTTCTGCAAAAACTCAGAGTAGCCTGTCTGAAGGCTCTGTGCCACAGATGAGATGAACTGTTCACAAAAGTTCTCCATTGTGTCTGGAGAGAAAGGAGGGGGGTTATGCAAATCACCTGATAAGGTGACTGGCGGTTCTCTTTTAGAGAGGTCAGCTTCACCCTCTAATGATTCTATACAGCAACTCAGACTTACTGTAGGCTGCTTACTTAATTCTTTGCCAAAGGCACGCTAACTGAAATGCGCGGCAGGAACAGTTAGGGAATTATTTTGAAATTTTAACTCGAGCTAGAACCCGTGGTGGAAATAGCAAGGTACAATTTCAACGTTCACAGAGTCGGTACACTCTGTGGCTCTATTCTCTGCTCTACTTCTAGTGAAAGGGAGAATACGGTGGCTTTACTTGTTCGGTGTTAATCGCAAGAAAAACTGTATTTGTTGTTATACTGAGGTGGGTGCACAGGTGAGCTGCGTCGACCTGTGACTTACAATGGAAATGTTAGTACTCTTCTACAGCCTGTGGACTGTCAATGAGGTGTCTCTAGCACCTCTGGTGAGTAATAACAGTGTTATAACGCGTCTTAGTATCCCTAACCCTGTGTTTGTTAGTATTGTTGTCAAACAATAAATGGCTAATCACAACATGCATATGCAACCCATCACTGTATTTGCTTGGCAAATAGTAACAGGGAGCAAACAAATCGATCCTTGAACATCGATTTCTAAACAATGATATCAATAACAACAATTCCTATTATTGTTATTATTACTATAATTCTCAGGTTATTGTGCATAAATCTCTGGATAAAGCTGGTTTAAGAAGCCCTCACACGGGGCACCATTTATGTTGGGGTTGTAGCAGGAGCAGATTTGGTTATCAACAGTTAATTATTAATATCAATATGATTATCGGTATTAATAATTATATTTAATATATTATCATGATATAATCATGAATAAACGGGGCACCACCCTGGGATCAGGGAAAAGATAACCTAAAACTGTATTCAGTCTCAATATGAAGGTTTTATACTCACATGCCAATCATCGTGATCATTGGCATGGAAGCATAAAACAATCTAACAATTAAAAAGGCGTGAAATTCAAGCACTAGCCTTCACAACCTGCTGTTATCCAGTGACATATACACAACAAGCACAAGAGACCGCTAGTTATAATATAATAAGATTTATTAAAATCAGTAATAATGATCACAATCAATAACACTGCAATTAACAAAGCCTTATTACCTAACTACCTAACACACAAAGCTAAGCTTAAACAAAGGATGTGTGTGCGCGTGCGTGTGCATGTGCGTGTGTGTGTGTGCGTGCGTGTCGAGAGAGAGGGAGAGAGAGAGAGGGAGAGATGGCTATGGGCGGCCACCAGATGTAGCGAGAGAGAGAGAGAGAGGTGGAGCTATTCCTCGCAGCGTTCAGGGGCGGAGCCACTGAGGTCTGATGGAGTAGCGAGAGAGAGAGAGAGAGGTGGAGCTATTCCTCGCAGCGGTCAGGGGCGGAGCCACTGAGGTCTGACGGAGTAGCGAGAGAGAGAGAGAGAGAGAGAGATAGCCGTATGTAGCCACCAGATGTAGCTATGTCCCTAGCGCCCGCCGGGAACAGCTGGCTTAGGACACGTGTATGTGTGTGTGTGTTAGCGGGTCACAAACAAAGAGAGAGAAAATGCGCGAGCGATATTCGGAGGGACAGAAAGCGTGCCGTTATCACACGGGCTCGCGTGAATGAACTGGCGTTTATTCCGCGAGACCGGTCTTTTAACTGATAGTAGAGGCTTTCTGAGCTCGCGAATATGGCGGAGGTTAGTCGAAAACACTGTTACAGAAATCAACCCAGCGGCGATATCAGCATTCAAATACAGCAGCACATGAACCAACGGACTCGGCGGTCCGCGATCAGAACTTAAAACACATTAACAAGAATTACGAGCATATCCTACACTATCACTTATGTCTCTGCCCAGACTGATAGCCTCTTACTGGTATCGTTGCGTAAGACGATGACGGCGTTCCGTAACGGCGGTGGTTCGTGAGTCCCCGGCGTCAGCGGGGGGCGTGATGAGTCGGCTTCGTCCAGACGAGAGCGGAGCGGGTTTCCTCTCGTTGATCAAACTCAAATAAAGAAAACAGTCCGTGTTTCTTTCTTCCACGGACGGCGATATAATCGCGGCTTGGCGATTTAGTCAGCTTACTTCAGACAGCGTCTGGTAGCTGGACGACAGGAACCGGCTTGGTTCCTCTTGTTGCAGCGGTGCGCTGCGGGAGGGGGTCGCCTCCCGTTGCAACGTGGTGTTGCGCCGGTTGTAGGAAGAGGCCAGAGTAGGAGTCGGAGTAAGAGTGAATAAGAGAGCGTTCTCCGGGCGGCTTCGGTTTATAAAGCTCAGGCCGCTCCAGGGGACCCCCCGGGGCGCCCGTTGTGACGTCACATTCCTCACCTGGGTGAGAAGTGAAACTAAAATGGCGGTGTAGTTTTTAATCCCCTTTGTCCCTTTGTCCTGGCCGCATGTGTAGGCTTCTGTAGGCCGCATTGTGTAGTCCTAACGGTTAGGTCCCAACAGTCCCCCTTTTGGTCTGAAGGTTGAGGTGTGGGACGCAACCTTCGGAGCAACATAAGGGCCGAACCGTCCATGTATTCCTTGAAACATGTGGGAGTCCAAACAGTCTGTATATTCCATGGAAATGAGGTTAAACAGTTCATTCAGGTTAAAGTCCATGACTTTGATGGAGGCATTGTCTGGGCAGAGATTGAGGCAAGGTCTGGGCAGAGATTTCTACGGTCTGGGCAGAGATTTCTAACCATCTAACCTATATCAAACATCTGCTAAGACACAATTTTCACAAACATCAACATTGTCATTACACTCAGGTAGTTTCAAACAGGACACACCCCAACTATGAAACGGAACGAAGGAGGAAGAGGAGAAGGGGTTAGTGGTCGTTTGGTTTACTCCTGGAGAAGATTTAAGTTAGCCATATTTACTATGTTGTGGCTCAGGGCTGTAACGCTCCATGTAGCCAGAAACAGAGGAAATGTCAGAGGCGCTGTCATTATCTGAGTTGTCATGTTTGTACACTGCTGGTTCACGTGACTGGGACAGAATTTCGGAGTAGGGCTTCCTACTACTTCTGTGTGAATGCCCATCTCGACGCAGTTGGTGGGCATGTCGGTGATGCTCAGTATCCCCACGCCGTCTCTTACCAGGCTTCTGGGGGGAGTTTAGTGATGGTTGGGTCGAGTCACGCCATAGCGCTATCGTTTTTATCAGCTTCTCGATCGGGTCGCACGGATCCCTATCTTCATCAGTTTGGGAGTTTGTCTGATTCCAGGGGCGTGCTGGCCGCTCACCCCCTTTCGCGCTGTTATGAGGGCTCTGCTTTAAGGCGACGGATGTTTGGGAGTTACTCTCGTTCCTTGGTTTTGTCTGATTCCTGGGGCGTGCTGGCCGCTCACCCCCTTTCGCGCTGTTACGAGGGCTATGCTTTAAGGCGGCAGACGTTTCGGACGCAGATGTGTCGAAGTTAGCGGGCTGGCTTTTAAGTTTGCGCACTAAGTGGGTTTCCCAAGCCATCTGTGCGTAATTACGAATCTCTTGCATGGAGAGTCGATGTGTCCTGAAGTGTATGGTGGCATCGTAGCGCACACTTTCGTGTAGGTTATGCAGGAAGAGGGCCTTGAAGGCAGGCTCTTCCTCCACTCCTGGGGAGTTACGGCCCTGAGCATAGGCGGCTCTGAAGCGCCAATAGTACTCCGTGGGTGATTCCTGCCCCTCATGTACGACGGCGAGGGCACTGATCGTAGCGGCGGCGGGATCCCAGTCCCGGCTATACTCCTTCCGGAGTGCTGCACAAAGTCTGGAGTATCGGTCCTGGGTTCTGGGTGCAAGTGTTCCTATGAAACTGCGGACATGTCTGGTTGTGGTCTTCCCGACTAGTCTGAGCTTCTCCCGTGAGGAGGCATGGGGGAGGTCAATCAGGAGTCTGTCTAACTCTCTCAAATATTCGTCAATATTATGGTTCGAGTTGTCGGGATCAAAATGTTGAATATCTTTAGCCATGCTCTCTAGCTCTTCAAAGCGGAAGCGCTGTGGCATCCTTTCTGGTGAAGGCGAGACTAAGCTAGGTTGAGGAGGCGCGTCGCAAATTACAGGTTTGTTCCAAAGATAGGAAGATTTTGGAGGAGAACTTGTGTAAGTTCCACTGCTGGTTTCTTCGCTGTCTGTGTCGGAGCAATGGGAAGCTGCGTAGCCGTTACCGCTATCTCTCAGTGGAGTTTGTCTTAAGGACTTTGTGTCCGCTGGTAACTGTTCCCATCTTCTGCATGGCGGGGGAGTCGTATTTTCACTACAAAAAGAGTGGGAGTCGGAGACGCCTGAATCACACTGACTGGCCGAGTCGGCTGAGGGAGGACATTCTGGTTTAGACTTCGACCACCTGTTCTTGTAGGACAAAAACTGGGACTCTGTGGTGTGCAGGACATCTAAATAACGCATGGCTCTCATGTCTGCTGCTTGAGCGTCGTGGAGGTGACAAGCACTTTGCTCCTCTAGTGCTACCACTTTTTTCTCTAGGGCAGATTTACTCTGAACCAAGAGACAGGTTTGTTTGTAGAAAGTCAGTAGCAAGCATTTTAACAATGGACCCTTGGATGATGTTACTTCATCAGATCTGCTGTTCAGTAACACGTTGATCTCCTCTTGGCACTCACTGAGATTTAGTTTCTGCAAAAACTCAGAGTAGCCTGTCTGAAGGCTCTGTGCCACAGATGAGATGAACTGTTCACAAAAGTTCTCCATTGTGTCTGGAGAGAAAGGAGGGGGGTTATGCAAATCACCTGATAAGGTGACTGGCGGTTCTCTTTTAGAGAGGTCAGCTTCACCCTCTAATGATTCTATACAGCAACTCAGACTTACTGTAGGCTGCTTACTTAATTCTTTGCCAAAGGCACGCTAACTGAAATGCGCGGCAGGAACAGTTAGGGAATTATTTTGAAATTTTAACTCGAGCTAGAACCCGTGGTGGAAATAGCAAGGTACAATTTCAACGTTCACAGAGTCGGTACACTCTGTGGCTCTATTCTCTGCTCTACTTCTAGTGAAAGGGAGAATACGGTGGCTTTACTTGTTCGGTGTTAATCGCAAGAAAAACTGTATTTGTTGTTATACTGAGGTGGGTGCACAGGTGAGCTGCGTCGACCTGTGACTTACAATGGAAATGTTAGTACTCTTCTACAGCCTGTGGACTGTCAATGAGGTGTCTCTAGCACCTCTGGTGAGTAATAACAGTGTTATAACGCGTCTTAGTATCCCTAACCCTGTGTTTGTTAGTATTGTTGTCAAACAATAAATGGCTAATCACAACATGCATATGCAACCCATCACTGTATTTGCTTGGCAAATAGTAACAGGGAGCAAACAAATCGATCCTTGAACATCGATTTCTAAACAATGATATCAATAACAACAATTCCTATTATTGTTATTATTACTATAATTCTCAGGTTATTGTGCATAAATCTCTGGATAAAGCTGGTTTAAGAAGCCCTCACACGGGGCACCATTTATGTTGGGGTTGTAGCAGGAGCAGATTTGGTTATCAACAGTTAATTATTAATATCAATATGATTATCGGTATTAATAATTATATTTAATATATTATCATGATATAATCATGAATAAACGGGGCACCACCCTGGGATCAGGGAAAAGATAACCTAAAACTGTATTCAGTCTCAATATGAAGGTTTTATACTCACATGCCAATCATCGTGATCATTGGCATGGAAGCATAAAACAATCTAACAATTAAAAAGGCGTGAAATTCAAGCACTAGCCTTCACAACCTGCTGTTATCCAGTGACATATACACAACAAGCACAAGAGACCGCTAGTTATAATATAATAAGATTTATTAAAATCAGTAATAATGATCACAATCAATAACACTGCAATTAACAAAGCCTTATTACCTAACTACCTAACACACAAAGCTAAGCTTAAACAAAGGATGTGTGTGCGCGTGCGTGTGCATGTGCGTGTGTGTGTGTGCGTGCGTGTCGAGAGAGAGGGAGAGAGAGAGAGGGAGAGATGGCTATGGGCGGCCACCAGATGTAGCGAGAGAGAGAGAGAGAGGTGGAGCTATTCCTCGCAGCGTTCAGGGGCGGAGCCACTGAGGTCTGATGGAGTAGCGAGAGAGAGAGAGAGAGGTGGAGCTATTCCTCGCAGCGGTCAGGGGCGGAGCCACTGAGGTCTGACGGAGTAGCGAGAGAGAGAGAGAGAGAGAGAGATAGCCGTATGTAGCCACCAGATGTAGCTATGTCCCTAGCGCCCGCCGGGAACAGCTGGCTTAGGACACGTGTATGTGTGTGTGTGTTAGCGGGTCACAAACAAAGAGAGAGAAAATGCGCGAGCGATATTCGGAGGGACAGAAAGCGTGCCGTTATCACACGGGCTCGCGTGAATGAACTGGCGTTTATTCCGCGAGACCGGTCTTTTAACTGATAGTAGAGGCTTTCTGAGCTCGCGAATATGGCGGAGGTTAGTCGAAAACACTGTTACAGAAATCAACCCAGCGGCGATATCAGCATTCAAATACAGCAGCACATGAACCAACGGACTCGGCGGTCCGCGATCAGAACTTAAAACACATTAACAAGAATTACGAGCATATCCTACACTATCACTTATGTCTCTGCCCAGACTGATAGCCTCTTACTGGTATCGTTGCGTAAGACGATGACGGCGTTCCGTAACGGCGGTGGTTCGTGAGTCCCCGGCGTCAGCGGGGGGCGTGATGAGTCGGCTTCGTCCAGACGAGAGCGGAGCGGGTTTCCTCTCGTTGATCAAACTCAAATAAAGAAAACAGTCCGTGTTTCTTTCTTCCACGGACGGCGATATAATCGCGGCTTGGCGATTTAGTCAGCTTACTTCAGACAGCGTCTGGTAGCTGGACGACAGGAACCGGCTTGGTTCCTCTTGTTGCAGCGGTGCGCTGCGGGAGGGGGTCGCCTCCCGTTGCAACGTGGTGTTGCGCCGGTTGTAGGAAGAGGCCAGAGTAGGAGTCGGAGTAAGAGTGAATAAGAGAGCGTTCTCCGGGCGGCTTCGGTTTATAAAGCTCAGGCCGCTCCAGGGGACCCCCCGGGGCGCCCGTTGTGACGTCACATTCCTCACCTGGGTGAGAAGTGAAACTAAAATGGCGGTGTAGTTTTTAATCCCCTTTGTCCCTTTGTCCTGGCCGCATGTGTAGGCTTCTGTAGGCCGCATTGTGTAGTCCTAACGGTTAGGTCCCAACAGGATTAACAGGCCCACAAGTTTAGAAAGAAAGCAGGACGATAATTCTCAGATTCTCAGATTCTGATGATGTCATTCACAACAATGAATTCAAGAATCATGTTGGTGGTGATCATTTATGAAGCTCAACAAAACTTGGATTCGGCACCAAGTTTATTTTCTGCCATAATCCAAAATGAGTTGCAACAATCCATTTTATTTATGATCATTTATTTATATATTTGTAACCAGTGTGATGCTAACTTCCAGGGTTGGCCTACAGAATATGTCACTCCTGCAGAACTCCATGTTGTCACAACAAACTGACATAGCCAAAACCTCAAGACTTCAAAAAGTTTTCTGCCCCAAAGTTGCCAATAGAAGCATTTTGACCCATCTGTTTTCTGTATGAATAACTCGGAAATTGACGTGATGTCATGAACAGCTTTAGTTGGCAATTATAGGAGAAAAGACACCGTTTTTATCAGTTTAATTGGTAATAGCAGAACTCATTCACAAAATTTGAATAAAAGCATCAAGCGAGTCCATGCACAAAGCAGTAATTATTACACTTCAAAGGAGTGTAGGAGTCCACATTCATATTGTAGATTTATTTCAAAATATTTCATACAGTTTCTATCTGCAAGCATGTTGCGGAAGCAAAGGCCTTTACATGAATGCACACAGTTATTTTATTTTTCTTCGAAGAAGAACTTATTTAAGTTAACTCTAAATTAAAATGATGCTGTTAGTAGTTTGTATTTCATGGCATACAACAATGTACATTCATAGTAATGCAAGGTTGTAAAGATGCTATCGATGCTATGCTTTGTGCTCTGATAGTAGTTATTGTATCTTTGGCATTCCTCTATTATAACTAGATCATCCAATCAGATGTATCTGTTGTCCTTCAGGCTGAATTAGATGTCCTTGCCGCACTCCGGGCACAGGATATCGTCACGTTCAGTGAGGAAGCCACGGCCAACCAGGGACACAGAGCACTTCTTACAGTTGAAGCAATCGTTGTGCCACTGGCGCTCCTCAAAGGATATGTACTTGCTGCCACCAAGACCTGAAAGTGGAGAACAAGACTGAGTCAGAACAACTGGGGAAGTCGTTGTTAGATTCAGGGAGACCAATGAATTGGTAGATTTGGATTACCGCTAATGGGGGTGGTGCAGGAAGCACACTTCTTGGCATAAAGGTTGCAGAAGCAGTTGAGACAATAGGCAAAGTCGTCTCTGGAGGTAAACCTCTGGCCAGACAGCTGATGCTTGCAGCTAGTGCACAGGAAGCAGTCCTTGTGCCAGGGCTGGTCACGGTAGGTCACCCCGCCAGTGGTGATGGGCTAATAACAGGGAACAAGGGCATATCGACATATTGTCGCAATCATTGCTCTTTTGAATGAAAGTTCCATTCAGAAAAACCTGTTTCGACGAGGCGTCTCACCTTCTTGCAGTGCACACACTGCATGGCAAACTGCTTCTCGTAGCAGGGCACACAGAAGTTGTGGGTGTCCTTCGGGATGAAGCTCTTGGTGCCGATGGGCTGCTGGCATCGCTGGCAGGTGAAACAGGTCTCATGCCAGCTGTTCCCCTTATGCTCCATCTTCCTGGAGCCTTCAGGGAAACGCAAAGCAAAGGAATGGACGGAGTTAGTGAGCGGGGGAAACAACAACCTTGTGCATGTCAGCCTTCTTTTATACCTAATAATATCCTCTCTGTAGTTTATTTTAATTGCACTACAGTAATGTGAGTAACTTCTAAATGTATATTCTAACAGACCAACTGTTTGGCTTAACTTCAATACGTTGCCCTCTTTGTTTTCTCACTACCTGGCATGATGGTCTTCTTGCACTCATGGCACTTGGAGGAATACTCGTTGGAGTAGCACTCGGTGCAGAGGAGCTTTTCATCCTTGGTGGAGAAGGGCTTGTCCACCAGCGAGCGCTTGCACTGGAAGCACATGAAACACTCCTCATGCCAGTGGCGGTCCTTGTAGGACAGATCCTGTAAGAAAGTGGGATGAAGCGTTAAGAGTTCTTGATGATAGTTAGAGTTCAAGACAGAAAGTATTTTGTGATTTCTCTCACCCTGGTGTTACAGCCAATGGGCTTCTTGCACTCCTCACAGGTGTTGGAGTACAGGCTCTCGTAACATTTCACACAGTAGGGATTCTCCTCTCTCAGGACGTACTTCTTCCCGAACAGGGACTCCTTGCAGTAGTGGCAGTCGTAGCGCTCGGTCATTTTGACCCTGAGTCACTCACCTGAGGAGGAGGAGGGATGCACAGAGACACACAGGAAGTGAGACGAGCAACGGTAGGTGACTTCATGCAAACACAGCAGTCCAGGTACACTTTCACATCTAGTTGATTTCACATGTGAAGCAGCTTTATCTGGACAGTTTTCCCCACATACCATCACCTAAGTAGCAGTTTTCGTAGAGATCGTAAATTCTAAGCAATTAATGTTTTCTTGGAAACACTCTAGTATCAACCTCCTGCACATATCCACTTTTTTTTTTCCATGTAGCTTTTCACGCCCTTTCATCTCTCCGTCCCATCTCTCAGCAGGCCTTCATTCGGTACTCTGTGTCACTACTAGAAGGTGACAGATGAGGCGGGTATAAATAACTCCTATCAGTCCTGCTTAGAGACAGTCAACTCTTGCCCCGTTGCATACCGACGCTCACCATGCTGCTGCACACTGACCCATCCATCACCTCGCATCCAGCTGTCGGCACCAGATCACTGTAACCCTTGTCATTGTCCATATGTGTGAGTGTGTGGTTGTATACGTGGATTTGAATGGCACACGTAATAATGGCTACTCACAACCTGCAGCTGTTTGCGGCCTGCTAAGCCCTCTGGTTCTCCCAACTGTGCCTAAATACTCTGACTCTCTGTGGACCAGGGACAGTATAGGCGATATGTTTGAGTATGTGTAATGTACACATAATGAATCTTTGAGTGGTGTGAGAAAAGATCAAATGAGATGTGAGAAAAAAGAAATGGAGTAGGGGTGACCCAGCCCGTATGGTTTTTTATACTACCACAGGCTTTTTGGTGTCGCTCAGCAAAACTTTGACCATATTGGGAGGACTGAAAAAAGTTGGAAAACTCATAATTGTCCCCTTATATATATTCCCTCATCTTATTTTCTTGAGCTCCTGTTTTTGAATAATCTGTCTTTGATTGTGCTGGATGATCTGTGGGTGATTTGTAGAGGTCAGTATCTTTTATCTGGCTGAGGTTGAGATGTGTAATCTGCCCGTCCTGTATGCTCCGAGTTATGCTCACCCCTCCCACATTCCCGCATTGTCTGTTGCTCCCGCCATGACTCACCTAGCTTATATGGAGGATTTATCGGACTCCTAAAAATAAAAAAAGGATAATCTCAACTGCCACAAATTAAGCCTTTGACGCGTCATGCAGCTGTTTCCCGGCTCCTGGGGTCTCTTTGATGAGGCCCATCTAGGAGTCTCTCAGTGCAGATCGCTTGATGCCAAACTCAGCGATGGCCACTTGGAACAACATAATGCACAACAATCTGTGCATTATGTTAAGAATTTGTATGCTTTTTTTCCAGCTTTTGCAACAAATTTAGTTGTTATTCATGCTGAAAAAACAATTCTATCGTCTCATGAGTTTAAATACCTGAAATTGCTTAAGAAACTTTACAATCTACAGCTCTTAATCATAATACCTGTTAAAAGATACACAAGTCCGTCTTTGAAATGTTAACCAACCAACTATAGAAATGCAATCCACAAAGCAGTGTTCTTTCTGAGAGTGACGCCCTTTAAACAGCTCGCCTACGCCTACTTTCAAAGCAACCTTTCGGGAGGAATTCACCGGTAATTGAATAAGTATAACAACAGCCACTAAAAGGTAGGCTTGTAATGGGGTAATCGAATAAGAGGTTTGACCCATTTAAACCCTTAATTGAAAATGTGATTTGATCCTGAAGCGAATGCAACATAAATAAATGTTTTTTGAAGTTGCAGCCTGAAACCTTCCGCCAACTCTTAAATCACATTAACTGAAAATTCCTCTTTTACGGAGGGATCATTTCAGTACACGTATACGCTTGAAAAGTGCGACTACAAGATTTTAGACGGAACTAAATCAAACCAAAATGCTGTGAAAAGTCACCACAAAAGCCAATGAACTGACACCTTTACGAACACAGTTCTGCAGAAGGGAAGTATTGGTTGAATGAGAAGGGATGAAAGAAGGGTGGAAATGAAGTCACAGGAGTCAACAGGGGTTGTGCATTTTTTTTCTTTTTTTGGCATTTTTTTTATGAAAACATGATTTAATAAAAGAGGAAGTGAAGCCGTCTCTGAGACGACAAGGTGGTTAAATAGTGAAGGAACTGGTGGAGGTGGAAAGAGGAAGAACACGAGCAGGTGGGTTGGAAAGGTAAGACGGGAGGATGCCAGAGCACAGTGAGTGTGTCCTGGAGGATGAGAAGACACGGTGGAGTGAAAGGATGAATGGGGGGGAGGGGGGGATGGACGAGTGGATGGATGGATGGATGGAGAGTGGAGCAGCTGTACAGAGTTGGGTCTTACCTTCCTGTCTGAGGGGTGTGTGCCAGTGTGGAGTCTGGGGCAGACTGAGAGAGGAGGCTCGGGTACGCTGTAGTGACTCCTGATTGCATTACTCCACCCATCAAGGGCTAATTGAACATGGGGGAGGGGCGATCGTGGCGGGAGGAGGACGAGCCTTGGGGGGGGGGGGAGCAAGGGGGGCCAGGGAATCTTTTTCGAGATGATCTATAAATACAGCGGTGCTTCACAGAGATAACCCCAAGGCCCCCTTTCACTTGCTCATTCGGTCACCAGCGAGACCGCGTGGCCTTTTAAGGTCACTCAGTGATTCACTCGATCACTCGCTCACGTAAATACTAACCATCTAATATTTGTGTTTCCTCCCCTCAACAGCCTTATCACATCACCCTCCCGACTGTCCCACTTCCTGGAGAAAGAGCAAAAATATCAGCTTCTGTTGTCTTTACATCAGAGACGGCCGCGGTTTTTTCAACATCACAATATTGCACGCACACACAAGCGCTGCCGTTACACAACCAAGTCTTCCTATGGCCGGTTGATACGTGATGGAAAGGACGGCGAGGGTCAAACGTCAAAGACTGTCCTGTGAGATTTGTGCCTACTCGTGTGTCTCGTCTGTCTTTGCCTCCCTATATTCCTCCTCGCAGGGGAATACGCATTCAATCCCAAACCTTCAACGCGTGGGGTAAAGTGTCCGGCCGGTAACCACAGACACCCGCAGGGCTTCCACCAACATTTCAACGCTATTTTCTGCAACCACACACATTTTTCTCTTGTTGACGCTTGCAGGCCACCCTCCATCAACTCCACGCTCTTCCCAATTCTGTCTTTTCTTATCCCAAATTTCTCTCTCTCTCTCTCTCTCTCTCTCTCTCTCTCTCTCTCTCTCTCTCTCCCTCTCCCTCTCTCTCTCCCTCCCTCTCCCTCCCCCTGTCTGAAGCAGGTTTTCCTGACCCCGGTGGTCCCTGGACACTCTCCAGAGAGAAAATGCGTCACTGGATTCAAGTGCTCTATTTTTGGTGGTTCACAAAGTGTGTGTGTGTGTGTGTGTGTGTGTGTTTCACTTTGTGTGTGTCAGTTTGTGTGTTGCATCTCTGTGCATCCATGCATGCATTTATGTTTATGCCGCCCCCAGAAGATGAATCCTATTGAATTTGGCGATCCCCTTTTTGTGGTTTTGAGTGAATTATGGTTGTCATGACGTTGTCATGACGTTCATAAACACATTAATCTTCCCCTTCCACATCAGCGTGTGAGCATGATAAGATTAACATTTAGTTCAAAGCATTGTTGTGTTGACGTAGGCTACAGTCTCACAGAGGCGTTAGCATGGCTGCTAACGGTTAGTTTTTGCTGCACCGATTGCGGCTTTGAATGGGTTTTTGAATCAGGCAGCTGGGATAAACAGGAATCTAATGGGCGGAATTTGCTGTAGTAGTTGTAATTGAAGTCAGATGACAGTTTGTTGGGCAGAAGACAGAGGAGAGTGTTGTTCTAGTTCTGACGAAAATACTGGGAATAGATTTGATTTGATTACTCCGCCCGACAAACATGTGGCATTTTTACATTCATGCGTCCCATGGGCAAAAAAAGTAGATGGAGATACCTCATTAATCACATCAACAACTCATCACCACACCGCTTTGACATTGTCAATGTATAGATTAGATATATAACAATAATAATTAAGTATTTAATTCTGATATGGGGGAAAAAATCATTTCAGTTCGCTTAATTTCCAGCATGTGGTTTAATTAATATCTCAAGGTCTGCTGAAATTTAATAATGCCCAGGACTACCAAGGCATTCTCCCAAGTCTCACTCCCCAGCTCCCCAGCCTTTGTTTCTTGCTTGTCTTCAGCTGGAACTCAGTCATCCCTCCCCCGCTCCGTGCTCTGGACCGGGGCCTCCAACTCAGCTGCTAAGGCCAGGGGGATAAAGGTGCAGCTGTCTGGGCAGCGAGCGGCTATCGTGGTTCTAAAGCCCGGTGCTTACTTCTGCTGCAAATACAGCCATGTGGAAAGGTCGAGCAAGGCCGACCCAATCGTCACTAGTGAACTGTTAATCATTAATGCCACGGCGACCAATTGGAATTCCTCTGGGTCACCCAAGATCCAATGTGATCCTCTGGAAAAAGGCGCCCTGTCAAACTGGTTGAAACGGATCCCAGTAACTGCCTTTAAAGAGTGCGCGGCATCGCAATGAAGGTCTCAAATAGGCAATTAGAGCTGATGAAGAGGGACAGAATCGTTTTGGTGTCCCGCTGTGGGAATAAGGTTTATGTGCAGCTTAGCTAGTGGAACTACCATATCCTTGATTGGACGTTGAAAATCAACTTTCGAGGAGGGTTAGATATTGCTATCACAGACAGTATAGCTCCTCAAAAAACGTCATTGTGTGTTCAACTGTTTGACTGCAGAAGCAGAAACGTCGTCATGCGTAGAGTCAGAGTGTGTATCTTTAGATTGTCAAAGATTCAGAGCTCATCAATTGCTCATTACGCATTAATTCATGCATTTCTTAATAATTCCCAGCATGCATTAGGACAGTCAGGACATCCAAAACACAAAATCAGGAAAAAAAATAGTAATTAAACTCTTGCAATGGCCAAATAAATGCATTTTAGAGTGTAATTAGTGATATACTTACTTCCCCCCCACACACTGAAGATGTAAGACTTGCCCCAACTCTGACCACTTTTAAAACTAGACTGAAAACTTTTATGTTCACCATAGCTTTCTGCTAAATCTTTTAATGTCTGCACTGTTTTTAATTATTGCAAATATGTTTTTATTCTATTTTCTTTCTGTAATGCATTTTTAAAATTTTTATTATTTTCTTTTAATTCTTCTATTTTTCTTTTCTTTTTTTTTTCTTCTCACTTTGTTTTATGATGTGAAGCACTTTGAGTCTGCCTTGTGTATGAAATGTGCTATACAAATAAAGTTGCCTTGCCTTGCCTTGCCTAAAACACCTGACTTCTGTACACATTTGATGTGTTCCCTGACGTTCACATTTATGACACTGATTAAAAGCCTCCCGTGCTCGTTTTCACTCCGTCTTCGCTCTGTGCCAAAGCAGTGATGCCGGTCTATATCTGACATAGCAAATCTTCAGTCATTTAGCCCGGTGTTGTGTTCCCAGACCGCTAAATCCCTGCAGAGATGAGTGGGATGTTTCAAGCCCGGCAGTCACCAGACACTTTATTTAGATGCTGAAGTTTGTCATTTCTCTTTGTTCCTTTAGGCCTTTTATGTATATGACGACCCCACATGCCCTCAAACTGACACCAACACGTGCAGAGTTACTGCTTTCCTCTTCCTCTGGAATCAGTTATGCTACCGTGACATTGGAAAGCATATATCGATTAATATGGAGAGAAGGCAAAAAGTGTTCAAAAAGTGAACAATATGAATATTTTAATCTTCCATGTTGTTCTCTTCCCTCAGAAAACCTGTCTTTGCACTCACCAATGAGGTAAGGTGATTTAAATCATTTAAAAAACAATCTTTTACCGTTAAAGCCATCTATGTTATAGACTGGGTGGGAGTACATGGACATGCTTGCTTTACTACAGCTTGATTACTGTTTTTTTTTTCTCTCTGAGTATAATCACCAGCTCATCTAAATGAGTTTCAGTGAGAAGTCCCTTAATGACTTAATAAGTTACTTCTAGTTGTTTTTCTCGTGTTCCAATTCAAGAGGGTGCTGCATTCTCATCTGACCTCACTTATCTGGACAACAACTGGGCCCCTCTGTCTCAGGCCACATTTATCTTACTAATTCTGGCCGTTGCAAAGCAAGAGCAGCTGTCATGGTGACGGCCTGGCAGCTAGAACCAAGCCCAGTATCCCAGAATACAGATCCAACAGATCTGGGGGGCCGACGGGTTTGGCAGCTGGGGTCCAACGGTCCCCACTTCTTAATGAGTTTTTTCTTATTCGGTTACTTCGATAGCAAACATCAGTATGTGTGCACCGATAAGCGACCTCATCATCGGTCATATCAGCTTGATAGGCTTTTTGTTTCCATATGTCAGTGTAGGAAAAGCACAGGTGTAAAGCATACAATTATTGATGGCCGACTTCCAATTAGCGGTCTCGCTTTCACAGTGACCTTTTATCACGGGAGATGGTTTAACACCATGCTATGACAATGATATCAATTTGGCGGCCCTGCATTTAGCAGCCCTGCATTTAGTGGCGCTATATTTTCCAGGACGCTGCCGCTGGGTCGTCATGTTGTCGATGGATTATGGGACACCTGAATAGAGCGGGGCAATCATATGGCGTTGGCACGGTGACAGTGACCTGCAGCCTTTAAGTTCTGTAGTTCGCTCTGTTTAATAGAGACGCCTCATGGCTCCACAACGTTTTATGTCACATATTGTTTCTCTAGCTTTTCTGTCTGTCGGTAAAGTTTAACCAAGAAGTGACAGATTTTAGATCGCAATGGCAATGCTGATTCAGGGTATGTTGAGCTTGAGGATTCGTAGATGTACTGAACCGAGTCTCTCCCCAACAAGCAACAATAATATTTTGTTCTTATATTTGTGCATTCTTTTTGTTGTTGTACAGATTAAACAAATGGGATGTCATGGTCTTCATTAGTGAGTTTAATCGGAGGTTGGAGGCATATTTTGTTATCTTTTATATGCTAGGCTAAGCTTATAGCAGACTCTAGTTTCATATTAAACAGCAGATATGAGATGTTGGCAAGAAAACAAATAAGCATATCCCAACTGTGTTCAACTATGCTTTAAAGTCATAAATGTCTGTTAATGCTTTATCTTTTGCCAAGCAAAGTAATAACCAATGGGGGTTGAGCCTCCGCCACACTGACGAGAGCCATCGCATTTGCACTATCATGATCTGGGTGTCGACGGCCCCAGAAAAAATCACAAGCGGCGCCCTGGGAAGTGAGATCCAAAAAGCACACCTTCAATCACAGCTTATCGCTATCGGAGCCGCCGGAGAGGACAAAATGGACATATTAGAAGATAGATAGTAACTTTAAGGTACACTCTGTTCCTGTTTATCAGAGACGCCGTGTTTAAACTGAGCTGAGGGCCGCTTCTAAAGATGTTTATTGCTTGGGTTGTTATATGAATGCATTGGCTTTAGCTGAGTTTGTTTAAGAACTGATAACAGAATAATCAATTCATTCACTCATCATTCCAGCAGTATGCTCGACGTCCTGATTAACACAACCACAGGCGAAATTGCACATAACCGCACATTTCATCGTACACATTAGGAGATTCATGTTTCACTTCGGCTTGAGGCCACAACATAGCAGGCATAGTCCGGGAGCCACCAGTTCATCACGTACATCATCGCTTCCAATCAGGTGGCCACCAAGGCAGGCGCCTTTCTGCCAACATAAACATCTAGTTTCATCAGCGTTGCAACTATAGCTCTGCTCGGCTGGGGGGGGGGGGGGGGGTATGAGGGGCGTGGGTCTAAAATGGAAGACATCCTGGTTATAGCAGTGGCAGATAAAGTGTTGACAAGTGTTACTTACTTGATTAAAAAGTCAGGCTCTCATTGGGCTTAAGAGGGGAAGGGCACGAATGACAAACCATTCCAATCATTTTGCACTTTTTTACGGCAGCTCTGAATACACAGATCCTCTGTTTATTTTACGTTTGTTGAAATTCATCCAAGAAATCTAATTATACCAGCTTTACGTCTGGAAGTGTAAACCTTCACCTCGGCTCTGTCCAGTAATCCTTCAGTCAGCTGGAGTCAAAAACAGACAAAACCAAACTTAAATGTTATAAGCTGCTGGGCTCGACTAAATGCTTTCATCAGAGAGATGAAGCAGCCAGTGTTGAGGTTTTGTGCTGGGTGTGCTCTGCCCCCTTGTGATGGGAGAGACTAATCTCTGTACAGGAAAGTTTTCAGTTGATATGATTTTGCTCACATCTTACTTCCATAATAAAAGGTTTGTTTCGCCCTCAGGCCTGTCATTCTCAGTTTGATGCTGCCAAAATCTCAGATGAGTTTAGAGAAACCTTAACTCCCCTTTCTGGTGTAGGAATGAAGATTAGACATGTGGAGGTGCTGTGGAACAAGGAACAAGCTACCAAATGGAAAAGCTGTATTTTATGAGCTGAATCCAGTTTTAATGACTTATTGTGTTGTCACATTTACTAATTTCTCAGCAATTTGTTGTTTTTTTGTGTCATTTTTGAGTTTATTTAACATGACATTTAAGATAATATTTTCAATTTGTATGAGTATTAAATTAGTCAAAAACAAAACCCCAACTTGGATAATACTGAGTCAACATTCAGTCATCACTTTATGATTCAGTACAGCCTTTGTTTCTGATTGATGAAGCTGGAGTCTATCAGGAAACGCCATCCTTCTTTTAGTACCAAAATATGACTCATTTTTACCAAGATGCCACTATCACCGTCTACAAGCTCAAGGTTTACTCATCCAACACTTATCTTCCCAGTACACATGTAGAGCGAATCAATCGCACCATTACCGACTGATCCCACCCACGCTTAAGTGGATTCCTCTCTGATGACAAACCCTCAGTATTGTTAAGTATCGGATCTGCTTATCTTTATTGCTCAACCTACAATAAACATTTTATTTGAACATCTCAAGGTTGACATTTTCTTCATTCAATGTTCATATAGTGTACTGGTTAGTATCTGATCTTCGTGCTGCTACTGCTATATGCAAGAGAAAAAAATCACACCACATAACGTCGTTTTTGGTTATAGATTTATTGTATTTTCTTTTATAATCATAGGTTACTCTTTCATAAATATAATTTAAAAACCTATATGTTTATTCTCATTCTCCTTATTGTAGTATAGTATGAGCTCATTTGTAGGTTTACTTCCCTTATCTGTAATATGTACGTATGTTTCTACTTTTTTTTTTTGGCTGTGATGCTTCTTTAATTGTCTTATTTTAATGTCTTTCACAGTTTTGAACACTTAATACACGTATCTTAGTTTTAAAGGTTATTTATGACCCAGGAAACAGCCAAACTATGTAGTGTCTGAATAAATACATGTTACTATATAATATGAAGACAATATAAATGTATGAATGAAGATGAATGTAAAAAAAAAAAAAATAGGCAAATTTCCTATTGTCATCAGCAAGGGGCGATATTGTCCCCCAGAGTTTGCCCCTTTCCCTCTGGCGTTGTCCTGTACCAGTCCCGGCGTTGGTGACGTCAACAATGGAACCGGCGATCTAGTTAACCGAGAGTAGCACGATCACACCGGAAATCAAGTGATGTTCCTTCAAAATACGTTTATTCTCTCTTCAGTAACTGTTAAATGGAACAAAATGTATATAAATAATAATAAAAGAATAGAGACTGTATTAGTAAAAACCTTAAGCAGCATACTTAACAGGCATTTCAGCTTTAGTGCAACAATGAACGTTTTTTTAAATGCTCACTTATACTTTGTTTTTATGCTCGCCCATTTTCATTTATCCACATGACACTGAACAAAGGTCATTATTAGATTGATCTTGTTTTTCTGTTTTTCTGTTATGGCTATCTATATTTATTTTTTAAACTATAATTTATTAATTAAATATGATACATTGTTATAAATATAACTAAAAAGGGTCATCCTTGCAGAATGAGTAATATATATTGAATAATTTCTTCAAATTAATAAAAAATACACATGTTAAAGTCTATTTTTTAGTTGCACTATCTATTTTTATAAGGTTGTTTTCTTATTGAATCAAATGTCAAATGTAAGTACATGTACATTTATTCAATGCACATGTACAATGTTGACATACTTACTTTATTCACTCCCATTCCATTTCCTTTATATGCTACATTATAGTTGTACTTGACTTGATTTCAAAGTACTTTTTATTGCACTACATTTATTTAACACATTACTTACATAAACTATATGTTTATATAATATGATGCCATTGGCCTACTATACCACTAACCAGTATACAAAGTATATAAATTAGGCTTCACATCGACAAACTACATGATCAGAATCCGAATCAGCTTTATTGGACAGTAAAATACAACATTAAAATGCTCTTACACATATTTGCTGGTGACAAAAACAAAATAATAGCATATTCCATTAGCAATATAACACTGTTATCAGAAAGAAGGCATTCTGCACAATAAGTACTTTTACTTTTAAAACTTTCAGTACATTTATAAAACCTTTAATCAAGTAATTCAGGACTGGAGTGTTTTTAGACCATTGTATTTCTACTCAAGTGAAGGTTGTGAGTATGTTTTCCGACTATTATTATTAATATTTTATATAGCATACCTGTCCGCTACTAAAATGTTTTATTTTGAAATGTGTCAGCGGAAGTCGACTGTCCATCCGGGCTAGCTTGATGCTAGTGATTGAGGTGGAGGCAGTCAGCCTGCGACAGAAAAACAAACGAGGATAGGTCGAGCACTACACAGTCAGTCCATGTTTTAAAAGAAAAATAAAGAGTGAAAGCCGAGGCTATGTGGATTTAAACGTCATTTTTGACGTTTTTATGTTGGCTTAGTTACTTATTGTTTGCTTCTCGTTTTGGCGGAGTGTGTCAGCCGTTTGCCCATTCTCACTGGAGTGAGCACTAAGGTAAGCCCCGTAACCGCAAATGAACTGTGTAAGTTGGACGGGCTACTTTGCCCACTCAACCGCTGCCTAAACGTCTCTTTGTGTTGCTTATTTTGTCAAGAAAATACGAATCGCAAACATTCATAAAAGTTGGAAACAAAGGGAAAAACGGTTGCTTACTCGACTCACTTTCTGTGTTTGACGCTGGCTCTTTGTCCACTCAGATGTGGTTTAACTGGACATTGTCTCTGAACCGCGGTTTGCTTGGCGTTTCTGCTTGTTGTGGCTTCATCTTTTTATTCTTACAGCTAAAACAGGTAGTTTACGTTTACACAGGCACCTATTTTTTTGCCATATTTCCACGGGCCACTTCTTTAAAAAAGGCCTTGTAAGGCAGGCTACTACAGCAGACATCTGTTCTCCCTGGGCATCTGTTTGGTTTGACTTACTATTGAACGTGGTCTTTGTTTACTCAATTTAAAAACATTCAGGGTTTTTTTTTTGTTCATCAGTATTTCAGCGCCTTTCTTTAAAAAGGCAATAGCTAACACAATGAACCACATTTGCCATAACACCACAGATTGGCGACTGTTGCCACATGCCGAGCTTGTCAGTGCTCCTAGTGGCTCCTCATGGTAACTACACCATGTGTCCTTCCCAACAGACGACGGGCTGCATTGTCTTTCTTGCTTATCTCATATAGTTTATCATTAAATATCCATTAATTTGTGTTTCTTTCTCTTGAAAGACGATAAGAACATGTTTGTTGTTGTTGTTTTTAACGATTCAGGTTACTTTATGGTACACACACAGCAGTTTTGGGCGCAGGTACACGTTTCATGGCGCACCTTTTCTGCAGACACACCCTCTGTTAAGGTCACTATGGCAACGCAGAAATATGGACAAGGTTTGCTCAGCAATGACAGGTATGTGGAAGGCAAGTGTAATAAGAGACTGCCAGGCCTGTATAACAGAAACCTCCTACCGGTGTCTTACGTCATAAATGAAATAGTTTTGAGGCCAGGAAAATGTGATTGAAAGTGCTAAACAAAATTTAATTTTTAAAACCAAATTAAATCTATAAAGGTTACTAGTTTTTACTCACTGGATTGAGCTACTTCTACGCTATATTTGTCTTAAAACCTAAGTTGATCTGTATTTTATCATAATCTCCTTTGTTGGCCAAGTCACACATACAAGCAATTTGACTCTTTAAAAAAAAATGGCACGAGGTGAGTCTCATGTAAGTTGAGCTGTCAAACATTTACCAGTCACTGCTTGTAAAATGGAAAAGGAAATGGATTTTGAGCAGATTAACCGAGACTTTTCTTGACCTGACCAAAGGCACTTGTCCTCGAAAGGCACTTGCTGCTGTTTGTCGGTTAGGTTGCTTCTTCTCCTGTAAGTAAGTCTTATTGGAAATCCCGTCAGTTTAACTTTGAAACAGTGAAAGAAACGAGAAGTCGTTTAATAGTTGCTGATCCACATGTACAAGTAAGATAATTCCAGCAGTCAAGAAGATGGAAACGTTATAGGCAACTCTTTGATAATGGATGTTCATGTAAAGAAAAACATTCTCTGGTTCCGGCTTTTTCTGTCTGAATTTTGATTTGTTAGTTGGACAGATTAAAGTATTTTAAGACATTGCCTTCAGCTTTCGTAGCACTTTTTTTAAATTCATTTTACATAACCACGATTAGGTTGAGAAAAATAATTGACAGATTAATTGATAACAGAAATAAATCTTAGTTGCATGCAAGTTAATCACTGCTTACAATTGTTTCACCTTCAGAGAATGAATTAAAGGCTTGTTCGCAGAACATTCTCCCCCTTTTCCAATGAGATTGTTTAAACTCCACCTTTTCCTCAGCTTCACAGATAACAATGCATTCAGGCGACCGTCATCAATTTTCCCTAATAAAGTCAAAATCTGTGATGCTTAACCTCCAGGATTTGAAGTCGGTGTTAAATAACGGCAACTTTACAGTCGGGGTTATGGTGTGGAAGACTGGCAAACCACATTCCGAGTTAATGACAGATACATTAACTTGACTCATAGGTTTGGATGAACAAGGTGGTGCTGCAGGCGTTGGTTTGGTGTTACTTGTTTATAAAAGCAACATTTGAAAACTGAAGGTGACGTTTTTGTAACATTATAGTTTTCTACATAACCCTACATTTGTGTTGTGGTTGATTTGGTTTTGATTGACTCAAAACCAAATTGTCTCTCTTTAGTTTGTCGACTCCCTATACGTCAAACACTCATTGTCATTAAAGCCAAATCTTAACAAATGATATAATAAGGCCAGTCCTCTTTCTTCTTTATATGTGATTGCACAGTAATGAGCTGCGACTAATTACTCCGCTCGCCTCTCCCTCATATGATGCTTAATGGGCCTAAAATGTCCTCGCACACTGTAAGTGATTGGTTTGAGTAGGAGTTGGTGGGAAAATACCACATTATTGGCAAGAAATATGTATCTTTTTGTGGTTCAATTTTTCGTAATGTCTCTTTTTTGCTAAAACATGAGTTGGCTTATTACTGTGTGCAGAAGTTACTATGAGGAGAGAACATGTGAACCATGATGGAGTGTAATAATTATACATTCAATAATTTACCAAGAAAACAATTAATACTTTCCATCCTATCCCATCCCCCTCAAAAAAATGCACTTCTATGTTCTTACCTATAGCACTTGTATTTTTTTTCGGCGATATGTTGTAAATTCTTTCTTTCGACAAATGTACTTATTGTATGTCGCTTTGGACAAAGACGTCTGCTAAATACCATAAATGTAAATGTAGTTTAATAATTCAAGACGGTAGTTTTCAAGCCCAGGTTAAGTACCTGTCTTTTTATTCGAAGGTGCACGCTGTGAGAAAGTGGTTTTAAAGTTGATTGCATCATTCTCTCCCATTTTATTACCCATACTAAATGGAGCTTCTCTTGGAAAGTGAACTCTAAATAGATTCTACTACTTAATTACAGTACGGTGGAGTTTTTATTACGTTTATCGTCCAATCCTTTGATATTTAGTACGCTGAGACGGGACAGCTTTATTGTATTTGTGCCCTCAGCTGCGTATATTTAATTTCTCTTTGGACATCCCAAACAAAGTCACACAACTTTCTATCAATCAAGCTGCCTCTGTGTTTGATGACATTTGTTTTGCGAGTTTCACTTTGAGCATCTCCAGCAGTCGTTCAGGAAGCTATTGTACAACAAGGGAATAGAGATCAAAATGTATATTTTGGCTTAGTGGAAAGCGTAATGTGTGCCTCTCTCGGGAAATCCTAATCTCTCTGACAGGAGAAGGAATTAATAAGTGCAGGCACAGATGGGCGGTCGGGAGACAGAGCGCTACTCACACAGGGCATGATGTTGGTAGCGAGATAAAGGTCACGCTTGTCATAGTAATCATCTGCAATCCGGGGAAGGGGAAGCCATTAAACTGACAGGAGATACATTTATGACAATAGACCCCCTTTCTATGACCCCATGATCCAGGGAGAGAAATAGGATTTCTATTAAACACAACCCACACAGTGAGCTTTGAGAAGTGTCCTTTTTAAAAATAATCGTTTGTTTTTAGAATTTATACACATCTTCTTTGTGCTATTGATCAATTATTTCACACCATGTTTGTGATTTTAGCCCAGGGCTCTTTGGAAGGCAAAGTCGGCCCATTGCTTTTGGTCCAGACTGCTTATTGCTGTAAAAGAAATGAACAATCGTGTTCCTCAGCGGATGAATCCCAAATTACTTCACCACCAGCAGACCAAAGGTTTCATTTATTCAGTGAAATATATCAACATCTACATGACAGATGGGCACTAAAGTTTATTGGGCTGTTTTAGGATATTGTGGTAAATCAGGGTATTTAGAAATCCCAACGATATGGTTTCCAATACAAAATTAATAATAAATACAGAAGCTCCACAGAGGGTCGACCTCTATGGTGTAACAGGCAGCTCAGCCCAGAACGATGGCTAAGTGTTTTGGGTTAAGTCTTCTTCAAACAACAAAAGCATTTAATGGCCACATGATTTTGTTGGGTTAACACTGAACTTAGCCCCAATTTCAGACTCAGGCTCTTAAGCTTTTTTTTTCATTTAACTCCTTTGGCTTTTCTGTCTTACATCGGCATACAAACACTTTTATTACGAGCATGTTGACTTGCTGATTTAAGCATTTAGCGTGTGTAAATACAGAGCAGTAAGTGACTTAAGTATTATTAAAAACGTACATATACATGGGCATCTGTCTCCAATTCACACCGTAGTCTTATTTTCTGCTTCTTAGCAGTGGTTTAGGGTTTTAGTTATCTCTCCTGAGTTTTCTCTTTTGTTCCTACAGTATTTTATCCTCCTCTTCCTTCATCTCCATCATCACCTCTCTCATGTCATCTGCCACCCGGCTTGAGTTCCTAATTCATGCCCAACAACTGAACTAACAGCCCGTTGGCTCCAGTGTCCCTGTGTCACCACTGGGCATCGGGCCTAATCCTACTTTGGGACACTGAGGGGCAGACCATGAAGGGAAGGAAGGAGGGAGGGAGTAACGCTAGTTGTTCGGTCCTGTGGACTTTGGACTTTGTAATCTGTGGATGGTGCATAATTTATGTCAAAGCCCGAGATGGCACGATGATGAAGGAAACGCATGAATGTGGAGTAACAGGTATATGATTATGAAAACGGGAGAAAACTGCAGCAGATTCCATCTTCCAACGGTGAAGATCTTTCATGCTAGTCGAGTTGGGTTGTAAAACTCTGAGGTCTGCAGGCAGATTTCTCCTTCCTCGACAGAGAAACATGAGAAACATAAATTCATATACAGGCTGAGAGCTGCTCGTTAAAACATAAGCAACGGTCCAAGAGCTTCCCTGTGGCCTGTTTGATACGGCCAGTATCTTTGCATCCCTAGAAGAATGATTGGCAGAATTAAAAATGTAATTAATTGGTATGTATGTATGTGTGTATATATATATATGTTTTTTAAGATGAAGTGCATCAATCTGGTGCACATAAACGTAATATTTTGCAAAAGCACCAATAGTCAACCCTACAATATTGTTGCAATATCAATATTGGTGTATTTGGTCAAATATCTTGTGATATTTGAGTTTTGTCTGTATTGCATTGTATTGTCTAATCAAATGTTAAAGTTGTGAAGTGAAGGCTGTAGCTCGTTGGCGTTTCTGTGACTCATGAAACGAGTTAATCTATTGTTTGAGTTTGTTCCATTGTGGTGTTTTCAGCGGAGGCTTCGGCAGGCCCTTCATGCTCTAATTGATTTAATTAAGTGGACGTTTTCCCCTTTGGCTTTGTTGATGCACAAACCGTCAGTATGCATGCAAACATGGAGTTATCTCGCCCAGAGCACGCGCTTTGCTTATCTGTATTTCACAGAAAGATGCACGTTCCAAGTTCGCCTCAGAGCATGTTACATGCCTCATCCCTCCGAGGTTCAACCTCATTAACAATCTCTCACCATTCCTGTGGACCACTCCAAAGGCACTGGCAGTATAGTAAATATTATGATCCATATTTGTGAAGGGTTTCCCCTTCCGAGCGATGAAGACTCTTTTCACAGGCGGCTCACATTTTGTGTTGGGCAGACACACAAAGTATGTGCAGGTTTTCTTGATTTCTACAAGGCTGTCCCTTATTATCATCGAATGTTCATTTCAACTGGAGCAGACCATTTGCCCCTGCAATGTAATTCTACTCTCCTTGATGTTAGGAAATCTTATGAAAATCCTTTATGCCTTCTATTTTCTCCCTCCCTGTTTACTCCCAATTTAGAGTGCTCAATTACCCATGCACTGTTGACTCTAATGTTGGCCTGGGGACGGCTGCACGCGGACTCGTGTCTCCTCCGTGACCCGTGTTCTCACAAAGTCAACGTGACGCTAACCTCTTGTCAGTTGAGCCTGAAAAGCCGCCAGGCTGCAACGTTTCCGAACAATTATCATCAGCTGCCGTGTAAATGATGAATTATTAACTTCCCTACTGCAAAGTATGCTGTTTGTGTTTGTGTCGTGGTTTCAGCCAGTGTATTGCAAGACCATACACATGTTTTTTAACCGTTTTACTGATTATTTTTTTTTTAAATGATGGAAAAAATCTGAAAACTGACCCTCATTTTGATGGACTGCAGACCTTGGAACGTCTGTGATCACCGTGGGTCACAGAGCAGCGCTGGTGTAAACAGTTATCTTCAGCTTTGAAGTGTGTAACAGAAAAATACATGATGAATTGGTCCAGGGACTGGAGATTAGTTGAACTGTTATGAAACTGTATGGACTGCAGCATCTTTGGTGGTGAGGACTGCAGATTTCCAGCTGCTGATTTCATGATTAGCTCACCTTCAGCCAGACATGGATCAGTGGAATAAGCTTGTTTTGCAATTCATTGGATTTGAAATAATGCACATGCTCAGCTCTCTGTGCCACAGGGTTTGCAAAACCTCTGGGTTGCATGCAGCGAATGGCCAGTTGCTTATCTTAAATTAAAAAGTATTGTATTTTCCTCATTATGGCAATCCCTCGAGAGACAAATCATTGATGTCTCATGTGACTTAAGCCTGCGGCGAGAATTAGCAATGTTTTTCTGACATATTTCCACAAGATAAATCTCCGATTTAAGGGAAGCAACCACACTACACACTCAGAATAAGAAAGTGAGTGTTTCTCAAGGCGCATCAAAAGTGTGCATGTGTTTTCGCTGGGACCAGAGGGATTATATGGATGGATTACAACTGTGGTGAAAACCACCAGCTCTGCTGCTTCTACAAGTTCAAGCTAAACAATGTGAATTAAACAATGAGCAAGCCGAGACAAAGCACAGAACAGCCAAGTGATGGTAGCTACATACCTGAATCTGAGACCTGACATCCAGTCGTGTGCAGGGAGACAGAATATTATTAGATGTAAATATTTTATTTAATCTCTGTCTGCTGGTATGACTTTGTATGGCCACGTTAAGACCAACATTAGCTCTGCACGAAAAAAGCCCAGCCCTCTCATTGATTTAAACAAGCTCACTCCATTGACACGGCGGAGGTGTTACCTCAAGGTCACACAACTAAAAACTGTAATCTAGGGCTGGCCAATGATTTAATATGAGTTAAATGTCCTTTACTGCAATCCTATACATGTTAAGAAAATGATATTTGTATTGTATCACAGAAAAAACACCTTTTGAACATCCTTTTTCAGGGAAAACAATCAAATAATATACAATATCATGATTCATATGGTCTCCCTATATTAAACAAAGGATGACTACATTTGAAAAATTATGTTTATTTTAAATTTCGGGCTCTATTTTTTCACTTCTCTACTATGATAGTGAGCTAGGCAGGTTTCTCAAGTCACTCAAAGTTCAAGCTTTATTTATAGACGGGCAGTCGCAATGTGATGAAATGTGGACAAGAAGAACCAGTCGATTCACTATAACATTAGTAAAAAAAACTACTGTGTGCAACACAAGTAGATAAATGGGAAACATTTAGAAACAGTGCGATATTTATCCCGATGATGGAAATTTCCCACGATCAACTATTTGTGTTTTTCATCCTGATCCAAAGTAAAATCCTATATGGTTCCATCCCTACTATCCTATATGGTTCCATCCCTACTATAATTCTGTTGTCTTAATTAGATGACCCTGTATTTGTGTGCATGCATTTAAACATAATCAGTGTATAGCTGGAAATATAATTTTTTTCTCTTGAACCTTGAAACTGTGATCACAACTTTCACTTTCCAACCTTTACTTTTTGAAGTTCCAGAAAACATGCTTTATGGAGATACATAATGTTATCATGTTTTTTTTGTTCATATGGCCCAGCCCTACTTCAACCTGGCTCAGCAAACATGTACAAGCGTATACATTACCTGGTAACGTGAACTCTTTCTACTGTCCTTGCGATTATTACAACAAAAGCCAGATAAACGGCCGACTCGCCGTCTCTTGCGTGTTTAAGCAGCATCTCTGGAGGAGGAGGAGCGTGTTTGTCTTTTAATCTGCAGCTGTAGTGCATTTACAAAGAAGTCCCCAGATGAACGCTGTTTGAAACATTGATGAGTTTCTCTCACCTGACATGTTCCACATTCTGGATCCACAGAATGATCCACAAGATATTATTTATTTATTCAAAATGTACTTGAAATCGTCTTTTATAGTTTTGAACTGGGATTTCCTGCTATCATCGTGTTTTCATTCTCAATGAGCTTGTTACAAATGTAAGACTGATTATTTTAGATATGAAATAATGAGGTTATAACTATATAGTAGCTGTTTTTTATCTGAAATGTCTTTTTCCAAGGTCATATCTTCATGTATAACAGCTTAGAAGTGCAGTAAATGTGAATATACAACCTCTCTGAATGGCAAACATTGGGACAGCCAACTATGATTCATGACTCAATGCTCATGAAATCTTTATGAGGATAGAATAATGCTCAATTTAGATATTTGACATATCTTTTTTAATATAATAAGGCAGATTATCACCTGTTCATGTATTTTTGAACACAGCATTATGTCCTTTTTTTCCTGAAATCTGCTGCTGCGTGCTTGGGAGTTGATTTCGGTTGGTGAATGGAGCAATATGATATGACTCCATTTGTGCCCTTTCTCTCTCACACACTCGCATCACATCACATCACACACACACACACACACACACACACACACACACACACACACACACACACACACACACACACACACACACACACGGCTGCAGCTGAAGGAAATCCTGCTTTATTTATGAGATGTATAGCTCAGAGTACCACAGGGTTCTCCTGAGAATTCAAGATTGCACACAAACAGTATTTGGCCTGTGGAGTCTCTTCTTTCTTGCTCACACACACACACACACACACACACACACACACACACACACATATACATACCCTTATATACACTTGCTGCAGGACATCTATTTACCTTATCTGCTGTTTTGGCTTGGCAGGACCACGGTGTTTGGAGTGTGACCTCGGTTTTCCTCAGCTGTGTGCACGGAGAGCAGATGCTCGCTGAATATGGTGCTAAGTGGGAGGCGTGATATCATCTGCATGTCAGAGAAGCAGAAATGCCATCCTACGCTCAGGCCACACTAAATCGCTGCGGTGGCATTCAAGCATATCGTAAAATGTCAAGCTAAGAAATCCTGCGGTTCAGGAAACAGGATCAGTAGAGTTCAGTGGCTGAGAAGTGAGTGTTTAAACTGTTAAAATTGATCAGCAGATGAGCACGACGACATGGAGATAACATCATGTGGAACCTTTGGCCCTCAGTTGAAAGGCAAAAAAACTCTGTTTTTCATGTGATTTATAGTAGGGAACATTTAGCCAGGTGTTATCCTTGTCTTGGACTTGCTTTTGGAATTTTGGCGTTTAACGCTAGAGCAGAGGTGACGAATAATAGGCGGACTTATAACCAATAAATTATGGAGAATTATTACATTTTGATGGAGCACTCCTATTTTTATGGGCTCAGCTTTTCTACCCTTTACAGCACTGGTTTAGAAGTCCAGGAAATCCCAGACCAAAGCATTTGTTTTAAATCTTCTTGTGCGATGCTGCAGCCAATCAAATATGTGCATTCTGATAACAGTTCGACCACTTTGTCACACTTGTTCTAAAATTTAATATCAGAATTATCTTGGCCAAAATACTAAATACGATGTTATTGTGATGATAATCATCAAAATGTGCTTAAAACTCAAGAACTTGTTAAATCTTAAATAAGATGATAATGTAGCATAAGCTAAAAAAAATGCTCTAATCTGACCAGAGGGCAGTAAATAAACTATCCAAGCTGTTACTTCAGTTTATATGGCACTGAATCATAATGCAAGTTAGCCTTAATGATGCTCCGGACTTTTTCCTTGAGGTTCTCTGACTGGACCTCTTTAATTAAATAGCCCTGTGCTGGAGACTAAATTAGTGAACTCCAAGAAACACAAGTTCTTAAAGAATGTTATGAGTGGGACTTTAAAGCTGCTCTAAACGATATTTCTTTAATAGCAGTTTATCACAGCTCCCCTCGGCTTTATGGAGCTTTATTCTGAGTTTTAGTTCATTTTGGCTGCCCAACTTTACTTTAACCACTTTACTGTTTCGACTGCTCTCATAATGTCTCGCACTACCTGCTCAGCACCAAACAGCAGACAGACTGGTCAGTGTAGAGGAATGTTTAGCAGGTAGAGAGACAAACAGTGGAAAAGTGCTGCAGCTTTTACATGTGCCGTTCTGGTCTCCCCGTGGCTCTGACATCAACTCGGGGTTATGTAACATGGACAAACAAACATGCAGGATACCAAGCAGGATGTCACGAACAACTCTGCTCCTCAGAAAGAGTTCCCACATGTCTCGGAAAACCCGGATAAATTTAGACATTAGTGGAAAATAAGAGTCACTCAGAAAATAAATAGCTTGGTAAAATGTCTCTGCCAATAAACAAATAATGCTCATCATCTCCATTTGCTGAACGCATGCATTCATTCATTCACATTCCGATTTCTGTCTCTTAACAAAACTAAAAGACAACGTACTGAACCAAGAAAGGCATATTAATATCCTGAACAATTTGTAGATGAATTCATTGGTCAATCAGACAATCAATCAGCAGTCTTTCATTGTAAATATACCAAACATCCGCTAGTTCCAGGTTCTCAAATGTGAAGGTTTGATACCTCTCTTTGTCATGATTTGATAAACTTATATAGTTTTTTGGACTCTTGGTTAATCGATAACAAAAAATGTGACACTCACTTTCTTTGTGAGTTGTTTTATGACTCTGGCGTCCTCCATCGTTGTCTCACAATTGTTTCAGTTTTTAGCCATTTTGTTTAAGAAGTTCCTGCATCTTTCTTTATTGGTCTGGAGACGATTCAGATTCAGTACGTATAATCCACTTTCTCTCGTTTGTGGCTGAACAAATATTCATTTGACTGTTCATTTAACATTTGACTTTAAGGAAATGACCTGGTAAATGAGCCACATCTGTACTGTGGTGGTGGTTTAAAGCGTTCAACAGGTCTGCATTGCTTCGCTACAGTCTTTCTGCATCGCTCAAACTACAGTCTGTTATCTCTTGGGAGCTTCGCCGGATCAAAGAGAATAATTCAGGTCCATAGCCGAGGGAGGAGCAGAGAGAAGACCGTTGGAGCAGAAAGGTACAAAGAGAAGGTAAAGCTCAAGCTGGGATAGAGTCAACAGCGGTTTGTGGTACACAGAGAAGAAAGTGGAAGAAAAGTTTCTGAGGACTATTTTTGAGTTCCTGCATGAGCTAACCTCATTTTGCAAGTGATCCTTAGAGAAGGTAGCTTTAAAATGAAGTTGGCAGCAAGTTTATTTCCCCGTACAGCATAGCGCCATCAGTGCTGGGACCGCCTGCATACTCATCACATATGAAGTATGCGGCGTATAAATTCAAAGATGCAAATTGTGCACAGAAACACAATTGCACACGGTAGATGCAGCTTGTTTTATTTTCCCATGTTGCCTCATTAAGAGGAAAAAATCTCTTCCTGCCATCGATTGCTTGCAGCGATTCTCCGAGATACATGGTGATGTATATCATTACATGCAAGAGAGTGTAGAGTTAGCTGTTTGAGAGTAAAACCCCTTAGTCTGTTCCTCAAGGAAAGGTGGGTGTTTTTCCAGTAATGCTTTTGTTTTTTCTTATTTCAGTAGTCATTTTAATCCATGCATGTATTGAAAAGAGACTCAATCTGGGTATATCAGCAAAAATCTGAATATCAGCATAATAAAGGAACTGTGCCCAGTCCTATGCATATGTATATACAGACTGGGCAATTATATATATTATACCATAACGTTATTTCCTATAACAAGGTAACATCTTGATGATGAGATGGTAGATTTTTGGAAAGGAAAAAGGGAGAATCTGCCACAAACAGGAAAAGTTTCAACCCAACCAGGTTTTATCAGGTTTGGGGCCGATACCATGGTTTACACGAAACCTGAGGTTTAGTGTCAACACAAACCCTTTTTTGTTTTTAATCAAATAAACACGACTTCTTAAATGCATGCATTTAATTTTGTCTTAACATTAAGGAGCCATAGGCCAGGGTACAGTCTACTTCAATACGCAGCCCTATTTTAACCAACATGATAACAACTATGCTGTATCACAGTGAGCAACCTCTCTGTAAAGATGCATAATAAGTACATTGTTTACTTATATTGTGACTAATTGTCTGTTCCTAGTATGTGTTCACTTCATAATTCAGCCTCTGGAAGAACAGAAATCATGTGATATTAATTGCCTAATTTCCTTAACAAAATTGGAATCTTGTCAGACTGAAGATATATAATCAAGAAGTGGTTTGGACAGCTGTTAGAGATATATCACAATATAACATAGCCCTGCTCGGGTCGTAAAATGTGTAGTTCCGTTACTCCTCACTTACATGACTCCGTTGCTTATTCATTCATGAAGAGCAGGCAACATCTCTATACTCCGGATGTTTATAATATCTGACCGCTTCTTACATTCACATCAGGTTTTATCTTCTAACTCTTGAGTGCTCTTGTTAGATTGCCTCCGGATGGCTTAATTGACTTTATCGATCACACGGGGCGTAAGAAAAGCTGAAATGCCGAGCTTGTTTTGCTGCGGGGTTTCTGTCTATTTGATTCCACAAGCTGCTCATATCCAACAAAGTAACGCTTCCAAGCCAATAAGACACAGCAGTGTGGAAACGTTCCTTGCCTCCAGACTCAAAACGCTCAATATGGCATGGAGCAAGAGCATCTCTTGTTCCCTGCACAGCCTGTAGCACTTTTTCCTTTTTTTGGATGGTCTTGTTAAATCCACCACCCGCTGCAGGTGAAGGTGTTGCAGAAAACTGTTGTTTTTCGCCATGTTCTGACAGGACAATGCTTCCCAAAGCTGTGTGAGTGAGAGAAAACACCAAGTTTATTCTGAATGTGCTCAGAGAGACATGAGCGTAGTACAGTTTATTTGAAAACGCAGTAATGTAGCTCATAGCAACTGCCACGTCTGCGTTGTTTGACCTGGAACTGACCCGTTTTTTCACACACATACTTAATTTCTCTTACCTCTCCGTCAGACACAAACACAACATCACCTCGGGGTTTTTCTCCATCTCCTTCAGTCGAGGGAAAACAAGCAGCATTGTACATCAAAGCTGCGTTCACTACATTTCACCCCGCTGTGCTTTATAGCATCTTGCCTTTTGTTGTTGTGCCAGGGGACGTGGATACCAGACTGTCACATATAGAGTTAAAAATAGAGACAGTCCTTCCCGCTTAACTTGTATGAACCGAAGCTGCGAAGAGAAAACCGACACGGGGAGAAGTGTGTTAATACGATGGATTGGGGCAGAGAGGATTGTGTTAGAAACCTTACAGACCTCATAAGCTGCCCAGAAGAGACGTCTCATCATGTGTTTGGAGTGCAGGGAGGTGTGCAACGTGAACAAGCGCTGCACTGTTGTCGAACGGAGGTAATTTGGCCTTCAAGGAGGAGTAGAGAAAACAACCAACAAGTTTGAAGTCGGCTATTTACGTCTGAAGAGGGATGTGGGAACTAAGAATAAGAACGGCGGTGCAGTTGGAGTTCCACGTTGTTTATCATCTTTAGTTCAATCGTTATGATGGAATAATAATGCGAAATTAACACGACTCTGTGCAGATGCTAATTAAAAGAGGTGCTCGCATAATGTGATCTCCAACAGATTAGGGACTAGAGGATGATGCTTGAGAAGAAGAAAAAACATCAATACCTACCATCTGTCTGCAGGGATAATGTGTGATGCAAGGGATTAAATAACAGTGATGCATAATTATATCTTACTCCAGTGCTATCCCTCTGCTGTCAAAATAAGGTGTTTAAAGTGTTTGACATGCAATACAAAAAATAGCAGCTTTTAAAAAAAAATGATATCACTGCCATACCAGTGGATTTTGGGGGTCTAATGATCTCCTTTTCTCTTTGACTTTAATGGAGAAAAGAAAAACCTTTGTTAAATCAGCCGTCACCCTGTTGGGTGCCGAGCCTACATTCACCCTTTGTGTGGAACGAAAGTTGATCCTTTGTGAATAAATATTGAAAATCGAAGAGTGAAGGGATTAAAAAAAAATCTGATTCTGTCTGGGAAACGCCCCTGTCAGTGAAAATGGGACCACCCAGCAGCTGTTGTCATGGAGACTCACTCAACAATGTTGGCTTTACTCAGGAGAGGAGGGCTGAAGCAATGACAGAAAATGAAAGTGACATGTGAAACATTGCTTGTAAATAGCGGTTGGGGGTAAGGAAGGGCTCATTGAAGAAAGTTGTTTCTCATGATCCTTTTTCTCTAAACCATATTATAAACACATTATACAGCCAAATAATGAAACAGTCCAATTAAGCTATTTAATGACCATTTTTTCCCTCAATTAGTCATTTAATAATACTGATAGATCCATCCTAATGAACAAAAGGCCATGGTGACATCCTCAAATTGCTTGTTTTGTTTGATAAACAGTCCAAAGAGCAAATATATTCCATTTAGTGTCACAAAGAAAAGCAGCAAATCATCAATGTGTAAAAAAATGTCATGAATAATGATAAATTGATTATCAAATTTAAAAGAAGCAGGACTTATAGCTTCTAAAACGTTTAGATCTCCGCTCATTTTCCACGAGAAGCGATCAATAGACTAACTAATACCCACACAGATTTTTAATAGGAGTAAACACCCCGGTTATAATTTGCTGCTTTTGAGAAGCACTGTCCACAGTGCAGTGAATGCCATCTGTGTGCTGAACGTGGGGATTCAGCTGAGCTCATGAGACTCTTGAGAACAATCAAGTGTTTTTGTGCCAGAGCAGCAAGAACTTGACTGAGGCTAAAATAACTCCTGAATTCAACACTCTTGTTTTGAGATGACTGTGTGCTGCTGCAGCTCGGTAGCATGTGCATACAGCATCGATTTAATTTGCATGTCATCATATTACACATTTAGCATGTTTAAATGTATACATATGTTATTGTGAATGTCGGATCAGATTGTCTGTAATCATAATGAAGAGCCAGAGTTTTTAGGGTTGTGTTTGCTCTGTTTTGGATTGTGCTACTTATTTTGGAATAATTGAGTTTGATAAAGGGGTCGCTTGTGTGTTTTTAAAGATGCGATCATATGTTGTGGTGTTGTGCTCCATCTGTGTGGTCTGACTGTGCCTTCTTCTCAGTCCTATTTTGAGCCGACAGTGAGAAACCCTTTTGGTGCTGCAACCAGACGAGATGTGTGGTTTTGGGACTTTTTGATGAGATCCACATGCAGATCCACATGCATGGCAACCGGCAACCTGAACTGATGTCATATACATGGGTTGTAAACTATTGCTTGTTTGGCTTTGTTTGTAGCAGTTGGACAATTTGGTGAGATCCAGACGTCTAAAACATCGTTAACATTGACTGCATGTGAAAGGCGTCCGATTCTGCACCGACCTGCTTTTGTTGATAGACAAATTAAATCTGTGAAGAAGACTATTAGGCCTCTTTAAATCACAGAGCTGTAACAGAGTGACTCTGGCTTTGGGATGTTTCAGTCTGTTCGGTCCACTCCAAATGCTTGACGCTGATTGCCAGTAGAGAGTAAAACAGTTCTCCTTCCTGTGAGAAGGAACTCCTGCAAACAGTGTGGAGGTGGGTTGGGTTGCGGGGGGGATGTCCCCCATTGGCCGAATCCCGTCTGTCTTTGACCTGAATGCCAAACACAGAAAGCCCTGCCAGTTCTCTTTAAACAGCCCCTCTTTTCCCTTTTATAATCCTATTTTACTTTCCCTTTCTCTTTGTGTGGTGTTGAAAGAGCCTGTGAGCCCCCCCTTTTTAATTGAAGGGTGTTGTGAAGTGCTGGTGAAGCCCAGCTCAGCAGTCTGTCGCTCATCTTTCCTCTTTTAACTCAGCGGAGGAATGGGGGGTCACAAGGAGCATGAGCTCTCAGGCTTTTCTCTTTTTAAACCCGGTCTCCCCACAAATCTGCTTTCTTTTGTCTGTTGGTATCCTCTCTCACAGGAAAACCTTTTTTGTTTTTTTTTGGTCAACCACCTGTTTGTTAAAATAACAATCATACTATCTAGGTATCATAAAATGTTTGTTGATCTGGAGTTAAAACAAGCAGCTCGTGGACCTCTTTGGCAAATCACAAGTGACGGCATCGGAATGAGCAATGATTTAGCTGCCACTCTGGTATACATACACGATTGGCCATAAAGGAGAAGGGTCTTCACTCGGAGTGACAGTCGCATCACGCCGTCTCATGAACGAGGTTGTCAAGGAGACGGACAAATTGGTATCATGCGTGAGGGGAGGCAATGTGCTATCGCTTTCGATGGGAGAATATCACGGTATTCTGCCAATTTTCATGCGGTTAAAAGTGGAAAGAATTGACACTAAGCTAGAGTGATTGTGGAAAGATGTTATTTTGTAGAGACATCACTTTATATGGTATTTCCACATCAGAGCTGTTGTTGGTTTGGTTTAAACTAAGTCTGTTGAGTCCTGTTTGGTTCACTTTGTTAGGCAGGTATGAAAAACTCCTTGAAAACTGCTCTCGGTCTGCTTCCAAGCAAACTTTGGTGCACTTCATTTTTGGAGAAAGTAGCAAGAATACCTTCAATTTAAAAAATGATCCCACAGAAACATCCATATATATTGTCTTGTCCCTTTTAGTCGGTCTTGCTCTACAAACCCTCCATAATATTACTATAAAAGATACCTGTTTGTCATTATTCATAAAACACATCAAATAAACACAAAGTGTAGCATGACCTACTATTATTCTCCATGTTGGGTCTCTGTATGTATTGATGATACTAGGGTTGTCAAAAGTATCGAAACTCAAAAAAGTATCAATACTAAAATGTTGTATCCGGATACGATACTCATTTTCAAAAGTATCGATATTTTTTTGTTAATAAAAATATTTCTTTTAAATTTTGGGGTCTTTTTTTCATCCTTGTGGTATCGAGTATCGAGTTGAACATTTTAGTATGGTGACAACCCTAGATGATACAGATGCCTGCTTTCAGGTGTGTGTGTGAATCCTTTTGAATCTTTGCTGCGTAGGAAAAGGAAACACTCCCAAACAATGCCAGGAATTAATACCACCGGCATTTCTGCTCTGCCTTCTATTTCAATAGATCAAATGCGGTGACTGTTAAACACTGTGGAGCTTTTTTTTTTCCAACAGACATCATCAGGTTTGCTCATCCATCCATCCTCACCAGGAGGAATAAAAGCAATAAAAGCAAAGGAAAGTAATAGCCTGGTCTAATCCAGCAGCTGTAGCCTGGAGCGGATATAGAGGCTGCAGCATGTTCACATACCTCCTTTCTCTTGAAAGAGTCGACGTCACCGTCCCCTCATCTTGTCATAAATCTGCCATTCTACTTCTATTTCCTGCCCTCCGAAAAATCACAGCTGCTGTGTTTCTTGTCTCGTCATGTATGTTCAGCTGACCCTTCCGCCGTCTTCCTTCTGCTGACCTTTGTTGCCGTTGCTGCAGTGAAAGTTGTCACAAATTGGAAAGTTAACTTAGCTCAAGGTGAACTTGACAAAAAAACGTGTTGCACAACTCCCTCCCCTGCCTCGGCCTGTGAAGAAATCCAGTTTGACAGCTTTACGGCAAGCGGAGGCACATTTCACAAGTGCGGCGTTGTTCTGAGCAAGCTGTTGCACGACAACTGCTTGTTGTCTAGATGGGAAGGCAGTTGTTAGACGCTCTCGTGCAGCGATGCACGACGACCCTGCTTCTGTGAGTGTTACTGTAAAAAAATGTATCCGGTGATGGCGGTGTGGTCTCTGCGGTTGTGGCCCTAATTGAAGTGGAATTGAATATCTTGGGTTTAAAAAAAAAAACAGCCAGTGCTACCATTTGCATTTCGTAGCCAACACAGAAGATATCAATCTTTCCACCAGTAATGGAATCTTTTATATGGTCTAATTTGTGCAGCTACACTTCTCACGAGTCGTTTTTCTCTTTTGTGGTCTCTTTATCTGCGCTCTGCCCTCTCATTAAGGAATAAAATGCAAATGACAATACTAGTAAGGGAATAGACAATCGCCACCTGCTTTCTCTCACACATACAGATATCAATCATCAGCCCCCAATAGCTACTGATTGCCTAACATGAGATTAGATATGAAATGAGACAGTTTTATTCGCTCATTATTCCGAGCAACCGCTGACACAAAGGCTTTACAACATGACTGTTCATATCTTTGAACACACCCGTATCTTCAGGGGCTCTTTTCATCCGCAGCATCTGCGTGTTTACTTCCTTCATTTATTCCACTGATCTTGTTTCCAGCTGCAGACTAGAGCTAAATATAAACTGGATTGCTCAGATAGTTCTCATACCATGAGGGCGCTTATTTATTAAAGAAAAAAAAAAAAATAGTTTTCACAGAAACTAAAATTACATCAAACTTTCCTGATCCCTTCATGCGTGTTCTTAAATCGACAATTTCCTATTTGGTTAAAGAATGCAATTCCTCGATAGTTAGGGTGGTCCGGGAAACCCACGTCAAATCACCTCACCTAAGACCCGGGGAAATAGAGCATGTAATCGCTCACTGTCTGTCTGAAAACTAATAGGTAAGGCTTTGTGTGTGTGTGTGTGTGTGTGTGTGTGTGTGTGTGTGTGTGTGTGTGTGTGTGTGTGTGTGTGTGTGTGTGTGTGTGTGTGTGTGTGTGTGTGTGTGTGTGTGTGTGTGTGTGTGTGTGTGTGTGTGTGTGTGTGTGTGTGTGTGTGAGAGAATGCAGAAGGAGCATATAAATTGATTTTATGTGTTTGTGCTGCTCTCTACCAAAAAAAGCCTTTTCAGAGGTGCTTTTTCAGGCTGAATGTTGCATTTTAGAGCGCCTGTTACTGTCCTGAAACCTGTCGGCCGTGTCGTGTTTTCAACAGTTGGTTTTTCTTGGCATCTTCTTCGGGGCTTGGCTGCACACCCGATGTGCTATATTTTATAATTGTCACACAGAGGGACGATCATGTGGTCAGCAACGTGAGATTTTGCCATAATATTCATCCAAGGAATTATCAGTTTAGGCACAGAATATTACCACAAACTTGGCTCTCATATTTAGTGAGGTTATGTAATTTGCCCATGCGATGGAAGTGTCCAGGGTGTCAAATGCTCAATGTGAGCTGGGATTAAGCGCTTTAAAAATGATGTGCCTGGATGGATATGGATTAATTTATAATGACTTGTCACTTGTCACAGCAAAACTGAGCCTAACACCCCCCCACACACACACACACACACACACACACACACACACACACACCTTGAATTCACCCTGTGCACTAGAAATAATACATTTATAGACATACGAATGTTGTATAAAAGGTATTTTGTGCAGTCTTGTCTTGCCATTGTTCGTAATTCGGAAATTCAGTTAATGATGAACCAAAGGATAACTTTCAGTCGGGTATTTGTCTCTTGTCTTTGTCTCCTGATGAATCTAATAAGTAACTCATGCAATGATTTTCATTAATTATGAATGAAAATTCATTTAAAATACCCCACGATCAACCTTTCTGCCCCCTAGTGGCCTTTTGAAGGTATGACAATGTTTACAAGTGGCTGTCTGGACCAGGATGTTTGTCACATGTTTGTTTGTTTTTCATCTTTACCCTGTGATGACATGTTTGGATGCTAATAATCACTTTGAAGCATGATGTATGTATACATGTATATATCTAGTGTGATACTCCCTGGCTCACCCCAGTCTTGATTTTCTCCTCAGGAGGACTCCATGAAAGATGACGGAGGAGGTGATTGTTGTAGCCAAGTGGGACTACACGGCCCAGCAGGACCAGGAACTTGACATCCGTAAAAACGAGCGTCTCTTCCTCCTGGACGACTCAAAGACCTGGTGGCGTGTCCGTAACGCCGGCAACCAAACGGGGTATGTGCCGTCCAACTACGTCGAGCGCAAGAACAGCCTGAAGAAAGGCTCGCTGGTGAAGAACATCAAAGACACGCTGGGTAAGAAGACTTTAGTTTTGATAAGCAGTGGTCAGTTTGTGTGCATGCGACTCAGAAGTAAGATGATTCCCTCACAGTGTGTCCGATGGGAGCTGTCACCGGGCACGCTGGGGATCCTGGTGAGTTGGCCGTTGCTCTCAGCTGTCGACACACTGTCTCAGTCCCCGGTCATGACTTGAATACATTACACCGTGTATGCAGCCAAAGCTGCCAACTTATGAGAGGGATACTGTCTATACTGACAAATTTCTACTTTTATGGCATTGGCCAAGACAGAAAAAGCTAAGCAGACCATTAATAAGCTGCTTAAATAATAAAGGGAGTAATTTATGTAATAGCTATAGAAACAAATTAGTATCTAAGAAACTGAAATGGTAACTTTGAAGATGTGGCATCCATAGTGTACCTTTTATAATGCTCAACTGTTGCCTCTGAACCTTCGGCTTCAAAACATTAACCTTAATGTCACTCAGGCATCATGAAATTGTTCCTAACAGCACATCAAGTCATTTTATTTTCTGATTTTCATGTGGAGATAGAGGCACAAAATGATCGGGGGGGTATTGAATCCCCTAATCGCCATTAGAGTACAGATGCTACAGACGGGACGGCCAAAAAAAAGCAGCATTGACAGAATGAGATGGCATCCGTTCTAAATGTGTGCTAAACATGGGGACTGTTGGTATATAGGTCAAATCAAGAATGAAAGAATTAAGCTAAAATGATCAGCTTGCTCTACTTTCCCGTAGCAGGGAGAGAGCAGGCTGGAGCACGGCATGGAAATGCATCTGTTTTGACATGTGTAGCATCAGTTACCACTTTTTGTCATGCTGGTAGAGGGAGGGCGAGAGAGATGGGGGAGGACAGAGGAACATGGGGTGGAATTCTAACAAGACAGACTGATCAAGATCTTCAGTTGAAGCAAAAAATAGAATTGTGTGTGTGTGTGTGTGTGTGTGTGTGTGTGTGTGTGTGTGTGTGTGTGTGTGTGTGTGTGTGTGTGTGTGGGTGTGGGTGTGTGGAGGGGTTCCTCTCGGCTCTGTGGATACCAGCCCTCAGGAAAACTGCCGCTTTATGTGGGCCAGCGTGGCACAGCCTGCCACTGTCACCGTCACCAGGGTTCATTGTGTGCGAGGAAAACATGCATCTCCCCCCTAATCTCCCCCCCAACCACACACACACACACACACACTCTCTCCCCATCTGCCCCATCCTCGGTCTCTGTAGGTCGCTGCTTTTCTATGATGAGTAGATTGATTAGTGGAGAAATCAGCAGCCTAATGGTGGTGCTGGGATGATAGATTACCTCTCTGTCCCTGACTTTGTTATATATCGTCTACAACATTATGGCCTACTTCCATTTCAGTCCAAGTAGTTTTCTTCCCGCCAGTAGCTCTTTAGTGTTAAAAGCCTGATCGAATCCAATAGGCGAGAACATTTTCCTGATGAGGTGATGAGCAATAGGTGAGGTCAGGAGCTAATGGAACTTACTCACACACTTGAATAGAGGATCTGATTGGCTGAGAGCGTGATTACTTCATTCCATCTGTAGTCTCTGCATATTTTTCTCTCTCTTTTTCAGCAAAGACCACATCGGGCTTCGCAGACAATCTGTGATTACTGGTTTTTCCTCCTTATTTACTTTGTTTTGCTGTAGTTGTCGTCGACATTCATCCAGGCAGAATTGAATTGTAAATGGCTCCATGCTGCTCTGTGCCCCAGTTTCCTCTCATGGAAAATAAAGACAGTAATGGATGGAAGTATTCAGAAAGGCCTACTCATTGCTGAAACTGGGCCAGTGCGACAAAGTGGCAAGTTAGATTGCTGTCCACCTGAGAGTTTTTAACATGACATCGGTGTCGGTGTGCGTGGGTGAATGGGAGGCGTTTAAAAGCACTTTGTCCTGTCCTCGGGTCAAACAGCATTATGTTCCTGCAGTACTTTCTAATGAAGGCATAGTTGGTGTAAGTGTAGAGCGAATTAAGCCCATTTCCTGCTCAAACAAGCGGGCAAACTGTGTAAAGCAGAATATACAGTCTATTGTAGTTCAGTCAGAAAGCTCCTGATTATAGCTGGTTTCTGCTTGAGCCTCCAAAGTCCCCAGTGGTCCATGCAGTCTGGCAAGTATCGGGGTACATTGGGTACCTGGATTAGTATTAGGGATCTGCAAGGTTGTCTGGTGGCCTAGTGGTTGAAGACGGATATAGCATAAAGCTGTACAGCCCCAATGTTTTGAGGCATAGCTCTAGAGATGGAAATGTTGGTATACCATAACTTTTTTATCATGCCACAAATAGTATATATTAAGTTCCACAAAACTGAAATTCTGTTAAAACTTGTACAGTGACTGTTTTTTGATCTGCATGTGTTTTGGAAGGAGGCATCAGTAATTTGAACCACTAATTTTCATAATTTGTGCCCCTAAATGCTGCGTGCCTATGATTTGCCGGCCGCTGCCTCAAGCATCCCCCACTTATTTTCACGTGTCTCCTGAAGCCTTTTGGCAGGTCTTTCTGCTATTACACGCAGTAATGCATTAAGTATAGACGCAGTGGCACTTGTGGGATATTGAGAAGAGAGCAACGCTGCTCATGTTGTTTAAAAGGGCGACATGGCTCATCTGTGATTCACTCAAAGTACTCTTTTAAAACAGCACTCGCTGACACAGCGTTAATGCCTCATATAGGGGGCAGGGTGTGCTGTCTTCTTTTTTTTTTTATTATTATTATTACTGCGTCGTGTCTGGAAGCGGGTGTGGTATTGTGTGGACTCATTTATTACAGTGACTTCCACAATTGCCCTCCACTGTAAGCTGTGTAGTGAAGCAATATGCTGCAACATGCAGTTATTGCAGGCTTTTATCAACTCGCTTCCCTCCGAGTTGAAGTCCTCTGGGTGGAAAATCAAGTCTCCTTCCACAAGATGAAGAGGTAGGTGAAGGTTGGGAGTGAATGTGTGGGAGGAGGGAATAGCCTGCTGCAGCTCTAACCAGCAGGCCGGTGCCTTGAAGTGGAAATGAGTGAAGGGAAGGTGTGTGTGAGTGTGTGTGCGCGTCAAAGTGTTTGTTGCCTTCTTGTGTGTGTGTGTCTTCTTTACCCCGTGGCAGCAACAGTCTATTTCATTCTTCCTAAGGGACTACCTGAAGTAGATTCAAGAGCCAACCTTTTGTCTTTGGCTCACAGTCAGGAGACATTGAATCACACACACACACACACACACACACACACACACACACACACACACACACACACACACACACACACAGCTATCAGATATGTAGAATGCACACTGCTATCCATAAACATGATCTGCTTGTTATTCCCGTCTCATCCTTCTTCTTTGCGTTTTTGTCAGCTGTGGCCTCTGATGTGTTGGGTCTAATGTTTGTGTGAGAAACAGCTGCCAAGGGACACCTCGTCTTTCTGCAGAGCTCTCCTCCTCTTCCTCTTCCCTCTGCCAACAAGTTTCATGCTACTCTGCGTGAACCCAGCAGTTTTCCAAAGCCCCCCCCCCCCCCCAAATGTAAATGTCGTATTCTGCAGTGACATTTCTATGGCAGGCTCTGTGGAAAAAAAAAAAATCTCAGTGATTAGCTGTCAGGAAGCTCACTTCAGTTATTAGTTGCACACATGAGCCTCAACTGTCAAGTGAGCGGTTTAAATGCTGTCAACCAACGCGGCGCGTCGTTATTATTTTAACGTGGATTCGATGGGGACCCTCCCGGTTGTGTTCAGCCGAGAGACTTAAGAATCGCACGTCCTCATTGAAGGGTGAAAACACATGTTTAAAGACGTCTTTGAAAGTACACTAGTGGAAACGACCGAGACAGGCAAGGTGGGAGCAGACTTTGATGTTGGATGTGCTTGTCATTATCAAGCCCATGGTGCCTGCTCCACATTTCATTCCCCGTCTCCACCGCCTATTTTCAGCCTTTTGATTAGTATAGATGTGTAGATGTAGATCGTGTCGACGGGATTCCAACCAGATAATAAGCTTTCATTGTGTAAAGTCTGTTTTACAATCAGTTAAACGACATGGGGCATTCTAGTGCGAGTGAACGTATGAGCCTTTGTATTAATTCTATTATCAAGAGTATCGATCTGTCCTTCACTGCAGAGGTTTCTCGTGGGATATCCTGTATCCTCTATTTCTAAAGTAGTTTCTCTGCTTCTGGGGTCCCACGAGGGCAACTTGCAGCCTCAATTAGTTTCCTACTGACCTAAACTGCCTCCTCTCCCCAAGGAGCTCAGGCCTTTCTCTGCTTTCTCAAACATGCTTTCAGTTTTCACAGCCTCTCACCATCGCCCTAATGCGTTTGGATTATACTACAGTCAATATTTTGATATTAACAGTGGATCAATTCTACTATTTGTTGAGGGATTTCTTGTAGTGACAAAGCTGCAGAGAATTATCACCTCCTTCAGCTCTACGGAGCATTTTTACATCTTAACTGAACTTTCCGTGTCTTTATCGGGTGTTTTCGGTGAGAAACCCACTCTGACAGCTTCCTGCCCAGCAAAGAATGGCAGACGGTCATGGTGGGACATTAACAAACATGATTCCAAATGAATGCAATGTGTCAATAAGAATCTGTTTGCTAACAAAGTGATTATTAGTCAATTTTCTGTTTGAAGTTGTGACCAATAAATGCAGGTTTTAAAGTTGATTCAAAGCAAATCAGAAAAAAAGTTTTTCGATCTGTGTAACATTCTCTTATTTCTGTTCATTCTGCAGGTTTGGGTAAAACTAAGAGGAAGACGAGCGCCCGTGATGCTTCCCCAACGCCAAGCTCAGACACAGAGTACCCCTCCAATGGCAGCGGCGGCGGCGGCGGAGGAGGAGGAGGAGGAGCCGCTGAAAGGATCTATGACCTCAACATCCCCGCCGTGGTCAAGTTCGCCTACACAGCGGAGAGAGAGGACGAGCTGACCCTGGTCAAGGCCTCCAGGGTCATCGTGATGGAGAAGTGCAGTGACGGCTGGTGGCGGGGCAGTCAAGGGGGCCGCGTGGGCTGGTTTCCTTCCAATTATGTCCTAGAGGAGATGGGCGGGGCTGACGACAGAGAGGAAGGAGATTCCCCGCAGGGCTACCAGGGAGGCTCTCAGGGGACTTTGTCCAACGGGCGTGCAGGCGGCCGCGGCGTAGTGCTCCACTTGGTTCAAACGCTCTACCCCTTCAGCTCTGTGACCGAGGAAGAGCTGAACTTTGAGAAGGGAGAGGTCATGGAGGTGGTGGAGAAGCCCGAGAACGACCCGGAGTGGTGGAGGTGTAAGAACTCACGTGGTATGGTGGGACTGGTGCCTAAGAACTATGTGATGGTGCTGGACGAGCGGCCCGGGCCTCCCTCCTCGACGCCGAGCATCTCGCAGAACCGCTTCGTGTCACCGGCGCGCTCGGGGAAGTTCGCCGGGAGGGACTGGTACTACGGCGACATCACCAGACATCAGGCCGAGTGTATACTCAACGAGAGAGGAGAGGAGGGCGACTTCATCATACGAGACAGCGAGTCATCAGTGAGTCTAAGGGCTGAAGTCATGGCTGAGTTGCGTTAGGAAGGCTGGCAGAAACTCAAATGACGCAGAAGAGGACATTTAATACATTTAAGTAGAAGGAAAATCCAATTATTTCCTGTTTGACATGTTATGGCCCCATATTTAAGAGCCAGCATGTTTTAAAAAAAACTTTTAAATACATGATTACATTTTCTTAGTGATTCTATTCTACAAAAGCAAATATGGTTTTAATATTTACCAGCCACGACAGCAGGCAGGTATTGTTTTCTGTGTCTGTGTGTGTACTACTGTAGCAGAAACTCCCACAGAAGCAGCTTGGAGAACTTGGTCAGGACATTTCACTGTGTGGACAGATTTTTTCACCACAACATCATTGCAATCGTGCAAGATGCAGTAACGAAAGTGATCTAGTAGCTACTCGTCTTCTTACTACTGCCACCTATTGATCGGTGGAATAGTTTGAAGTCATTGGTAGGCCATGCGTTCATAAATAAAACTGCTGCTTTCTCATAGAAAAGCAGCTATGAGGTCCAAATCCCAACAGGGAGCCTTTAACACTCATGGCGATCTCTAAATGTCGTATTTTTAAGTCATAAATGTTTCTTGAAGTAGCTCATATTTAAAGTTTTGGAGTAGAAGTACTGAAGGATTTTTGCTTTTTTATATCTCCAAAATTTCACAAGTTGACAAATGTGGGTCCTTGTCTTTCAATGTGCGAATACACTGCCACCTGCTGGACTACAGCGGCCTGTCTTTAAAATGTGCTTTCATGTAGTTTTTCTGTCACTCTCTCCCGGCTCTAACCGTTGTCAACATCTGTCTCCCTCTCTACTTCCAGCCCAACGACTTCTCCGTGTCTCTGAAGGCGGCCGGTAAGAATAAGCACTTTAAAGTGCAGCACTCAGAGGGAGTGTACTGTATCGGCCAGCGCAAGTTCAGCTCCATTGACGAACTAGTGGAGCACTACAAGAAAGCCCCCATCTTCACCAGCGAGCAAGGAGAGAAGCTGTACCTGGTCAAAGCGCTGCTGTGATTCACACATCCTCACACCTACACTGGATCTCACACACACACACACACACACACGCTCTTCATACACACATATAATACTAATGCCACCCCCTAACTGTCTTAACTCAAGCCTTAGCTCTGGACCCTCTCGCTGTGGCGTCTGTACTACATCTAGTTTGTTTTTTTTCGCCTTCCAGTAGTGATGAAACTCTTTCTCGCTCTACAACCGAGCGCCTCACCCCGAGACGGCGAGCGCTGCGTCAGGAAATAGCCAGCTACATCCTTCATGTGCGGCTTAATAAGCCTCTCGTGGATGAGCTAACATGTGCAGTGACCACATCTGCTGCTATCAGAACGCCCGAGGCCTTGTTGGGGGTTGAGCTCTCCTCCTGATGTCATACATAATGTCCATGTACTACCACGCACATTGTAGGTTACACCATTGCTCTTAATCCACATAGGAAGACCTTACCTGTCAGATTGCTTGCCATTGTTTTAGTTTGTTTGTTTATTTTAAAAACAAATTCCTGAGTTAACTTCTTTCTTTTTTCTTTTTTTTTTTAAGATAATTTAAATTCCTCTCTGGAGGTTTAAGTCATTGCTCTTTCATAGAATGACTTCACAAAGTGACCAGAATCACTCTCTTGCCTTTTTCTTCTTATTTCCATCATTCCTCTACATCGTTTCTATCCTCCAACGTGTGTCTTCTGTCACTTTTTCAAATTGTTTCTGTCTGCACAGACCCAGTGATTAGTAGTGATGTTATTGAAAATGTGGATACAATACTTCATGTAATATTTCTAAAAGGCAGCCGGGGGGGTCATTAATGCAATAGGGGAGACCTCGGATTTCCTGTAGAGTTTGAATGTTTATCAATGTAACCAAATGTGCCACCCTGTACCCATACTACTGGCTCCAGGTCTGCACTGCACTCACCATACTTGGCATTCATTCGTAGCTCTATGCTCATGCTTTATATTGTGTCACATGTTTCTGTTCTGTTCTCCAGCATGTGTCTGTAGCTACGTGACGATACTGACTGAAGAATAATAATAAAAAAAAAAGACTTTTTGGTAACACTTTTGAGTAACTACACTTAATCTGCTCCTGTGAATGAATACAGCTATATGAGAGTACCACAGCAGGTGTACTATTTGACAAAGATGAGTTTATCTTTGTGAACGGAGAAGAGCAGAAAAAAGTGTCGCCATACACAAAAAAACTGCACAATTTTAATGATCTACTGAGACCTCAAAAACATAATTAAGTAGACGGGATGGCCCTGAGCTCTACGATTACCCATCACACATCATTCATGGTCAACAAATGATTTTAAGAAACTTCATAATACTACTAATTCATGACACCAGTCCATTAAACCCCTCCCTCAAACAGCAATCGTCCAATCATAGCTTAGCAACCGTAACTAGGCATGGCAGGAGTTTGAGGTTTTGGAAAGGCTTCGACATAAAACACATCCTCCAGAGTTTAGGTAAAAGTATAAGATGTGGATTGCACGCTGTGTTCATCTGCTTTAATATAATCATTAGCATGTCCGGCAAAACTAGCTCACCACCTAAAGTAGGAACAGAGCGTCACTTCCATCCAAGTTGTTCAAACTGTGGGTGCTACAGGACACACCCGCTTTATGAGGCACCCTTGAGACGGTCACCTATTTAGGTTTATGAAAGGATCATAATTTGGGTTACCACAGGGGTGTGTCGTGTAGTCTGCAGATAGACCCTTCCTCCATCATTAATTGGCTAAGTAGTTAGCTACAGCTAATATACCAGCGACTGTAAGATGGTGAAATCGCCTGCTTGTGTCTGCCTCTAGCTGAAATCAAGGACCTGCTGTTTCAGAAATTAACTACTCTGAGTTGCGTGGTAAACTGCTATCAATATCATTTTAAGCTGCATGTGCTGCGCAAAAAACAGGGACTTTGGACAAGTGAAGCAATTGTAACTAAGAACAAACAGTCCGTTTATAATAAGAGTCATCTTTTACTGCAAGAAACCAAATATACTGTCGTCTGGTCTATAGTGAAGAAATATTCTAGTCCTACCAAACCTTCCCCCTGTCTATTTTCTTATCCTTTGTGCATTTGTTTACCAATGGAAGTGTTGTTGATCATGGGATCCTTAGCTTTTATATGATATATCTGAATGTTATTGAGCATTGTTATTTAATTCTTGTCTTCACTGTATGTATATATTAAAAAATAAGATGAGGTGCATATATGAATCGCTGAGATCAAACTATGGTACTGTATCACTGACAACGTGATGAGAATTTAAATACTTTTGTTCAATAAAATTTTTTGAAGATTACATTACAGGTGTTGAAATGTGTGATTGGTTGTCGGCTTGACATTCCTTCCTACCTGGACTAGCACTCATTTGGAAGATAGTACTTTGTACTCTCTTACATTTTTATCTGGATTTACAAACACGGGAGAAATCTCACTCAAGGACACGTGACGATGACGAGTCACTGATTGAATATGGTGAGTGGCCGATACTTGTCCAACAGGATTAGATTGGAAATGATGGTTAATTGTTATGTAAAAGTTTTCTTAAAACAATGTTAAACTTTGAAAAGTAATTTTAAAAGTAGATTAAAGTCATGAAAAAGTTATACTTTAGAAGCAAATTTTCTCATTACTTTGGAAAAGTTCCTCATTATTTTGGGAAAGTTTTTCATTTTATTGAAAACTTCCCTCCCTAAAAGAGAAACTTTCTCACAAAAGAGAAACTCTTCAGGGGCAACTTTTCCCCAAACAGAAACTTCCCCGCCCCAAAGAGAGAAACTTTCCCCCAAAGACAGAAACTTTCAGGGGCAACTCCCACCCACCACCCCCAAAAAGAGAAACTTTCTCACAAAAGAAACTTTCAGGGGCAACTCCCACCCACCACCCCACCCCCAAACAGAGAAACTTCCCTTCGAAGAAGAGAAACTTTCCCACAAAAAAGAGAAACTTTCCTGATTATTTTAAGAAAGTTTCTCATTATTTTGGGAAGGTTTCTCATTGTTTTCAGAAAATGTCTCATGAGTTTTTGAAAGTTTCTCATTATTTTGAGATAAGCCTTTTTTTTTTAAAGTTTCTCATTATTTTTTAGAAAGTTTCTCATAATTTTTTAGAAAGTTTCTCGTTATTTTGAGATAATAAGTCATTATTTTTAGAAAGTTTCTCATTATTTTTAGAAAGTTTCTCATAATTCGGAGATAATAAGTCATTATTTTTAGAAAGTTTCTCATAATTCGGAGATAATAAGTCATTATTTTTAGAAAGTTTCTCATTATTTTTAGAAAGTTTCTCATTATTTGGAGATAATAAGTCATTTCTTTTAGAAAGTCATTATTTTTAGAAAGTTTCTCATTTTTTTTTTAGAAAGTTTCTCGTTATTTGGAGATAATAAGTCATTATTTTTAGAAGGTTTCTCTTTTTTTTTTAGAAAGTTTCTCATAATTCGGAGATAAGTAATTATTTTTAGAAAGTTTCTCATTATTTTTAGGTTTCACATTATTTTTTAGAAAGTTTCCCATTATTTGGAGATAAAAAGTCATTTCTTTTAGAAAGTCATTATTTTCAGTAAGTTTCTCTCTTTTTTTCAGACAGTGGCGGAAATGGAAATGGGAACCATTATCAAGAGTTCTCCAGCAGATGGCGTTAGACACTCTTCATTTCATGGAAAAAAAGAGGGCGGAGGAGCACCTGAGCTGAGTTCCCCGGAAGTTAGATGGCAATAAATGGAAAGGAAAAAAAAGAAGAGGAACTTTTCCGACGCCTGTCCGCCGTCTCTGCTGAGGATTCCCGTCCTGCTGCGCCGCTGAACCGCCGCTCTTCTCAACCCTCATCCGAATGGTAAAATGTTATATTATGTGACATCTAGCATCTCAGTGGGGGCAAAATAACGTGGCAACAATTTGGATAATTCATTGGTTATCTGTCATTTTTGCTGGAGAAATACCAAAACGTCCCCATGTTCCAGTGAGGATTTGCTGATTGTCTTTATAGTAGGATGGAGCATCTTTAAGAACTATTTCTTTATTATTTTTTCAAGGCATTTTCACTGTTTAGTGACATTTTAACAATCACGTGGTTCTATGGGTAATTTACAAAACGATCTTCAGAATAATCAATCAGCCATAATATTAAGTTTACAAGACAGTCTCAGTGGATCTGCCTATTTTGCAAAATGACAAGTCAAGTCTTGCCAATGCTTCTACTTTTGTTATTATAGAGCTCAAAGATACCTCCCGGCGTCAGAAATTACAATTTAATGATCAATGAATGAAAAAAGTCACTGACTTCAGCTAATCAAATGTGAATATTAGTTTTTTCCTCTTGTCTTCTATGATGGATATAAATTCATGTTTGGTCTGAAACTGTGAAAATGTAAAGAGAGACAAAGAGACTCTTTACTGCAAAGCTAAAAACAGGTTTTACTCCGGTTTGTGAGGCCACCCATTGAGAAAGCTCTGGAGACAAAGGAGTCATCGCACAAGCATGTGCCTCCCTGTTGAATAATTCAGGCATTCCTACTACAGGTATTTCATCCACCCAAAGACGGAAACAGGTTTCACCACCTCTCAGTTTCATGTTCAATGTAGTGTGAGCAAGGGGGTAGAACTGAAAATTGCCTCAGTCTGAAGATCTGGGGTGGTGGATGTAGTGTTTGATTAAATAACAGATTAAAAATGTATTCTTTAACTTCAGAAACAGTAGCTGACATCACAATTGAAAGCTCCAGAAAGTGCCAAGGACTTGGCACAGAAAGTGCCAAGGACCTTCTGGGGAGGTTATGTCAGCTAAAAGGTTCCACAGATGACATTCACACGGTGTTGATGTGATGTTATATCTTCTTTTTTGTTTTTTAGAAATGAAAATGTTCATGTACGTCCTCGGACTGGTGGCTCCCTGGATTGTCTATCGCTGGTTAAAGGATAGGAGGAGGGTGCCCAACAAGGGAGACAGATACGTCTACATCACCGGCTGCGACAGCGGGTTCGGAAATCTCCTCGCAAAACACCTGGACGAGCTGGGCTACAATGTGATTGCGGCGTGTTACACTGAGAAGGGCGAGGACGAGCTGAGGAAGGCGACCTCCGACAGACTGGTGACCTTTCACTTGGACGTCACCGACTCCGAGAGCGTCGGCAACATGGCAGCTTTCATCAAGACGCTGGTCGGAGAAAAGGGTGAGTGGATCCCCCAAGTTTGATAGGCTCACGGATTTCAGGAACAATATTGATGTTTTTTTATGTTTGAAATGTATCTCCAAGTTTTAAAGGTATAGTTCAACATTTTAAGAAAAACATGTAATCACTTTCTTGATGCAGTCAGCATCCAGTTAGCATAGCTTAGCATAAAGACTGCAAACAAGGGGAAACGACTAGCGTGGCCCTGTTCCAAAGTGATTAGGTCACCTTTTTTTTTTTTTTTTTTTTTTAAGATTTCGAATGATCACATTATATTGAAGCGTAAAAATGACAATTTATGGTCTCACTTGGGTTTCGTGCCAATTTAATTTGTGATCTCCTGAATACGTCTGTGGTTGGTTGTCATGACAGCAGATGTTTTTTTTTGTTTTTTTTCACCGGCTGCAGTCACCACATGCTACCACCAACATATTCATAATCTAATGTAATCTTGAATCTCCCTCGGGATCAATAAAGTATCTATCCATCCATGCAATGCATTTGGCCATTAAAGGGACAGTTCACCCCAAAATCAAAAATACATATTTTTCCTCTTAGCTGTAGTTTATCAATCTAGATTGTTTTGATGCAAGTTGCTTGGTTAGGAGATATCAGACATAGAGATGTCTGCCTTCTCGGCTCCTGTTACTCAAGGCGCCAAAAAAAAAATAAAGACTATAAAAACTCCTAAAAGCTCAACGCCTCGTCATCTCGTTCATCATCTCGTTGTGTTGCTCCAGGCTTGTGGGCCGTCGTGAACAACGCCGGAATCGCTCTGCCGTCCGCTCCCACCGACTGGCTCACTATAGACGACTACAAGAACATGATCGCCGTCAATCTGTGCGGCGTGATTGACGTGACGCTGAGTGTCCTCCCGCTCATCAAGAAGGCCAAAGGTCGAGTGGTGAATGTGGCCAGCGTGTTCGGGCGGGTCAGCCCGTTTGGCGGGCCATACTGCGTGTCCAAGTACGGAGTGGAGTCCTTCAACGACAGCCTGCGGTGAGAGCTGATTTTTTTTACACCTTGTGCACATCTGGTTAGTCACGCGAGTGTTTTCTTGACTTGGAGCAAACCTTCTTTTTGGTGTGTTTTTCAGGTTAAACATGGCACCGTTTGGCATCAAGGTTTCGTGCATCGAGCCCGGCTTCTTCAGAACAAATATCATGAGTCCAGATATGTTCCGAAGTAGTCTGAATATGCTCTGGGACAGATTACCTCAGGATGTGAAGGAAGACTATGGACCTGGTTTCCTGAATGCATGTGAGTTACTCCATTTGTTGATAAATAATATTCACTTTTTATTATTTTAATTTTAATTTTAATTTTAATTTTAATTTTAATTATAATTTTTATTATAGCTCTAGATGTCAGATAAATATTCTCAAATGTTCTCTTCACTATTTGGAGACTTTTTGAAAAAAATATAGAATTTAGCTATTTAAGGTAAATTCCTCAATCGATATCTTAAATTATTGTGTCTGTTAAGTATAATAAATGTCGTTGAATTTCAATCTTCTGAGTAGTAGTTTATATTAGACCATTTCGATGAGTCCTTTTGAAGAGACAATTATAGACAATGCTTTATGATATCACTATTTGTACCAAATGGCACTTTAATGTATTGTATCTATAATGAGTCAAATTATACAGGAAATGATTTGAAGCTAATTAGAATTGACAGACCTGTAAAGTGAAGTTTTGTCCCGTGTGTATAAACCATGTGTGTGATATGCTTCTCTTTCAGCTAATGAAATGTTGGGTCAAAGGTTCAGTATATTGATGGATGGGAATCTGATGAAGGTTGTCCACTGCATGGAGCACGCCGTCTCTGCTGTCCATCCTCGTACTCGCTACTCCGCCGGATGGGACGCGAAGATCTTCTGGCTGCCGGCGGCATACATGCCGACCTGCATCTCTGATGTACTTTTCCGTCAAAATAGCCCTAGATTCACACCAAAAGTATTTAGACTGTAGTTTCTGTCAAATCGGTTTAAGTTGCAGCAATAAATGTTTGTATATGAAGGTTTGCATCTTTTTATATTAAAAAAACATGTCCATTCACTAGCCTCTGACTCCATACATGATCACGCCTGCCGTATTGATTATAAGATCTAATCTAAATTACAGCAACATTGCAGTCGATGCAAAAACCGCATCACAACTCGATCAATTCTAAAGCGTTTGTCCTTGATGACCTTTGACCCCTTTGCCCCTGTTTGAACCCGCTCTTCAAATATTCTGCTTCGATTTACTTTCACTATAAAACCTAGTCTGTAAGCTTTTTGGGGGGGTTGACTTGAGGTAAAAGGGAAATACAGTTATCAAATCCAGGCTTTCTGTTACACAACCCAGTGTTGGTGAAACGTTTAGCGCCAGCTTTTATATCCACGGTGGACCTTGACACACTGTAAACAATAATCATCACACCCCGACCCAGCTTGACTGAGAGGATTGTCGCCACGTTCAGTTATTCTCTAATGAAGAACGACACCATGGTAGGTTTGCATTACAAACATTTTACACAGTGTGGATCTGAAGTAATTTGCTTTGGTGCTCATTAGGAGCATTCAAACAGAATCTGGATATTATCTGTCGTATTCTTATTTATTTGACTCCGAGTTAAGGATCAGGCATAACTGAGCAATGTATTTTTTTACACAAACCACGCAAGAAAGAAAATCGTTGTATTAATGACACAAAAAACTTTAACTACTTACTTCTGTTGCTTTATGTGTTGCAGATAGGCATGGTTTTATCTGAACTCCACAGCTCAGGCTCAATGGAGCTAAAGTTCACTTCACAGGTAGAGGAAGCATTCAGATCCTTTACTGAAATAAAAGTTTTAACCACAAAGTACTAATGATACTCACATTTTTTCTTTTTATTGTTGTAATATTATTATTATTATTATTATTATTATTATTATTATTATTATCATTATTATTAGTTGTAGTAGTATCATCATTATCATTATTGATATAATATTACTATTGTCATTGTCATTATTATACATTATATAGCTGGATTAATATTACTGATGCCTATATGTGTGAGTACTGTTTAAGTTTTTTGTTGAGGTGGAGCTAATTTTAACTGTTTTTAATGTTACATAATTTAAGAAGCTGATCTTGTGTTTTGTATGTAAAATGATTAAATCTGAAAAACTGGTTAACAAAACTGTCAGATTCATGTAATGAGTGCAAGATATTTGACTCCATTACAATATTTCCTCACCATTCTTTTATGTGTGTAAAAGGAATTCCTTTGTTGAAGAGATGTTGCATCTAAAATAAAGGGTTGAATAAAAAACATAACTGCAGTGGCCAGATTAGCCCACTAGATAGCAGTGGAGCAATGCGGAGCTGAGGTTTATTTACAACTGCCAGCAGACACCCGCTGACCATGCCAACTGGTTCTAAAGGGTTAGGGTTTAGGCTTAGGGTTGGGTTTTAGGGTTAATTCTTTCTTTTTTTTCATTTTGGCTGTATCTCTGGAACGGTAAGTCATAGAGACACGGGCTAAAGACTGGTGTGTTCAGAAGGTTTGAATTAGGTCAGACGTCTCTATTTATTTATTTGTTTATTTCGGGCATGTACATTAAGTCATCATCACACATCTTGCTCACACAGTAAACATGAATACACATGTCCGAAAGGGAAAGCGGGAGAAGCCGAGGCTTGTCTAGTCCCGCCCCCATTAATCTATGACCCTCCGTTCCCAAGATATAAGCAGAAATGTGAAAATTGGGGTTAGAGTTATGGTTGGGGTTATGCATGGGCCTCGCCACCATATATTGATCATATAGCAATATATATTGAAGATATATTGCACATTTTTTGGGGGGAGGACACCCAGACCCCCCGCCTTAACAGAAACCCCCCACATATCTAATGGTCCTGAAGCCCCTGCTTGATGTGTGTGGAGTCGAATTGAATATATAACATCTCAAGTTTCTCCACTCAGGTATCAACTGACAATCTGATGGATTTCTTAGAGGTAAGTGGATTCCTCTCTGTCAGACCTCTCTTTAGCTTTTACCGAGAACGTGTGTTGAATATATGGCATGTAGCTGTGGATTCTGTGTTTTAGGTAATCCTGTCACACCTGCCCTTCACCTGTGCTCTCCTGCTGGCCACTCTCGCAGCCATCCGCTGGTACATCAGAGACTCCTACAAGGTCGCCGGCTCCAGCCAGAAGCATGTGTTCATCACGGGCTGTGACAGCGGCTTTGGGAATCTGCTGGCCAGGCAGCTGGACGCAAAGGGCTTCCGGGTCGTGGCCGCGTGTCTCTCGGAGAAAGGTGCAGCAGATTTGACAGCGGCGGCCTCCTCCAGGCTGAAGACCCTCCTGCTGGATGTTACAGACGGGGCGAGCATCGGGAGGGCGGTGGAGTCTGTGAGCAGAGAGGTCGGAGAGCGAGGTGAGCAGCAGTAGGGGGTACACACTGATAGGGTGCCAGTCAGAGTGAGGCACTGGGAGAGATAGAGGCAACCTGCACCATCAACTCATCATCCTCCTACTGATATGTTCTGGTAGAGGGAGAAAATACTTACCTCATAGTCTGCATTTTTAAAGAAGGTAAAGCTTCTCCAAACATAAATCTGAACTACAGATTGATAAAAACAAGTTTATCCTGTAAACTGTTTAGTTTTTTACCCCGCTGGAGTGAACACGCCTGCTCTATCTGTGTAACTCCCAAGCACCATATACTACTCTCCCTAGTTCTGTATGTTATATACTTTGGCATTTTCAACACTGATAAGATAAGTGGCATTCCACCATCATTTCCTTCGATAGAAAAGGATAACTTTTATATTTCATCAACAACATCTTTAGATTTGTTTTCTTTTTGTGCTGGTGTTAAATACCCAAATGTAAAAAAACATTGTGATATAACAGCTTGGTGTTTATTTAGTAAATGATGGTCCCATTTAGAGGCAAATAGACGATAAAGCAGGGTATGCTTTCGAGCGTGGCTACCTCTATGTCGCCATCTAGGAATAAATCATGGTACTACACTTACTCTACAGGCACTGAGCTGGAACATGTATCTGGTTTGATTGATAGATTTTTTTTAAACAAATAACACAGATGGTACCCAAATGGTCAATCAATCCAGTTCCTAACTGCAAAGACTTTCTGATATTTCTGCAGGTAAATAGAACAAAAACAAAAGGGAAATCAAGACGATGAGTTCATGTCTGCCTCTTTTCTCTGCAGGTCTGTGGGGTCTAGTGAACAATGCCGGCAGGTCCGTACCCATCGGCCCAACAGAATGGATGCAGTTGGAGGATTTCACAAAGGTTTTGGATGTGAATCTGATAGGAGTTATTGAGGTGACGCTCCAGTTCCTACCTCTTCTGAAAAAGGCGCGGGGCAGGGTGGTCAACGTGGCCAGTATTCTGGGCAGAGTGACTCTCACTGGTGGAGGATACTGCCTGTCCAAATGGGGAGTGGAAGCTTTCTCCGACAGCCTCAGGTAGTGGGAAGACAATAAGAGGTTATCATAAGCAAAGCAAACCTGCATTTTCAGCACACATTCATTGTTGTATTTCGTCTGGGCCAGGAGGGACATGCGGCACTTTGGCATCAAAGTGAGCATCATCGAGCCCGGCTTCTTCAAGACGGCCGTTACCAACCTGGATCTGATAGAAGCAGACCTGAGGAGGCTGTGGACCCGCCTCCCTCAAGACGTCAAAGACTCCTATGGGGATACATACTTTGAGGACTGTGAGTGGAAGTACAGTTCAGCAACACAAATGCGCCGTATGACTATTCTGAATGTTCTGCTTTGTCGTCCCCGTTCAGATTTGAGAGCTCAGGCCTTCTCCATGGGGATCTTGTGCAGTCCAGATACCTCCAAGGTGACCAGGTGTATGGAGCACGCGGTGACAGCTCTCTTCCCACGCATGCGTTACAGTGCAGGCTGGGATGCCAAGTTTTTCTGGATACCTCTGTCTTACCTCCCTTCATTTGTGTCCGACTTTGTTGTCAATGTGCTTCTTCCCACACCTAAGGGTGAAAGAAACATCTAAAAAGTATGACAGACAGTTTTCAGAAAGTGTGTGACAATAAGAAAAGTGTCAAGACTGAGTTACAAAATAGGAAATTTATTCATTTCATGTATCAGCAGCAATTTAAACCATGCGGGCCGGTTGTTGGATGATCAGATACAGCTTTTTTTATTGGACTCATTATGATACAAAATAAATCATTCTGTAAAGATTTTGTTTTATAAAATGACCGCACACGTCTGCATCATCAGGTCACGTGTCGCTCTTCAAGATGATCAACTACACAAATTCATTCACAAGCAAAAAACAAACATGGGCACATTCAAGTATTGCTCCAAACAATTTTGGCCATTGTTCCATAATTACTAAAAAAAAAAAAAAAAAAAATGAGCATGTTGATTGAAAGTCAAACAGTCAGGGAACACAATGAGTTTGATTAAGTACAGTAAGCATGCTTCACACACGTATTTTATCTCATGTACAGTATTAGTTTATACTGAAGCACATATCTTTGAAAAGTTGAATGGCATAAGTTAAAATCCAATTCTTTTTGTTTAGTTTCCAGCCCTGAAATGAGGTATATAAACATGAACGATGCATAAATACGTCGTCAGTTTTGTTCAGTGGCAAAAGAAATATAATTTCTCAACGCATTCCTCTAATAACCTTCGATCATATAAGTAGTACTGTACATTCAAAATGCAGCTCACTCTTTTTTTCTTTTTCATCTGTTATTTATGTGTTTATGTCGACCTATTCATAGGCTCTATTTCAAAATCTCACTGTTCAAATTTACAAATATACAACTTATTTATTAACATTTCTATCAGCAGCTTCAGTGCAAAGATGTACATATTGTACATCAGAAGAAAGAAAACATTAACAGGAGAAGAATTGGCATAAGAAATGTCAGAAGGCGTAGTCACACGAGACTTTTATCTTCATTCTATAGAAATGTATTCCTCTTTCCTAAAAACAATTCCACATTTTTGTACACAGGCTGCATAAAAAAATAAATTCTGTGCAAAGTGTGTTTCTGTTTTTTTTAAATTCCCGTCTGTGAGAGAGGGGGTTATACGTCGCTGTCCTCTTTCACGAGGTTGGCCGTGTCTTTGAAGCTGTCCTCGGTCGGCGAGAAGGCGCTCAGACCCTTCTTCGGGGGTTTGGCGGGGGGCACAAACGGAGACGGCTCGGGGGCAGAAGGGCCGCCGGTGCTTCCTGCAGGCTTTTCATCCTTCATCTGTAAACAGTGCAGCAGAAGGTCAACGAGCTGAAAGAACACCAGCACTTTCTGGTTCCGTCACCGGCGTCCTCAACATGTTTTTACCTCTGAATATGTCGGGTTTTCAAACGTGGTGCTTGGCGTTAATTTCCGCTTGAAAAAGCTCCACTTTGACTCCTGCAGTAAAACACAAACAGGTGACGTGGCGCCACACTTAATACGATTATGATAATGACCCCAGCTTACGTTGTTTTATATGCACATGCTGTATTTAAAGGGGAGTCACCTGAACAGGTTTGGTGGGGACAGAAGACGTGTTCACGATGCCGGCGCTCTGAAACGACGGGTTCCCAAACTTGTTCTCCAACTGTTCACCGCTCACGTTGACAGTCACCTGTGAAGGTGTGGATTTACATGTTTCATCACCTTTAACGGATGGTTATTAAAATAATCAGCAGGCGCACACACATTCATACATTCTCTGCACGTGCTGGAAAACGGCTGCACACAAAAACACTACCTGTAATGTTATTTTTTCTTTTATTCTACATGGACATGAAAATGTTCTGACCATTTTCTGATAATTTCTTTCTTTGCTTTAGAATTATATATATATTTGTATTCTTTAACTGTAATCTCGATCTTTGCAAATTAGGGAAACCTCAAAGATTCTTTCGAGAATAAATAAGGTTTGAAATAAATATCAGGATTTTAGAAAGAACAAAGAAAAGGTTGACTTCCTGATAGAATATGCTGGAATGATGAAAAGCACTGAACCGTGTAGAGTGCCTGGCTTGCAGAGAGATTAATGAGTACCTGTGAGGCATGAATGACGGCGGGATCACCGGACCCTCCGGGAGCCGAGGCGTATAACGGGTTCTCAAACGTGATCGGCGGCCTCCCAGCCGCCATGGCAAAGTTATCATCCTATGGGGATATTATATCCATGAGACTAGAATTCTGACACAAACCGTTCTAGAAGGAACGCTGAAATGAACCTAGAGCACTAAAAGAATATGCTGATACTGTGAACTTTTAAATGATTAACTGATAATAACTTACCATCTGCATGGCCGTGTCGATGAATGAGACTCCGACGTGTGGCGGTCCGAGGTCGACATCATCACCGGAGCGAAACGTCACCCCGTTCCCCGTGTCACCGGACTTCCCCAGGCTGCTCAGGCTGGACAAAACACCTCAGTTTGAACTTTGATCTGAACTCTAGATCAGCACAAACAAAGAGTGCAGCCGACATACCTGGGTAGTTTGGGCATGGAGGGGATGAAAGATCCCGTCCGTTTGTAGTTGAGGAAAATCCCGACAGCCAACGCCCCGGTGATCAGGATGATGAAAACTGCCAGCAGAATAGCCACAGCTGAAGGAAAAGAGGGGAATATTTACTTCTATGCATATTATCCATATTAAGACAACAACTGTTTAATTTCATTCAATGTAAATTTCACTTAGTGTTTTAATCTGTGTCTAAATTGTTTAAATTGTAGCTTATTTTTTTATGATATATTATTTTATTTTATGTTATTGTTTAAATAACAATGAAATACAAATAATATAAACTATAAGGTGCTGATTATAAAAGTCCCTACTGAAATAAAATGTTGCTGACTAGTCCTTTAGGGTTCATGTCCCTTGGATGACCCGTTAGTTTGCTAAAACATTAGGAGGAGTTAAACAGTGACACATTGGAAGCATTACTTTGCTATTTATTAAGGAAATGTGCGATTTTTGTTCAGTCAGCATCTTCTAAAATTGCTGAGAATAACCGTTTTTATTTGCCTGAGTAGCTTAGTGTAACCTCATCACATTTTGCCTCAATCCGCTCCAGTAAAGCAAACAGATCACAACTGCCACTGCAGCAGCTCCCGCGTGTCAACCATTGTGTGTGTGTGTGTGTGTGTGTGTGTGTGTGTGTGTGTGTGTGTGTGTGTGAAGGACTCCCACGGGTTTGGGTTGGAAGAGCTCGTTTAGTGAACTCCCTAAGTTGACGGAGGAACAAAGTGTACCTAATATTCAAAATTGAGTGCCATGAGAATAAATAAATAAATAAAAGTGTATATAATGGACAGATTACAGTACCTGTTCCTGCTGGAGCGCCCCTTGACTTCCCCATCTCACAATAGCTGCCCACATAACCGTACAGACATCTGCAGAGAGTCACGAAGAACCAAAACAAAATCTTAAAGTGTATTTTTGTTTTAAAAATACGTTTAATACCACAAATATCAGGCATTAATAGAGACGACTGACAGAGAATCAATCAACCACTGGTGTGAATGGAACCTACAACTAAACTCACTTGCACTTGGGCAGACCGCCTTCATCAGTGTAGCAGGTTCCACCATTCATGCATCTACATGCAGCGGGCATTGCAACGGGTGCCTCAATGGCTGCAGGAGCAAAAGCCAGGCACACACAGAATCAACAACAACAACAAAAATATCACACCACAGTTTCACAAAACCACACAGGAGCAGCCAGGCACGTATGAAGAATGGATTTACGGATGCAAAAACAAAAACAACCCAAGATGCAACACAAGTGTGCAGGCAGCAGATGCACTTAGGCGGTTGTTTACCTGCGTCGCACTCGCTGGAGTCGTACTGCACCGGAGAGGAGCCTTGAGGGCAGGCACAGGTGTATCCACCCGGCCGGAGGAGACACAGGTGACTGCACACATTCTTACAAGGGTTGAGCACTGAAGAGCACAAAGATACACACCGTCAGATTTTATAATGCCATGTTCTCTTTGTCTGGAACTCTTTGTTATTGCTGCCGCACATGGAAGAAGAGTTCATCTTAATGGACCTTTCCTTGTTTAGATTATATATTCTTTCAGAACGCACATTTTCTTTACTCTCCTGCCATCTGTAATCTTAATTTGAAGTAATAAATAAGCTCCTAAAGTGCAAAATGTGCTGCATACAGTTTTCAAATCGATTCATAATCTTTATTTGTGTAACGTCACATACTGAGAACCTTTATGTCTCGGGTCATGTGTGTGTCTGCAACAATCCAACATCAGCGTATGAGATATTTGACATTTTCCTTCATGTATTTGAATCCCTGTGGTCTGACCTGACTGGTTGTGTCGTTGCTGCTGGTAAATGCGGACTTGAGTCAGCCAGGGGTTGATGGTTACAACTTTGACTTTGTGTCCGTTCCCAAACTTGTTAGTCTTCCACACTTCACCCTTCTCTTTGGTCGTCCAGTAAACGTGCCCCTCGAACACATCCAGACTGTAGGGATGGCCGATGTCTGAAACACATGAAACATCCATTGTTACTTCAATAAAATACTTCATATCTGTTTGCATTCCTGCAGACCGGCTGCCGGTGTTCTCACCTCCTGATATGACGATCTTCCGGTCGGTGCCATCAGGCTTCATGGACTCAATGATGTTTTCTTTGGAGTCGCACCAATAGATCCTATTTCCGTTGAGATAGTCCAGAGTCAGCCCGGTAGGCCAGCCCAGGTCCTCCTCCGCCACCAGCACCTCTCTGTGCTGCCCGTCCATCCAAGCCGATTCTATTCTGGGCTTCCTGCTCCAGTCTGTCCAGTACATCATTCTACCAACACAGGAATAATCAGAGACAAAATCATCTTCAAACTGCACAGAGGAATAAAAACGTATTTGTACACTAAAGCTCTGCTGCCTCGTACCCGAGTGACGGATTGACAACGATAGCACCCGGCTTGTCCACGTCTGTGTGGATCAACCACTTCCTGTACCGCCCATCCAATTTGGCCACCTCAATCCGATTGGTCCCCGAGTCCGTCCAGTAAATGTGCCTGTGTGAGGTGGCAAAAACTCACTGAGCAGCTGAACTACATTTTGGAGCAACATCTGCAAAGGTTATCTCATAAATTAGTGAATTACCCGCCGACCCAGTCCACGGCGATGCCGTCAGGAGTAGCGATGTATCTCAGGTTCAGGTCCACCTCTCTCACCGGGTTGTTGCCGTTGTCGTTAAACGTGGTCATGTAGGCGCGTTTGATGGAGCCGAACTGAGATCCCCGACCCAGAACGGTCCAGTACACGACACCTGCGGCGCACACGGGGAAAAAAAGTGTTATACTCACTGCAGCTAACGACAAGGAGATTACAAGGTTTACAGTAGAAGTCTTACTGAGTCCTTGTCCTTCTGGATCCCACAGGTAGTCCACGGCCTGGATGTGCTCGGCGTTGTCCACGTAGTCCGAATACTGCTCGGAGGACAGGTTGAAACGCCGGATGCGGACATTGTCTGGCAACAGCAGCACCGGTGGGTTTCCTTCACGGAAATGAAGGTGCGATAAATGCAATTAGCACATTTCAATGCAAGGGTTCTTCACACACGAATAAAAAGCTTGTAAAGAGGCCTTACCCTGGGCAGCACACTCTGTTCCGTGCGGCTCGCCAAAGGAGACATAGCCTTCGGCACAAAAGCACTCGTAGCTGCCCTTTGTGTTCTGGCACTCTTGAGGACACGTGGCGTACTCCTCACACTCGTTCACATCTGTTTGTGAAAGCAGAAGATGTGATTTAGAGAGAAAAAAAAAACACTAAAAATGAATTGAATGAAACTACTTCTGTGTCTAAACAGATAACAGAGTACAGGACTCTCTGAGTGATGTGACGTTTTACCTTCACAAGTGTGCTTCTCTGTCGGCATGGGCTTGTAGCCGGGCCTGCAGGAACACAGGATGCCTCCCTGCGTCAGGTCGGTGCAGTTGTGTTCACAGATGTTGTCACTGCAGACGTGTCCACTCCCATGATCTGACAAAGGCAAAAAAAACACAAGACAATCATGTAATAACATGACATGTTCTACAGTACGTTCTGTGTTTATTCACCCAACGTGAGACAGGAAAGCTGAAGTACAAAAGACCAACGTGGTTCACGGTGGTGATTCTGAATCAATACTAACATGCTCTTTGTAAATGTACTCACGGCAGCCAAGCTCATCCGACTGGTCTCCACAGTCGTCGTAGTCATCACAGGCATACTGCAGAGGGATGCAATGTCCGTTACTGCATTTGTACTGATCATCTGTACAGGGTCCGGGAGTGGCACTTTGACCTAGATGGAGAGAAACATATCGACTCAAGAGACGCTGTAAAACATCGGACAGATAAATGACAGCATCGTCTGCAAACTATCACACTCACAGTTCTCCTGTGTCTCGTCGGAGCCGTCTCCACAGTCGTCCACGGAGTTACACCGCTCGTGGCTGTAGATGCAGCGGTTGTTGTCGCAGCGGAAACGGAACGGACTCTCACACAGGATGTCCACTGTGGAGGAACAGAAGCGACACGTTAGCACGTTCCCTTGCAAAATGGTGAGCCAATAAACCCGTTTCTGGGTTTGGAATGTGCTTGACTTGTGGGAGTTTGTGTCTTACAGCAGAGGTGGAGCTCCTCGTCTGAATTATCTCCACAGTCGTCGTCTCCGTCGCATTTCCAGTTAGGCTGGACGCAGATGTGGTTCTTGCACTCGAACAGGAAGGGGGGGCAGTATGTGCCGTTGGGATAGCGGGTTGCTGAAAGTCAGTGATAAAACATTTACTTGTGCATGCTAGTATATATATATATATATATATATATATATATGTTAAAAGTCTCTATTTGTGATGGAGACAGTAACTATAACAGGATCAACATTGATGGCGGGACACTCACGGCAGGTCGTTTCGTCGGTGTAGTCCAGACAGTCAGCGTTGCCATCGCATTTGTAGCGTTCGGCGATACAGTGTCCGCTGTCACACTGGAAGTAACCGGGGTGACAAGTCCGCAACTCTGCAACACAGTCAAGCCAGCACAGAATGTAGCATGACTTCATTATAGAATATACAACAATCACGGACAAGGGGAGTCTGCTTTGTCATGACAACAGCACAAACACACATTTTTTTAATCCCACATGGAAAACACTCTCTTATTTCATGTAAAACCACCTCAGTTGTAGCAGAGTGAATCAACTGATGATTGAAGACATGACTATCGGTGGTCCCGTCCGTCTACGCTTCAGAAACGTGATGTTTTATCGCGTCTTTGTTTAGTGCTGCCCTCCATTACTCACAAACAGCCGGCCAACAAAGAGCCTCCACTCACCACAGTCCCTTTCATCAGAGTTGTCCTCACAGTCGTTGTCATGGTCGCAGACCCAACGGTCAGGAATGCAGCGCAGATTATCACAACGAAACTCGCTCTCTGTGCATGCGCGTGGAGCTGAGGGGGAAAACAGGGAAAAAGTGTGGAATAAAGCAGTATTTATATTTGTTTTTATTCTTATATTTCCATTACATCCACGCATCAATGGGATGCGAAAAGCTCTCCTGGGTCTTGGAATTAAACTCTGACATATTTCTCAAACCAAATGATGACCTCATAGGTTCACTGGAGACAAACTCTCCTGGCATCAGCAGCACCGGCAACAAGGGGAGCGGCACCACCGTGATTTAACCCCAGTCACCGCTCCTCCTTTGAGAAGCTACATTATCTCTATTAACTGACATGTTCTCAGACATGTTTGAATTCTGCAGGGCAAAGGGGGGACGGACTCCTCCACTCCCGCGTCCTGACACGCCGAGGACAGCCTGTTTCTCTAACAGCTGATAAGACTACCTCTCTCAGCACTCAAGCAGAAGTGTCGAGCCTCTTACAAAAGCCTCCCTGCTGTCTGATTAAAAAAAAATATAGCCGGATATATAATCTTTGCCATCAGCGTTTCATTTGGACAATTCACAGGAGCTGAGCTGAAATCCCCCCCGGTACTTAAAAGACACTTAGGCGATTTCAAAACAATGTGCCCGTCTTGTCACTCAAACCAAACCCTGAAACTCAACTGAACGATGTTACTTTATGGTACTCACTGCAGCTGTGCTCGTCAGAGTTGTCCCCGCAGTCGTCCTCCCCGTCACACTTCCACCTCAGCGGGATGCAGCGGTGGTTGTCACAGCGGAAGTCTCCATGAGGGTCGCAGGTCACTTCGTCTGGGAGAGAAGCAGGTTGTATAACGGCGTTATACTCAACTAAAGAAGATCTTTTCTCTGTCTAACAGCAGAAGAAAATTAGTATCTGTGACCATCTGTTGACTTGAGGAGGGTGAATCTGCGATTTCACCTCTGCATTATTTTCATATTTGGAGGCTGAGAATGAGGTTTGTGATCGCAATCCTGTATGCTGCTTGAACTAAGGATGTTAAGCGCTTGCCATGCAACCTAATACAACAGTTCTGCAATGAAGATTACTGGAACTGATTCAGCTTTTTTCCCAAAGTCCAAAGACATGCAGGTTAGGTGAATTGATGACTCTAAATTACCCGTAGATATGAATCTGTCTCTGTGTGTCGGAGGTGAATAAACACCTCTCGTGTGCAAAAAGGTTGGATTCATTCCTCCTTCATCAGTTTGTCACCAACAAATGTCAGTATATGAGGTATATAGGTGTTCCAGCAGATCATTTTATCAATAAGACCTTCAACAAAACAGTATGCCTGGAAAATGTTCAGGCCATTAAGTAATGTTGGAAGTGAAAGGCATCTTGTTTTTTTAATTAAACTGCAATAGTCATCGTAGGAGAGGAGCAGCGTGCCTCGGACCGATGGGTGACCTTTATCCACGCTGGTGTACGTCTATAGAGGATAAGACTGCAGGAGATGGGAAGCACAGGCGGGAGAGGAGCGGAGGGGAGCTGGTCTGAGCCGTCTCCACCACACAATGCTGCTGGGGGTCAGAGATAGCGCCGTGGTAGCCGGCCCTGCCCTCCTCGCCCTCCACCTGGCCCATCTGCTACATTCTTACAAGGAGATTAGCGCTAAGGCTCTCTCCCGTCCTGCGCCGGCATGGCACTAATGGAGCGAGGGCCTCCGATAAGAGACGGGCGGGCTCGGATCGTAGCGAAGTACAAAGAGACTTGTGTGAACCCTGCCCCCACGCAAGGACAGAGCAACAACGCACACACACACACACACACACACACACACGTAGAACCGTACCGCTGGACAGCTCATAAATCTGTGGTGCTCTTAGGGAGAGGCAAATTGTGGGGGAGGGTGAGTGGTGAGACCCACTCCATCAGCACCTCCCACTACCTCACTGTGTAATGTTCCACAGGAGGCTGAAGTGTTGGCTAATTACCCCCCTCACTCACTCACTCCTTGAACACATAATCTTGTTTCTACACTGTCACGTGTTTTTTTTATATCTTCTGAGATCTCTGGAATTATCGTAATATCAGCAAATCAATGTGAATAAATCCTAACAACAAATGTTCACGGGACCTCCAACAGCACCTCGGGGTGGCAGACTCACCACAGTCCTGCTCGTCACTGTTGTCTCTGCAGTTGTTGTAGCCGTCGCAAACGGACCACAGTGGCACACAGCGGTAGTTGGTCTTGCAGACGAATTCTGTGTGGTTGTCACATCGGTACGCCGGCCCCACTGTGGGAGAAAACGCCACAGGGGTCAAGTAAAGGGCACAAATGCGTTTTTTTATAAAACATCAAAACACATGGGGTATTTAATACTTACTGCACTCCTCCAACGGTTCATCGGAGTTGTCGCCACAATCATCATCAACGTCACATTTCCAGCTCTGGGGAATGCAGCGTCCATTTCGGCATTTGAACTGTCCGGGGGGGCAAGTCCTGGTGGAGCAGTGGGCCGGGTCCTCGTCAGACTGATCGCCACAGTCGTCCTCGCCGTCGCACTGCCACGACTGGGGGATGCACCGCATGTTTGCACAGTGCCACTGGGTGGCCTCACACTGGTGTGTCGCTGGAGGAAAGACATGAAGTCATAAGAAGAAGGAACTAAGAGCGTCAGAGAGAACATGACATGTGTGAGATATTTCTGTTCAGGGATCACAACCCACCACACAGCACGGGGTCTTCATCCGAGCCATCGGGGCAGTTCGGATGGCCGTTGCACAGGACGCTGCTGCTGGTGCAGTTTCCGTCGTTGCACTGAAACTGGCCACGCCCACAGTAGCGCGGCGGGCAGGTGGAGGGCTCGTCTGAGCCGTCTCTGCAGTCCCTCTGACCGTCACATTTCCATGAGATGGGAATGCATCTGTTGAAGCAGACGTAGACACAAATTTACCCCCCCTTTAACCATCTTATCTCATTACATCGACTACATAACACCTTCCAACTGTATGACAGGATGCAAAAGTGTAAGTGGGCATGAGTATTTAATGTGGTGTGTGTAGCTTAAACATCAATAAATCATTACTACAATAATTTAATATAACTGTATTACTTTAAATTCAAAGGTATTGTTATATAAAAGAAGATTTGAAGCCTTCAGAATTGTGTGCACATTGTATGCCAATACAAGAGAGAATTTGGTGGATTATATTATGAAACAAACAGCAGGGGACGCTGTTTCCCCATTGCAAAGAGAGCAGACAGAGATTCACTCTGTATGTCCTTTTATAGTGTACAGATGATGAATTAAGGAAGTGAATTTGTTTATTCTTATTAAGTAAAGGGGAATAAAAATGCACAAAGTAAATTTAGAATAAAAGTTCCCCAAGTATTTTTGTGATAGAAAGGGTCTCAAATTTGAACTTTGATACCAACAAAAACCATCAAGTCCTCCCGATCCATCATAGTCAGTTCAACGATGACATTCTGATGTTTAAAATGCTGCACGTCACATAAAAAGAAGAAGTCTTGACAAACCGTTCATTGTCGGCACATCTGTACTGCGTGCTGGTGCACATGTGAAGGCAGATGGACACAACTCCTATCTGGACGGCCATGAAGTGGTCGGGGCACTCGCAGGTGCGTTCCCGCCCCCCGTGACGGATCAGGCACAGGTGAGAGCAGCCTCCATTGTTCACGGCACAGGGATTGTTTACTGTGAGAGGAAGAGCCACAGTCAAGACAATCGGCCTTCGACACGTCAAGATAATTAAGCTAAAAGCTCTGGAAGGAGATCCGGAGATTTGACCTCACCAATAGGCTGCCTGTAGGGATGATACACGTGGATGTCAAACGGCCTGTGAGTGGTGTTCACCAGGGTCTGGCGCTCGGAGCCATCGTATTTGTTGCCTTTCTCCACCGAGCGCGTGTTCCAGTCCGTCCAGTACACGAAGTCCTCGAACACAGTCAGGGCAAACGGGTGAGGCAGATCTCCGTCGTACACCGTGTGTCTGTGGTGACCGTCCAAGTCGGAGAATCTAATAAGGGATGTGACAGAGTTAAAAAGATCTCCCTCCCCCGCGGTCGATCTACCGTGATCCTGACGGATACTTACTCGATGTAATTGAGGTGAGCGTCGGACCAGTACAGCATGTCGTTGGTGTAGTCGATGGTGATGCCGTTGGGCCACTCGATCTTGGTGGTGATGATCGCTGCTTTGTTGGTTCCATCCATTCCGACGCGACCTATGAAGGCTTTGTGTCCCCAGTCTGTCCAGTATACGTATCTAACAGGGAGGAGAGAAGCAGCCTGAGAACAGTTTTCTTGGGTTTAAATAGAACTAATACATTTAACTAAACCAACTAAGCAAAGAAAATATATTCCCCTATGATCAGTAACAAATTAAAGGAAAGTACAGACCCATAAAGTAAAGTATTAACAATAAAACTGCATGATAAAATTGAATTAAAGACAATTAACTGAAAACTAACTGCTTATAATTTATAATATTTACTTCTGCAATTTACTGCACTGCTATTTCTCTTAAACAATCCACCATCTTTCAAATAACCACCATAAGCCATAATAGCAGCCCTGCCAGTGATATTGACAGACATCATAAGACTTAATTCTCACCCATATTTGGGATGCAACACGATGCCTCTGGGGTGTTCAAAGCAGTAGGTGTTGTTGGCATCAACGCAGTGTTCTGCCAGCTTCTTCACAAATCGACCGTCCAGTTCAGACACTTTGAGACAATCCAAGTAGCCGTCCACCCAGTAGAGCTTCCTGGCTATCCAGTCCACGGCGAGGCCCTCCCCGTGCAGAACTCCATCCACCACCACCTCTCTATTACTGCCGTTGAAGGACATCCTCTCGATCACCCTGCGGCTCACGTCGACCCAGTAAAGACGCTTGTCCACGCGGTCAAAGTCCAGGGCCACCACGCCGGTCAGGCCCTGCAGGATCAGGGAGTAGGCCTGCCCGTCCGTCGACAGGTTCCTGAGGTAGTAGCGGTTGCTGAAGATGAGGTAGGGCGAGATGTTGCTGTTCTGACGGCAGCTGTGGCCGTCCGGCTCTCGGAGGTATCCCGGGGCACACTTGCACACGTGGGAGCCGACGATGTTCTCGCAGATCTGGCTGCACACGCTCGGCGTCTCCACACACTCGTCGATGTCGTCGCACGTCGTGCCGTCGGACATGAGGCGGTAGCCGGGGCGACAGGTGCAGATGAAGCTGGTGGGTGTGTCGGTGCATTCGTGGTCACAGCGGTGGATGGATGGGTCCGTGCACTCGTTGACACCTGCAATTATCAAAGTCAGCAAAGAAGCCCTTTTGCCTTCAACGAGGGCTTCAACGTTTCTATCATATCTTACATATCCTATACAATTTTGTTGCTTATTAAACCGTTTAAAGGTACTTTGTAATGATGTATGTTTACAATGCAAAACCATTAAAATAATCATTTATATAACATATAATAATAAAACATATTGTCATCTATATTGACATTTCTACATCCCAATTAATTTCCCAACAATTAACATTTATATTTGCTAATTAGATGTCGTATTAATGTTAATGTGTATTTTTGGACATATTTTACATTTTGGAAGAACAAAAGTTTGGGATCAAATCATTTTGGGGACCCCCTGCTGTAACTTTGTGGACCCCCTAGGGGTCCCGAACCACCCATTGAAGATCTCTGTCATAGAGAATAGTGTTCTTCTATGTATTTATACATTTTACTTGTCTTATCAGATCAAACAGTTTTTATCTATAACGTCATCATTAAAAAATACATTCTATATACCTCTGACACAGCATCTTTAGTTTGCTCACTGCAGCATTTAGGGCATGAATATTATATAGAAATAACTTATTGACATTTCTCCGTCTTTGGCCCCCTAGAGGGAGCATGCACCAGCTGGAAAAGGATAAAAGGATATTATTATAGATAGCACAATTCCTTCGTACTCACCGCATCCCTTCTCATCGCTGTTGTCGGAGCAGTCCTCGCTCCTGTCGCACACCTGGCTCAGGGGGATACAGTGTCCATTGTCACACCTGAAGTCTCCCGGGGGGCAGGTGGGCGCCGGTGTGTGGCACATGTGCTCCAGCTCATCCGACTCGTCCCCGCAGTCGTTGTCCCCGTCGCAGACGAAGTCGTGGGAGACGCAGCGGCCGTTTTGGCAGGTGAACTGGTGCTGCTGGCACGGCTGGTAGGTGCAGCTCTGCTCGTCGCTGCTGTCTCCGCAGTCATTGCGTCGATCGCACCTGATTTTTTTTTTTTTTAGAAGAAGGGCCCACAAAAGGTCAACTCACGTCGCTACATAAGATTTATAATATTTTCATAACTAGTATATTTTCCCCACCTGTAAGAGTTGCGTATGCAGAGGCCGTTGCTGCAGCTGAACTCGTTGACGCCACAGGATCTGCGTGAGCAGTTTTGATGTTCATCTAATGCGTCTGTGCAGTCTGCATCTCCATCACACACCCAGTCACGCGGGATACATTTCCGCTGAGGCGGGCGACTGTTCACACAGGTGAACTCCGCACTTGAACATGTGCGATTGCCTGAAGAAGAGACACAAAATCCAACAGGGCAATTTACAAGAAGTTAAGTAATGATTGTGATAACTAGGGCTGCAATGCTTTTATTTCCAATAAACACGTGAACATGGTTAATACAACACTTAGAGGGGTGCTTTTGTGTGATTTCAGGACTGTTTTTTACAGACCAAGAGTTGCTTTGGTCGAGGGCGGCCCTCGTGATGACCCGGTGTCAATCTGCATTTTTGTGAATTCAAGAAATTCCAAACTGTATTTCAAAAACATGCAACCACGACTAGATTCTTTATCCATCTACTGTGATTGATCCACATTGTTTGAAGGGAGTCTCCTACAGAGGCTCAGGCAGTGCTGCAGTCTTTTAGCTTCAGGCATCTTATTGTTGGAGCACACACTGGTGAGACATAAAAGTCCTGATCCACCCTGAGCCAGGAAGCCAGAGAAAGGAGACGTGCACAAAGTAACGAGTGAGGCAGGAGAAATCAGGAATGTCAGCTCCTCGGATGGGAGACCTTCTGCAGGAGACTGAGATACTGGACACTGACTGCCAGTGTCTCCCACACAACACTCCCCCAGCGATCTGCATCCTAATCCATCAGCGTCCCGGATAACGGGAGGATGAAGGAAGCAGGAGGGGGAACAAGACGATGAGGCTACGAGGGGAGGAGGGATGAAGAGGTGGGAGGATGTGGAGAAGAAGAAATGGAAGGAGAGGAATCATGTGAGAGGATGCATACCACAGTTGTGCCGCTGGTCTTCGTCGCTCATATCGCCACAGTCGTTGTCCCCATCACAGATCCAGGATGAGGCAATGCACCTGCCATCATCACAGCGGAACTGATCTGTGTTGCACGTTCTGACCAGTGTGGCTGCAGGGACAAAAGTCATACATCATTAAACCCACAGATAACACAGCAGGGTGTTGTGTTTTAATATCAGTCATATTCAATCTAAATGATCATCTTTTGCTTCATTTGTTGGGTGATTTCCAATGATCTCAGGTACTTTCCCCCGCTGTTTTTCCACTAATAAACCAGGCCCAATACAACAGTGGCAAAGCTTTCAAAAATAGTCATGGCAACTCCACATTCCCATGCGTGGTGAGCTATCTAAACAAAAGCCAAAGTGAGGCTCGGTAACCCCGGGTGGACAAAGGGAGGGGGAGGGGCTGTTTGTCAGAGGACACTGAGGGGCGTCACCACGGAGGAATGCAGCGCACAATAGGAGGCCTGGCTGACCACATCGTCAACAAAGAAATACACCACTGACTCGCACTCTCCGCTACATCACTCACAGGAATCTCTCACAGCAGCACACAGATGCAGATCGGGCCGGAGAGCCACAAACACACAATGACCGAGCAGCTGATAATGGGGCGGGGGCAGACGCACAAAGCCCAACGGGCCCATTGTGGGGGGGGGGGTTGAGACACTCACTGCAGGAGAGGGGTTCATCAGAGCCGTCAGCGCAGTCGGGCCCTCCGTCGCAGTACCAGTGGGCGGGGACGCAGCGGCCGCTGGAGCAACGGAACTCGCTCTGGGAACATGTGGATGCAGCTAGCAGGAGACGGAGAAAGGCGTGAAATCGTAACTCGTAACTTTAGGTAGATTCAAGTCAAGCTGGACCAGATCGTACTCAAAGTAACTTCTGGTTACAGATACTGTGGGTTAGATTCACACAGAGGAAACAAGCCATATTCCAATGTAAACACTTCAACATGCACCTGTGTTTCCCATTTTTTTAATGTTTATCTGTAAAACGTGTTTAGTGTAGTGTTGATTTACACTTTACACTTTTTGTAACATAATTGTGTTTTTAGATTTTCTTTTATATAATTATGTTATTATTATTATTATTATTATTATTATTATTATTATTATTATTATTATTATTATTATTATTATGTGATATATGTTGGTCTGTCATGTTGTGCGTTCTTTTCTGTAAGCTGCTACTGGAAGCTTGAATTTCCCTCTGATTAATAAATATGTGGGCAGGATAGATCGATAAGACACAGTAATACAATTAATTAAGCAACATCAAATATTAAACAGCTGAAATAGAAAACTAATATTATACTTTAATCTTCAAACTGCTGCTGAACTCACCACAGTGTGTCGGGCTCTCGTCACTCATGTCCCCACAGTCGTTATCTCCGTCACACAGGTATGAGCGTGGGATGCAGATGTTGGTCGACTGACACTTTGTGTGCTCCGGCTGGCAGGTTCTCTCCGCTGAGATCATCAGAAGTTACAAATTATTATTCTTTTTTTACATTTTGCCTCTTCTTTGATTTTTCTGATGGGCAAGCATCGGATACTCACGGCAGTTTTGTTCGTCAGAGGTGCCGTTGTCATAGCAGTTGTTGATGCCATTGCAAACGTAGTCCGTTGCGATGCAGCGGCCATTGTTGCAGGTGAACTCGGCGTCGGGGTCACACGGCCTGAACAGACAACCCGCCTCGTCGCTGTTGTCTCCACAGTCGTCGTAGTGGTCGCAGCGGTAGTGGTAGGGCACGCATCGCCCGTTGCCGCAGGTAAACACCGTCGGCTCACAGGTGTGGAAGGCTGCCAATCAGAACCAAGAACACGTCAGCGAACAGACATTGTTTAGAGGATAACCCCTTGAGATGCATCATCTCGTTTTCAAGGGAGTCCTCGACACACAAGAACAAAACAACAATACAACACAACACATGCAAACTCATATATAATAATACATTCATTGACAATTATGAAGAGGCAAGAGACTAGTATATAAATAAAAGACAGAAGTAACAAGAAGTATACCACACGAGGAAAGTTAGCACATTTAGAGCAACTATTTGTTGTAAAATAAAAAGAGATGTTTTGAATGAGAAAGAAATAACAGATCTTAAAGACCCAGGTAGGTTGTTCCAGTCTGAAGGGGCTTTAAATTAAATAAACAGTGAAGGAGGGATACTCGGTGTGTCTCAATCTATAACTTGGTCTGATATTCCTTCAGATAAGGAGGATCATTTGAATAGACACATTCAAAGATAACCTGGAACCAGTGAAACTGTCTTCTGGCTTTTGGTGATAAATTCAATGAGTCATACATTAGACGGGACATCTCAGCACAAATCTGCAAATACTATTAAAAACGACATTCAATGGTTTTAGATTCAATCCAGATGTGTTTTGATAGACAACTTCTGCATAGTCCAGAGAGGAAATAACAACTGTGACACCATTCTTGACTAATCGGTTGAGTGACATGCAGTCGGAAGCTCATTTTACCTGACAAGGCAATAAATGACGACAGCAGCTGTGGGACTGCATGCAAAGATAGAAAGCACATTGATTCATCCGTTAGTGATCATTTGTGTTAACAGCTAGGAATTAGGTGCATGTTAATGGAAAATTAATCAGGAAGTGCACACATACGCACCAACATAGCGGAACTCAGGTTTAGGTCCTGAAGGAAAAAAACGTTTTAAAGCAGAAATTTGTTAGTAATTAGTGGAAGTAAAATATGTAGAACTGCATTTAATAGAGAAGAGAGTTGTTTTTGAAACATGCAAGAGGTGTTAGTTCTCTAATAAAAAGCAAAACAAATACAAATTGAGGAAGAAATGCAAATAAAAAATGTAATTCCTTCGAAGAGGAGCCTACCACAGACTCTCTCCAACTCGTCGCTGCCGTCTCCACAGTCATTGTCGTTGTCACATATCCACTGGGCACGAATACAGCGGCCGTTCATACAGGCAAACTGGCCCGGCTGGCAGCGGGTCCCATTATCGGGGATACAGTGCTTGTCGTCGGCCAGGTACCAGCGGCCCTCTGCGGGACACTGACACTCCGCTCCGTTGGGTCCTAACAAGAAATGAAATAGCAAAGAACTCTTTCAATCGCTGCTCTGAAATAAAGTTGAAAAGCAAAAGGGACAAGAATGAAACCGCTCATACCGGCTGTGCAGATGTGGCTGCAGCCTCCGTTAAACTGCTGGCACGGACTGTCGCACCGCTGCTGCTTCCCGCTGGCCAGGACGTGGATGTCCATTGGCCGAGTCGGAAGGTTCTGGATCATGACCCTCTGTTCAGAGCCGTCGTGCTTGTTGGCCCGATAGATGCTGCGCGTGTTCCAGTCGGTCCAGTAGATGAACTGGCCAAACATGGTCATGGCAAAAGGGTAGATGGCCGTGCCGACGATGACTTCCCGATTGGCCCCCGTGAGCGAGCATCGCTCAATCTTCTGTCTAATGGCAGAACAGAAATAATGATAAAAGCAGCAGGTTGACAAGGTGATTTGTGTGTGTTTTTATATGCCCAGAAAGTTGGAATATTTACCCAGGTGAAATTAATGAATTCATAACATATGTTTGGCGCTATAAAAGACATTTGCAAATTATTCCAACTTTATGGGCGACCCTATATCAGTGCCGTAGTTCAGATCTTACAAGCTGGCATCTGCCCAATAGAGTCTGTCTTCTCCGTAGTCCAGGGTCAGTCCATTGGGCCACACAAGACTGCTGTTGACAATCTCCACTCTGAAGTTTCCAGCCAAGGTCGCGCGTTCAATCTTTGCATGGATTCCCCAGTCGGTCCAGTACATGTATCTGGAAGGAAGGATTGTTTTTTTTTAAATCTCGGTTTTATCTAATGAACGAGGACAGTGTGTGATGTGTTGGTCTTACCCCCTGCAGGGATCCAACATGATGGCCCTTGGTCTGGTCACGTGGGCAATGAGACTCCTTTGAGAGCCTTCCAAGGACATGGAGCTGATGCTCTGGTTGACGTAGTCAGTGTAGTAAATTCTCCTGTTTATCCAGTCGTAAGCGATGCCATCAGGAGCCCCCAGATCTGTCCAAACACAGGGAACACCACTGGTTGTCAATTCCTACATCCATGAAAGACTCCAAGAGGTATACATTGTGTGTTTGGTGCAAAACCAACCTGAAGCCACCACTACAGGAGCTGAGGCGGGAGAGGACAGGCTGATGTAGCTGATCTTGCTCGCTCCGGCACCCGAGATCTGTGTGAAGTAGACCCTCCTGTCCGTGAGGTCAAAATCCAGCGCCACCGAGGTGCGCAGCACGTTGACCACGGGGAAGGGCAACGCGTGGTCCTCGGGGTCGAGGCGCAGGCTTCGCACGGTGCTCTCCGTCGTGTAGACGAGATAATCGTCCCTCGACACCACGCAGCTCTCGTTATCTGCTGCGAGATTCCCAAAAGCACAGCTGCATTTTTTGTTCTGGCTACCTGGGAGGGCGAAACAGAAGTGGGCACAGCCTCCGTTCTCCTCTCTGCAGGGGTTGTGGTTGAGAGCCTGGGCGGTGGAGGGCTGGGAGCGCTGGTCGAAGATGGTGACGTCCCTCAGCAGGTTGACGTTGTCTCTGATGACGGCGGGCGGCTCCGTGCTGCCGGGCTCTTTGCTCGCTTGGAACACCTTCTTGAGGTTTCGGTCCACCCAAATGATGCTACTCTCAAACACTGTGATTCCATAGGGAGTCGGGTAGCGGCTGCCGTACCTGATGATCTCCGTCTCCCCTCCTTGAGGGTTGACTCGGGCGATCATATCCAGAGAGTCGTCCACCCAGTAGACGTGGCCGGTCTGCCGGTCCAGAGCGAGACCTCGTGGAGTGATGATCCCCGACGACACTAAAACCGTGCGGTTGGTGCCGTCCAAGAGCGCTCGCTCGATTTTGGGCTGCTGACCGTAATCGGCCCAGAACAGGTATCTGTTTCTGGGGTCCACCACGATGTGACGCGGCATGTCCACCTGGGTCTTCAGCAGCACCCTGCGGAAGGTGGTGTTGAGGCGGAGCACCTCCACATATGTCTCAGTTAGGAAGGCGTTGGTGAAATACAGGTTCCCTGAGGAGAGAATCCAGGGGTTAAAGTGGCATCACACATTTGAAAGGCATCAGTCACAAACTGTTAAGTACATTTAAATTATAATATCTGTTACTAGCCGACATTATGATTGTGTTCTACACACATGATCTGTTATGCCTTCGCTTACAGTGAAGAAAACAGATTGTCCTGCCTGCAGCCGTCTCTGTTTTTCGATAACTACCTAATTAAATCGTCTTTCCTGTCACCTGTGTGGGACTGATCTCCTTGTTCAGTCAGTCCAGCATTCTGACAAAAGCTTCTTAGCTCTGACTCTACCGGCCAGTCTGCATGTGTCACACAGTTCAAACGAGTCAGGCTGTCTGTCGGTTTCCTGCTTTACGTCATCCACAAGATTAAGAGCAGTGTGTTTTATTCAAGGTATTGGATATAGACACACAATAATACTTATTTATTTGTGTAAATATAATGTTCTGCAGCAGACTATGTACAAAGAGGAAATACAACAATATATTCTACAAAAAAGGTGTGACATTCTTCCTTAATAACAACTAAGATCCTCTTATACCTGAATTTTAAGTGTTGTGGAATTATTTAAAATTACTTCCCTGCACGCCATTTAAATCATGTGGTTAAACCAAAAACAAACACTTGTGAGCTGGCAGACAGCGTACCTGCAGCCCAGTCCACGGCGATGCCTCGGATCCCGTTGCGTCCTATTCCAGATGTTACTACGAATTGTAATCCCGAGCCATCTGGCTTGATACGCCTGACCCCGTTTTGGGTCGCCACCGTGCTGCTGAAGTCACACCAGTAGATGAAGCCAGAAGCCATGTGAACGTCCACGTGTAACGCATTACGTCCTGTGGGGGAATAACCCGGTCATCAGAGGCCGTTAAAGTTGCTTCAAACACAATAACCACAGCATGAAACGGTGATTTTAGAGGCATTAACAGAGTTAGTCTGTTTATTATTCCACCTACAAGTCAATTTGTATTCTTAGATGATTTTTTTTATTTAAACCATAGAACACTAACGTTACAGTAACACCATCACTAACGGGTATATTCTCATCAAAATATATTAAAGTACAACAATGCAAATTGAAGTACTTGTTTCCCCAATGCAACGTTTCATAAAACGAAAAAAAAAAGGTATCATGGGGGCCCCTATAAAAATGCTCTAAACAACAATAATGTGGGTGTAAATCACCCGACGTTAGTGTTCTAGGGTTAAATAAATGCGTCCTATACAGAAGTAGGTCATTTATGAGACTTACCTCTTCCAGCCACAGGCACCATGGCCTCAGAGTGGTCCGTATCTTCCAGACTGAAGCCTTTGATTGCAGACAGCGTGGAGATGACCACATACGACTGGTAGGCCATGCAGGTCCTGTTGTCCGCGTTGAGTTTGAAACCCGTGGCACATGCGCAGGTAAACAGACCCTGCGTCCGAGGCAGGCAGAGCTGCTCGCACACTCCCGTGTTGTTGGTGCAGCCGTTGGATGTACCTGCAGAGGCTGAGTTCACGGGGAGAAACACGGCGTGATGAACGGAAACACGAGACAGAGGATGATGATGATGATGACGACGTCACCCTCGTCTTTACTCACTGTCTCGATGATGCACTTTCAGAACTCGGAGTCCGGCGACGTTGTCGCGCAGCACGACCCTGCCGGTCCCCGTGGACTTGTCCACACGCTCTATGACCTCGAAGTCACGGTCGGTGAAGTAGAGGTAGTTTTGATAGACGGCCACGCCCCATGGGTGAGACAGGCCGGTCACTATGGTGATGCGGTTTCTCCCATCTGGGTCGCCTCGCTCAATCTGTGGAGATCACAAGGTAATGTCATATTACGTTAGTGAGAGCCTTATAGAAACATTCACTGAGGTCTGAGGGAGTGAACACCCACCATGCCGGTGCTCGTAACAGCCCAGTAGAGCTTGTTCTCCTGGATGTCCACGGTGATGAACTCGATGTGATCCATGTTGTTAGTGAACAAGGTGACGGGGTTTAATCCGTCCATGTCTGCTGACGCCACCTTGGCAGGGATGCCACTCTCCGTTCCCATGTCTGTCCAGTACAGTTTGCTTGAAAGACATTTAGGAATGGAGGTAAGGTTTTGTGTCTCAGACATTTTTTAATTTAGGCATAAATCTCCTTTGCTCACTACTTTTTAATGGCCGTACATATGTTTTATAGTCCAACAACCGAGATAGATAATCAAAGGTTTTTGATTAAGTTAGAAAATGGTGTTGAATTTGGTCATATTACTCAAAATCAAAGTCTCAATGTTTTCATACTTGAGTGAGAAGATGGCTCAGAAATGCCTTTATTGTTTCTTGATTGCACTTGATTGCACTTGATTGCACTTGATTGCACTTGATTGCACGTTGCCGGGGTTTGAGTGTGCGGTGTGTTATTCAGGGACATCGGTTTGAGTTCTCTCCCGAGGCGGAGACTGTTAGAGCTCAGTAGCTGTGGGGATGAGTGGCCGTGCCAGGCCTGTGTTAAATGGGGCTTACCCACGTGCTGGGTCCACGGCGATGCCAATTGGAATGCCAGCACCCGTCGAAGAGCCGGAATTCGTGATTAGAGTTTTCCTGTACTGTACTTCCCCTCTCAACTTCATAACCTGGACCAAACAACAAACAGGTGCAATTATTATAACATTGCCTCTATTGACAGTTATTGTTGCAATCGCAGAGAAATATTAGTTCAATTTAATAGTAATAATGAAAAAATAACAACAGACCAGAGTGTTGTTTGTCTTACCTCAATGGACTGTGTAGCTGGATTGGTGTAGTACAGGTTCTCTGTGATCCAGTCCAAGGCCAGGCCGACAGGGTTACCAAGGATGGCAGCGGGGGCAAACTCTGTCCTGTTAGTACCATCTGACTTCACCCTGTGGATCTCACCCTGGTGGACAATGGAAGATACATCTCAACCACTGCCTTCTGTTTTTTTGTTCACCGTTTACCAAATTTGACCATGCACCATAATCTCAAAGTTGTCTTTGCAGGACAACTAAGTTCTGAACTGTGCCGGGACAGTAACTCACCGGGTACTCCACCCAGTAGATGGTCTGTTGGTTGTCATCAAAGTCAACATCATAACCATTCCGAAGCCCAGCGATGGGGACCATAGCATCATTGCTCTTGTCATCCGGGTTCAAGGAAATGCCATAAATGATGCTGTCTCGCACAACCACCAGGAAAGGATCTTCAACTACAAGCAAAAGAAAAAAAGCAACAGAAGTGAATGAACCGTGACTAAGATTTCCCTCCCACAGTTAAACAAGAAAAACAGTCATTGTGACTTCTAACGTGTGTACCAAATACTACTACCCTAAAAGTAGAACTTCCCCCAAGGCTGTGAATTACTAAGTACTTTAAACAAATTGTAAAGGTGAGCTAGGAAACCATGTTTCCTGGGTATGGATTCAGCCCATTCAGTGTATGACACCTGGTGCAAAATCTCAAGCTAAACAGTCCTTTACCTATAAAGAGGATTGACTGGTGAAAGTTGTCTCTACAATCTGATTTGCTTTGTCATCAGAGATTAAAATCGATGAATGGCTGCGGGGCATTTTCATTCTTGGATAATCGTCGGCCTCGGGGGGGAGACGGTGTTCTGCTTGGCTTGAGCGGGCTGAAACCTGAGATGCGTTAAGCTGTTGACCTAAAGGGGGACTCATCGGACTTAGAATTAAAAAAAAACCTTGTCTCCTGAAGACCTTGAAAGACATTGCTTATATGATTCTTAACATTTATGACTGGAGAGTCTAAATGGAAGCCTGTTGACGAGGACCTGCATCGATACGTGACACAAATGAAGCATGCGAACCTCGTCGTTTCCACGACAACAGCTGAGACGAAATACTTGTAACTTATCGACTGCAGCATCTGACCCAACTTCCTTTTTCATCAAACTGAGTGGTGAGTGTTTTCCTCCATTTGGCAGGGTGCATACCTTTGGTGCAGGTGATCTGGTCCGCTGCCAGAGTCCAGCCCGAGGGGCAGGCACACGAGTAGAAGCTCGGTCCCACAGCAGAGAGCAGACAGATATGAGTGCAGGGACTCCTCAAGCAGTAGTTTTCTCCTGAGAATCGCCAACACAAACACATGCATATGCACAAAGAGCCAATGGAGTGATCTTGGCATGATTATTACCTCAATGTTTTAAGAAACTGCTTAAAAAACATGCTTGAATATTGGCATCATTATCAGTGTACAAGAAATACGAAGCCTTTTCAGGGTCAGCTAATACGTGACGTAGCTAATCGTTGGCGTACCTGCCGGCTGCCTGGCTGGGTGTACTGCCACCAGACCCAATGGCCGAGGGAGGTTGTAAAGCATCACTGTCTGGTTCTCCCCGTGCCACTTATGGGCTCGCATCACGCGGTTGATGTATCTGTCGGTCCAATACACAAAATCCTCAAAAATGGTAATTGCGTGGGGATGTTGTAGTACCTTTTCACAGAGAGTAGCAAAAGAAAAAAAAAAAGTGTCTCACACATGCTATTCAAAAGGGAAAATTTAAATGTGCTCTGTTCACTTCAATGAATCGACACAAATCAGATCTCTGGAGATCCACTCCTCACACACTCACCAGGTCACTGGCTATTACTTGCTTCCTGTTGTTGCCGCTATAATCACAGTAGTCGATGAAATCCAAGTAGGCATCGGCAAAGTACAGCATATTGTTTGGGTAGTCTATGGTTAGACCGTTGGGCCAGTACAGCTTTTTGTTTATGATAATAGTCCTCAATTTCCCGTCCATGCTGGCCCTCTCGATGCGGGGGTTCCTCCCCCAGTCGGTCCAGAACATCAGGTGAGCGCTGCAAAGACAAAGGTCCTCTAAAAACTGACAAGCAGAGAGACCAGAACATGGATTACATTCCAGGTGCGACACTGACCTGTCCCTCGGGTCCAGCACCAGGGCTCGGGGGTTGGTGACATTTTCACTGAGTAACACAGTGCGGTGGGTGCCATCCAGTTTAGACACTTCGATAGTTTCCAAGACGTAGTCAGTCCAGTACAGGTTCCTGCCCACCCAGTCCACAGCAATGCTCTCGGTTACCGTCACTCCACTGTCAAAAATCTGTCCACCAGACACTCATTCTTAGTTAAATATGTTTACCAATTTAAAAAAAAAAAAGGAAACTACATGTAACTAAACCAACTCACCACAGTTCTGTCGCTGCCATTTATGTTGGCGCTCCAGATCTGGTCTTGGCTTGCGTCGGACCAGTACACCCGGTCGGTGGCCGAGTCAAAATCTAGGGCAATGATGTTGCGTCCGTCTCGAACCAGAGCGCGAACCACGTTGGGCTGAGTGGTTATGACGTCTTGCACGATCAGATTTCGACTCGCCACCAGCAAGAACGCCTGACGGGAATCTGTGGACACGTCAAATCTCCGTTACCTATTTTTCATGTCCATTCTCATGCTAATCAGATCACTTATTATGCCTTTTGCACGTCAACGACAGGCCCCGTCAATAGACGCTACTCAAATGGCAATCCTCCGGGAATGCACTTTTGTCCAAATAATGACCTATTGTGCTGCGAAGTCTTTCAACAGGTTATCTGAGTGGAAGGGGGAGCTCATGTCAGGCACACTCCCCCCATGAACAGCCCATTGTCAGTGATTATGTCCTAATTACACCAGTGATGGCCAGTGAGTGACACATATGTTATTTGTCTTATCTGCAGGAAATCAGAGGAGCAAGGGGAGACGTGGGAGAAGAAAGATGGTGTATCAGTCTGGCATTCGGGAGGCAGAGCTCCCCCTTTGTCACGGCTTATTCCTGCAGCCAGCGGAGGGAACAGAGATACGTGCTGCAAAGGAGTCATCTCGAAAACCATACGTATGACTGATGATTGGCCAATTTCCTACTTTACTGTATTAGGAAATGATAGGATGTTATGTATAACTCCCAGGGGAGCAATATGTTCCCGTGCACAGAAGGATTATCGCTCCTCACCTGAGGCTTTGCAGGTACGCTGGTCTGCTTCGAGAGTGTAAGCATCCTGGCAGTGGCAGCGGAAAGAGCCTCGCTCATTAAAGCAGTGTTGGCTGCACAGTCCGGGGGGATTACACTCATCTACATCCTCACAGGTTTTGGAGTCATTGCTCAGCTGGTAACCCACAGGGCACGTGCATTGGGCACCGAAAGGTCCTTGGAGACAACCGTGGGTGCAGCCAGCATTGTTGTCAGAGCAGCTCGCCTGATCTGAGTTAAAAAAAGCAGGAAAACACAATTAAGAAACAGTCAACCCAAATAAATTATACAACACAAAATCTACCAAATTATGCAGTTAATATGCTCCAATGATCTACTTCAGTAAGTGTTTTTGGAACTCTAAGCCGGGATTATTTTATGTTAATTTGTAGAAAATTATGGTTGCATTAACCACACACACTCCACTATCTTTGATTAGGATTTTATGACAAATCTCCCTCTATGAAAAGAGTTAATAAAGATACTGTGTTTGTTGAAAATGAATCACAACTGCTTGCAGCGTTTCTACCAATGATTGAGAGATTGTTCCTACCTGGCAAACGCTCGTCTGAAAGTAGTGAGAAAAGGCGAAAAAAAGCAAAATCACAGATCATTTTCAGGTTAATACAGGTCAAATCACACACATGCATGATTTTAACAAACAAACAAAAAAGAATGCAGACAAACATTCAACACAAGATTTTCTGTGAAAATGAAGCCATTGTTTGAAAGAAAAATAAAATGTCAAATTAAACTGAATGAATAGAGAGTCCGTTTCTTGTTTTTCATGTCATGTGAAAAATGAATTGAATTTGAGGAAGCAGGCAAACTTAATAAAACAAGTATTTCTGAAAGACAAAGTGTTCCAGACAGAAGGCATAAATCAGACTTACTGCAGAGAGGAGACTCGTCAGCGCCGTTGGGACAGTCGGGAGTGTCGTCGCACACCGTGGTGAGGTTGATGCACAAAAGGTGGCCCGGGCACTGCCACTGCCAGCTCGGGCATCTGAACGGCGGCGTGGGGCAGTCTCTCTCGTCGCTCATGTCCCTGCAGTCGTTGTCCCCGTCGCAGATCCAGCTGGGTAGCACACAGTTACCGTTGTCACAGCGGAAGAGCGTGGAGGGGCAGGTGCGAGGCAGGCAGGCGTGGTGCTCGTCGCTGCCGTCCTCACAGTCGGGGTGACCGTCACACTCCCAGGTGGACGGCACACAGCTGCCGTCGGACTGACACTGGAACTCACTCTCATGGTGGCACATTCCCGGGGGCCTGGTAGCTGAGGGAACGCCGCAAACAGACACAAAATTAAACATTTCAATAAGTTAGCAACCTAATACTTCAGTAATAAAGGCACTATTTAACTACTTACGACAGCCTTGTTCATCGGACTGATCGCTGCAATCGAAGACTCCATCGCACCGGTAGTAGGAGTTGATACACTGGTGACCGTTGGAGCACTTGAACTCATACACTGTGCAGTTGTAGACTGAAAAAAAAAAAAAAAAAATCCAGTTGACTATGTTAAACCTGATGTTCAATATTTCTGTATGTACGCTGAGCTCACATGTTGTGCAACTCAAGTAATGAGATCAATAAACTAAGAGGCTTAAGCAAATGCTTGTTGAATTTTAGAGCGTTCAATTGACCTCCAGCATGTTTTAGGTCATACAAACAGGGCGTTGCCAAATGAATGCATGAAGGAATGAATTCTTTACTGGAAGATAAAACTCACAGCTCATAAAAATCTCAAAGTGAGAAGCTGGGTTGAAGCGATTTAGGCCCTAAGAGAGTCTACACGGTCATGAGACCTGATGCAAATAGATCTGGGTACAAGCAGAATTCAATTAAATAGATTGTATCGCACTCTGTTATGAGAGAGCACCACATGAGACCTCTGAAAACTGTAATCCAGAAAGATACTCACTGCATCCCTGCTCGTCTGCCCCGTCCACACAGTCCTGGTCCCCGTCACAGACGAAGTTGGGATCTATGCAGCGGTGGTCTGGACACTGGAACTGTCCTGGGTAGCATGTGCTTGTCAGATCTGTCAACACAAATCAATAGACAACGGTATGAGACATTTAAACTATATATATACACTTGTGAAAAGTGAGTTATGTTTTTATAATTAAGGCTATATGTGTAGGTTACTTTATCCCTTTTTTTATTTTCAAAAGGCATTCAATTTCATGTTTTCTACCATATTTGCTTTAGTTTGCTTCCTGAAATAAAGACCTGCCACTCTAATGAATTCATGCACTATAATGAACAATACAAATCTATAATTATACACTATATAAAAGGGATACTCACGGCAGTCAGCTTCATCTGAACCGTCTCCACAGTCGTTATCGGTGTCACAGCGCCAGGTGTGTGGGATGCAGCGGTGGTTGTCGCAGGTGAACTGATTCGCGCGGCAAGTCCCGGGAATCCGCGTGGGGCAGTTTTGCTCATCGCTGTTGTCTAAACAGTCATTGTGCCCATCGCAGCGCCATCTTGCAGGCACGCAGTGCTTATTGGCACACGTGAATGCAATAGGAGAGCAAGTGGCGTCTGAAAAAAACAAAACGATGAGCTTCAACAAAACAGTATTAAAGTGATTTTTTTTGATAGGCATGAAACTGTTTTCATTCAAGTCAGAGTCGGGCGGGTATTAAAGACAACAAAAGCATTACTGTTGATTCCACAGCTGACTTCGTCACTGTTGTCATGGCAGTCGTCAACACCGTCGCATCGGTAGCTGTTTGGGACACATTTGCCATTGTCACAGGAGAAGGAGTTGGCTCCGCACTGCAGCGTGGGGGGCTCGCTGGAAGGGTCTTCCACACACGTCTGCTGGTTGGGCAACAGCTTCATGCCGTACGGACAGCCACACACCCTCCCTGCGGCCGGGGCTGGGAAGCAGAAGTGGCTGCAGTCTCCGTTAGGGTTCGTCTGCCTGTTGCAGAAGTTGGAGCCTGAGGAGGAGTACCGGAGCGTGATTACCAGGAATGTCACGGACAGGTTTGAGCCTCAGCTACACAAGTGGATAAAGATACTGACCGATCTGAGAGTTGGAGTTGAAAGACTTGACATGCACGATGTGGCTGATTCCTCGTCTTAAAATGACCATCTCCCCACCATCGGTCTTGCGCACACGTACAATGCCACCCAGGCGCCAGTCAGTGAAATATGCATAGTCTTCAAGGGACAGGAGCAACAGAGCAAAACCACAATTTATCTGTCATCGCCTGCTGGGAACACTAATCGCTCTTTTGACATCGTCAAAGCAGGAATGGCAAACAAAGTCAATGCCAGTTGAATTAACTCTTTATATGAATACAAATACACAATCCTGTTCTAGTACTTCATGGGTAACTTCATGTTTATACCAGGACTTATTACCTTCAAAAATGGTGAGACCAAATGGGTGGGAGATCTGGGCTATGCGGTCCAAAGACATCCTGTTCTGTCCATCAAAAGTGCTGTGCTCAATTTTGTCAAAGAAGGCGTCCACCCAATACAGACGCATCGAGCTGGGGGGGAGGTCAAAGCAGAGAGGAAGAGTTTCAAATATGTCGCAAAAACATCACCATAGCAGCCATAATTGACAGATAGAGAGGTGTATTGTGGGACTGTTCGTTTAGCCACGCCATCGGCTACAGGATGTTTGACTCACCCCCAGTCAATAGCGAGGCCATTTGGCCAGCCAAGAGTCGTGTTGACAATAGGCAGGGCATGTGACCCATCACCCCAAGCCCTCATAATCTTCGCTGGCCGGTACCAGTCAGTCCAAAAAATATATCTATCCAAGGGAAAATAAACAACAAGCATCAACGTCATATTTCAATCAAAGAAATGTACCTCCTTTGAATACTTTAGAAATATCTCTTGTTGGCTACACCTAGGTGACAAAAAAACAATTAATTTAGATTTGATCTTGGATACCTCCACATTATAGAGCTTTTCCTCTCTAAGCCGACTTCTTATTGTTCCCTATAATACTTCCCTTCACGCTGAACTAATCTGAGCTGTTGGACCCAGAGGCCTTATGACTTTGAAGTTACTGGAAATAAGGTTGTTCTAAATGGGGATTCCTTATATCGAGTGGAGGGCATCTTTTTTTTTTCTTTCTTTTTAAGGTACCAGACATGCTGACATGGTTTTGCAGAAATGTCCCTATTCCTGTCTATAGTCTGAATCCCAGTGAACGCCTACAAATCATAAATTAAAATTCAGAGTATTATAGAGAATATACCAATATTTGAACAATATTCACAAAAATACTGTGAATTCTCTGGTCTTGTATTGATTTACCCAAGGGGAGGATGCACCACGATGGCCCGGGGGTTGTTGAGGTTCTGTACGATGGCTCTTCTGGACTTATCCGCTAGCTTCATGACAGATATGCTCCTGAATCGCGGGTCAGTCCAGTAGAGGTTTTTTGAAATCCAGTCGTAAGCCAGGTCCTCCACTCCATCCACTCTGTTGGCTGCCAGCACCTCCCTGCCTGCGCAGATCAAAGCAGTCAGACCACCGTTTACCCCCGAGATGAAAGAGGAACACATTTAGATAAATAGGCTGTCAGCTTGCATTTTCCCCGTGTGGACCGGACAGAAAAAACGAGAGCAGCTCTAAAAACAACAGCACTGATCAGAGCAGTGCTGTTTCTTTTTTTTATGTGTGTGGTGTGTGACTGCTGGTGGACATTAGCGACTACTTTCCACAACTTAGGTGATAGATTTCATATGAAATATCAAAACTTCTAATTTTCAAGTCTTTAGCTGGAGAGGTAAGTTCATTACATGATCCATTTCCACTGTCTATACTCCTGTCCACTCCCTCCCCAATAGTACCAGTCGGCCCCATCAGGCACTCCCTTAACTCCCTGTATAAGCCTGGCTGAATCACATGGTAGGGCTCTTTGAAAGGAAAGAAATGATCCAATGATGTAAGCAGAGAGAAAACACTGAAACCGTATTGGCTGCTGATGGTATTTCATAATAGACTCAGTTTCTGTGGATGTGTACAGGCTATTCTGAACCATTCAGCTACAGTAAACAACAAGAGTAAACAACAAGATGCTCACCAGTCCCATCCACTTTCTGTCTATATATAATATCTTTGATCGTGTCTGAGAAGAAGATGGTATCGTCTTCGGCGCTAAAATCCACCCCGACAAAGAAGGAAGGCGCTCCAGTGACGGGCAGGATGATGTCTTCCTGAGTCGAGAGGTTAAAGGGGATCCCTCTCACAGCCAGCTGGCTGGAGAACAGCAGAAACTGCCTCACAGCTGAAGACGGGAAAGGAGAGGACCGTGTCAAACGAGATAGTTATTCACGCTGAAGATATTGAGCCTCGCGAAAAACATCACGACACAAAAGAAAAGCGCTGAAGGAGATGAAACCACTGCGGTGTGGCCGTTACATCTTTAGGGTGTTAAGTATAATTTTACACTTTAAAAGGAAACAAACTAATATCTGTTCAAGGAGCAAATCACTTCAGTTACAAGAGAAATGTTTCTCTTACCGTAACATCGCATGCCATCAGCATGCAGGTCGAAGCCCAGGCGACACTTGCAGCGGTAACCCAGTCCTCCATTGTCACTCCTGTGACTCAGCACACAGATGTGCTCGCATCCCCCCCGGTTTACACCGCAAGGGTTTGGCACTGGAGACAAAAAAAAAATCATGAATTCGATGAAATTACCAAATACCGATTTATGGCAGAAAATCTGTGTAAAATGAGATTATGCTTGGAAGAAGAAACGTCTCAGTGAGGTTTCTTACCTTGTGGCTGTTTCAGCTGATGTATCACCACTACTCCGTATGGCGGCTGAGATGTGCCGTAAACAACCTGAGGATCTCTGTCGGTGAACTTGTTGGCTTTCATCACGGCCATCTTGGTCCAGTCCGTGAAGTAGACGTTGTGCTCAAACAGACTGATGCCGAACGGGTGCGGAACCGCGGCACCACCGTGCACCACCGTTTTCCTATCGAGACATTGCATTCATTAGAATATAAATGTCTTGTTGTTTACACCACAGACGTTTTTTTGTTGACACATTTACCTATGGAGGCCGTCATATGTTACAGTTTCGATGTAGTCGTAGCGACTGTCGACCCAGTAGATGCGCTTGGCCTCGATGTCTAGCGTGACACCAGCCGGCCAGCCCAGTTTACTCCTGACGATCCCATAACGGTTGGTGCCGTCCATGAAGGCCCGCTCCAGGCCCGGCTCGCCATTCGCCGCCTCCCAATCGGAGAAGAACATATACCTGTGAAAGGAGGTTCAATGTTTAATCCGCCAGGAGACTTGTCTAAAGTAAATGTCGCATCCCCAGGTGGGTGGCTGTGCATTAATTTACGATAAGCAATTTATCTGCAGCCACCTGGCTCTCCTCCCCCTCCCCCTTGAACTATACTATTGGATTACAATGAGGGTCATCACTTACATTGCTCCTCACTAATCCACCCAGGGCAATCTGCTAATCTCACACACACACACACACACCCTCATTCTTCCACGCCAATGGAGCACGACAGATACTGTATGCGGGGTTTTGGGAATGCGTCGACAGATGAGTGGATGGAAACTGGGAGATGCGCTTACCCGACGGTGGGGTCCACCGCCAGTCCTCTAGGGTTTCCCAGGTTCTCGGCGATGAGCGTGACCCGGTTGCTTCCATCGAAGTCCACCATGTCGATCCTGTTGACGCTGGCCTCCACCACATACAGTTTATTGTTCACCCAGTCCACCGCCAAGTTCTCGGGGTAGTCAACCGAGACATTTAAAACCACCTGCACGTTGGAGCCGTTCATATCCGCAGAAAACACCTGTACACAAAAGACCATTGTTGTCAGGAAATCAGCTCGTAGGTGGTCACTACTTCCAGACATCGAGGGGGAGATAATTAAAGATGAGTTCACATTTTTTCAAGTGTATCTTAATACAACACTCACATGCCTGTAGGTACATTGAAAGTGCTATTATCTCCTCTTTATAGGAGAATCATGTGATCGCTCACGTGTGTGCGTGAGTGAGAGAGCATCTTTGTGTCTGTCCACGGCTAATCTTGCTTTCTGCTGCGGCGAACTCCAAAATAGTTTTGTTCCTTCACATAAAGTGAGCGTTTGTTGTTGACAGATTAAAATAATGTGGCTCTATCGTGGTTTATGGCAGTTATCAACAGCCCAAATGTTAAGTGATTAAAACACATTTAAGGAAGTAGAAAATAGAGAATTATTATTTTAAGAAGTAAAAAAATAGGAAGTAGAAAAATAGAGAATTATTATTTGTTTACTTCTCTTATTAAATTTCTATGAAGCGTGAAATGTTTTTTGATCAGGCCACTCTACTGTTGATATTATGATGGCACTACTTCCTCAGAGTGGAAGCCTTGGCACCATGCAGCTGGTTAGGGGGGTATTGCTCTTTGCAGCTCTGCTTCTTTTGAAACAAGATCCAGGCATCTAAGAAGCAGGATTTTCAACTGACCTGTTTAAAGAGAAACTAAAGATGTGGAAATAGCCTGATAGTTTAACCTTTCTGGTTGCATTCACATGCCCTGTTTGTGCCTTCCCCTGCTTTTAATCTGACATGCTGCCATGGAGGTGGCTGACACACAGAGATGCCCAGTCAGAGATATGTCCTCGCCTTTTCAGCCCAGTGGCTGCAGTTCAAACCACTGAGACTGCCCGGACAAACAGTTTTTTAGCTGGCCAAAGAATCCATATAGATGGACAGTGCCGCTGAAAACAAATACAGCATGATTACTTCAAACAAGATAGAGTTACAAAAATTGCACCCTGGTATGTGAACACCATACCAGCCTATCAGACAGGTTTCAAGATTAGGCTATTTGGATTCCATTCCACATCTACTTCCCTTCATTATGAACCAGCCGCAATGGTGCCAACAGCTATCCCATTATTATAGCATCAACATTGCTGATATTTTACAAGATAACTGAAAGAATTCCATCCGTGCAGCTCCCGTCTACCTCCAGTATCTCCTCAAACAAGAAAGTGGTCTCTTTTACCCTCGCATTACAACATTTCATCAGGGCAATACTCTCCTACATGTAGATACATGAACATGAATGTGGAAATTGAATACCTTATTCTGAATGGTATCTGTCCAGAATATCTTCTGGAGATTATAATGGTAGTCCACTCCCACTGCAGCCCCTCTGTTCTGTGACTGGACCAAAGTGCGCAGACTGTTGCCGTGGACGTCACCTATTAGCAGGTCTCTGCCATTAGAAAACATCAAGGAAGGGACTCCAGCTGCGGTACAACAAGTTACAAACAAAGTGTTAAAAACACAAAGCATGAAGAAGTCATTTAAAAATATTCAGGTTAGAAGAAGGGCCTGATTTTGTATTTAAGCCAAAATGTATTTTGTAGGATGCATGCTTAACTTAAACATCAGTGGAAATGTACAGAATGCAGCACATTGCTTGACTGACTCGGACTACTGGAGGTAGAATACTTTCTAGCCACTGTCCTTACACACTCAGTGGAGCTCGAGGCAGAGAGGTCAGCCTCTCAGTCAACACTCTTTCTGTGCTCCACAAAGGCAAGAGACTCACTAAAACAACATTCGGCACGCAACAATGCACCAGAAAGAAGTGCAGACGCTCCGTAAAGCAGCCACAGTGGTTGGCAAACAGGAAACTATGCTAATGGGCCTCGTTTTAGGATGCATCATTCACACGTTCAAAATCTGAACATAGAGCATGTGAGGGAAAGAGAGGAAGTGACACTCACACGAGGCTTCGGCTCTGCAGTATCTGTGCTGCTCCAGGACGTAGCCCTCCCGGCAGCTGCAGCGGTGGGAGCCGACGAGGGACTCGCACAGCTGGTCACACACGCCCCACATCGAACAGTCGTCAAAGTCTTCAGCGTCAAAAATGGCAGCAGATGACAATTAATCACCGATTGGTTTTGTTTGAGTTAACAGCATAAAGGTGGAATGAGGTGCGAATCAACCAAACTTTCTTATATTTAAATGAACGTATAAAGGTGCACTGTTTCATAAAATTAAATTCATTGACGAAAAGTGATTTGCTGAAGAAGGGGTAGGATTAAATAAGTTTAAACGTCTTCCTACTGCTTTTCAGACATGACAATAATTATAATGGTATATGTTTTGAAGTTTGCTTTAAATTTTGTTTGACTTAATGATTTAGTTTATTCAACTTTGTTTTTCACGTCTGAAATACATTTTCATTCATTCAACTGAACCAAAGCAGTTGCCTTCTATTACATGGAACAGCATTGAAAACCTATTATGTGAAAGAATCTCAATCTTTGGGCGAGGACGGTGCAATGGAGTTAATGAAGGACATTTACCGATACATGAGCGACTATCGTTGCTGTTGACGATGTAACCAGAAGGACAGGAGCAGGTCCCTCCGTCAGGGGAAACATGACACCGATACTCACAGCTCAGGGAGGCACATCTCCAGATAGCTGTGAAATACAGAAACCACATCCGGGAATAAACACAGTTTCTGTGATATCAGACGTCCTCGTGTATTTGACAAGTTGTGGTTGTACTAACTGCAGTTGCGCCCGGCAGTGGTGTTTGTTTCATCCTCGCCCTCGGGACAGTGTGCTGTCCCATCACACAGCTGATCCATGGGGATACACAGGCCAGAGGAGGGACAGGGCCATTCTCCCGGGTAACACTCCCGCCGCACATTATCTGCAGACAAATCACATATTGTACACATAGAAAAAGGGGAAAAAAACACACTGAACAGCAGAAAACAGAAGAGCTGAGAGTTTCCCCTAATATTAGACTGTTGAGAATTAAAATATAATAGGTATGGGAGGTATAGGCTTTGTCTCCACAGGAATGGACGGCTGATCTTGAGGGAAATTGTGACCGGGACTTTTATTGTCGGGGGGGGATTGACTGTCACTTTAAATCGGCGGAGGGGAGTGAAGCTTTGTGGGGGTCACATGGGGGCTCAGAGGGCTTCTGCAGCCCATCCTCTAAAAACACACACTCTTCACAGCCGTGTGGAGGAATTCTAAAGCCCTTTGGGGGGGCTGCGTGATCTTGTGCCACAAAGAGGCATTTGAATAACACACTTAAAGGAGCACAGGCATAGCATCTTGCTAGCCCGGACAAACCATGGAGACTGGGGATGAATCAGGTTCACACAGAGAGCTGGAGCTGTTACACATTCTAGCGTTTCTTCAACCAGCCAAATGTCTTAACGTTTCTGCCAAAATGACCCAAGATTTAGGGGTTTTATCCATACCACAGCCCTTTTCATCTGCATTGTCCTCACAGTCGTCCTCTCCGTCACAAACCCAGACTTGGTGGATGCAGCGTCCGCTGGGGCAGGTGAAGTAGTTCCCCTTGCATGTAGGATATGCTGCGGGGGATCATATAAATACACAGAAAAGATTAGAGACCAAGTACATCTGACTGGGTGCAGTTAAGAGTCATAAAACAGACACATTTAAAGGAGGGTGGGAAGACAAAGGCTCCGTACTGCAGTTTAGCTCGTCACTCCGGTCTCCACAGTCATCGTCGTGGTCACAGACGTAGCGTTGAGGGATGCACACACCGTTATGACACTGGAACAGGCCCATATTACAGTGCTGTGCTAAAGAAAACACAACAGAAAAAGACAAAAGAAGACCTATTTGGTGATGATGTCATGGTTTATTTCTAGGTTGCACTTTGGCTTCCATGTGAACAGTTTATCACACAAAAAAAAAAGACTTGGCTTCTTACTGCAATTTGCCTCATCAGAGCCGTCACGGCAGTCAAGCACCCGGTCACATCTCTGTGTCCGGTTGTAGCAGGCCCCGTTAGCACACCTCAGCTCTGCACACTCGGGATCTGAGAGATTAAATCATCATCAGCATTGCCGTCGCCATGCATTCAAAATCAGCCTGACAACTGTGTCCTTTTAAGCTCTTAAAACGTGAAAAAAGCTCGGTGAAAGGGGGAGGATAAGAGAGGAGAATTTAACGCCACCACCATAACGACAGCAGTCGCCACAGCATTCTTCATGCAATTGTGAGATTACCACAGTGTGTAGTGCTGTGGGTCTACCATGTCGGCACAATAATAGCATAGCAGCTGAACTTCAGCTTGACTAATCCACCGAGGAATCTGCAATCAACCTCTGACAACAAGAAGCATATTGTGGCCCATTCTGTCAGTCAGCGAGCCTCGTAATCTTAACAAATTGATTAAAATGCCACAGGAGACTGAAACAAAAAAACAAAAAAGGGAAACCACCACGAAGAAGACTTACAGCTCCTACTGCAGTCCCTCTCATCGGACCCATCTGAGCAGTCCGACAGATGGTCACACCGGTATTCTCCTGGGATGCATGCACCATTACTACAGCTGAACTGCCCGCTGGTGCACGTCCTTCCAGCTGGGGACGGATTGGAGAATGACAGACAATGGTTTTATTCACACAGTTCCTGTATGCACTTTTATCTTCTTGTACTTCTTGTACAGGTGAACTTAATTTGACCTTCTCTAAACTTTTGAATGCACATGTCCAACTGTACAATGTTTCAGTACTTTTTGCACAACTTGCTGTTTTCATAACAGGTGTTTGATCCTTGAATCCACCAGTCAATGTCCTGGTTCAATTAGAATTGGTATTTAAACAGTCCTCCTCATCACGCTGTTCACATTTTGGCATCATGACACCAAGACGACACCTAACGAGTGATTGGTACCTCGCCATTGTGAGGCTTGTTGTCAGAGAGTAGTGGCCACTGAGCTTACAGTGTCACAGAGTGTCATCAGCAGGTTGCAACAGAGACACAGAGAGACTGGAGGAGTCTCAGAAAGGCAGAGAATTGGTCATCCTTTGGCCACATGATAAGTTACTGAGACATTGACATGTTTTGTTGGTGTATACCCACCACTGTTGCTGGCTTTTGTTTCAATAAATTGTTTGAGATGATGAAATCACCATTGCATGCTTTTACCTAAATGCCCTACTTTCATGATATAATATTACTGTCACGTGAACTCTTTACATTTTCCATAACTTTCCCCCGAAAGCCAAATATCCCTCACTTTTTGTGAGTAGTGTATAACTTAACTTAACTCTTTCTAAGCATGTCTAAGCTTTGCTATTAATGTGAAATGTACTTACGGCAGTGCTGCCTCTCATCTGAGCCGTCCTCACAGTCCTCCTCATCATCACACACCCACACACCCGGGACACACTCGCCGTCACTCAAACACTGGAAATGACCCTCATCACATGTTACCTGGGCTGAGGGAACACACACACACACAGAGCATTACAACAGTTGACTGTAATCCAGTAGTGGAAAACGAGTGTTTACTATGTGCTTCTGCTCCACTAATCTTTGCAGATTAAGATACCAAAGAATGAATCTTTAAATGCAGACATATGCACAGTCATAGATTAAAAGAGGAGTACTGTTACGTTACTTTTAAGTATTATTTTGCTGATTATCCTTGTGGTGGAACTTTAATTAGTATTTCTTCCACCACTGCTGTGATTCAGGTTGGCCCAGCAAGCATTACTTAAACATACTAGACATCCCAGCCCTCTCCACCCTCCGACTGTGTAATATGAGAGCAACTCACGGCAGTCGTATTCGTCAGAGTCATCTTCACAGTTGGATATGCCGTCACAGTGCCAGTCGCCTGGTATACAGCGACCCGTCGCACAGCGGAACTGCCCCAACTCGCATCCTGAACACAATTCACATTTTACATTAGACCTTGATTCCAAGCAGTTTCTTTCCTTTCTATTATAACTTTTTTTCTAGTTATCCATTAATGATTTTGCCATTTTAATGCATTATTATATTATGACTCTCACGATAACTATTTTACAATTCCTATTAATTTATGTGATGTTGCCTTTTTTAACTGAATTTGTATTCATTTTATTGATCTATATTTTATTGTCTTTTTACCTTATCTTACCAACTCTACATATAGTTTGCTCTGTTGATGTGTATATACTGTATGTTTGTGTGTATGGACCAATATGTGAGTATTGTTTTGATCCGTCAAAAGCACTGTCAAGCTGTTTTTATTACTGGCATCATTATTTGATTTTGTTCAAAATGTGTCATAAAGTCCATCCTGGGTCTTTGAAGCAAAAGATAAACCTATAAAAATGATGGTCACAAACGTGATAGTCGTTAAATTCTTAAATACTGTTTATTATATATTTTAAAAAACGTGGAGTTGATGGAGCAGGCTGTTAACAGCACTGCCAAGCCTTGGAGACAAGCGTGCCAGCCATCAGCCTGACAAGTTACACAATCTTCACTGCAGTCATCCCGAGCCTCCTTTTGATGTTCACGCTGAGTGGCATCTGTAGAGATAAGGCACCGGCACTCTACCTTCCCTGACGTTTTCCAGGGGAGATTGATTCAGGCAGCATAGTTCAGTGGCAGAGCTCTCCGTCAGACCCGTGCAATTCTGATTGTCTCCCTGACAGCCTGATTTATGGCCGCACGCCGTTGCTGTCCGGGTCTGAGATGTAATTGGGATAAATAGTGGTACTGGGTGGTACCGCAACCCAAATTCTTTGTGAGAAGAGCTGCGAGGTGGTGATGGGTGGTGCTCGCTTAGGGGTTGGTGGTCTATCTCTGCCCTGTCTTATCCAGCATTTTGGAAATTCTTCCCTCGTAGTTTTAATCAAATCTTCCTACATTTGCGAAGATATTTGTGGTTCTTTATACAAAAACGAAGGCTGCAGTACACAATATCTACACCTCTAAAATGGCTTGAAGTTACTAGTTATAGGGAATTATAGACACATCTTAATGGTTTCCTACAAACCTGCAGCTTATTGGCTCGATAAATGTGGTGTGAATAAGGCGTGGATTGTATTAAGAGTCAGAGGTTTATCATCTCCTTTGTGTAACGTTCTCTTTTAAAGGTGGATCACTTCCACAACAGTTGTGGGGTCACTGCCCGCGTTACTGCTCTAAAGGCCACATACGCTCCAATTGAGAATTCTTGACTCTGATTAATTAGCCAGCGAAACCACCAGACTGCCTCACGACCGACCCAGCAAAACAAGCTGCATGTTTAACTCCTTCAGCAGCTATCCAGGAGGCAAAACCTCTTTTTTTTTTCCTGCTCAGTTTACTAATGATAAAATTGCTCGCAATCTGCTCAAAGGGAGCCTTTGTTTGCGAGGCAGTCACCCCAGAGGTTTCAGCATCATCTATAGCATGGCAGCAGGGTTGCATACAGTATAGCAACAGTTAAAGGGGATGCTGTAATGAAAAAACATGGTGGATTCATTACATTTACGTCTTGAATGTCCAGACAAAGCAATTGTCTGTGCAGGACCACACACTTCTAAAAACAAAAAATTAATTTGTGTTATGAAACGGAACAGATTTATTACAAAATAGCAGAAAATAGTTACACAAAAAATAAAATTGCACCGGAATTCGTGAAAAAATTGTGTATAGCTGCCGTATATTCAGACCCAGGTTGATAACTTAAAACCACATATGCCAAAAGGAGAAACCAATCTGCTGGAGGCTTTCAAATACAGCCAGTGTTTCCTTGACAGTATTACTTCTGGGAAAGGTGACAGATACACTGAAGCTGAACCTTTCAACAGCACTATCTTGTGTGAGGGTTCTTCTTACATTCTGAAAAGAACGTCTTCTTTGTAACTTTTCCTTAATCCTTAAAACGTCTATGTCTTCCTCCAGACAAAGTCGCCATTTCACTATATCAATCAATATTAGGGAAGGTGAAAGCCGGGGCGAACGGGGCAAATCTGCTAATTAGAAGATTTAATCTGCATCTGATGAACAGCCCTTTTGTTATTAGTTGTTTTTGTGTAATTTAATGTTTTCCTTTCCCTTCTCTCTAGCCTTGTCTTTCCTAATTAGCAACTTAAACCCACAGCAGGAGAGAGCACCGCACTATCCATGCAGGAAGATAAGGACGCCCTACTATTGCCCAACAAAGAAGAGTAGTAGAGGAATTTTCATTAGAATGAAGCTCCCCATACGCCTCAAACCCCACTGTGAATTTACAATGGCACAAAAGAGGAGCCAGCAGGGATGCAAACTCATAACTGGAAGTGTCACCCTAAAAAAAAAAAGAAACTACTCAGCAGAAAGGAGACTACAGTACGGTGAAGACAAAGTGGAACATAAGCGCCCCTCTCATGGCCACCCATTAAGAAAACACCTGTCCCACTACCACTAGAACATCCATTCCTTGTCACACGGGGCGCCTGAAAGCTTTCATCAATGCCGTCTTGTTTTTGGCGCGGACCTCCGCTCTCACTGAATGTGTGGAGGAAGAAAAGTGGGAGAAAACTGGCCACTGGCAGCATGAAAACGCTGGACCCGACCACGCTGTCAGAGCGGAGTGCCGCTGCCCATTTCATATGGAAATCAATGCAGCAGAATGCAGTCAATTGCCAAACAAGTGACTTTGGCTCTTGCTGCTACACACAAAACAGTGGAGAACGGAGGGGCTTTGGCACTGGGGAGCAAAAAGGAGGAATAAATAGAGTGTGAATAAAGCCTTGGTTCTGGTTAGAAATGAGGAATACTCTCATACTATTATTTTTGGTACGTGCCTGAACAAGAAGAGCATGAGTGAAAAGAATCATAAATTAAGTTGTCACAATGCAATGAGATGGCCACCGGACAGCTCGTTTCCCCCCTCCACAGTGAGTCACGACTGTTTACTGGAGGATAAAACTCCATCATCGGCGTCTGAAACCTAGACTCAGGGAGCTGCAGGAAAAAGAAAGGATTTGCTCCCCGATTTGTGCCAACTGTTTTCCAACGCAGTGTAACTGTTGCACAAGGATTTAGGCTTCCACACCGGAAAGAAGCCGGCATGTGTGAGGTTTAACGTGCACGTGCAGGCCTTGAAAAGTAACAGAAGACTTTTTTACATTCAGGCTGGACCTAAAAATAGGTTTTATTGCATGAAGACAGATTTCCCTCAAGCCTGACCAAAAATACAAGCACATTAACAAACATGTTTTATTATTATGTTGGATATTTCTAAGACCATTAAAGTGCTTAATGTGCACTTAATCTGTTATTAATCTTTCACTGGCCAATGATTGATGGAGAAAACAACTCAATTCAGTGACAAACATGTCTGGAACAGCAAAAAAAGGGAGAGGATAGTTAACAAACCAGGACCGTGAAATCCCCTCAGACTGTCACATTAGCTATTAGTGCCAGTGTAAGCATTCTCCAGCAGCACACGTCGCCCAAAGGCTGGATAATGTGTCAGAGAAGGTCATGGAAGAAACAATTATCAAACTAAAGGATTTTTGTGGAGGATCAAGAAGAGATTAGAGAAAGTATCCCCTCATAGTAGAACCACATGAATAAAGTGGCACTGTGTGATTAATACATCATCAGAGACCAGGAAGCACTTTAAAACTCAGTTATTAATAAAAGATTTGGTCAAATACAAAACGACTCTGTAAATGTGATTAAAACAGTTGACATCACTGTCTGTTAATCACAACAAATCCAAGCTGATGATCCCCGTGAACACGCTGACAAAAAAAAACCCTCCTGAGAGCCGTTTTTAGTCAAGTCGTCATTATTTACACCTCAGTTGTCATCTGCGAATGTCAGCTACAGAACAAGCAGGCCGACCGGCGGCTGCGATCTCAAAGGAAATGCCAGGTGAATTTTTTAAATGCTGCAGTCTCACTGTCAACAATGTGACGTTGTCTCTTTTTCTCTTACATGGACAGTCTACCTCTTCTGTTTTTGTGGGCCAGTGAGGACATTTTATTATAAACAGAAAGACAGAAAGCTCTTAGAGTTTTTTTTACTTTACTCCTTAGGTAGAAATGGTTCCATTCTGCAGCAGCTGCAGTGTAATTAGTTGCTTGATTCACACTAAGGAGCTTACATACTAAGGGTTGAGCAAAAAGAAAGCAGATTACAATTTGAGCAGCAGGATCTAGCCGGGGCTACAAACACAAGAGACAAAACACGAGACTATCGTGTGTAAAAGAGCAGTGTGTCTGCGTTTTTTTCAGTCCGTCTCCGTCTTAAGATGATTCAAATAGAAAGTTCTTCCTCGAGCCGCGATCCAGTTTGAACAAGTGTGTAAAAAAATCTGCTCCACTGAACGAGATTTGTACGAGTAGCTTTCAGTCTGCACAGATTGTCTGTAAGTCACATGCTCTTTTCTGTTACCTAGCAACAGTAAAGCTCAGGCAAAAGTTCCTCAAGAGAACTTCCAATCTGTCTGAGGGGAGGCTTTGTGCTCAACCTTTAAAGTAATACTATGTGGTATAGCATTCAGCTCCAGAGCCACAACAACATTACCTAGTGGCCACGTCAACAATCCTGGAGGTGGTTGTGTACTTCTATTACAACATTGTCTATTTTAATTAGGCCCATCAAGCATATTCCCATGTGTTTTGAGTTGATTCTGTTTCATACATTATTCTGTGCTAAAACAAAAGACTCAGCAACAATTAAATTGCCCCGCATGGTTACTGGTTTGTTTTGATGAGCAACAAGTGCACTTGTTGCTCATCAAAACAAACCAGTGAATCACTAGCAGCACAACAACTCTCCAGGTCCCCCCCCCCCCCCCCCAATGAATCATTCAGCTGACAGGCCGTGTGAACGAAGTGTGGAGGGATTTAAATGAAGAAAAAAGAAAAAAGGAAAAAAAAAACACACTTACCTTCAATGTGGCACCATGTAACACAGCATATGCAGACGAGAAAGAGTTGATGTAGCGGTGCTCTCCACATTCTGGCTGGTCCGTCCAGCTCCACTGTGCAGATGGAGGAGCTGCAGGGACTGAGGCTGGCTGGGATGCTGTCGCTTTTCTTCGTCTGTCTCTCTTGGCCCGCTAGTTGATGAAAAGGGGCGTGCACAAAGGGCAGGACAGCCGCTCCCCCAAGCCCAGCCAGCCTCGGCCCCTCCGGATAAATCCCTCTGGCCCTGGAATCTGCATAATGCCATGCGGGTCCGACTTGAGTGCACAGTGATTTTTCACTCACGGCGAGTTGTCGACGCTATTTAATTGCTAGGAGGGTGCACACACTGGGAAATAATGATAGGATATATCTATAGGCACTAAATATATATATATAAAAAATAATAATTAAAAACTTTGAATTGTTCGAGTCAAATCAGCTTGTTGCTCGTTTTACACACACAATTAACCCAAACCAACGCAAGAGGGGAACATACCTTGGTGCGTTGGGGCACACTTTAGGTCCCGTAATACCCCCCTAAAGATTTAGACAAGCTAATAAGCTAATAAAAACAATGAGAAAACTCTTAGAATGGAAAGATAGATGTAATATAATAAAAAAGTACCAAAGTGGGACAAGATTCAAGCAGTATAAGAACACTAACGTTAGCTTACATATTTTGATTTGTTTCGAGCTGGTCCACTATACCTTCTCATGGCCGAGCAAGAAGCCCGGCACCTCCATCTTGTGGCCGAGCGGGGGCACGAGCCTTTTCAGTTGCCGCCGTTTCCCCGAATCACAGCTCAGAAGAGACGTTGCCATTAGCGACCGAGCAACTGGAACTTTGAGAGATGTGAAGTCGTCAATGTAAAACGGCGAGTAAGTGTGAGGTTTCTCATCATGGCAACTCCACGGAGACGTGCCGAAAACGTAATGGAGGTGGAGGGCAACACGACAGAGGTATGTGAAGGTCATCAGTGGCAACTTATACGGCTGTCTGTGGCATAAATTAACGTTGGGCTACTCTCAAACTACTGGCAAGTTTAGCTAACTTGCTAGCATGTTTAGCTAACTTGCTAGTTAGCCGTCTCCTGAATACACTTCTAATTTAATGTCAAGTGCATTTGTTTTACACACTTTATTTGACCACATAAACACAAATTACCGATGACGTTGTCACTCTGACTGCCCATCTGTTGATATAGCCAATATATTAGAGATTAATTTATTGTGCATATAGTGGCATGCATGTCACATATGTAACAAGCGTCATAATTACATAGTTTATCTGCACAAAAGCAACTTAAGTTTTATTTTTCCAAGTGTAAAATGTCTCTTTCTGTCAATTTATTTTTTATAATTCACTCCTTTTGATATGTAAACGTAAATGTTCCTTGTTCCCAGCATGGGGACACTATTCAGAAGGTGCCAGAGAAACTTTGCAGCCTTTCTGCAGAGGATGCAACAGAGACGGGGATGCTGCGGTCCAGGATGGATGAACAGTCATGTCTGATCCGCATGTTGAAGCAGAGAGCAGATGAGGTGCCTCTTAAATGTCAAGCCGTGATAAAACTCAACACAGTGCTGGAGGGCCAAGTAACAGACTGCCAGAAAGACCTGGATGGTGAAAGAAAGAGAGCAGCGCTATTGGAGAAGAGGTTTATGGATTTAGCTGCCAACAATCAAGGAATTATTGCTTTCATGGACGAGTACAAAAAGCATAATGCACAGTTAAAGCTCGAAAACGAACACCTGCGGTCAGAAAATGAAACACTTTTCTCCCAAAAATTACAAGATAAAGAAGTGGTTGTTCAAAAACTGATGCAAGAAATCAAACAGCTGACAGAGAAATACACAAATAAGGAAAATGAATATCGGTAAGAAGAATAACTTTTCAGTTAGTGCTGAAAGGTCAAAAGTGACATTTTCATCCTATGAGTAACTTATCTGGTAATTGTGTCAAACATTCCCTGGTTGGACCTTTTCCAATGTTAGCATTTGCCATTTTTCTTTGTGGTTCTTTTGCTGTATTTTATTTATCCTTAAGGGAGCAATTAGCCGGACTCCTGGAACAAAGAACTCAGCATCAATCCAGGGACGCATCGCGACTTGACCAATTGCATGACGCGAAGCAACAACTAAGTGATGCTGTAGAAATGTGCAACGGTGGGTGGACAACTTATTATTCTCTGAAATGCTACAAAGAAAAATCACTGGTAAACCGTTGACCTTCTCTCCACAATCAGACCTTAAACTGAAGCTACAAACGGCTGAAGCAGAGCATACTTTGAGGGAAATCAGCATGAAAGAACGCATAACAAGCATCTCCAAAGAGAAGGACAAATTACTACATTTGTCTATGGAAAGAGGGAAAGTAATACAGGTGATTGAAAATAGTATTCATTCTCACTGAAATCAAAGCTCTGCACAGATGAACCAATCACTTAACATACTGCTCTCAAATACAGGAGAAACAAGATGCAATCCAGCTACTAGAGACAAAATGGAAAGAAGAGAAAAAAGCCTGCATCAAAGCAGAGGACAGGTGAATTGTGCAACACAACATACTACTGACTTTTGTCCCAGACTATATATTGTATGTCCATGACGTTGCTTCAGATTTGAACAGGAGGCAGAAGCTGTTAATGCAGATGTTAAAGTGAAGTCTCTCCAGTCGGCTCTGGATGAATCCACAACAAGATATGGGAGGCTGAAAAAGGTTTGTAGAAATCTGCAATATTGAAAAGTGTGGTTGTCAGTGGTGAGTGTCCAAAATATCTGCTATTATTTTTTTTTACAGGATTTTGAAGCCTACAAAGAACACAGCACCAACCTCCTCATGCAGGAAAGGGAGTTAAATAAGAAGCTTCGCCACATGATGGGCTAAACTTTAACTTTTAAGTGTTTTGTTTTCATTAAAAACCACCAAGGGCGTTTGCTCACTCCTCTTGCCAAAAATGAAAAAAAACTCAAACCGTGACAAAATTATATAATAATGTTATTTTATAATCTCCTCTTCACCTTTACAGAGAAGTGGAACCGCAACACAACATATTATCATCACATGTCCTTCAAAAATAAATTATACCGTACAAATGTTTCTCATAAAATGTTACACTTAATTTAAGAATGCTCCTCTGTTTCTCAGCCTTTTGGATTACTTCTTCAATGGGACCCACCATGTATGTAGCATGCTCTGGCAGGCATCCTATTCACCTTGAATAGAGACCAGAATAAACATTTCCATCAAATGTTCATGAAGTTAACCCCATTCAAAAAAAAGTGTCCTCCTTGGTGCAGCACTTTACCTCCTAGAATGCTCTCTGATTGTCTCCTTGAGAGGCCCCAGTTTTCCCATGTGGCCAGTAAAGGCTTCTGCTACCTGGAAGGGCTGCGACAAGAAACGCTGGATCTTTCATTCATTCATGATTCTGCCCAAGACTCAGGGCCCACAAGGATCCTGATGGGGGCTCCAGTGTCCAGAACCTTTTGACCGCAGACCAAACCCTCTGTGCCATCTGTGGTGATCGTCCTGACCGAGTTTTCAACTGCAGAAGTGCATGAGGAGTGACACCGATTTCATAATAAACATCCAAACACTGACTCACCCAGATGCTGTGCCACCTCCAGCACCAGCCTGTTCTCATGAACAGCCACTTCCAGCGTATTGAGGATAGGAGGCAGGCCTTCATCAAACTGAATATCCACCACAGCACCAATAACAGCCACTGTCTAGACATTGACCAGGGCTGCCTGTGTGGACAATGGCATTAATGGCAACGTATTGAATGTTACTTTACATATAACAGCAGCAACTTGTATTGAGAAAACTTGCAAAGACAAGAATTAGCAGCAGGTGATGTATTCTACAAGACAAATAAATAAAACCTAGAATATATGTCCTCATTTTGGTGTTTCAGGGTAGCATTACCCATGTTTTATTGCCACAGGAATTTGCAGGCTAGTGTGAGACATTGACTTGTGCTTATGAGACACCGAGACAAAAAATGATCCAACAGCGTCTGGTTGAAGTAACAATACGATCAAATTACTGCTCCAATTTAATACAAATCTATACAAACTAACTACAAATGAATGAGAAATGGTCATGGTGAGGCGTGACCCAAGCATGCATCCGTTTGCGTTAAACGACAACAAGTAAAAGGAACTCACTCGCAGAAAGAGCCGTATACGCTGACTGTCTTCAGAGTGCTGATTCCAGGTTTAGTAGCCTGCAGAGCCCCGCTGCAGCGCCGTCCCACGGCCCCACACACCGGTACACAGGCAGAACGGATCTTGAACTGCTCAACCCCGAGCACGCGCGCGGTCCCCCGTGTTGTTATTCCCCTCATTTACCGAAGGAGGGCAGCACAAACCTGCTTAATTTTTTTACGGCATTATTCCCCAGTCTGCTTCGAGGGAGTGATTAAAACCGTTAGATTACTTTTTAGATTTTTAAACAGGGTAACAAGTAATATGCGCGTGCACATGAAAGAGGTGGCGTTTGCAGCATTTGACCAATGATAGAGCCGCTGCTCCTTTGCGTTGAAAGAAGACAGCTGAGGAGGTTCGGGCATCTGGTAAGGAGGTGTTTCAGGCGTGACCAGCTGGAAGGAGGCCACGGGGAAGACCCAGGACTAGGTGGAGAGATTATATCTCCACACTGGCCTGGGAACGCCTCGGGATCCCCCAGACTGGGGGCCCCAGTCAGAGTTGTACGGAAGAGGATTAGGGCCACATGTGAATTTTGTTTTTGAGTTCTGACTTTAAAGTCAGAATTCTGAGAATAAAGTCGGAATTCTGACTTTATTCTCAGCTCTCCACCTAGTCCTGGATCAGAATTCTGAGAAATGATTAATGAGAAACTATGAATGAGAAATGGACATGGTGACCAGAATTCTGAGAATAAAGTCAGAATTCTGATTTTAATCTCAGAATTCTAACTTTAATCTCAGAATTCTGACTTTAAAGCCAGAACTCAAAAACAAAATTCACATGTGGCCCTAATCCTCTTCCGTAGAGTTGGCTAATGTTGCTCGGGAAAGGGAAGTTTGGGGTCCCCTGTTAAAGCCGCTGCCCCCGCGACCCGACACCTGATAAGCGGTAGACTATGAGAGATGAGATGAGACATTTATTTATCTGATGTATCTAAACTAGAGAAACCCCCTGCCAAAAATGCACTTTATCTCATTTTTAACACCATTCAATTTGTGTAAAAGCAAAAACGTTTTATTCAAACTTATATTCCGTCCTAATATTGTCACAGTTATTGTCTCTTCAGTACAATGATGTTTTGTCAAAGGTTCAAAATGTGCCCACAGCTCACCAACATCCCAAACATTATGGGGGAACATGAACAACAGCATTCAGTCAGTGATGTACACACATAAAATCTAACTTTACAATCATTTTCATGACTTACAAATGTTGCTAAAGCATATAGAAACACCAAAAAATGGATGCCATTCATCATATGAGTGACAGGGTCGATTTTGCCAAACCATCATTCAGTGCAACATTCCTTTGTGTCAGAGCGTCTCCTTTAATTACTTCTTGCCTGGAGCTTTGCAAAACAAAGCTTCTTCACCTCAAGCACAGTAGGCAGCCGTGAAACCTCGGCCGGTCTGCACAGGATCAGCCCCATCTCTAAACCCCATCGCTAAAAGGTCACCTCTACCAGTGACTGGTCAGATGGTCATCTCTCAGAGTCTGGAAGGTGAAGTACCACCTACAGCGTCCAGTTATTAAGATATATTGCCTGTCACATGCCTACTTGCTGCAACCGCCTTTCACCAAAGTATAATTAAAAGAAACAAATCACAATAGTCAACAAAAAGTAAATCTAGGTCAAGCTAATTGAGGTTTCTGTTGAGAATACTGTGATCATCCACAGTTTCTTAATTAAAACAACAGGATATATTCAATCTTTTTCTAAAGTAGTTGGCATTACTTAAAACCTTTAACCTTTGTTCCTCAGGCAGAGCTTTTTCGGTCATTTAAAGTCCACGGCAGAGACCAAAGGTGACCAGGCATTTGTCATGTGAGCCTTTAAACCTTAAACCTTCCCCATACTTGTGGAATTTATGCTGGCATCATTTCCACTTTTTATATCACCTCTTAAATATACCTTTAACCCCATTTTTATGTTGCAATTTTGTGGTATTTTATTCTGATGCACCTTATTGAAGTTTCTATCCAACATGTTTCAGTTTATTGACTTCAACAGATTTAAACTGTTTGAGATCTTTTTTTTAAATACACTTGATTCTCAGATTTGTATTTGTAAATTCCTGCCCACTATGGTCTTAGAAAACTTCTTTGAACCATTATTTGTTTACTATAATTATCAGTTGACGTATACATGAGTCCTGACATATGTATCAACTGGTTTTGCAGGCAGTTAAATGAACATTTCAGTAACTTCAAGACAAATACACAATATCATAACTAGACTTCTGTTGTATTTAAGAATTATTGAACTCATACATCTGTTGATTGTACTTGCAGTGATTAAATTACACATTTCAGCAAACACACCCAACATTGCTTCACTGTTGCAAACATCCCAGTTCCCCTGTCCTGAGGGCAGAGTGGGAATCCTTGCAAGGCTCAGTGGGCTCTGGTCTGTCGGTGCCTCCCTATAAAGGAGGAGTGAGTGTCTAAGAGTCTCACTCTCTGCTCCACACAATGACTGACACCGCTTCTGTTGCTGCTGTTCAATCAATGAGCTAACCGGAGCTCTCCGGCTCTCTGCTGCTCCCGCCGCCTTCTTCAAGCCTGCATTTTGGGCTCCAATCAGGACACTGAAATACTAGAAACTGCAGCAGAGACTGAACTGTGAGTTGAGTTGAAAGCAATTGCTTAATTATATATATACAACATAATGATATTCATAATTTTCTTAGTTAGATTTTTAACATTTAAACTCTTTTGTGAGATGTTTTTTCACTTAGCAGATAATAACAAATGTATCACTTTTTAATTTTTTTTCTCCATAGTTGGGACAAGGATGTTCCCCTCCTCTACGTTGGTGCTGCTGGTCGCAGCACTGACGAGCATCTGGGCCCAAGAAGTTTACGAAGAGAGGAAAGCCAACAAGAGATCCAGAGCCAAACCTCTGGCTGCAAATATTCATGATGGACAAGGTAAGACGATGAATGAAAAATCAAAAGTAATATTCAGATCATTTCGACCTGACGTTAAATTAAATTGTAATTAGTCACTCAGTGAAAGTAATGGTGAGTCCTTCATTCTGTTCTGTGTGCACACAGCCATCCTAGATGAGGACTGTAGCTTGGAGCTCTCCTTCCTGTTGGACAGCTCCGAGAGCGCCAAGGAAAACCACGAGCAGGAAAAGCGGTTCAGCATGGACATCGTGGACAGACTCGCAGGGTTACGTCTGCAGACCGGTCGCAGCTTGAGCTTGAGGGTGGCTCTGCTGCAGTACAGCAGTCACGTTATCACAGAGCAAACCTTCAGAGACTGGAGGGGCACAGAGAACTTCAAGTCCCACGTAGCTCCCATGATCTACATCGGGCACGGCACCTACACCACCTACGCCATCACCAACATGACCAAGATCTACCTGGAGGAGTCCAGCCCCAGCAGCATCAAAGTGGCCGTGCTGCTTACAGATGGCATTTCCCACCCGAGGAACCCGGACATTTTCTCTGCCGTTGCCGATGCCAAGAACCAGGGTATCAAATTCTTCACGTTGGGCATCACCAGGACAGCCAACGAGCCGTCCAATGTAGCCCAGCTCCGTCTGCTCGCCAGCTCCCCGGCTTCCCACTTCCTCCATAATTTACAGGACGAAGACATCGTGGAAAAGATCGTCACTAAGATTGTGAGTAGAATACCTTTCTTTCAGCAGTCAACACTGAGAAGGAAAGTGATGTATTTCCTTTGAGTAAGGATCTATTCAGAGTTGACACATGGGCAGGCTTGTTCAGGTATTTGTATAGAGATGGAATGATGGCAATCCTCTGGAGAAACAAATGAAAGAATGGCTATGACAACTCTGGATTTTGAGCTTTTTTACACAGCTTTAGAAAAATACCGTTTGACATCTGCATGTACATATCCACTAGGATTCCGAGAATTTCTCAAATTACTTGCATATAGATATTTATTTATTTTACTTTCACTGGCTGTAGTTCGTAGTTGTTCTAAATGTTGACGTTTTCAAGAATGTCATTTGTCTTTAACACTTTTTCCTGCACCTTTTGGTTTCCCAAAACTTTTTGCATTTAGTTTGCTACATTAAATGAACATAACAAACCTGTATCACTAAGTAACAACTGAAAAAATCTCACTACAATATCACTACAATTCCAATTCTCAAGAGATATTCATCAACTTTTGTTTTCTTTGCAGACTGGCTTGGCTGATGAAGGAGTAAGTATGATTAGAAAGCTCATATGCAGAATTCCTTGACATTTAATAATGTGTAATTTGGTGAGGGTGTATAGAATAACACTCATGGCAGCTTAGTTAACATGTCTCTTTTCCTGAAGTGCCCTCTGGCTCAGAGATGTGCTTGTGAGAAAGGAGAGAGGGGACCGAGCGGGCCTTCGGTGAGTAGCACTTTCCTTTGAAGTGTCAAAAGAAGAAAGGATTCCTGAAATCTTGTGCAAAGAAATCTAACATGATCCTGATATGTTAGGAATGGTAATTGTGCAGTTTTGAACAATCGGGATAATTACTTGCTTTTTTTTTTTTACTCAGCATAGCTTGCAGGCATTTGCACAGGCAGAGTAAGTGGATAGGTGGTCCAGTCCCACATTCTCAAAGCAAATCTATGGCAACAGGAAAAGGAGATTAGAGACAGTTGTCTGCTATTCCCAGAGAAATATGTTTGTCACGGACAGTTATTGTGCATTTCTCATCTAACATAAGTTGTCCTCCATGGAAACACTGCGTTTAGAGCTCCACTCCCCATAAAACTGGACCTTTGGCAAACCATAAACCTGCCATACAAACCCCTAGTGCTGCAGTCAGTTACAAAGGGAGGGACTGCAGTATGGAGTACCAGATATCACACATCAGACAAGACATCCTCACTCCCAACTCGCCAAATTCTCAGAGACAGTTCAGAACTGTGTATCTGTGGCGCGTGGGTTTGGTCAGTGCCCCTCCCCTTTAGGAGACTAGCTGCAGGTCCTGAGTCGACTCCAATGAGAGACGTGATCATGAATGTCTTTTGCTCCATAGTCCTCAAAATACATATCAGACTCATTTTTCACGAGTCATTCTCATTCTGAAATGGCATTTTTCACTGTTTGAGGCCCTAGCTAACTAATTTTCATAATGATAAGTATGATTGCTAGCTGTGTGAAAAAAATAAATAGAAAATATTAATACAAATACAATACAATCAGCTTTTACACATCCAGGTTCACAACACTTGGCGGGATGAGGGAGAGAGGCAATACCGTTGGGTATACCCAAGGTAATGCAGAACCTTTTCCATAGAGCAGTGATGTTGTTAGGCCTATTTTAGGGAGGGCTGGAGCTACCCCAAATTGTTCCCAAGCCCCCCAAATAACTTGGCTTTTTATTTATTTATTTAGTTTTAGGATTAGAAAGAATATACTTTAGAAATAAGCATTTCTGTAAAGCCCATTTCTCTTTTTTTTGTAATGTATCCTCATTTTGCTGGAATAAATACGTACAAAATACAGTTATTTGGGTAAATTCCATGTTTATGTTGTCAGATTTCACTGTGACCTTTAAAATCAGTCTTGGTTTATTCTACTGTATATTTTATGACAGAAAATTTACACTCTGATTGAACCAATCTATAGGACAGTAATTGGTGTAATTAAATGTGGGTCAGCTGAAAGCGTGGCACGTACTTCGGACGCTAAAGTGTGCCTCCTTGTGTCAGTGGGTGGGGGGGGGGGGGGGGGGGATCCCCTCCAATCACACCCACACACACTAATAGAGCGCTCAGGTAATGTCAAGCTTTCCAGTGACTTGGCAGACAATCATGTTGCTGACAGACAGCTGGGTTGCCGTTCACCAGGTGCTTTCTCCTCACAGAGATTCTTCACATTCTTACACTCAGACGAAGAGGCTCTCATAATTGCTCTCATTAGTTTAATGGCCACAAACCAGTGATTTCTGGCGGATAGCAATTGACACACGCTGTCCAGGTGCAGCTCAAGACAATGACCCCTGGCTCTGTGGACAAGACATCTCATGCCCACCGACGGATTCACCTGTCAAAACAAGACAGGGGTTCTTTAAACTAATACAAGAGCATGAAAAACAATAGAAACAACTTAAACCAGATAATACATAATCAATACTTTAGTTCCCAAATAAAATCATTGCGTTTGAGCCTGGGATCTGAACAGTCGGCCTCAAGGCAACGCGTCAACTTCTGGGTTCAGACTGTTTTTTTTTGTGATGTTCAGTCTCCTCTGTGCCTCCCTGAACACAAATCATGAGTTTACTATTTACACCACAGAGTCTCAGCCTTCTCTATTCTCTATTGTAGCCTGTAACGGAGGTTTCCTACATGCCATGTAAGCAAGGACACCAAGAGATGAGCAAAATGTCAGTGGAAATGAATCAACTTAACCCCGACTGTTTCATTCTTCAGGGGAAAAAAGGTCGCTCCGGAGATGATGGAGCCCCGGGGCTTAAAGGGCTAAAGGTGTGTGCTTTTTGTTGCACTCGTGGACTACGAATGTCTTAGCTGGCGGGCTCTTTCAGGTGTTATACAATACTTCCTGAGTGCTGCACCTAAATGTTATGTTTCAGTTTTGGAAAATGTGGCAGCCTGCATAAGCATTCCTTATCGACTATAATATATTATTTATCAATATAGGATTGTTTTTTTGTTCCTTTTATGTGTTTTATAAATACTGCATAGTGAAACTCATTCATATTAAGTGCTTTTATTGTCATTATTATTATTTCGTACCACCTCCACTTCTATTCCACCTTCACAGCTCAAATCTGACAGTGATTGAGTATTTGCCATTTCTACAACAAGACTTTTTAATAGTTTTCACTCACATCACCTCTATTGGTATTTTTGTAAGTCTGCCCAATACCCACCTTATTACCTTAGTGTTTTATATTCTGACCATTATAATGCTTATCTTTTTTCTGTTGTTTAGCATTTCTTGTTTTAAAATATACTCTAGATTGTAAATCATCATCATTCTTAACTGGAAATGATAAATAATCATAAAAAGCTAATTTATTCAACATTAGCTTATTGATATCGAATCCAGTATGGGGCATTAAGGTCACATTCATTCTAAAATGTGTGAATTAATGTTGTTACAGTAGGTGACACTTTACATTAGATGGAGGATGTTTTATTTTTTCATGTCTTTTGTGTTTTTGTTTCTCTTCTATACTAGTTTTGACCTGCAGTATCAGACTGTTTGTTCTGTATTTACTTTACAGTGGCTTTAACTCAGTCTTCGTATAATGGAACAGTGCACTTTCTGTTTTTTCAGGGTGAAGCAGGATTAAGTGGTCTACCGGGACGTGAGGGTTCTGAGGTAAATCCCACTATTCATGACCAATATAAATATAATATGCTGTCTCTATACTCACATAACTTGTCATTCATTCTATTTGAAGGGGAAACCAGGTTACAAAGGAGACGCGGTATGTTATTTGCATTAATGACAATGATAATATTTTATTTTGTTGAATGCAAGCCTGTTCAGTACTTGTCATATCTACACAGGGTGAGAGGGGCGAGTGTGGCCCTCCCGGAATCAAAGGAGACAGGGTACAACCTCACCGTTGACACTACTCATACTGAATGTTATGTCTCTAGTTTCATCACACATACTTACTGTACCTACTCTGTTGATCTCATGGCCTTCCTCTTCCCTCTGTGATGTGCTTCAGGGTCCTGAGGGTCCATCTGGAACAAGAGGACTTAGAGGTCTGCAGGTCAGTAATATTTATGTTTATAGAACTTATAGTTAACACATGCCAAAGACAGAAGAGATGATTTTAACTTAAGATGGAAGAACTGGGTTGAGACACACACATATCCTAATGTTTCTGTGTATTTCTTCATTAATGGCTGTATTGTATGTTCTTTCTGTCTCAGGGCATATCGGGACCACATGGAGACATGGGACCGGAGGGTCTTCAGGGAAAGCAGGTCAGCCTCTTTTTAACAACGTTTACTTACCTCATTGTGCACATCTGCTGTGACCTTTACATTTCCTTTTATGATTAGTTGAAACTAGAGGTGGGAGATTTACCACCCTGGTCTTTACAGTGCAGCACAGAGACGTGTTTGTCTCATAATAAACCCCTGTGTGAACACTTGGCAATGAGCCAAAGTCTTCCCCATCATTACTGTTATTCACCAGCTATCAGCAACAACAAAAAAATCACTACAGGTTCTCCTGATGTTCTCCTTGTATCCTGTTTCTAAATACAGACTAGGAAGTGCCTACAGCATTGTAAAGCTTCTCCAAAACGACCTGCAGTTAATAACATACAAAGAAAGTCAGTGTGTCTCACCGTGTGAAGACATGTAGGGAACATTTGCATAGATTAACAGGAGTCTTGGTGGTCCCATATATATAGTATAATTTGTATAGGCCTATATTGTTTCTAAAAAGATTCCAATAAGGCACGTCTTTTCACACATGCATTTTATGTATGTTTATTCAGAAAAAAAAGACAGAGAGACAAAGAGATTTATCAACAGTCATCACAATGAAAGAGCATGACAGGAGCGAGGGATGATAACTCTTAAGCAATCATTCAGGTTAAATTGGAATGTTTTGATATTTTATTCTGTTAAAACAAGATATATGTATGACACTACAGTTCATTATGTCAGGGTCTGATTTCTCTTTTTTGTTTTGATAAATGTTTCTTCAAGCCATAGCACATTTGGTAATTCATTAGAGCAGTTATTTGTTAATTTGAGACATTTCTAGAGCTCAAGTTTAGCTTTTATTTTACGCGAACACATATCTCACTTGCTACACAGAATATTTAAAGCATTATCTTCTATGATTGTCTGTTTTTATACAAACACCCTAGGTATTACTTTTCAGGGTTGTGTTTAAATAGAGAGGTTTGAATGTAAAAAGGAGATAATAAACTAATGGTTCAGGACTTTTGTCCTTTTGCTTTATTGATATAATCATCCAATGCGCACTGGAATTAATTGTTTTGTTTGTGATCACAGGGTGAACGTGGCCCAGTTGGCCCTCCAGGAATTCAGGGGGAAACCGGTATTGGACTTCCTGGGTCAAAAGTAAATTATGCTACCGGCTTCATATTTTCTTGTACTTTGTGATTTAGTTGAGTTTCTCTCATTAAATGAAGTTACTCTATAAATCTGCAGGGTGACATGGGATTCCAGGGCCGACCAGGTCCTTCCGGTCCCCATGGAGTGGGTGAATCCGGCCCTCCAGTAAGTTCAGAAGAAACAGTGCTATGACAACCATGTTTGCTTCAGTGGCAAATGTGATCTGTTGAGAAACCCCACGTTGCTACTTGAGCCCTGTTTGGGTGACATGTTGTACATTCTGGCTTTGTTTACAGGGACCTCAGGGACCACAAGGTGTTCAAGGAGAAAAAGGACCCCATGGCGAGGGTTTTCCAGGAACAAAGGTATTATTTCAAGTCTATCATTAGAGAACCCATCAAAAATAATAACCATTGTCCAGGTGAAAACTACAAGAGACCGTAATGTTTGCTAACGTACTCTATAGAGAAGACCAGAAAGTGACAGAGGATATTCTTTAAAACAAATGCCTTTGCACCTAAATAACATATGCGTGACAGGGTAAATAAATAAAAACAAGATATAATTTTATTTGAAAAATATTGATAAATGTTTAAGTATTGCAGAGAACTGTCTCAATACAAATGAACACATTTACATATGAGGATTTCAATCAAAGAGAGTAGAATTATAGAAAAGTAAAATAATTTAAATAATAGATCCACTAACCAGTAACATATAGCGAGTGTCTGTAGAGAATCCATCAGAGTCTCCATTTCCTCCAAATGTCTGCAGGAAAATTATGTTCATTTTTGTATAGAACTATGGAGTCCATTTGACATTATTACTAACTGATTTGGAAATCTATAATAAATCTTAATATTACGGCCCAAACATACAGTCTAGTTAAGTTGAAGATTATGTAAACGCCTCTCGGGGAGGAGCGTATTTATGTAGACGATTAAGTACGCTTTTATTTGTTAAAGGAAGCTCTTGGAAAATGAACGTTGGAAATGTCCTCAAGCAACAACACATCTGTTTTACCTGTGCCAGACATCCCAGATGTTGTAAATCCACTCTGCTCCACAAACACACGCACATACAAAGTTAACATGATCGGGATTTTTATGTCTGCATTTCATTACACTTGGTTGCTCAGGCTTCTCCCATCGGCGACCTCTTCCCTTCATGATTCACTGGCACTGGAAAGAGTTCATGCTGTCAAAGAAGTGCCATGAAGAAAAAAGCTGTTCCATTCTTTGTGCATACAATCATTTTGTATCAATCACAAGCGGATAACAGGAGCCAACATGCTTTTCTTCCGTTACTCTCGTTGCCGACAACATTGCAGTCTTGGCTGTGACCCAAATGCAATTGGCTGTGATATAACTGACAGAAGTAACCCCATCTTGTCCACAGGGGGATCGGGGGCTCACTGGACCGAGGGGGCCAAGAGGTCAGCAGGGTTTAGGAATCAAAGGAGAAAGGGTGGGTTCAACATTTATTTTACAAAAAGAATATATTGCAAAAACTCAATTAAGGCTCTGATTAAATCCATGAGTGTGCCCAAATGTCAAGATGGCTTCTTGTTTTGTTTTTAAAAAACATGCTAGATAGCGCTACTAGCGGTCAGGAACTCCACATGCTAACTTAAAGTTTTAAATCATCATCGACGAGTTTTCAGTCAAAAATAAATAGAACATTTATGTCTCTTCCAGGGTGACTTGGGACCTGCAGGAGTTGCAGGGCTAACAGGACTGACAGGAGCGGGCATACAGGGAGAGAAGGTTGGCAAAATCTTCATCTGTATTTTCACAATGCCACACTGACATATCAGGGCGTAGAGTTGTGGGACACTCTGCATCAAAAGCCCTCACATATTTGTTACTGCTCAGGGAATCGAGGGTCCGAGAGGTCCGCCAGGAGTCAGAGGACATCCGGGAGAAGGTTTACCTGGAACTAAGGTTTGTTAAAACACCTGCTGTATGAATATATCTACTGCAAATCAGCTGTATATGGGGTAAGGGTTTTAGGTATTTAAGATGGTTATAATATAGATATAACATCACATTCATAAAATTAAGATGTGTAGCCAAACAATGAACTGGGTCAACAACATACTAAACAAGTGAAGAAATTTGAAAATGTATTGAATTTTTCTAATTATTACTTTTGTCATCATGCAATTTCTATTTCTAGGGAGACCAAGGTTTACCGGGAGAGCAGGGAATCACAGGGGAGAGAGGGCTTGGTGAGCCTGGTACAAAGGTAAACAAGTTACTTTAGTTATGGTCTATGTTAACAAATGGGGAGTGCTAATCTGAATCCATCAAATACTACCATTCTGCGGTCACAGGGAGAGCCTGGGGCATCTGGTGTGGGTGGCCTGCCTGGTCTTCCAGGAGAGGATGGAGCTCCAGGGCAGAAGGTAAAGTACATTATGACGCCTCTGTGGAAAACTTCCACTTTGTTTACAATTAAAACATTATTTCCAGAATTATTGTCACAACTGAAGACGGCTGCTATGTCTCATCTACCTTCTCTCTCATAGGGGGAGGCCGGTTTACCTGGTTTAAGAGGTCCAGAAGGAGCACAAGGAATCGGCACACAAGGGGAGAAGGTGTGCTTTAGATGATATGTCTTTGCGTTGTTCAGAATTCATACAACAAGAGAGGTTAATCAGGTGAAGTGTGTTGTAATCCCTACCAGGGTGACCAGGGGCTGAGGGGCATCCGTGGGTTACATGGGCCTCCTGGGATTTCAGGACCCTCTGGACCAAAGGTAAGAGTCAATGAATCAAGTTGGCCTATTCTATTGCGATGTGATATTCTGTGATGAAGCAACCTCCTTCTATTTATGAAGCAACCATGAATATCTTGCTGTAAGGCATTGATGCTATACTAATCCAACATTTGAATAGAGACAAAAACAAGTTCTCTGCAGGTTGTTGGCAGCTCAAGTTAACTTAGGTCTCTTGCCAACTTTCACCTTTCAGGGTGAACGTGGGATACCAGGTCATCAGGGCGTGCCGGGACAGCCAGGACGTTCCATATCAGGTCCAAAGGTAAATATTAAGAACTCATCAAACTGTCTCTTAAACCATATCTTGGCACCGAGGTAGACAGGTAGCAGGCAGCCAGAAGAACTGCCAGGTAGAGTCTGGTGTGATGTAACACATCAAAACATTGTTGCCACCATTCAACACAATTCCTTTTTTTGTCCTGTTTCCAGGGCGACCTCGGTCCTCCTGGTCCCCATGGTCCTGTTGGAGAAACGGGCCATGGATTACCTGGTCCGAAGGTACTTCAACACTGTCATATTTTAGAACATGTACTCTCTTCATCTATATATCCTAATCTGACCCAGCATAATGTTGATCATCTCTAAATCATCATTAAATTTTGTTAAACCAGGGTGATCGTGGTCATCCGGGTTTGTTGGGTTCAGTTGGTCCAAAAGGCGAAGGCATCCCCGGCCCTATGGTTTGTACCATCAACATTTTATACATACTAAACTTCTTGTTACTCTCGTGCAAGCTGGCACGGTCTAAACTAATTTATGGACTTTTTTTTAGGGTCCTTCAGGCCTGCCAGGCTTACCGGGTGAGCCGGGCCCAGAAGGAGTCGGAATTCCTGGTTCCAAGGTTTGTGTCTCCATGTTTTTTGGTTTGTTTGCATGTGTTTTTTGGGGTACTTATTGTGCATTTAATAAACTTGTGTCTGTTTCAGGGTGATGTTGGCTTTAGAGGATTGCCAGGTTTGCCTGGCCCAACAGGAGAGGGCTTACAAGGACCACCTGTAAGAAAGATTAGCTAACAAACCTTTCAATCTAATTCTAATTCATATTCAAATCTGAATCGTAGTTAATAACGACAAGTGGTCTGACTACTTTCAAACATTTGTTTTAAGGGTGCTGTTGGGAGGTCAGGATCTCCTGGTCCAACTGGACCTCCAGGAGAGGGTATTCAAGGCCCAAAGGTAAATGTTACCACTATTTTAACAAGCTTTTCATGAGCAGGATTAATTCACATCTGTCCACAGCAGGTAAGAGTGAAGCAACATGATTTAATTACATGTTACGGAATTTCCTAACAAACTAGCTGCAGGACAAGAACAATAATTTATGATCTACCGAGTGTGGAAAGCTCCCGTACTGTAAAATTCAATAAATCTAAGATCTAATTTCAGGGTGAGCCAGGATCTCAAGGTTTGACTGGGCCTAGAGGGCCTGAAGGAAATGGATTTCCTGGGGCTAAGGTGACGGATCTACGTGTATTCCTGTAAACATTTTATTGATGATCTGATGGTCTCTGACTGGTGAATGACGATTGCCTTGTTGCAGGGTGATCGTGGAACACAGGGTGAGAGGGGATTGAAAGGAGTAAAAGGAGACATGGGAGATCATGGAGTTTCTGGTGAAGCAGTAAGCCAAAGAGATCTTATTCCTCACTTCCTCAAATACATAACTGACAATGTTATGAATGACGCTAACTGTAATATTGTTTGAAATGTTCTCCAATCCCAGGGAAGGCCTGGAACAAAAGGAGAGCAAGGCCTCACAGTAAGTTCATTTATTCAGTTAATGCTTAAATAAATTATAGTGATTTTGTACTAAAGTAATTATTCCTTTATTTTTCAGAGAGAAGACATTATTAAGCTGATCAAAGAAATCTGTGGTAAGACTACAAGTCTGGTTAACCATGAATAAGTAGCTGGTATCTAAAGGGAAAGCATATGGCAATGTAATGTGCAATGAGATCTGATATATCTATTCACAGAGTTACTTTGAAATGACAAGTGGCATGAATTTAGAGCCAAATCTGAAAAACTATGTTTTATTGGCAAATATTATTGGTTCAGATTCTGATATATATTACCAATAATAGATGGGCATGTGGTAAAACATGTTAAAACATATTCTAAACTTAATATTTGCCCATTGACCCATCCAGCATCCATGAAGCAACATCAGTTGTTTTTTTCTGTTCGCTCCGTTTTGGTCTCTACCAACTCTGGAGAAAAACATAATGAGTAGCTAAAGAGGTGCTTTAGCCACTAAATGTTTCTGTCTGATGCTTATGTCTATAGTAGGGGTTTTTAAAGTTTTTTTTAATTGAAAACAGCTGTTGCTGTAGCTGGAAACAATGATAGTGGTAAGGGCAAACCAAAAAATCTGCCAGCGCTAAAATAAATAAAAAAATGACCTGAAAGATGCTAAAAGACTCCATGGAGCTGAGGGGAGCTGCTCTAAGGGTTCATCATTGCGAGCTACTCCACTTATTTTTTCAACAGCTAAACCACAGCGTAGGGCAGCAGTGACAGTATTCCATTACTTTCAGGATGTGGTGTCAAGTGCAAAGAAAGGCCGATGGAACTTGTGTTCGTCATCGACAGCTCAGAGAGTGTCGGCCCCGAGAACTTTGAAATCATCAAAGACTTTGTCACCCGGTTGGTCGACCGGACCACAGTTGGACGCAACGCCACCAGGATCGGACTTGTCCTGTACAGTCTGGATGTCCAACTGGAGTTCAACCTGGTCCGCTACATGAACAAACAAGACGTCAAGCAGGCGATCAGAAAGATGACTTACATGGGCGAGGGTACCTACACTGGCACCGCCATCAGGAAGGCGACACAGGAGGCTTTCTTCGGCTCTCGGTCTGGCGTAAGGAAAGTGGCCGTCGTCATCACCGACGGTCAAACCGACAAGCGAGAGCCTGTCAAACTTGACATAGCTGTGAGGGAAGCTCACGCTGCAAATATTGAGATGTACGCCCTGGGGATCGTCAACTCCTCTGATCCTACACAGACTGAGTTCCTGCGAGAACTCAACCTCATTGCCTCTGACCCCGACAGCGAACACATGTACCTTATAGATGACTTCAATACTCTACCAGGTGATAATCAGAGTCAGATGTTCCAAATGTCATGTATTATAGCAATCATTTCAGCTGAGAGGTTGTTAAGTGTCTAACTGATTTCAAAATGTATTTTTTCAGCACTGGAGTCTAATCTCATCAGCCAATTCTGTGAAGATGAGAACGGTGCCCTCATTTACAATCGCATCACAAATGGACACCGGAACAGCAACAATGGGCATGGTATTAATGGAAACAATGGACATGGAGAGAATACCAATGTTCATAATGGCTATGGCAATAATGGTTATGGTTATGGAAACAATGGACATGTGAACACGGAAAATGTTCTCCAAGAAGAAATCCAAAATCAGAGACGTACGAACACCCGAGGCCGTGGAGACACTTTCACACTGCCCATCAGTGCTGATCCTCTTCCTGTTCAGGTCTGAAGATCCGTCTTGCGCGGTTTTAATGGACTTGTCATTGTCGGTTCATCACAGCACTGACACATGTTTTATGTCGTTGGCTTACTCCAGGTGGTGGAAGACGACGAAGGGGAAGATTTAGACTTAAGAGCCCAATCGAGGGGTGGTAACACTGTAGCCGCTGTAACTGTAGTTAAAACAGCATCTCTATCACCTGTGAAAGAAAGCTCCAACTCCAATGACGCCGTCCTATCGTCCACGACGTCCATTTTCACATCTGAAACATCCGTGTCAACCCTGGGCTCCGTCTCATCTTTAAACTATAATCAGTTGCAGCCCGTGGTGAATCCGGTCCTGCCCGAAGGTAAGTACTGCACTCCGTTGACGTTTCAGTCAGAAAAGCATAGATGTTTTTAGTTAAATGATGGCTGAATTATAATTAGCTGGTTTCTGGTGTTGTGCATGCCGACTCACTGTCAGTTTACTAGGATACTTAAATAGTAAGAGCCAAAAATGACCTCCTCTCATTGAGTTCATAAACATTCTTAGGAACAAGCACATCTCACACACTATTTCTTCTTTAGAGGCCACAGTTCTTGATCCCCGCTGTAACCTCAGCTTGGACCAAGGCACCTGCCGGAACTACAGCATCCACTGGTACTATGACAAGCAGGCCAACGCCTGTGCACAGTTTTGGTACGGAGGCTGCGCCGGAAATGACAACCGTTACGATACAGAGGCTGAATGCAAGAAAACTTGCGTTCTATTTAGAACAGGTAACTTTTTATGGATTTTTAACAGCAAATGCGCACTTTCACTAATGATTTTTATCGTCTGAATATTGTTCTCTATTGTCTCCAGCAGGATAAAGGGAGAAGAAGCTGTCAGAAAGTAGACCTTACTACTCTATGATCTGCTGTTTGTTATTTTAATGTGATGCAATCTGTGAGCTGGGTTCAAAAAATTATTTCATGCACTTTTCTTACAATTTTGTTCACACACAAAAATACATTTTTAATAGCAAGACAGTACAAAAAAGTCATGACCAGTCTAAACCCTGAAAAACTGTTGAAAGACAAGTTGCTGTTTCAACCCAATGAATGACTGACTGACTTAATTAAGATGAACTTCTACAAAAACAGACTTTATTACCTCAAGATTGTATTGTGCTTGACAAACGACAAGAAACCTATATTAAGGTTTTGGTTGTCCTGGCTTTCAAATAATAAACTCAGAAATGTTATTACAATTTAAAATGTACCTGCATTGTTATACCTCTCTGAGCCATGTGCTTTTCATACATTGTGTTGATATTATTTACTGAAATATGCTGAGTATTTTTGTGCGCATTGTGTTTTTCTGTTATTACAATGTGTTCATTTAGGTTATAACTGGCAGCTGTGTTAGAGGGATGCTTATGTCTGGTTGAGGCTCTCAGCAATCCATCCACTAAAGTCCTGTCTATTTTGGCAGTATGTGTATGTCTGAATAAATGTTTTACATGCTTTTTTATATAATACAGTGTAAAAGGATGGTGTTTGCCTGTTTATTTTTAATTACTACTTCTTATATTTCTCTGTCCATATCTTTTGAACATCTTAATTTGTGAGACTTTCAAGTACACCTGCCTTTAATAGGGCATAATTAGTTTGCATGACTTGGAGTTTTATACTCTACAGTCATGTTGGGTGGAAGTCAGCTTACTTTTATAGGGCAGATGTTTCACAAAGCCACAGCCAGTCTCCATATATTAAAGGTCACACACATGCCTCTTTTTAATATACACGTTCTGCCCCTCTGTAACAGCTAGGGGCTCTGAAACTATAATTAGCTGGCCTTTTTCTCACAGCAGACTTTTTGACATGTCACAGTAGGAAAACCACATATGCACAAAATCAAATTAACGAGGACGGAATTCCATTTAGCTTTCCTGTGATGAGTTATACAAATGCCTGCTGTGAAAAAGGCATATTGGCAAGACTATTAAATTTAAAAAGACAATAATAATAAATAAATAAATAAATGTAATTGATTGATATATTTAGCGTTTTAACTTGTTCACTGACTGAAGAGCAAATTATGTTTCCATATAACGCTATATTAGTAATATTACATCGCACGTTGGGAACTGGTCTACAATATTGTCCTTTTTGCTCGCCGTCTGTTGCCACGGTGATTATGACGCTGCAGCGGCGCTGATTCAGATTAGCCAGGCTAACAAATAGGTAGCGAAGCAACTCTAGTTGGCTCATAAACGTTACTAAAGTTAACCAACGGGCGCTATTACCTGCTGCCATGTCATCTGCTTTAGACGCTCTCTGGGAGGACAGAGACGTTAGATTCGACATAACAGCACAGTAAGTTACTTCACGGAAATAGTTTGGAATCATTTCACTACCGTGTAAACTAGCTAGCTAGCTAGCTAGCTCGTTTACGCTAATCGGCTAACCAAATGTAACGTCAGATCCTGAATTTTCAGGTTGCGAGGTTTCCACCAGATAGTTAGTGTTAAGGTTTTAATTCTGTCGTTTAACGGTAACGAATATGAAATATGAAGGTGAAGTTTGTTTGATTAATAGACCAACGTTATCGTAGTACTAGCATGATTGTTATTAGCTGTCATAGAAGACAGGGTTAATCCGGGACAACTGTCACTGATCAATCTGGCAACCCATCCTGCACACAGGCAGATGAAAACCCGCCCAGGAGAAGCGCTGATAGACTGCTTGGACTCCATAGAAGACACGAAGGGAAACAATGGAGACCGAGGTATTTACACTCGCTATGGAGCTACTGGGGGATCTGGGCAACCTTGTCTCTGCTCACCTAATCTGTGGGAATGTCCACTTGTTTGCAGGACGACTGCTGGTAACAAACCTGAGAATCATTTGGCATTCTTTGGCCCTGCCAAGAGTCAATTTGTGTGAGTACAACTCCGTGATTAAATGCATTTATTCAGGGTAATGTTTGACTGATTTCTGCCCTCTCTTGGAAATGCGTGGTATTAAATAACCTTATTACAAGGTGTATATGGAAATCAAGGATTTAAACAGTTTTTATTGTGTTTAATAACGTGTGTTTAATACCCTCCATTTAGTTCTCATGTTTGCTTTCTTGTGAAAGCCACCATCGCCACCAATTTCAGAATAATCCAATTTTCAGAATAATCTAATGGAAAATAGGCTTTGGCCATTTGGTGAGATGAAATGAATGATTTTAAAGTGTTTCAATGAATGACCACTACAAGTAAGTAATATTGAGTGCTTAAGATAATATTGAAAAGCATGCAGAGGAAAACAATAAGAAACAAACTATTAAAACATAAGATATCAGAGATTTGAGTGTGGTTTCTAAAGGCTCCTACTTTAAGAACCCAAGGGTGAAACCTTAAGAAAAATCTTGCCAATGCTAAATGCAAATCTGCCTGTTGTTTTTTCCAGCTGTGGGTTACAACTCCATAATTAACATCACAACAAGGACAGCTAACTCAGTAAGTAAACATTTGTTTTATTTGTTTATTAACTATTAAGTGTGTAGGTTCATGTCCAGAGTAATCTAATCTACACAAGGTCAAAGCTAATAGCAGCAACATTGTTTTCGACGTGCTATTGAAGTGAATAATAAATGAATTAATGAAATGCTGTTTTCCAGAAACTGAGAGGTCAAACCGAAGCGCTCTACATCTTGACAAAGTCCAACAACACAAGATTTGAGTTCATTTTCACCAATGTGGTCCCAGGAAGTCCACGGCTCTTTACTTCCGTTATTGCTGTCCACAGGTAAAACGATGTGCTGATGTGATCATTTTTCTGACTGCATTTTATATCAAATGTATGTCTTAATAAATACTTTTTTTGTTACAGGGCCTATGAGACATCTAAAATGTACAGGGACCTGAAATTGCGAGCTGCTCTCATTCAAAATAAGCAGCTGAGACTCTTGCCCCGGGAGCAAGTGTATGATAAAATTAATGGAGTTTGGAATTTATCCAGTGATCAGGTACGGGTTTTAAATGTGTCTGCTAACAATGTTTTCTCTCTTCAACAATTAAACTGAGTTCCTTTCCTTCCTTTTAGGGAAACCTCGGAACCTTCTTCATCACCAACGTTCGGATCGTGTGGCACGCCAATATGAACGAGAGCTTCAACGTCAGCATTCCTTACCTTCAGATTGTAAGTTACACACTACACAACATAACCTATCCAGGCCTCACTCTCCACCTGACTGGTCAAGTAAACGGGGAAAAATGAGCGTACCGTTCTGTAATGCAAATAGAGTATATTTGCCGTTTGATCGCTTCTAATAAACAGCATTCTGTTTTCATTTTTCATAATTTGTGGATTAAAAAGATTTCTCACAAATCATACAACACTGCAATACCGTTATATAGATAATATTATCTATATTAGCCTTGTACATGAGCTGCTACTGATCGTCTTGTGTGTTTTGTTTGTTTATTCGCCCCCAGTGGTCTATCAGAATAAGAGACTCAAAGTTTGGCTTGGCTTTGGTGATAGAGAGTTCACGCCAGGTAAAAATGTTTTTCTTCTTCTACAGTTTGAGCCACATTCATCTGAACTGACCACAATGTAATTATTTCATATGTTGTAACAGTCTGAGTGCGTGTAAAATACTCACATGTACTTTGGTTTGCAGAGTGGTGGCTATGTGCTGGGCTTTAAGATTGACCCTGTGGATAAGCTTCAAGACGCACTTAAGGAAATCAACTCGTTGCATAAAGTGTACTCGGCCAACCCCATCTTCGGAGTGGACTATGAAATGGAAGAAAAGGTAAGTAATATTATCATGAATTATACTGAACCCCTCGACAGTATGACATTAAAACATGTCTGAAAGGGTAAACCGTTCCTATATCAAATACTCTACATGTCCATGTTTGAATTAGTTTGTCAGTTTTTAAAACCTTCATTGTAATAATTGTTTTGCATACTCCTTTGTCCTAATCATGATTCCAGCCCCAGCCACTGGAAGAGCTGACGGTGGATCAGCCCCCTGATGACGTGGAAATTGAGCCCGATGACCAGACCGACGCTTTCACTGTGAGTTACACTCGTCGCTCCTCTGGGAGTCAGTGGTTTAGTTTTCAGACCCTCAGAATAGCTGCCAGTTAATGCCCTTCAGCATAATGAACAAACATGACTTCATGTTGCCTAGTGCTCCTGTTTGTACGGAGTGATGCTCATCAGACAACAATAACCTCTTATCACAGACGGCACGTCCCAGTTTCATCTTATTAAATGTGTAAAATGTGTGTTTGTTTGCCCACAGGCTTACTTTGCTGATGGAAATAAGGTAATCTCACAATTACCTTTCTCATCAATTTAAACAAATGTGGTACAGCATGTTGTGTTATAACTCTTTCCATTTCTTTAATGTGTTCTACAGCAAATAGACCGTGAGCCAGTTCTCTCTGAGGAGCTGGGCCTCGCCGTGGAGAAGCTGAAAGATGGCTTCACACTTCAGGGACTGTGGGAAGTTATGGGCTGAAAGAATATGAAACATATGTATTTATTTATAGAGGTCAGGTTAAAAGTTGTACAGTTTATGCATAGGTATTTTATATGATTACACATAGGACCTATTTATTTTGAGGATATTTGTATAAAACATTTTTCTTGTAATGTGAAATATGATGCAGTTTGTATTGTTTTAAAGTTAATAAATATATTTAGAAAGATGCAGTAGGTTTGTACTGTATCTCACACACAATGGAAGTTGCAGGTGGAAAGAACACAATGATCTCGGGCTAAATTCATCACTAACAGTAGCTGAAGTATTTCAAAAATCTGAAGAGATGACAAACTGTCACCTCGCGTGGCGGCAGCTGTTCCCTGACCCCGTCTTCCCCTTAGATAACGACCCCGTGAACGTGTCACAGTGAAAAACTGACTCACGCTGCAATGAAATACTATCAGTGAGTTGTGACTCATTTCATATGGAGATGTTTCTAGAATACTCGATTATAGTCGATGCCAGCCATATCTGTCACAAACAATGCTGGAACAAAAAGCCCCGGCATTGTGTTAAAGTTGATCTGTTTTTTCTTGTTAATATATTTCCTCGTGTCAGACAGACATCAAATAAAAAGATCATCGGTTATTCCTGTGGCCGTACAACAATGTTGTTACTAATCACTAGGGTGACAAGGCTCCACAGTTGTTTTTACTCCATGACAGCTGTGTGAGCTCTCTGGGTCGGCCAACCTGAATTCTTCATGGATGGGGTGGCTGGCTATATTTAGAGGGGGCAAGTTATATTGAAGTGGTCTCAGACCTGGCTGCCTATAGTTCTCTGTCTTCACCAGCCAGGACGGTCTGTCGCCGAAACGCACTCCATCCACTTCCTGTCCTACAAGAATGGATCCCCTGAGCATGAGGGAAGACCTCCGCCTGTTCCAGAGCACTCTGCTGCAGGACGGACTCAAAGAGCTCCTGAATGAGAATAAGTTGATCGACTGTGTCCTAAAGGTGGGAGACAGGCGCATCCCCTGCCATCGGCTCATAATGGCGGCCTGCAGTCCTTATTTCCGGGAGCTGTCCTTCTCGCACGACGGCAAGGAAGTGGATACAATGGAGGTGGTTCTGGAGAACATGGATCCCAATGTTATGGAGCAGATTGTGAATTACATGTACTCCGCCGATATCGACATCAACGACGACAACGTGCAGGACATTCTGACCGCCGCCAACCGCTTCCAGATCCCCTCGGTGTTCACGGTCTGTGTGAACTATCTTCAGAAGAGGCTGTCGAAGAAAAACTGCCTCGCCGTCTACAGGCTGGGACTGATGCTGAACAGCACCAGACTGGCAATAGCGGCCCGGGATCACATCGCAGATCGCTTTGAGACCATAGCCAAGGACGAGGAATTCTTGGAGCTCGCGGCACCAGAACTCTTTGCCATTATTGGTGCGGATGTATTGAATGTGGAGAAAGAGGAGGTGGTGTTTGAGACCCTCATGAGGTGGATCAGAAAAGACAAAGAGAAGCGCGCCAAATCCTTAGGAGAGGCCTTTGAGTGCATTCGTTTCCGCTTACTGCCGGAGAAGTACCTCAAGGAGAAGGTAGAGAAGGATGACCTCATTAAGGCTGATCCCGAGCTCCTCAAAAAAATCAAAGTCATAAAGGAGGCCTTTGCGGGGAAGCTGCCCGAAATCAAGAAGGGACCAGATGGTGAAGATGAAGGAGAAAAGGGGAAGCTGCCTGGCTTCCTGAACGATAACCGCAGATACGGCATGCACGCCAAAGACATGGTTCTGATGATCAATGACACGGCCAGCGTGGCCTACGACACCCAGGAGAACGAGTGTTTTCTCGTCACCATGGCGGAGCAGATCCCCCGAAACCACGTCAGTGTGGTATCGAAGAGCAACCTCCTGTATGTGATGGGGGGGCTGTTTGTAGACGAGGAGGACCCAGAAAACCCCCTGCAGTGTTACTTCTACCAGGTATTGAAATTCAATACACGTTGTAGTCCTGGAAACAATAAAACCCCCCAATGTTGTTCTTCAAAATATCTTCAAATGTGTCTTTCAGTTGGACAGTCTCACCTCTGAGTGGATGGCTCTGCCCCCCATGCCCTCCCCCAGGTGTTTGTTTGCCGTGGGGGAATGTGACAACCTCCTCTTTGCCGTCGCAGGAAAGGATTTACAGTCGAATGAGTCTCATGACACCGTTTGGTGCTATGACGTTGAGTAAGTTCATTACACCAACCATTTTGGATAAGCTCATTGAAGACACATATATTTACTGTTAGAATATTGTTATAATACTTGGCTTTCTTTAGAAAAATGAAGTGGACTCAAACAAAGAAACTACCCATGACCATCCACGGCCACTGTGTGGTCACTGAGAACGGCCTGGTGTACTGCATCGGAGGCAAAACGGATGACAAGTAAGACTGAAATGCCAAATCATTTTATATTATATAAATTTAATTTCCGCATGACATTAACCCTTCTGTCTCTCCGGTAAAGCAAAGCAACCAACAAGATGTTTGCATACAACCACAAGAGGTCGGAGTGGAAGGAGGTGGCTTCCATGAAGGAGCCCAGATCCATGTTCGGGGCAGTTATCCATAAAGGGAAGATTGTTGTCGCTGGGGGAGTCAATGAGGAAGGCCTCACAGCTGCATGTGAATCCTACGACTTTGGAACCAACAAGTATGTTTTATTATTACAAACAGAATATTCAGAAAATGTTGATTTTTTTCTATTTTTTCTGCTTTAAATCAATGGTATCCCCATCATTGTTGTGAGCAGTTTAACCAAAGCCTTGCCTTGCTGCAGGTGGTCCCCCTTCACAGAGTTGCCCCAGGAGAGGAGCTCAGTGAACCTGGTGAGCTGCGCGGGGCAGTTGTACTCCGTCGGAGGCTTCGCCATGGTGGCGAACGAGGACAAGGAGTGTGCACCCGGGGAAATCGTTGACATTTGGCAGTACGTGTTTGATTTTGTTGGACTGTATTTGTGTTTTTTCTTCTTTTAGCTCTCACCAATAGTGCATTATAATGTTTTTACTGTCTCTGCCAGGTATGAAGAAGACAAGAAACAGTGGACTGGCATCATCAGAGAGATGCGTTATGCAGCCGGTGCTTCCTGTGTGTCCATGCGTCTGAATGCAGCAAGAATGCCCAAACTGTAGTCCAGGGACATCCGAGGCACTTTCACTTTACTGCTGTAGGCCCATGCTGTCATTAACTGGGTGGTTATCATCTTTTAACACATCACATGTCCCCTTTGCCTGTTCTGTGTGGTTCAATGAACTGTTAAAAGGTTTGAGTAGAAAGTCATGTTTTCTTCCGTTTATCTGGAATCTACTACTACCATATGTACCTTGTGACTCTTCTGTATTAAATATTATCTCTCATAGACTCACTGTCTGTTGGACATTTTAGATATTTTTGTTTTCATCACTTTAAACACAGGTCAGAAGATATGGACATGATCATGATTAATATCATTCATAAACACTGAATTTAAACAGAATTGATGAAAGACCTTACATACGTCACACGTGTAAGGCATAAAGTCTGCTGGTGTTCATGTTCAAAAGCTCTATAATGGCAGCGTGAATGTGTGCTTCAGTATTTTAAACCTGCCCACTTCCTTCACAGCAGCACGTCATTTGCAAGCAAAATGCATGATCGCCAAAACATTTAAAAATGTCAGTTGTTAAGCAACATTGACACCCCCCATTAATGTTAGATATTAATTTATAAAAAACATAGTGAAGCATTATTATTTTTTATTTAAAATACTTACTTTAATACAAAAGCACATAATACACAATCTCACTTAACATGAATGAGGTAGATTCATGTCTAAAAGTAAGGAGCACTTGTAAGGAGCACAGTCAAAGCGTCAAATGCAACATTACTTCCATTCTTCAATAAATAAGGCCTTCAAGAGGAAAGCTCTCTAAATATGTTCTTCTTTAGATATTCCTTCCAGGCTTCTGGTGTTGAAAGCTCCATGGAGTTCCATTCAAAGTGAGGGATCTGTTAAAAAAAGAACACGTTGAAGAGACATTGTATGATTCAGTGTAAGAGATGACACTTTAAATGGCATCCTCTCACCTGAACCACGCGGTATCCCAGGATTTCAAGGTGTCTTTTCCTCATCAGCGCTTCACCTTTTATATGGTGAGAGTTCTTGCAGAAGGACTTGGAATCAAGGAAGTCCACCGCAACTCTGAGTGAAAAGTAAGGTGGTCTGAGTTATGTATTCATGTTTATTATTCAGGTTGCGTGTGTTTTTAATGCGTCCCTACCGCTGGGCTCCAGGTGGCAGCTCATCCCTGTTGTTCTCCACTGAGTTGGTCCCCCAGTGAACCTTCCCTCTGTCTGAGATCTGCAGCGTGCTGGTCTCACTGTAGGCCAGCGGCTGCAGCCGTTTGTCCAGTATGCATTCAAAGTCTGAAAGGGGAAAAAAACAAGGTCACTGACGCTCACATAGTTTTTATTTTTTCACTGAATTGAAATCTATAATGCACCTTCAGGAATTGTCTTTAAGGAGTTATTAATCATACATTTAATGTAGGAGTTTCTCTTTTCATCAGGCGTTTTAACCTTTTGATACAGAGCTGGAACCTTTTTCCAAAATCACTCACCTACGGTGTAAAAATATGGAGTGACGACTGCAACCCGGACATACTTAATGCCCCCGAGGATTTCCCCCAGCATTTTGTGGATTTGCTGTTGCACAGGAGTGACTACGCCATTCCCTGTAAAAACATATTCACAGTATAGATTTAATTTTAGAACTGATCTTAATAATAATAATAAATAATAATTTCTTGATGCATCTTTTGACCTCTCTTTTGCAGCTGCTGGCAGTAGCGCTCGTGAAACCACGGCACCTGGAACTCGGGACACTCGAGACACACGGCTCGGTTGAGCTCCATGAGGCGCATTCTGGTCCGCTTGTTGAGGGCGTCAGGTAGAGCTGGAAGGGGAGAGGACGCCGGTTACATTAGTTCTATCGATGCAGTAACATCTTAGACACAAGCAAATTGTGGACATACTTTCCAGTTGGGCATCCAGCTTCCCTAGAAAGTCTATACTGAAGATTTCTCGGACCAGTTCCTCAGGGAAACAGTCGGCCACGGACAAAGTGTATGTCAGGAGAACCAGCAGGTGTGGGTCAAAGGAGCCTACAAACACAGAAGATAATGTAAGATTAAAATGAAAAAGGTCAACAAATGTGCCACCTGACTGACTTACTGATATGAGCAGTGGAGCGCTGAATACAGACATCGAGCAACTCGTCCGCTTGTGCTGGATCGTAATTCAAGATGGAAAACGGGAGCAGGATGGCGTACGTTACCGAGTGGTGAATCTGAAATATGACACAGGAAAAGTACAGTTAATGTATTTAATTATTCCAGGTCTAACATGCTGTGATGTCTCTTAGGGCACCTTGTCAATGTCTTTAATGGCCACACTGGCGATGCGGTCCATCAGGGGAGGGCAGAGGTGATTTATTCGGGTTAAGAAGAGGGCCAACTCCGGCACATTGGTGCAGTTTATCTGGTCCATCATCCTCTTCAGCGTGACCATGGTCTCCTCCAGCAGCATTTCCTCAAACCACTCCCCCGATATGTACTTGAGCTCCTCCAGCAGGAGGTCCAGCCGATCGGCCGTCTGCAGCCTCTCGTGCCCGCAGCGGTTCAGGACCTGCAGCAGGCGGGCGTACTTGCTGGGAGCGCTGTGGCGGTAGGAGCGGTCGTTGCGCACCAACTTGGCGATGGCGTGAGAGATGGTGTTGAGGTCGTTGAGATTGCACTGGGTGACCACGGCGTCCACGCGCGCGACCACGCCGTCGTCGAGCCGCGGGGAGGGCAGCATGGACAGGACGCGGGTCAGCATGGTCACTTCGTAGGGGAAGACGCTGCGCTGCAAGAAGCTGCAGGATCAGGTGCAAAAGGTCGGCGTTTGATTCAATCAAAGTGTGAAGCAAAAGGTCACCCTGGATTAAAATAAGTACTCACTTGACCAAAATGTTTCTGAGTTTAGTGAAGAGTTCGGGGTTCTGGTACTGCAACAGAAAAAGGGCTTGCGTGATTCTGGCCGCCTCCACTGGCTTGTAGACGTGAAGATTCCTTTGGATTACCGATGCAATTCTGGAAAATAATTTAGAAATATATAGTACGTTTTATGTAATTTCACATAAACGTATAACATTATAATGGTTACGGTATTTTAAAATTAAAAAATAAACTATGGAATGGAGACACCAATTTTATGTGAATGGACCTGGTGGCGAGAAAATACTGTTTAAGGTCAAGAATTAATTTGCAATCTCAGTCCAATCGAACAGCACGCACAAAACATCCTTACAGTGCTCAGAAAAACGGAAATCTACAATTTAAAGATGACTTCATCTGTCGAGGAAGATCATGTGACACAATCCCAAGCCAGAGCAGGCTCCACTTCTTACGCTATGTGTTGCAATACGGCAGCGATATGAACTCACTTGTTCAGTAAGCTTAGATTCCTGCTCTGAATCTCTTCTAGAGCTTCAGCAACTGCCAGAGCCTGGTTTGCATTGAGCTCGTCGGCCAACAGGAGGGCAGTGTTCTGCAGCCTGAGAGGAAGGGAAAACACATGAGAGACATGTGACACCCGAGAACTTCTGTAAAGATCTCTGCTTGTAAAAAACGCTCCGCTAGTACGAACCCATCTCTGATCTCCTCACTGGCCATCGGAGCCAGAGCGACAAACAGCTTGGTGAAGGAGAAAGGATCGGTGCTTGAATCGATCAGCTCCATCAGTCGTTGTTTGACAGCCAGCCTGAAGTCACAGTTGTTGAACTGCAGCGACTGAAACAGCCCCATGATGATGCTGATATTCCCCGCGTCGAGTCTGGGGATGTTGCACAAGATGATCTTGTTGCACTTCTCCAGCAGCGGCCGGTTACTGTGCTTGATGTTGCGTAGGAACTGCACCACTCTCCGCGGGTTGTTATAATTCGAGGGATCCATGGTGTCCAGGAGAAGGTCTGCCCTGCTAATGAGGGCGTCCCGCAGCCGGGGAGAGACCAGCGACGACATGCTGATCATCAGTGTGGTAAGAATCCTGGGAAACATGGCCAGAGAATCAATACACAATATGAGGTTCTTTAATTTGATTTAAATATTTGCCATTTGATTGTATCGCTCTCCTGACTGACCTGGCATCATCAATGGAAGACAACCTCTGATCCACAATACTGGTGATGTGGCCCATTAGGGGACTGTGTTGAAGGTGCTGATCACTTAAGCAGATGGCAAACTTGGACAGGGATCCCATTGGAAATCTGCAAAAGGTCACATTTGTGTAACATCTCATTAAATTTAAATAGTTTGCAACCTGCCATCCCATCACATGTACACAACAATGTGATGTATTCATACCTGTCTATTCTGAGCCATGCCTCTGAAACTAACTGCTGCACAAGGGAGTCGTGTGGATCCACATTCAGCCTAAAAGATGGACAATAACACAGTGTGTTATCATTACAATATTACAATTCAAACACAGAACACTGGTTGTGTCTAAAGCTTAATGTACCTGAGGAAACTGTAAAGCGTGTCCACCAACATAAGGTCATTCATAAGAGCAATTTTGTTCTCCGCCAAAACGCGGAGAGTCAGGAACTGCGGGTGGCTCTTGATGAGCTCCACAGTCCTGAGCATCTGTGGCTTCTCCTTCTGGAAGCTCCACAGCATCCCGACCGCCCAGCTGACATGGTTCACCGTGAGCTTGGCCTTGTTCTTGCCCACCACCTCGAACACCTGGTCTTCGGCAGAGCAGACCCTCAGCTGCTCCAGGACCTGGTCTCCGTTCACTACCCTACCGTGAAGGCACCTCCGAAGGAAGGGGTTCACACACCGGAGCCGGAACATCACCACAGACCAAAGCTCACATCAGTCATAAACTGGAGTCTTCATTGGACTGAACCAAGCCGAGATCACACCCACAAAACTACAGTCTGGGGGGGGCAGCATGTGTTAGGTGCTCCTTCAGGGACCTGTATCACACACACACACACACACACACACACACACACACACACACACACACACGCACACACGCACACACACACGCACACACGCACACACACACACACACAGAGAAAAGAAAGAAAAACATTATGTTGACATGTGTCACCATGTCACACACAAACAGTGCGGTGATGTTCAGTGTGACATGCTGACCTGAAGTTCAGACGGTTTCATCTCGCAGACAGCCCCATCCTGGTGTTTTCATGTATGACTTTACTATGTCCAAGTCTGTCAGTGCGACATTCACGTGCATGGAGAAACAAACACCTAAAATCCCAGACCACGTTAAGGTTATTACCAGTTCCGCCGCGGTTCTTTGCTATATTACTGTAGATTGTAGAGGACCAAACTCTATATATCCAACAGGAATTAGAACAGGACGTAAGAACCGTTTATTCAAAGTCAGCGTGTGTGCTATTACTGCTTCACTTCCGTAGCTAGTGACGTCGTGAAAGCCCTAGATTTTTGCAACCCTGGGTTTTGCCTTTCAGGTAGCGGGCAAACAGTCGGAAGGAGAGCTACATTGGTACGCAGGGTTGTCCCATTTCACTAGCTACTTTGTTTTAATAAACATACGATAAGCACCGCAATGCATCGCTAATAAGAAGGAAATGCGTACAGTGGGTGGTTAGCAGCCCCTGCGTAAGTTCTACCTGACAGTCCAATTTCAGGGCATACAAAACCTACGCTTCCCCAGCTTCTTGCCCGGCCGCGTTCACTGGCGCACGATTCTTGAAAATGCATTGACGTTCCTGCCGCGCCATCTTTAGAAAACATTCAAGCCAACCACTGAATGAAAGTTAATTTTCGTCGTTCGTGAGAGCTACTCGCTGCATGGAGTGAAGCCGTTTCGTTTCCAGGTATTGTTATTTCGCATCACCCGCATCTTACGCCATATATGCGTGTAGTTAATGTGTCGAAATGTTTAACGACGTACGTCATGAAGAAGAACCCTCTCTACATGTTGTCTGGCTGATGCTAGGTGGACTTGCTAATGCTAATAACGGGGCCTGCCGTTAGGGTGACCGTGTGTGTGTATTTGTGTGTACTGTTACGTGAAACCACAACGATGGTATCCGTATTGTTGTGTGTTTGCGTGAGCGGGAGGATTTTATTTCTTCGACAGTTTCTTTTCGCAATCGAAATCAAAGTGAGACGTAACAACGCGATGCTAATTAGCTAACCTAGCTTCTGATAAAAAAAAAAAACAGAACTAACGTTAGCTTGATTCAGTTAATAATCCAGCTGCAGTCGTGGCATTAACGGTGTCGGCAACGTCTATGTGGTTTATTTTAGATTTTGTACGATATTTATTATTGTTTTCATTAGCATTTAAGCGACTCGTTCTTCTGGCCAAACTCGGCAGGTGTGCAGGGGGGTTTCTATCTAACAGCCACTCATCTTTGTGTTCTTCAGGTGTTTGATCAGCAGAGGCGATCATGGGGATCAAAGTTCAGCGCGCTCGGTGCTTCCTTGACATCGGCATCAGTAATGTACTCGGTAAGAGAGACACTTAAAATGTCTACTTCTTCATTCACTCACTCACTTTATTTGCTTTCCGGTGTCCAGAAACTGTAGAAGAGAGGAGTTTATTCAACTATATGGTCATTTTGCGGGATACACTACTTTTGAATTGTATATATTTCCCCCTTAATATTTAGTCTTCCATCATTCATAGAAATAGGCCTGACAGAAGTGTGTCAGACTGCATTGGTTTAAGCTAGATGCACCTGATATACTGACCACAGAAGATGATGTCTCGCCATGATAAACAACACTAACAATGCTCTCTCCTCCACAGTCGGCAGAGTTGTGGTTGAATTGTTCTCTGACATCTGTCCAAAAACATGTGAAAACTTCAGATGCCTCTGCACAGGTAAATTTATTAACTTTACCAACAAAAATATGCCAGAAGACAGTTTGTTATTGCACAGTTTAATATTGATATTGATCATTGACTGTGGTTTCATTCAGGTGAAAAGGGTGTTGGTAAAGGAACTATGAAACCCCTGCACTACAAAGGATGTCTGTTCCATCGCGTTGTAAAAGACTTCATGATCCAAGGAGGAGACTTCAGTGAGGGTGAGTTGATGACGTTTGAAGGAAACATCAAATCTCTATTAAAAGCATCATACAGCTGTCAGTTTTAACCTAGCACATGCATATGGTGCCACATTAGCATATAATGATATAAATATCAGCAAAGGTTAGCATAAACCTGTATAACCAACAATCAGCATTTTTTTATGCCATACATCTCTTTCCAGTAGCAGCTCCCTTCCTTATTTATTATTTTTTTCATTCCTCCTTACATCACAGGTAATGGAAAAGGAGGTGAATCCATCTATGGAGGCTTTTTTGAAGGTAAAGAGGCGCCTGTCAGAGCTGTCTGTTTTTATCCAAACTGAAGTTGGCTTCAAGATGGCAGTACAATCTTATCCTTTTCCCCCCCAGATGAAAGCTTCGCTGTGAAACACAACAAGGAGTACCTGCTGTCTATGGCCAACAGGGGCAAAGATACAAATGGATCACAGTTTTTCATGTAAGTAATATTCCTATAAATATATTGTAGATTTGATGCAGTATTAGTTCATTCTGTCTGTCCTAAGCTATACAAATAAGTATTATGCCCTTTTTCCCTGAATGGCCTGCCGTAATACTACAGAACCACAAAGCCCTCACCACATCTGGATAGGTAAGTGCTGTTTGATCGTAAAACATTGATTGAATGCATCGGTGACAATGTACACTGATTCACCTGGATCAACATGGCTAAAGCTCACTACCGCTGTATTTCCTCAGTGTCCATGTGGTTTTTGGTCATGTGATTTCCGGCCAAGAGGTTGTTCAAACCATGGAGAACCAGAAAACCGATCCCAATAGCAGACCATATGCTGACGTGAAAGTTTTGAACTGTGGAGAGCTTGTTCCTAAATCTAAAGGTTTGTTTGTAAACATTTCAGTACTTTCAAAATAAGTTTCAAATTAGTTCATTTTTTAGCTCTTGTTTTGTTTTTTTAACGAAGCAGTGATTCTAACGGACCCTTGAATGTTAACAGCAAAGAAAGATGAAAAGAAGAAGGAGCGAGCCTCCTCCAGTTCCAGCAGTAGCTCCAGCGACTCTGAGAGCTCATCGCAATCATCCTCTGATTCCGAAGAATCGGAGAAGAAATCTAAGAAGAAGAAAAAGAAGGCGAAAAAGCTAAAGAAGAAACAGAAGAAGGAAAAGAAAAGGTAGCTAAATGTATTGTGACATTTTCACTGTCTGCAGTGTAAACACTACGTAGTGTCTTTATTCTGAGCGCCAATGCTTTCCTAGGTCTGAGGCTGAAAGTACTGAAGAGAAAGAACAAGAAGAGTTGGTTACCTCCACTGTACGTCCTGAAGAAATTCCACCCATTCCAGAGAATCGATTCCTCATGAGAAGGAGTCCCCAGGTGGTCCAGAATCCAAAAGAGGAGGAAAAGGCTCAGCCAAGTAAAGAGGAAAGGCCAAGAGAGAGGTCAGTTTTCTTGACATGCATCTAAAAATTATGTAATAGTCAGGTAAATTTCATTTTTCTTTCTTTCCCCCCCCCCACTCCCTCTCCAGTACTGGCAGGACATATAATTCACAGTCATCCTTTAATAGAAGATTGGTGATGACACGATCTGGGAGGAAGATAAAAGGCAGGGGTCCAAGGGTAAGTGCAGTGTGAAGCACTCAGCTGGCATTTTGTGTTCTTTATTTATATTTTACAATTTATGTTACATCTGTTGAGATGGGAGTAAGTAAAGTTGCTTTTGTAAGGCAGCGACACATAAAATCAAAACATTTCACAATTTCTAAACACTCTTGTCCAGTGTTTGTTCCAGTCTCTGTAGAACAGAAGTAAGTGGTTTGTCATTTTCCCCATCCAGCGCTACCGGACTCCGTCACGCTCAAGGTCCAGAGATGGCTTTCGGCGCAGTGAAACCCCTCCACACTGGCGCCAGGAGATGCAACGTCAGAGGATGAGGGCGGTCACCGGAGAGCGCTGGATTAAGGGCGACAAGTAAGATAATCTCACTTGGATTTACACTACAACTACAAAAGACGATCAAATACGGCTGTATGTGACTATTTAAAATGTTGCCAGTTAGAGATTTAGTTTAATTTGATTTTTTACATAAAATGTTCCCAGATTATGTATTTTAAAGCTAATCAGTGTCTTTAAAAATGAACTATTCAAATATTTTCTGAACTCCTGAATAATGTATTGGCTCAGAACATTACTGAATGCTGTGTGATTTCATAGTGTTGCCTGATGTCAGTTGTGAAGTTCTGTAGTTGACATTTACCTTGCATGTTGTTTTAACAGAGGTGACATGAACGACGCCAAGGAGGAGGCTGCTAAAGCTACAAGACGAGAGAGACGTACCTCCGACACAAAGCACGACAGCGTAGCTGAGGGTAAAAAAGACAAGAAAAGTCGGTCACATAGATCCAAAAGCAAAGAAGAGGACACTGCTGAGAAGGACGAGAAGCATAGCAAACACAAGGCGAAGAAAAGGGATAAATCGCAAAGCCGTAGTAAAAGCAGAGAAAAGAGTAGGAGGTCAAAAAGCAGAGAGAAGGGTCACAAGCACAAGAGTCATGACAGAAAAGGTCGCTCGAGGAGCAAAGATCGAAATGCTAGTAAGAAAGAAAAGGAGTCAGAGTCTGATCACAATAAAGATAAAAATAAGGATCACGAGTCCGATAAAAAGAATGAGGAGGATGCTAAAGGAAAAAATGGCGAGAGAACTCAGACGAAGTCACCAAGTAAGGAAAAAACGACCACAAAAGAGGGGCGCAGATCAAGCAGCAGGAACAGGGATAAGAGCGGCCCTGCAGTGTCAAAAGACAAAGAAGAAAAACGAGAAAAAGACAGAGAGAGGGGCAGAGAGCGTAGTCGGAGTCAGGAAAGACGGCACAGCAACGAAAGGGAGAATAAGAAGCGAGAGTCATCCAGGGATAAGGAGCGACGAACAAGAAGTCCAGACAGAAATAAGCAGAGGGACTCCCACAGAGGCAGGCGCTCCAGGAGCAAGAGTGCTAAGAGAGACCACAGCAAGGATCGGTCCTCTCACAGGCGTGGAAGAAGGCGTAGCAGCAGCTCCGAGAGCGACAGGGACGAGAAAAGAAAGCGTCAAAAGAGCCCAGATTCCAGGCGGAGAGAGAGAAAATCTAACTCCAAATCCAAAGACAGAAGAAGCCCGGCCAAACCAAGGCCAGATAGTACCAAGGGCAAATACCGAAACAACGACAAGAGGAAGAAATCGAGCTCTAGCTCAAGCTCCGACAGCGACTGAGCTTGATGATATCTGAAAGAATAGATCGTGAGTTTTGAAGTCTGTCCCTGTTTTATACCCACTTCACATGTTCTATACAGCATCGGCTTTCCATCAAGAGTGGGACTAATTCATATTCCTCATTCAGTGCATAAAAACAAACTCCATCGTTCAGCCAAAGCTAACACGAGTGCACACTTTCCAGGACTGTAGGAACTTTGTGAATACCACTCAAACTGGTCATAGAAGACTGACACGTCATGTAAGCTTTGGCAGAACTATGGACTTAATTCTGGCATTGAATGGAAGTTGTGGATAAGTCGCCCTTTAAGTGCATCACACTGTTGATGGGTAGTTGAGGCTGCATGGCCAGCTTAGAGGAGAGCATTCGTGACTGAAAAGGAAATGAATCTTTAGCGTGAAATACCAGGCGTTCTTTTAATTGTACATGACCTGAAGACATCTGTTTAAAGACTCTTTTTTTTGTTTTTTGGTAAATTATATTTTGGCTTTAGAGTAGTTGCAGTAAAATCAGTTAGAAATTGCAACAGTGATCCTTTATAACGTCTTTTCTCCTGAAATGTATTTAACGGTTGGTTTTGGGGGAAGCATCATCTCTAAGTTCCAAGAGAGAACACTTAATTTCTGCATGCATATCCCTGTCATTGTTAGGTGAGATATGATGACTTTTTTTTTTTCCTTTTCTTTTTGTACACACGCGACCTTTTCCTGTAGATTTGTTAACCGTTTTTGAGATACCTGTTTTTGTTTTTTTAAATGTAAAAGAATTGTCAACGTCATGCTGCAAGTACAACATAAAATCACTTTGTATACATTGTGTTTTGAGAAGGTTGGTTTTAAGAAGGACTCGACTTTTAATATTCTGTAAATGCTGTCATAAACACAATCCATCTACTGGAAGTCTGAACATTATGACTTATACACTGTTGACTGTAATCAACAGTTACATTATTACAGGATATTTACACTGTACTGTGAAGGTTTTGTCATCCAGCGTCTGATTCAGTTCACCACAGTTTTTAGAGACAGTCCACATTTTTGGCCCAGATAGTCGCCATCTTGGTCGTTGTTGATTCGCGATATTCACAGAACCTTTTTGTTGTTTTCTGTGATTAATTTCAAACTGTGTGTAATTTAGCTCTCACGTTTCTCTACAGAATGTATGGAACATTACAGAAGTTTGAAATAAACGGGTGCATCTGGACATTCAGAGAACCTTGTCTAAAGCATGCATCGCTCCATATCACGTACTTTATCATCATTCCTGCAAAAGTATCTGATTGTGTCCAAAATCACTCCCTTATTTACCACAGAGTGACCATGATGCACTGCATGTCTTGCTTTCTAAACTCAACAACGGGACATGTTACACATGCAAGTGGTGACACAACATAATGACTATTCATGAGTCCTGATTATAGCCTGATTTACTATTCGCTCTTCACCATCCTATTGTGTTTATAAATGGAATAGTGAAAGAATATCAGATCAGACAGCCTGCCAAAAACATTTTAATTAATTTAAAAACCTCTTGAAAGCAACATTGCCAGCTTGGAGCAGCTTATGACCAATTAAACCCGAGCTTCCCCTTTGCCTCTTGGATATCTACGGCCTCATGAAGCTTTTTAATGTTCTGGGTGGTACCAGAGACGTATTTGGGCATTTGAGCACCCGTACAGTCCTGAACCAGGTATCTAGGCCGGACTCCAGACGTCGCCGGACCGTGCCCTCCTCCGACCCCTTCCCCCGCGGCTTTGCGGAGCGGAAACACGTTTCGCTGAGCCTCGGCAGCCGCGCTGATGATTTGCTGTGAATACTGTTGAAAGCGCTTCTCCTCTTCGGCGATGAGCTCTGCGTTCTTCATGTCGAACTCCTGCTCCTCTCTTCTCAGCTGCTGATGCCTGGCACTTCTTATAGCCTACATTTAGAAGGAAGAAAGATGGATGTACAACAATTTTTCATTTTGTGGTGTGGGATAGTTTCAACATTTACCATTTGTATGGCGTTGAAGTCTTTGAGTTTTCGTGCTTCTTCTTGGATCTTCTGCGCCTTCAGTTGCTGTTTTTCAGAAAATATCCTGTCGGCCTCTTTCTTGCCCTCGAGGTCATCTCGGTGGTCCTGTTGAGTCCTGTGCTCCCTCTGCTCCTTCTCTTTTCTCTGATGAAACAGTGTGCGTCACAGGTATGACGTAACAGCTTTACAGAAACAGTATATTTTTGCAGGAGCAGCATCTAAACCTCACCATGAACTCTCTGTGTGCGGCGATGGACTCCAACATGGCGGCCTTCTTCTCCTGCTCCTCCCTCTGCTGTCGTGCCTGTTTTGCATCCCGCTTGGCGACGGCCTTCGCCATCCTCTGCCCCTCCCTGTCAGTCTCATCCTGCTGTTCCACCACCAGCTTGTCTGTGATCCTCTCGATGCGCATCTGGGCCTCTCTGAAGAATGAAACACCAGGGATCCACTGCATGTGATGGTTGGTTGGTAATATTTATATTAACTTACCTAAACAATTCCTTTTCTTTGTCTATCCTTAACTCCGTCATCTTGTGTTTTGCAGAGACAAAAAGTTTCCTCTGCTCCTCTTCAGCCTTCAGTTTTTGCTCATCTGTTGCTATCATGAGGTCTCTGGTGGCGACCTCTTCCTGTAAATACAGAGGACGCGCTGGTAAACTTGTGTAAAGTAGTGACACAAACACTGGCTAACCTGCTCTGTTGAGGCAGTACCAGGTGAGCTCGCATGAGGTATCTCTTCAGCTTCGCTTGTCTGTCTTCCTCCATTCTTTGCTCCCACTGGTGGAGCTCTTTTAGGCGCTGGATCTCCTCCGCCTCCTCCTTGTTCTCTACCTTCTGTCGCTCTCTCGCCAGCTCATTTTCCTTGACCCTGCAAAAAAATTCATTCTCAGCCTTCTCAATTGCTTATTTGGAATCTGTTACACAGTTTGGCTGCAAAATAGGATGATAAAGGATCTTTGATAATCTTCTAAAAAACCCTGGTAACTGATGAATGTGCAGAGCTGCTTTGTCGTATCTGATGCGAGACTTACTTTACTTTTAATTCCTCTGCAATAGCCCGACACTTGAGCTTTTTGCCGAGGGCTTTCTCCTGCTCCCGTTGTAAGGCTTCGTCCTCTCGGGTCTTGACCATATCCAGGTAATCTTTGTTGACATCTTTGGAGGCATTCTTCAATCGTTGCTTCAGCTCAATCTGAGCCTCCCTCTCCTTCAGCACCTCTGTCAGCAAGAGGCCACGCTGCGGAAGTAGCATTAATCATTCGTTACCCCCAAAACACCAACATATATAGCAAAACATGTACAACGATTCTCAAGAGATACTCACATGTAATCCTTTGACACGGTCAGTCTGATAGAACAGCTGAATCTTGGCTTTTTCGATGGCGTCTTTCCGCTGCTGCTCCCGATAATTGGCCTCTTCTTTATCCATCAATTTCCTTTTCTCCTCCTCGATCTCCTCCCGGATCTTCTTTGCCTCCAGCCTTTTTTGCCTCTGACCCTTTGGAAAATGTATTTAGTGTGTTAGCCTTTTTGCTTTACTGCAGTGTATTGTGCATTTATTGTGCAACCTTACAAATATATTAACATAAAGCAAACAATATCTCAGAAAAAAGCAACTTACAGCGAGTTCCGACGCCTCTTTAGACCGCAAATGCAGGGCCTCCCTCCGTTTCGCTGCCTGTCTCATGCTCTCCTTGTCTTCATCAACCTGGTCCAATCCATCTTGCATCCTCAGCCATTCATCCTTGGTGAAGACAGTAACTTGTTGCAGGTCTGGTAGTTGGATCATCCCGCTGGCTTCCTCAGCTGAATTTAAAAAAAGGAGGAAAGAAGGCACTCAATTTAGAACATAGTGTATTTAAGGACACTGGAAATATGCACTTTGTGTAATTTGGGCCATTGAGGACTGAAAATGTGTTTCTCTAGAATGTTATGGGATGCATATTCATTTCTTCCCTGTTGGAAGTTCATATTATCACACATGGAAGTGAATAGCATGAGACATTATTTGTGGTCCCTGGATGATTTAGGATGTGAGGAAATGCGTTTTTTGAGGCAATCATTTTTTTTTGTCTGCACCTCAGATGTTTTATGAGTTCATGGCATGTGTTGTATAATCTGTTATACAACACATGCACATGCATGCTACTGTATGTAAAACTAAATACTATTTTTTTAAGGTTATTTCAGATATTTTTTCCTTAACGCATTTTAATTTGACTGTTTTTAGACACAAAAAAGGTAGATTTAAATTAAATGAAGGGACTCAGTATTGTATAAATATAGCTATGATCCTGCATATGGGGAATATAAATACATGCAGAAAGTATACTGTTCAGTAATACAGGAAGTTGTTTTCTTTTGGTGGGAATGACAATGGGTGGATCCATACTTGTAGTTTTCAAAGCCACTCTTTCATTGTTCATAGTTTTTTTACGTTACTGTTACAGGATTTCAAGACTACTGTCACCATCACAGACTTGCATATCGTCTATTAGCCATGACAGCTAACGTTAGCTTCACTCAAGTAAAGTTTACCCCAAACTCTCACCTTTCTTGCTGGAGCCTCTTCGCCGGCCGAACTGACCCGCAGATGACATTTTTATTCGACGTATATTACCTCACAACTAAAGAAAACAATCACTACTTCTAAATAAAACACTTGACAAAGCTTTAAAACTTTCGAGGCTACGATAATCTACATCAGTTGAAGGTCCGCAGTTGTTGGTTGTATCCAGGCAACGCTTGAACCAATCTGGTGCATTTCCGCTGATGGACGACAGGGGGCGGTGTGAGCCAAAGTTATTCCTGTATGAATGTAACCCCACATACACCTCAAATTCATGTTAACCTGCCTAAAAATGTTGCCACCCTGTTTTTCAAATTCTTAAACATTTCATTTTCAAGAAAAATCTTCAAAATAGAAAATTATTTTTAGTGTTATGTGATTGTTTTTTGTTTTTTTGTTTGTTTGTTTGTTTGCAGTGGAACAAAATACATTTTCGACAAAAGGTAAGTAAATAAATGTAGAAAGGAGTCAGTGCAGGTCACAATATTACTGGCAACCGTTTTAAACGTTTAACGACATGCAGGTGATTCCTTTCCACTTTCAGTATAAATATACTACCGTACTTGACTTGCATTCTGCTGTTTTGTAATACAGCAGAGCATGGACAACCTCAATGTGTTTTATTCTGAATTGTTGCAGTTGGAAAAGCATACATGCAAATAATTAAATTAAAAATTACATTGCAATATGACACATTGTCATGTGTCTGGACACATGGTTCATACACTGAAATAGAACATAATAGCATTACAAAATTGAATTCATATGACTCCAATTGCGTCCTAAGATCCTGGTTTATAGCAGAAGCGTAAAAAAAAAAGATATCCGGTTCATGCTTTTCATACATTTGACACTCATGGATATTCTGCACACACAAAAATAACGAGTATTACAATCTAGAGTTGAAAGCAGATGTAATCTACTGTCTCACACAAAGATAAGGAGGCTCATGTGCAGCCTAATAAGTCAGGTGATGAACATAACTAAGAAAAAAGTGGGCCTCCTTTATTTGACGTCAGAGCAGGAGATGCAGGAGAGGCGGGTTTTACTCTGAAAGGGGGCCGTCTTACATCCTAGAAAACCATTCAAAAAGCAGCAGAGGGAAAGCAACTCCTCCGTGTCCATCATCATCATCATCATCCCCTACAGCACCAGTTTACTCACCGAGCAGCAGCGACCCGGTGGGAGAGAAAACATGGCCCCGATCTCCATCAAGAGCGTTTTGATCAGTGAGAGCGTCGACCCTCGGTGCAAGGCCATTCTGGAGGAAAATGGCATCCGAGTGACGGAGAAACAGAACATGAAGAAGGATGAACTGCTGGCGGAGATTAAGGTAAAAGTTGGCACTCGGAGTGTTGCGTAACTGCTTTCACGTGCGCCGGGGCGGGCGCGTGTCTTTCCTGCGCGACGTGCAGCCGTTTCCCGAACATGTAGATACATGAAATACATGAAATAACACGTTCTATGTGAGCTGGGTGCACTTTTTTGATCCTCTGTCGTTGTGCGTTTTCCCTACATTTTTTTGTGTTGGTGTGGTACCGCCCCTTGCGAAGCTGATGCAACTCATCCCAGACTTTGCAGGTTTCCCATCACAGCCTGCTCCGGGAGGCAGCTGCTATCAGCTTCATGCAACAAAACACATAACGAACATTTGCCTTTTGTTCACTATATTAATTTTTTAGAAATTAGGATTTGCAGTTTTTTTTTCAAACAAACGCAATGGGTAGCAGTGGTTTGCAGGGCTGGACACTCTGTTGGGTCCACGGGCCAACGTGAGATGTGGCCCCCGTTTTAACCCCCCCCCCCCCCCCCCCCCCCCCTATTTAGTTCCCTTTTTAGTTCTGGTCCGATTCATATTCACATTTCATATTTTCCACAAAACGAGGCATGGAATTGTATGCATTAAGTGGACTTTTGAGTATATTTTGTGTCTGGTGAAAAAGTACATTTTGAGTGTACAACTGGCCATATATAGTCTGTCATAATTGGTAAGCAAAGGCAGGGAATGCGACACAAAGGAGCATTTTGTGCCATAATTATATTGGAGCATAGTTACAGTGTTGTTTGCTCGATGTCACTCACTTTTAATTGGGGGAACTGCTAAGATGCAGAGTAGGACACCAGCTAAACTCCCCCCCAGTTCAACTGCCTTTCTCTTTTTTAATGTGAAGTAAAAGCTCCACGAGTTTCCTTGGTTACAAACTGATCTTGTATAAATATACGCCGCACATCCCACACACAGCTCATGATCAGCTGTAGATAAGCTATTGAATTTATGCAAAAAAAACACACACATCTGCTATCACGCAGGCTTTTAGGTCGGTCTGTTTGCTTTCACTCCACTAATGAACCACAGCGGAGCAAAGCCACGCTTTTTTAGGCGTCGTCAGTCATTTCTGTGGGTTTGTTTGTTCTGCAACAGCTTTGGATCGGCAGCGTTCACATTTACTAACATGAGTAGGCACGTTTATTTAACTAAGTAGCTTCACTGAACCATAAGATAATGCAAGATGAGGCAACAGTCGTGGTTGTACTGTGCTGTAGTGGTAGGAAGTACCGCAAAGTAGTGACTCTGGGTTAAATGACCCTTAAGGTTTGGTAAAGTACATAAACATGGTGTGCTTTTCTCCCCATTCTAGGACTACGACGGCCTCGTGGTCAGATCTGCAACGAAGGTAACGGCCGACGTCATCAACGCTGCGGATAACCTCAAAATCATCGGGAGAGCTGGAACCGGCGTGGACAACGTGGATGTGGACGCTGCCACCAAAAAGGGCATTATTGTCATGAAGTAAGAGTCAAGTCCGTGTGCAAATATGTATTCTTTCCCTGTAAGGTGCTGTACATTAACCGTACACCGTTTCCTCCAGCACGCCAAGCGGTAACACCATCAGCGCCGCCGAGCTGACCTGCGCCCTGGTGATGAGCCTCTCCAGGTGAAAGAGCAACACGCTTGTTGATTACATAACAGTTAGTACTGCTGCAGCACAGGTGGTAATTACAGGTATCGTTTTCTCCCCCAGAAATGTGCCTCAGGCGGCGATGTCGATGAAACAAGGGAACTGGGATCGCAAAAAGGTGAGCAGAGATTTCCGTTTGCTGATCGATGTGGTGCCAAAAAGTGATCTGGAACTGGAAACAATTATGATTAATCGATTACAAGAAATGTTTCACAAGGACACACCTTTGCTATGACCACAGACATAGAGTGATTTGTAGTTATGACTGTTTGATCCAGATAAAAGCAGCTGTAGACGGATTTAACTGGCACCACACCGGCCGGGTTTCCGTCGGCACACAAAGCGATTACTGACGCCTGGTCGGCTCCGTTGTTCAGCCACTCATCGCTAATCAGACGTGACGCTTGGATGGGGTCATTGTTTTGTTTCTGATTTTTTTCCTTTTTGTACAGTTCATGGGCGCAGAGCTGTACGGCAAAGTACTCGGAATAGTTGGACTTGGAAGAATAGGAAAGGAAGTCGCCTCCAGAATGCAGTCGTTCGGCATGAGGGTTCGTATTCCAGACTGTTTGCATTCCTCAGCGGTGAATGATACCTCTGGTGATTTTAGATTCAGCAAATGTGGCAAGATAAGTTGTGTCTCTTCTTAGACGATCGGCTATGATCCCATCACTCCTCCTGAGGTGTCTGCCAGCTGGGGGGTGGAGCAGATGTCTCTGGAGCAGCTGTGGCCCCAGTGTGACTACATCACTGTCCACACTCCCCTGATGCCCTCTACTGTCGGTGAGGTTAAATAGAAACATCAGACATTGTACTGAAATTATGTGGAATTTCTTTTTCTCATTTTTTTTTATGCCCAAGGTCTGCTTAATGACAAAACGTTTGCTAAATGCAAGAAAGGAGTGAAGGTTGTGAACTGTGCACGAGGCGGCATCATTGATGAGGATGCTCTCCTCAGAGCTCTGCAGTCCGGACAGTGTGGAGGAGCGGGGCTGGACGTCTTCGTTGAGGTAAATAAATCTTAACATAATATAAATAAAGGGTGATTGCTTCCTATTTAACTTATGTTGTGTTCATGTTTGGCCACAGGAGCCTCCTAAGAACCGCTCGTTGGTCGAACATCCGAACGTCATCAGCTGTCCTCACCTGGGAGCCAGCACGAAGGAGGCTCAGGCCCGCTGTGGGGAGGACATCGCTCTGCAGATTGTGGACATGGTGAAGGGCAAGAAGCTGGTTGGAGCCGTAAGTTCGGTCTTTTTATTCACTTCCAGACAAATTACTCTCATTCACTTGAGATTTGTATAGTTTCAAAACATGCTAAAGGGGCACTTAGAAGAGTTGGTGCAGCAGAAAAATCAATGCAGCAGAGGGTAAAGCTCAAAGAACACTTGCAATAGTATAACTGGATAACATCCTTTATTAGATTTGTAATGCAGGCTTTCTGTCTAGAAATAATATATTTAAGTGCAAGCCATTTATTTATTCATTTATTTAGTTTTTTGGTACAACATGTCGGGTGAGCTCAGTTCTGTCACAAACATACAGGAAGCTTGCATTGCTATTCCACGCTCAAGATGCAAAGCAAAAAATGGATGCATACCACTTTATATATGTATATTCATAGTCATATGCTTTTACATTAAAAAAGTACGATATTTGAAACCTTTTTTTCCCCTGTAATTTAATTGATTTATGAATGAATGTCTGACATTTCTAGCAATAAGGCATCATAGTTATAACTAAGTAACTATTTAACTTTTAACAGTTCTCGTTGCCACCTCAATTAACAAACTTCTTTACATTCCTGTGCTAAACAGAGAGGAAGGTACATTTCTAGCTCATTCCATCTCCAATAAATCAATTACTTATTAAGTATTTCAGAAACTGTGATGCATTTATTCAAGAGACATCTAACAGAGTATATAACAGACTCTCAGATTATAACGCACACATCTGAGAAGTTCAGGGCGAAGCTGCACGTGGGAAGTCTGACACACAGGTTACCCCTCGTGGCTGTAATGTGGTCCTCGATTTGCATCTGTTCTCCATATTTGTGATCCCATTCGGTTCACAAAAGCATTCCGATTCTCATGTCTTCTCCTTCTTGTAGGTAAATGCGCAGGTTCTGGCCAGCACGTTCTCCCGGGATTCTCACCAGCTGATCAAACTGGGAGAAGCCGTTGGTGCTGTGCTGCAGTCATGCTCCACTTCTGGGAAGCCGTTTAAACAAGTCCAAATCACTACCCAAGGTAAAATGACTACTCTTATCCACTGGTCTAACCGGCTTGTCTAACCTGAAGGGAGGGGAGGGGGGCGTTGTATGGCAGGAATGTTTTCTCCCTCTGGTGGTTTGATTGGGAAACACAGTGTTGGACGTAAGCTCCTGTTATAAATTATGCAGATGCACTTCCTGTTAACATTGAAATATGTTAACACTGCTTTCTTCAAACCAGGGGATTGCATGAAGTCCTCCACTGATTACATGACTTCATCAGTGCTGGTCGGACTGCTGAACCAGGACTCTGGCTGTTGCCCGAACCTCATCAACGTGATGAGCCTCGCCAAGGAGTCTGGAATCACGGTACGACATCATTCCTGCAAAACGCCTGCTCACGACGACAACAACGCGGTGCGCATCTATAGAAAATTTACCATTTCGTACATGTGAACCGACTATTCAGGTGAGCCAGACCCACTGTGCGTCCGACGGGGCTGCCGATGGAGTGTGTAAGGTGGAAGTCGTGGGCAGCAGCTGCAGCTTCAAAGCCAGCGGTTCGGTCCAAGGTGGCATGCCGGTTCTGCTGGAGCTGAGCGACAGTGTGTTCAGACAGCCGGTCTCTCTCACTGGAAACCTGCTGTTCTTCAAGGCCTCCGCAAGTCCTCAGCTCCTTTCCTCTGTGGCTGGTAAGAAACTTTAAAATGATATATAATCGTAAAATAGAAGGATGTAAGTATTTTTCAAATGAAGCCTATTTTCTCTTTTCGGTTGTTTTGTGTTTAGGACTTCTGGCCACAAAGGGAGTGGAGATCGAGTCCTTCAGTGCTCCTGCAGACCGCTCCGGGGATCTGTGGTACTGCGTGGGGGTCTCCTCTCTCCTGCAAGACCTCGAGGCCTTGAAGCCTCTGGTGAAGGAGGCCGCACAGCTCGCCGTTTAAAATGGCCGCAGCAGTGCCGTCTACAAACCTTAACATTTTTGAGTCGAGAGTGTCTAACTGATCCGTCTTGGTCCTTAGCGTTTACAACTAACAAGTTTTATAAGCTGCACATTTGCAATTTAAAACTGACATTTTGATAACATTCCATTGTTTAGATGCTTTACATGCACCTTTTTGTTGAAGTAAAAATAACGGTTAAGTCTCATGTGCTATTTTGCTGTTAGACCTTTTTGAAGCAGATGTGTAAAATAAAGTACACGTACTTGAATCACTGTGAGAACAATTGTAACGTTTGCAGTTATCTGTTTTTATTCAGCAAACTTCCACCACAACAGCCCTGTTATATAACTAGTTATAGTTAAAAATACAAGTTATATTATTCAAGTGCTTTTATTTCAATGGTATGCTTAAGGGCAGTAGTTTATAGTATTTTATCACATGACATTGCACAGAGGGGCATGATAACTCATAAAAAAAAAAAGAAATTATGCATCACCAGTAAAACTAACAAAGGCAGTGGTGGATGGCAACCTTTACATTTACTCAAGTACTGTACAATTTTGAGGGACTTTCACTTTATTTGAGTATTTCCATTTTATGCTTCTTTATACTTCTGCTCCACTACAGTCAAGAGGGAATCAGTACTTTTCTATTTGTCATGTAAAATATATTTCTATAATAGTATTTTGTACTTTTGGCCGTAACAGAATATTTCTACACTTCAGTACGTCTTCCACCACTGCCCAACAGTAAGACCTGATACAAAATGGACCACCACAAAATACTGTTTACAGCTGTTCTCCAAAGTCAGACTTTCTTGACATTGAAATACATTGTATTGATATTTAAATTTGATGAAATGTAACAAAGTACATTTACTCAAGTACTGACACATTTGAGGTACTTGTATTTAATTGCAGGTAGCTACCATGTACAGACCTTTTTATGTTTTCATTGCCGTCTTCTAGGTCCACCATCAACTGCAACTATTTTCATAATTCTTTTTGTCTTTTTAATAGAAAAAATTGAGAATTTGCAGTTATTTTAATCACAAATGTTTTATATAATTATAATTTAGAGGTTTGGACTGTTGGCTGGACAAAACAAACCTTGTGAAGATGTCACTTTGACTCTGGATTACTGTGACATTTCAAGCCAAACAATCAATAAATTACAACAACAGGCTGTAATAGTTTTTAAACCGCCACGGGGGATATTTTTCTGCATTGAGTACTTTTATTTTTAATAATTTAATTAGGCTACATTTTCCTGTTTGTATCCTACTATTATTTTTACTTAAGTTACATTTTCAATCCGGGATTTGTGACCGTCCTTTTTTAACAGTGTTTTTGTAATTTTATTTAGTTAAAGTAAAGGATATAAATACTTCCTCCACCAATGATTACTTCAAAGTATACCTTTTACGTCAGTTCAATCTGTGAAAACGTTAAGCACCATTGTTTTGTACATTTAAGTGACCTACTGCCCTGCTTGAATTAAATCAATTTTATTGTTTTACTGTAAAACGAGTGGGAACCAACCAACGCGTGGCTTCTCGTTCAGGGGTGAGTACGGTGCACCGCGCTGTTAATCCTGGCTGGGATTAGGGTTAAACCTCGGCCGAACTGAAAGTGGGCTCAAATCGCCATGGCAACGACAAGAATCGGAGAAAACACGGACGTTGAAAGAGTCCGAGGGCTGCATTGAAGGCGACGTTAGTATTCTGTTGGCGACGCGTCTCCGCCTGTCTCACGTGAGTGTCTCGCGTACAGCGGGGTGGACGTTATATTTAGGCTCGGGGGAGAGAAGCAGCGCGTTGGGTGATTCCTCTGAATGGTTGCTTGGGTTTTTGTCAAGGACCTGCAGGGGAGAAGAGGAGGAGGAGGAGGAGGAGGGGAGGAATGGGGGATGGCCCCTGCACATAAATACCAAAATAGGATAGAGCTGCCTGCGACAGCCCTGCACGGGCTAAATTGAGCTCCATGTGTTTTTGAGAGAGAGACGTTGTGTTGAACGTGGACATCTAGGATGAGAGGTAAGCCTGTCTAGTCTCTTCTATATGAATCATGTTGCTTTGCTTGACCGCCAGCCCTTTAACGGTATCTCCATGTCCCTCAGATACTATGTCACACAAGCAAGCCGAAGTCTACACGTACGCCTTCTGTGACGGCGACCACCCGGCGGAGCTGCTGGACGCGCTCCGGACCTTCTACGTCAGCGGCCTGTTCAGTGACGTCGCTCTGCAATGCGGCGAGTCCGGCCAGGTGTTCCACTGTCACCGGGCGCTGCTGTCCGCCCGCAGCTCCTACTTCAGAGTCATGTTCACGGCGGACATGCGGGAGAGGTCGGACCGCGTCGTCACGCTCACCGGGGTGGACTGCGCGGTCCTGGACGCGCTGCTCAACTACGTGTACACGGCGCAGGTGTGCATCAGCCAGGGCAACGTGCAGAGCCTGCTGGAGGCCGCCGACCTGCTGCAGTTCACGGCCGTGAAACGAGCCTGCGAGGAGTTCCTCGTCCGCCTCCTGGACGTGGACAACTGCCTGGGGATGCACGCGTTCGCCGAGCTGCACCTGTGCGCCGGCCTGGAGAGGGAGTCCCGCAGGGTGATGCTGAGCCGGTTCCGGGAGCTCCTTCAGCAGGACGAGTTCCTCGAGCTGGACCACGAGAGGATGAGGGCGCTTCTGGCCGCTCAGAACCTCACCGTGCAGAGGGACGACGTGCTGATAGATGCTGTGGCCAAGTGGGTGACCCACGACTTGGACAACCGCGTCCACTGGGCTGCAGAGCTGCTGCACTCCATCCATCTAGACCTGGATGAGATCCACTTCAAGGCTACTCTAGAGGTGCAGAGACGGTGCTTGCCCAACAGCGAAGGGATGTTCAAATCAGTGATCGTTCAGGGACTGAGGTCAAATGGCAAAGAGGCGTGTGCAAGCAGAAAAACGTCCTCCAGGATGTATGTCATCGGTGGATACTACTGGCACCCTCTCTGTGAGGTGCACACGTGGGATCCTATCGGCAACACCTGGGTGCAAGGGAAAGACATGCCTGACCACGAAAGAGAGAGCTACAGCGTAAGTTTACTCGGGGGCAAAATCTACGTGACGGGCGGCTACAGAACAAACACTGTCGAGGCTCTGGACACGGTTTCCGTGTACAACTGTGACTGTGATGAATGGACAGAGGGCCAGCCCATGATCACAGCTAGATACTACCACTGCTCTGTGGCCTTGCACGGCTGTATTTATGCCATAGGAGGATACAGAGGAGGAGCTCCAGAGCAAGAGACGGAATATTATGATCCTTTGAAAAAGACATGGTTCCCGTTGGCCAAAATGATCCAAGGTATGAAGAGATTATATCAATGTACTGAAGATGAGGGAGAAATAAGTACCTGTTCATTCACATCACATGACCTCCATCATTAATTCTTAACCTTCCTTCTGTTGATGAAGATGATGTGATTTTGGTGCACATTTTTTGAGCTTCCTGCCACATCTTGGGTCTAGAGGACATTGTGGAGCCTTTAGCAGCTAAATGGTCAGATATTCTAGGTGTTGGTGGAGAACAAAACAACTAAATGAAGAGTGAATATTGGATTGACATTATAGGTTCGCCATAAACAGACTCCAAATGAATGTTCCTCCAGATGTGATGCATGTGTAAATAGGCAACTGCTTGCTTACAAGTCGGCTTCCTCATGGTCAAATTATATTAAATATTAACATTTACAGATGTGAGCCATTGATTCAGTTTGACCTATAACCTCTGTTTCCTTTGAAGGTGTGGGAAATGCCACTGCCTGTGTAATGGGAGAAAAAATCTACGTGACTGGAGGTCACTATGGTTACAGAGGGAACTGCACCTATGAAAAAATCCAAATCTACAAGCCAGATGTCAATGAGTGGGATATCATAACAATGAGTCCGCATCCAGGTATGAGAATAAAGAAGAAGAGATAGTAATACAAACATTCTGAATACTGAATACTCGTTTGAAATGCTCTCTTTTCAGAGTACGGCCTGTGTTCTGTGTCTCTCAACAACAAGCTGTATTTGGTGGGCGGACAGACGTCGGTCGCAGACTGCTATGACGTAGGGACCGGCGGGTGGAGACCAATATCGCTGATGAAGGAGAGGAGGATGGAGTGTGGAGCCGTGGTAATAAACGGCTGTATTTATGTAACGGGGGGATATTCCCACTCAAAAGGGACGTATCTGCAGAGCATTGAGAAGTATGACCCCGAGCTGGACTCTTGGGAGACTGTGGGAACTCTTCCAAGCCCAGCAAGGTCACACGGAAGTGTTTGCGTGTACAGCGTTTAAGGCCAAACATTATTGCATCATATTGTGCCAAATGGATCAGTTGGTGAGCTTTATTCTGTCAAACGTCTGCAATACGTCAGGTACACAATGCCACAAGATGTTGAGTTAGCGACATATATTTGCCAAACAAGCATTTCACTTGAACTCAGGGGCTTCATAATCAGCACTTTACTTTGTGGTATATTTTCATAGATTGAAAGGAAATACTGAAATTAAAAAAGAAGGTATTCAAATCAGCTTATATACACAGAATCCACCTCAGACTACTAATGATGCTCCAAATACTGTAATATTTTCCTTTTTTTTAAATAGACTGTACTATTACTTGATTAAATGAATCCCTACCACTATATGATATGTTGTCTGTCTGAATTAATCACTGAGCTCTTAACAAGGTTGGACTATATTAGTTTCATCACACGTTATAAACATTCATAGTGAGATTTATGTTTGGCTCCATCCACCAAATTTGGGATTTGAGGTAACCTATGTAATGCATAATTAATTTATTAGTTTATTATGTTGAAGTTAAAAGATAAAGTCATCAAATAAATGTAGTGGAGTAAAAGTATGGAGTAGAATAAATTGGAAAAATCAAGTAAACGACAAGAGATCCACTGCCTGTGATAAGAAAAACACAAATACGTAACAAGATTAAATACATAAATTAAAAAACATATTCAAATCATAAAATAATATCAATGAAAAGACCTACATTTTTTTTCTGTTTTTTTTATTTAAAACATGTCAAAAATGAATACAGAAAGTGTCATACAAAAAACAAAATATTACACAACTAGAAGGCAGATATATGAATATATCTCTTTACCTATTTTTTAAATAAATAAAACAACAAAAAGTAAATTTGCATTTAAAAAACAATAGCTGTACATGTTTTGACATCATCAGTGCGGTTACATCGAACCACAGCGACACTCCGAGGCTGTGACCTCCATCACAGATGATTTACTGTATATTATTGACTGTGTGTGATTTACTGCTACAGTGGCGTTTACGCGGATGCGATCGCTTTTTGGTCCTCGGCGTGTTCCGTAGCACGCAGTTCCACAACGTGCGAGCAGCAGAAGTGCAGACTTTTGGATTGAACGGCTGAACGTGCTGCACTCCGAGACTCAACGTATTGTAAGTATAATTTTTAGAGGTGGGGTGAAATCGCTGTGTTTATGTTGTCTGCCGTAAAACCCTTGGAATTGCTCTGTGTGTTTACAAAAGAGCAGCAACGCCGGCCATTCTTGTCTAGCCTGTTTGAGCAGCGTGCTCTTGCTAGTGAGGACTTAAGTTGAGTGTAACTATTTTAATAAGCGTACTAAATTAATTTGCATCTCACTAAATATCACACTGAATATAAAAAAATACTGTTCTACTAGACGAAATGAGCTGATTTAGCGTTTAGTTTATGAATGAAAGCGTGGCCGGCGTCCAGCTGCAGCCAACAAGCTAAGCTAGCTTAGCAAGCTAGCATCAGGATACACGGAAACTGTTCAAGGCCAACTTGTATACTCATTTACATATTCAGTTAGTTTTAAATTGGCTTATTAGATTACATTTACAATTATAAATTGACTCAATAACGTTAAAGAATGAAAACTCATACAGATCACATCAGAAAGTTCAGACCTCTTTAGTGATATTAAAGGTTTGTTCACTCAAATAATAAGAGGGGGGAAAACATAAAAGCATGAAATTAGAAAATATCCTCACAGCTGAGGCTTCTCCACACTGGATGTGTGAGGAAGTTAAAGTGGATGTGTTCACAATCTTGAAAACATCTGCATGAAAGTCTTTTCCTTTAAAAAATATCAAGGTTAGACAGAACAATCCAGAATGGGTGAGTATACATGCCTCCCAGGATTTTTAAGTCAATGGTGGACAATACACCAATTATTGAAGATTGATAGAATAAACTAAGACGGAGAGTTTTATGTTCGTTATGTCAGAAATGCAGCTTATGATTTTTTTTCAGAGTATTATTTTTCAATGGTTTCATAATTGTTTGGATAACCGTTTTCTTCACAGAATAACCATGTCAGAAAAGAAAGAGGAGATGTCTCCCGTTGAGATGAAGGTGGCCCGACAAGTAGAGGTATTGTGATTTTATTCTGCATTTGAGATTTAGTTAAAGTCAGTTAAATGCAGCTCTAAACATGTCTCTCATTCCCACCTCTAGTACTACTTTGGGGATCACAATCTTCCAAGAGACAAGTTTCTCAAAGAACAACTGCAACTCGATGACGGCTGGGTGACATTGGAGACCATGCTCAAATTCAACAGGTGTGTTATCCATTTCTTTGTCACATTATCTCACATTGATTTGATTAATTCACTAATAGTTATTTGCATAAGTTGGGCATCCAAAATTATATATTTGGTGGAGAAAGACAGTGATGACTAATCAGTTTGTGGAGCCATTGTATGACAAGCAGGGCAAGATTAGCACATGACCTCTCCCGGCCCGAGCCACGTCATGCATATATAAAGACAGGCTCACCTCCAGAAACAAAGGCACATTTTGCTGAAGTTGAGGTATTTATGTAGGGCCGTTACTTAGTGATCTTCCTATTGACAAAATCAAACTGGTTATATTCTCTATATTTGTATTATCATGGGCTACATGAAGAAGAAGTCAGTGTGAGTCAGCACATCTGCTTTCTAATCAAGCCTAATTACTTGAAAAGTAATTGAGTTGCTTTCTTATTAGTTCCCCCTTTTGAGTTCAGAGTATTTCTTTTCTCTTCCCAGACTGAGGTCGTTAACCACAGAAGCCAGCGTCATCGTTGAAGCTCTCCAGAAATCAAAGACCGGCCTCTTAGAAATGAGCGAAGACAAGACTAAAATCAGGAGGGCTCCAACCAAACCCCTCCCCGAAGTGAATGATGATTACAAAGACGCTCTGAAACACAAATCGGTGTACATGGTAATATTTTCAGTTGTATGCACTATTATGCATTATTCAGAATTATTGTCGGAATTCTTGCCAGTTGTATATTGACATTAAATAAAACTATATACAAGGTGTTTTCCTAGCAAACTTGTGCATGTACTGGCCCTCATTTATTACATTTACAAGCCTGTCACATTTTTTGTGTTTTTCCATTGTATATATTCAGATACCTCCATTTGACTGTTGTTTTACCCACATTGTAATATCTTTTCTCATCTAGAAAGGTTTTCCTCTCGAAACTTCCCTTGATGAGATTCAGGAGTGGCTGAATGGGAAAGGCACCATAGAAAACATTCAGATGAGGAGAACACTGCAAAGGCAGTTCAAGGTAATTTAAATGTGTTTATGTAACAATTCCAATTGTATGCTTCTCAAAAGAATTTGGGATTTTTCTAAATACTTGAATTTATTATTTTACAGGGATCAGTGTTTGTCTGTTTTGACACAGAAGAGTCATCTAAGCAGTTCCTAGAACGTACAGACATAAAATCATTCAAAGACAATGACATGCTTGTGTTGTTGAGGTAAGTTGTACCGCTTCTTGGTTTAAAATGTATTTATGGTGGATGAATGCCGTTTTGATTGAGAAATAATGTTGGCACGAGATCTGAAAAAAGGATCAAATGTGGGAGTGACATGCTGTCATCAGACCTTCCTGCCATGATCACAGCTACGTGTATCAGTCCCTTTTTAAAAACTACAGTTCTTCTCCTTTAATGCAGAAAAAGGGGTGAACTATCATCTAAAATGGCTCTAATCTACTAAAAATGTGCAAACAAGATGACCTAAGGATTTCTAAAAAAGAAAAGAGACTGGTCTGTGTCTGCCAAAGGCCATATGTATGGTCTACTCATGCTAATTTATTTTTGTATTTATAGAAATAAAACAAGATAAGCTGCACTAAACACTTAAGTTTACTATCTTCTAATTTTCCTGTAGATTTGTTGAACATGTCTAATTCATCCAAGGTCATACATTTTATTAATATCACTGTATAATCATAATCCATCATGGCATTGCTGTTCTGCTTGCAGAGAAGACTACCATGCAAAGAAATCTGAAGAGAGAAAACTGTTCAAAGCCGAGTCTAAAGCAAAAGCAAAACAGTGAGTACACAAGCAATGCCCTTCTGTCCTTAAACATACTATATATTTTTTAAATGACTGACCCTCCTCCTCCCCCCTAAAAAATGTTAAGGGACAAAGAAACGCAGCAGAAAAATGCAGAAGATAAAGAAATGGTAAGCTGCTCTTAAGTGCTAACAAGCCCACATTCTCTCACTTTAATGGTTCTGGTGACAGTAATCAAATACAATGTGTCATTTGTGTTGCAGGGTCTGCTTTTGGATGAACAGATGGGATGCTTGTTGAAGTTCTCCGGAGAACTTAAAGATGTTTCAAGAGAGGATTTCCATGAGTTGTTCACTGGCCACGGAAAGATAAAGTGGGTTAATTTCACAAGAGGGGCCAAGGAGGTAAGGAAGGCTTCCACAACTCAAGTCTGGAACTCGGGGGGGGGGGGGGGGGGGGTAAAGCGATGTGACGTAGCTAAACTGATGTATTTTCTCTTTAAACAAGGGCACCCTCCTCTTCGATGGGAACGCTAAGGAAGCATTCGATAAGGCCAAAGAGGCAAATGGAGGGGAATTGAAAATCAAGGACAACAGTCCTGAATGGCAGGTGCTCGAGGGAGATGAGGAGAAAGACGAAATGAAGAACATCATTGAAGCTCAACAGGAATTACACAACAGATCCAAGAGCAGAGGTAAGCACTTTTTTTAAACTTAGCAACTGATCTAAAAGAGTAAATAATCTGTAATAGAATTCATGATTTGTATCGATGTATCTCGTCTGTCGTATTAGTTGGCAGAGGAAGATCAGCTGGAAGAGGAAGATCGGGTGGCAGAGGAGGAAGAGGAGGAGGTAGAAGGGGAAGAGGCGGCAGAGATCAAGGCAGAACTCAGTACAAGGGCAAAAAGACGAAATTTGAAAGTGGTGATGATGATGATGACATGGACGATGGTAAGTTAATCATCTTTCAGACCTTCACAATAAAATATGTTTATCAACTCCTGAGTTAATCATCTCAACGACTCCTCTAGAACCTGCGGCCCCGAAGAGAGGACGGGAAGACGCTGATGGTCCCGCATCCAAGGTTGCCAAAACTGAAAATGGATCTTAGTCATGAGGTCACACCATGAATTTTGTTGGAAACATTTAATATAAATGGTGACAGAGCAGCGGCAACTTAAATCCATTCCAGTGAAAAGCTTCAGGCCTTGGCGAATCGAATGAAGTCCACCTGGATGTCAACCTAGAGAACAATTTGCAAAGTTTTGTTTCAGTTTTAAGCCTTTTGAGTCCCTGTATATTGTGCCTCACATTATTTGTGTACCTATATTTCTGCTTAAGATGTTTTTGATTTTATTATATTCAACCTAATTAAGTGCTTTGACAGCAATTTAATTGCAACTGAAAGTTTTTGCAGGTTTTGTAAGTCCTGTGACATATCTAGATTCCGTGTGGCATCATGTTATTTTTCCTTGTAGATTCCCTACAGTGAGCGATAAGAACATCTGCTTTGCTATTTTTTTTAAGTTTGTGCGTGTGAATAGAAATAAAAAAAACATTTATAAAAATGAATCAAGATTTGTGTGAATGTTTTTGTCAAATACAACTTCAGACATCTGTTAGAAAAGGCGTATTCCTACAGTAGTGTCAGGGTAAATTAGCTTACCGATTTCTTTTTGTGGAACTTGTAAGATGCTGGCAGGTCGTATCTTAATTCTGTAAAGAGAATACGTTGTCAGTGTTTTTGAATATTTTATTTATAGAGATGTACTGTATTATTCTTACCTGCTAATACTTCCATCTTCACACCCCAGTCACTAGCCTTCTTTTGTATGTGCTGTAAACAAATGAGGAATTGCACATCAAGCATTTCAAACTTCATACTATCGATTTTGTAGAAATTAGGATTTGACTTGTGTCAGACATAGTCAATTAATTAGTGGATGGACAGAGGGTTGTCCTGAAAACTGTAAATGTAACTGGTGTGGATACTGAACTTACCTCTCGTGTTGATGTCTTATGGAGTGAATACACTGCTGTCTTTGCCATTGTTAAAGCGGTGCATAAGAACTTCATGTCCATGCCTTGAATTAAGAATAAAAACAAGTGTAAAACAACACGTGACTCAATAGGGCCACAGTTACTGAAAGGTTCAGCATGCATTTCACAACTACTCAACCTTCTAATGCCATGTTCATTTCATATTGGAGTTACCATAAATGCAATTACAATACCAACTCACCGGAGAAGCCCATTAAACTTGTGTACTCGCCTTGGTTATGTTTTGTCCCAAACGGTGGATTCATTATTACAGTGTCAAACTTTTTGGCATAGGCCTCCGTCTCCAGAGAACACAGGTCACACTGGATCAGATCCACGTTAGAAATCTCAAATTCCTCTACATTTCTTTTGAATATGTCCAGTGCGTCGTCGTCAATGTCGAAGCCGACGCACAAGCTGAATAATAAAGAGGGAGAGAAATATGATAATTTACTCATTGTTTTATCATTATGAATTTAAGCCCATTATGTATCTGTAGAAAATATGATGTGATTTAATCAAATGTAATTGTATTATTGTTGATTGTTCTGCTTTGGCAACAACGGTTGTTTACCTTGCATGCCAATAAAGCACAGAGAGATGCCAGATGTTGTCGACATGATTGAAAAACAACGTCATGAGGATAGCCAGATGTTCTCACCCTGCGTCAAGCACCGCAGCCCCGATGCTGAGGACTCCACAGCCGCATCCCAGATCTGCTACTAGTTTACCCTCAATGTCATCAAACGTGCTCTGGATGGTATAAAGCATGCATGCTGTGGTGGGGGATGAAACAGAACATGTCATGAGAAGAATGTGCACCGTCAACAAACTCCAATGAGCACACGCTGTCGTCTCACCAGCTATGTGTGGACTGGTCGGGTATTGCTCGAGGAGGATTTTCGGCTCTTCAAACGTGTCCACTTGCTGTAAACAACTCTCTAACTCTTTTAGCTTCATTGCGAGCGACTGTAATATCCCAAACGTATGTGATAGCCGCGGGCTATCACATACAAGTATTTCAAACGGTTGTTCTTCTGCTAAAAAAGCTGTAAGAGTGTATTTGTGTGCATGGTTCAAGACCACTTCCGGGAGAATGCGTTCAATGTGCATCAATCAAAACAATCCGGCTTTGACCCTCGAATCGCGTAACGGTAGTTCCTCCATACATTTTTGTTTCATGAAATGCATTAATTATGTTCTAAAATACCGTATTTTAGAACTGGAGTGAATTCATTACAATGCAAAAGATGGCGTGATTGTCAGACAACAATATATAAAAATAAATACTACTTCTACCACCACCACTGCTATTAATATTCATAGAGAATATTATAGAATATTCATAATAAATACAGCATATAAAGTGGTATATACATGGATTGTTTCATTCGATCATTTAAATGCATGGGTGCGATTAGGATACTGTTTTATTTATATCAGCCTGATGCTACATTTGGAAATGTGTCAGCCAACAAAGCTCGAGAACATGGCAACACCTTTTCACAACTTGTTGAGTCACCATACACGACCCGAATATGAGTTAGCAATACAACATGAGTGCCAAGAAAAAAAATAAAAATAAAAATAAAATAAAAAACAATACAATTATAATGAATAAGAAAATACAGACATATATAAACAATAATATAAACATGTAATGTAATAAAACAGATATAATACAGGTGTTTAATAAATAAATAGTAAATGTACAATTAAATTGTCTTATTTAAGTGTAACATAGGTTGCTATATCCGGGGGATTTTATTTCATGATTAATAATAATAATTTAATCGATAATTTATCTACCAAATGCTATGCACAGTCATGCTATGGCCTTCTCCGCACAGCCCTGTTTAAGATTAGATTAGAGGTTTCATCTCTGTCATCAGTGTGACGATGCAGGCGGGCGGTCCATGACGAGGAAAACTAAACAGCTGGTTAAACAAGACAGGCGTCTCAATCTCTGCGAGATTGAAGACTTCAAATTAGATTAATTTTCCGATCATTGTTGCACACACTGAGCGGAAAAAGTACCTATGGAAATTGGTCATCGACGACGTAACGAGCCGTATCGCGAGAAAGCCCGAGAACATGGAATCAAGACAACAAAAATAAATTTGTGGACAACAAGCCAGAGTGCATGATGGCGGCGTCTCTGCTACGCCGGGACAAGAAAGCCACCGCCGCCCACTTGCAGGCGGACTTGAATCGGACTGACAATAGCTCCGGGGTCCGACAACTTCAGGAGCTGCTCGACGTTGTGCTAAATCCCGAGAAGCCAGCGGCGGACACTGAGGCTCTTGACTGGTGTAAATGTCTAATTGCAGGAGGCGACGGTTTCGAGGAGTTCTGCAAAACGGTTCGGTCCTATGACAACGCGACTCTGTGCGGCTTGGTTTGGACGGCTAATTTCGTGGCATATCGATGCCGGACCTGCGGTATCTCCCCGTGCATGTCGCTGTGTGCGGAGTGTTTCAACAACGGAGACCACACGGGCCATGATTTCAACATGTTCAGGAGCCAGGCTGGTGGGGCCTGCGACTGTGGAGACAGTAATGTCATGCGAGAGAGTGGGTAAGTCCAAGCTAACGCTAGCTTCCAGCTAAGCTGGTTAAGCTAACTAACGACAAGTATTGTTTTGACAGGTCTTGGTGGGAAGTGAGCTAAGTTAGCTAAAACATGTCCCGATCTGCGTGATCTGTTTTAGATTCCAGATAATTCTGTACGAGACATGCTTACAAATCACTTTCAGTGAACAACAGTTTTGACAGTTATTAACGTTAGTTATTAAAGTCAACCGTCGACTTAGCTCTGACGGTTAGCTCGCCTGGCTAACCATAACTGTGATTCTCATAGCAGCTCTCTGGATTTCAGACTAGCTGTGGGCAGTGTATCGATATAATATTGATATTGTGATGTGAAATAGATATCGTCTTGGATTTGGGTGTCAATATATCGTGTCTTTTGAAAAGCCTGCTTTACAGTAATTCTTTAAACATACCAGCAGACTGTTCTAGCTGTTCTATTATTTGTTTTTACCTAATTGGTCATTATATCCACATAACTGTTCATTATTTATATATATATATATATAAAAGAAAATAAATATCATTGTGTAAAGAGACAAATAGTCAAACCTACCATATTATTGCAATATTTATATCAAGGTATTTGGCTAAATAAATTGAGGTATTTGATTTATTTTATATTGACCGGCCCTATTGCTGACACAGTCTAGTGATTATTTGTTTTATTCTTAACGAAGAGAGAAAGAGATGGTCTGATTTTTAGAGAGGTCTGCAACATTATCAACATTTATTTTTTTCCGACAGGTTTTGCAGACGGCATCGGTTAAGAACGGGGGAGAATGTCCCCTCAATACCTCGAGATCTTCTCCTGATGTCTGAGATGGTTCTTCCCAGATTTATCCTGTGTATCATACAATATCTGAGAGATGGATACATTGAACCAGGTGAAAACTCTCACATGACAACAGTCTTCTCTTTACAAAGAAAGATAATATATATGCTGATCATCTTTTAGCAAAAGCTGAACACTTTTAATGTGTCTTTCAAAAACCTAGTATTAAAAGTAGGAATGTCATCGACCACTGTGGACACTTTTGACGGGTTAGGCATGGTGGTCTTGAGATTAATTAATGTCTATATGTTAACCGATTTGAGCTGCTCAGATAGGATGCACGCTCTGTGACACTTGTGTGTGGCACACACACCATGCCCGGTTTCACTGAGCTCCCTGTAGTGCCTACGTGCTGCAGAGCATTTGGCTGTGTGTCCAGCAGTGCCATTTGCTCTTGTGATAAGCCTTTAGACCACCGATCAAACTTTTTAGAACAAATACCATCTGATTAGAAACAAATATCAGCAGATTGGTGGGATGTAACCTGATCAAAATGTGTCAATAAATGTCAGCAAACCCAGCAAAAAATAAAATAAGACATTTACAACACAAAACACTCAAACTGGATGGATATTGGACCTTGAAATGCAGAGATAAATTTAATTGAGTCAATGGAGCAAGGAAAGTGCTGCATGTATTTTCTGTCCATTTTTTTCCCTTAAGAAATAACCAGTTAGTTACTAGTTAATGGGTGTCAGGCTATCGAAAGCAACATTAACCTGATTTCCCTAATCAAAAGTATTCTTTCATGCGGATATCCTGTTGCATATCAAATGCAAAACAGGATCTGCTGTGCAGGCCGGATACCAGTGTTACACATCTGTTTACATCCAAAATGATGTAAGTACTGAGTCTACTGCTGCTCTTATCTTGCTCTACCAGACACCTCAACTGAGAGAGATCTGCAGAAAGTCCTGCAGCAGCTGGAACCTCAGATCTCTTTCCTGGAGGAGCTCACGAAGATGGGAGGCGCTATGAGGACTGTACTGACAAAGATCTTGACCAATCAGCAAACATTCAAGGAATTGAGCATGGGTAAATATCTCTATTATTAGTGATTATGTTTTTTTCCCCCTTGAAACTGGAACTTAAACCAATTGTTGCAATTCCTGTTTTGCTTCACTGTTACAGGTCAAGAGGAGAATTTACATGCTAAAAAGAACTATGACAAGTATTTGTCAGCCTTGCAGAATTCAGGTCTGGTGTCTTTGGAGGAGAAAGCCCAAGGTGCTGCTGCTGATGTCGCAGTTGGTGCTGAGGGAGGTGCAGGAGCAATGGTCCTATTGGGTAAGATAACGATTACACTTTATATCAAACAAATATTCATTAACCATCTTTTAGCTGGTGAAAATATCTAACAACGGTTTTGGAATTCTTGATGCTTTGTATTCTTGTCCTGTAGTTGCCAGAAATCATAAGTTATGGATAGGACTTTCACACAAACTGTCAGTTTTGCAAATTGTGATACGTCAATCACCACAATTTGTGTTTGTCCAGATTTCATGTGTTTGTAAGGCTTAAGATGCTGCTAATGGCTACTCGTGGCTAAATGGTTTTCTTGGTTTTCTTAGGAGCCACTGCACCAGGGAGCCCAGATGAGCCCAATAAAGAGGTATGTTTCCAGCAGCATGTATAGAATAAATAGCTACTTTGAACCATTTCCAACCTAAGTCTAGTTACATTTAAGGTGAAAAAAGATTCCAAAAGATTATTCTGCCATTTTTATTAATGTATGAATAATTTTGTCTTGGAATTAGAAAAAACTAAAATGCCCATCACAAGTTATCAAAGTCTAAATCTAAAGATAACCAGTTTATGTTTGGAATTTTTACTTTATACTTGATCATTAACCAATTACCAAAATGGTTGTTATTTTTTTTTTCTTTTTTTAACATCTCAGGTTAGTCTATTTTCAGTATATTATGAATAAACATTTTCTAAGCTTGAAAAAAATGTGTTGCTTTCGTTTTCCCGTCTCAGGAGGACCAAGATGCCGGACAGTCTGTCGGACAGAGGAAGAGGGTTAAACTTAGCAGCAGTTCCAAAGGTGAGTGCAAAGAACATTTGACACACGAGTAAATGATACATGAAATAGCCATCTTATTATGTGTCTTTTCTGCCTTCAGACCCGTGTATTATCGAATCTCTGAAGCACAAATGCTTTCTGGAGGAGTTGCTGTTTTGGACGATAAAATATGAGTTTCCTCAGAAGATGGTCACTTTCCTACTCAACATGCTGCCAGATCAAGATTACAAGGTATTTTTCTCTTTCGTGTTAACAACCATTTGCAAGAATCCAATCTTTTATCACTTTTAAATGCATGTCTGGCCTTTTGACATAATATCCTCTTTGCATGTGATGGCATAGACTCTCGGTTACCTGAAATGATGCTTGTCATACATGTATCAGGTCTTGGAAAATGACTGCATCATACCAGTGGGTCATAATTGTGTTATGGGCTTTTCTCCTCCTCTCTGGCAGATCACTTTTACAAAAACATTTGTTCAACATTATGCATTCATCATGAAAACACTGATGAAAAGCCATGAGTCAGATACCATGTCCAACCGCATTGTACATATTAGTGTGCAGCTGTTTAGCAACGAGGAGCTGGCTCGACATGTGACGGAGGAGTGTCAGCTGCTGGACATCATGGTCACGGTCCTCCTCTACATGATGGAGAGTTGCCTTATTAAAAGTGAACTTCAGGGTAAGTTGCTCAAATGTGTCAGATTACTAAATAATTTTGGATTCAACACACACCATGTGAAAAGCATGAGATTTTGAGAGATCCATTTTTTTTTAGAAGTGATTCCTGAGACAGACTGACCATTAACCTCTCTGGCAGTATGCACTCTTATGGTCATGGCTCATTTTTAGAAGTACTAATCGGGAGCATGAAGCCTGTAAAAGTAAAATCTGGACTGCTTTCAAAACGGCAAACTGCAGCTGTTTTTGCTTTGTATTTTTAATCATTCTCAGTGCAGATCAAAAACATGTGCAGGTGTTTCATCTAACCCTTTTCTTGAGTCCTTTTTATACTGCAGACAGTTGTTACCCTGTAAGGCAGCCAGGTGTTGTGTTTTTTAAATGAATAATACAAAGTGAATGCCTTTTAACTTAATGTCTGTGTTTTCTTGTGTCATGTTTCTTCCTTTTTTAGACGAAGAGAACAGTCGCCATGTTGTGGTGAACTGCAGTGAGGCGCTGTTGAAGAACAACACGTACTGGCCGTTAGTTAGTGATTTTATCAACATCCTATCACATCAAAGCGTAGCAAAAAAGTTCCTGGAGGACCATTCACTGTTGATGCTGTGGATGAGCTTTGTGTCATTTTTCCAAGGTAAGTCATGGTTGGATCGGTAAACGGTATATTCAAGGCAATTTGTCGCACATGCATCAATTTACACAGTAAATGAAAACTTTGAATGCAGAACTTAGTATGTAGGACAGACTCCCCGGTTGCCCTGCTGCAATCTAACTTTTCATAATTCAGATTGGAAGTGTAGCAGCCGAGACAAATTTGTCATGAAACAGGTGTTGCTCTTGGATCCCATTGCATCATCGACACAACACATTATTTTAAATGAATGCTCCTATTTGTGCAGATTTTCAGTTAGACTTCCCAACAGGATGTTTAGTCAGACAGAGATTGGCCTCACCTGTCCTCTACTGATAATGCCTCAGAAAAAGTGAGTCTTGAAATGAATGACTCTGTCCCTGAATTAGGATTGTGGTTAGTGCTGCACCCTCTCCATGTCTACTCCACCACCGCAGCCCTAAAAATAACGCTCACCCTTGCACAGTGGGCTGGAGTATCCTCTTGCTGACTTTTATGTGCAGTGTCACTATTACATTGTATGCAAGTCCTCACAGGTCCTGCTTATTTTTTGGTTTTGCTCAGACACATTTGATTTCTGAGAATAGAAACGTATTTCATAAAATGGCAACACGCATATACACAGACACATTTTAATACCGGTATATGCATGAACACATTTTATTTCCAATTTAGGGGTAACATGGTCTAACAGTTTTTAAGTCAATTGCTCAGCTTTAGGAAGCCATGTAACATGTGGTGACTGTCTAACCCTTTTTAAACCATTTCCGGCTGTGTTAGGTATGAACCTGAATAAGCGGGAGTTGAACGAACATGTGGAGTTTGAGTCTCAGACATACTATGCAGCATTTGCAGCAGAGCTCGAGGCCTGTGCACAACCAATGTGGGGTCTCTTAACACACTGCAAAGTCAAAGTAAGTCTGTTTTTAATCTCGCACACACACACACACACACACACACACACACACACACACACACACACACACACACACACACACACACACACACACACACACACACACAAACGCACATCTCCTGTGTACATTCCTGATTATCTGCAATGAGTAATGAGTAATCTGTGCCACATGCACTTACTGTATCGATATTTAACAAATTGTTACCAGGAGACACAGGAATATAGTAAAACTGTGGTACGCTACTGCTTGGAGACCCTGCAGATCTGGTTTGATGCCATTGGCTTCGTTGACGAGGTAAATTTAAAAGCCAAATCACTATATTTACAAGCAAGGCTTCCCTTTCCCCTGTTGCTCACGGCTCTTAAATCTCTTATAGCCTGCTCCAAATCAAGTGACATTTCACCTGCCACTGCACCGTTACTATGCCATGTTCCTCAGTAAGGTATGTCAAAGTCTCTCATCTGTTAATACATGACTCGGCAGGAAGTTGTAGTGTTTTTCAAGTTAGTTGTTTGGAAATTCTCAGGCTGTAAAGTGCCAGGGTCTGGACCTGGACAGCCTCCTGCCCGACCAAGAGATGCTGATGAAGATCATGGTTCATCCACTCCAAATCCAGGTATGGCACGAGAGGGCTATATGCATATTTGTGGTTTATAGCGACATGTTGGTACAACTTTGTTATGTATGACTATAGGCATGCCTGTCGGAGATCCACAGCAACATGTGGGTCCGGAATGGTCTGCAGATCAAGGGACAGGCTATGACCTACGTGCAGTCACACTTCTGCAACTCCATGATTGACCCAGATATATATCTCCTCCAGGTATGTATTGCTGTATCATAGAAACCTCTGTATCATTCATAATCTGTCATTTTTTCCTTTATTCATTTTTTTTAATTTTACAGGTTTGCGCATCGAGACTAGATCCGGACTACTTTATCTCAAGTGTTTTTGAGAGGTAAGCTCTAATTTTTTTCACAAGCATAATATTACAACACAGATTAGAAGCATTGGTGACATTGTCTTGTGTCACGCAGGTTCAAAGTGGTTGACCTGTTGACCATGGCGTCTCAGCATCAGAATGCTGTGTTGGACTCTGAGCAGGAGAGGCCGATGCTTGAAGGAGCGCTGACCTTCTTGGTCATATTGACAAGCCTTCGTGTTCATTTGGGTAAGTGGTACAGAGGAGGTTGCACGCAGTCTACAGAGAGTAAGACATTTACAGACCACTTACAATAGAATAAAATAAGATTAATTAATTACATGTAATACAATAAGCCTATGGTAAAGAAATTGCATTATCATAAATGATAAAGGAACTAGGGTCACAGGCATACTATAACTAAAACTGACTAAAAGACACAACATGCCATTTGCTTAAACCCCACACTTATGCTAATTGGTATTTAATGTATGGCTCACATCTTTGTCTACTTCTCACTAACAGGGATGACGGATGACGAGATCCTTCGGGCTGAAATGGTCTCGCAGTTGTGTATGAACGACCGTACACACAGCGCGCTATTGGACCTTGTATCCTTCAGTACAAGAGAATATATTTAGAATATATATATATATATATATTAGAATATATTTAGTCATGGCATGGCAATCTTTTTCCTTAAGAGTGTTTCCTTAGATTCCTGAGAATCCCAACCCAAAGAGTGGCATCGTTCCAGGGAGCTGTAGTTTTGAGGAGATGCTCTCTGCCGTGGCTGACTTCAAAGCACCGGTGTTTGAACCTGGAGGCTCCATGCAGCAGGGCATGTACACACCAAAAGGTAGGGTATTTGTGGTTGAACGCATGACTTATACATGTTCCACTGTAATAAGTTTGAAAAGTTTAGTGGGTGATGTCATAGAAGTGGCTGTTTTCATTGTGCAACTCGGACTATGACATTAGTGTAGATTTGGTAGATAGATCTATCTGCTGCCCTCCATTGGTCAACAGTAGTGGTTGCAGTAAGAAGGACTGCAATGTATTGGGAATTGGGTGTTCCAAATCGGCAGGGAAAGTGCATAATAATATAAAATAGTTTATACTGTGCCATGTAATATTAAGCAACTCATTGGTCTTTATTCCTTTTTGAATTGTATTGATATAGTATGGCACATAATAGAAACAATCTTATGCTCCATGAATCCTTGAATTTCTTACAAGTTTCTTGTAGGTTTAAAAAAAAAATGTAAAAGAGCATTGAATAGTAAATAGGACCTTTTTAAAATGTATGAATATGAGCCCTGCAAAGCCTGAAAGCATTATATCTATGTCATTAGTCCTTAGCAGACCACTTGGGGGCAGCCTTACACCACTTACACATAGAAGGTGAAAATAGGAGGAAAGTGAATCAATGTCACTTCACGCCAGAGGTAACAAAACAATTCTCTCCTTTTTCTAAACTAGCGGAGGTGTGGGAGAAGGAGTTTGACCCCATCATGGTCGTTCTCAGAACGGTGTATCGGCGTGACGTCCAGTCGGCAATGGACAGATACTCAGCATTGTAAGTTAAAACTGTTGTCTTGATTTTCCCAAGTAAATGGTTTGTTTATATAATTAACATATTTGATAAACAGGGATTTTCATTAAAACGCATCTTAAAACGACACAATGTCCTTGCATTTTGCTTGAAGGTACTCTTTTGTTGAGTAGCGTTTTCCGTCATCCCTGACAAAAACCAACCGTGCTCTTTTCAGTGTCGTAGGGTCAACTCTCTCACTTGCCCATGAAGGGACATGATAAGAAAGGTCAGGCCTATCGGGTGCTCAAGTTCTGGTTCCAATTAGATAGCTGTCGAGGAAAAATCAATATTTCAGTCTAAATCGTAATAGAATTGAGGAAATCTTTCTTGTTTGATTGTGGTACAGACACCTCCAAGACAAAGGTGAGGTGAAGGAGATACCGCTGGGTTCATTTTCTTTAAGGTCGCTGGAATGTTTTAAGGTGCGAATTATAACGAAAGTGTCTCTCCCTGAATGCGTCTGTTGAAATAGCAGTTGGGAAGATAATCATTTTATGATGGCATTTTAGGGCTTCTTTGGGATCGCTTGAAAGTAGTCAATTGTTCTTCCTTCACATGCACTGTATGCTTTTCTAGGCCAGTTTTGGTGTTATGAACCAGATGGAACTAAAGCCTATTTCCCCTTGAAACATATTGAAGCTGCCACGGCCACCTTCAGAGTCTGATACCAGCCCCATGTTGCTCATTCACACTATTTGAATATGATGGATTGCCTGTCAGGCTGGCCCTGGTTTTATATAACAATGATCCCATCATTGCTAATAGAGCGAGTGACTGTGCTGCCCGTCGGCCGCTCTGTTGCATAGACTAAAACCATTTGTACAGTGAATTGCTCTGAACAACGTACGGTATCACTTCATCAAACACTTACTTCTTTCATCGTCTTGCTTTATGTGGAAATAAAGCCATTCAGTTGTATGTAAGCTAGCTAATTATTTGCAATGTTCTGTTTTGTTACTCTGCTACTCCTCTGCTATTTTTTCTTTCTCATTAATGATTGTGTCTCATAGTTTAAAACAGTCTGGCATTCACACCGGCAACCCATGGCCACCATACAAGGAGAGGACTGCTCTGCATCCGTGTTACAAAGGCCTCATCAAGCTGTTGCACTGCAAGACACTGCACATTGTGATATTCACTCTCCTCTACAAGGTGAGCCCTTTAACGACTCCTGTGGAATAATACAGTGTCAGTTACTCATTGAGCTAAATTAAAAGTGCTGCTGTTTGCCATGTTAAGTTGGTGCACATGTAATGTCACTTGGCATGTAATTGATGTTGCAAGATATTTGTACAATAACGGATTGTCAGAGTAGAGACATTGCTGCACAAAATGAACAGACCTCAATGTAGATTAGGTGCAATGTAGTAACAAAAGACAAGTATTGACAGTCAAGTGATTGTTTAATCTTAACAATGGCATTGTCAGTGGTGAGGGGGGTGATATTGATCTGTTCTTCAGTATAAACTAATAGTTTGATTTGTTCTAGATATGGATGGATCATCAGAACATGTCGGAGCATGTGCTTTGCATGGTGCTCTACCTGATTGAGCTGGGCTTGGACAACCAGGTTCAAGACAACAAGGAGGATGAGGTGAGATATGCGTGTTTTGAATCACAAGCATGCTGCTGTCCAGAATTCTAGTGTCCACCAGTGTCTCATAGGATCGTTCTGCTTTTCAGGAGCCTTGCATTGAGGAGCACTGCCATGACAGCTGGTTCCCAGGCACGAACCTGCTCTCCAATCTGCACCACGTCATCAACTTTGTGAGGGTTCGCGTCCCTGAGACGGCTCCTGAAGTGAAGAGAGAGGCCCCTCCCAGCACCAGCGCTGAAGCGTCTACTTATGGCCAGGTAAAAGGTAGCTCTGCCTGTAGGCTGACCTGGATTACAGTTCCGTTGATTACAGTGTGATGTCACTGTAATAAAATCAACTGGAAGGGAAACTTGTACTGACTATACTGACTGGCAGTTTGTCATTGACTGAATGCCACCTGTGAATTAAACTGTGGCGGGGGAAGAAAGCATTACATCTAAATACAATGCTCCAAACCCAGATATTTTTCTTAGGACGTCCAAATTAAAAGGCCAATGATTATTGGATGGTATTTCTAGGCAATCGCCTGTTCAAATGTTAGCCATTAACACATGATAAGTGAAGAGGAAGCCAGGCCTGTGTTGCTGTCTGTTTTGGTGTCTCGTCCTCCAGTGGTCAGTGGTCCAGCACTGTGCTGGTGTGGTTTTCCACTCGTTCAGTTCGGACTTTTACTTATTCTGACTTGAATTGTTTGCTCTGTGCTGTAAGTAGACAAAATACCACACAACAGCATCATAAACAATATGGATTCATAAACACTTTTTTTCACACGGCATGTAGTGGTTGAATCTAAATAGAAAATGTGCCTCAAACAACTCTTTAGAGGCTGTGAAAAGACTTACTCCCCCCGATGCTGTTTGATTATAAGCCCATTGGGATCTATTCCATTCAAATGAGTTTCACCACCCTTACTAATACATAACAAGCAGCACTTCGGCACAGCCAAAGGGAGGGTAGCCAAAGACATCGTGTCATCATCAGCGCGAGACTATAAAGAAACCAGTGGACAGTACAGTCCAGTCATTTTAACAATGGTGACATTTTAACAATGTTTGTCTTTGGTGCTGCCTTGACTTTTCCATACTCAGCGTAATGGTTAGCATACTAATATGTGATGTTAGCACATTACTCCAAAAAAAAAAAACCCCCTACATTTTTGCTTAGTGCCTTCATGTTCCTCTTTCATATTATTACTGTTATTGTTGTTCGTTTTGCTGTACTTGCTCCACAGAACTCCAGACGTCTTACAGGGAATTGGAGAGAGGTAGCTATCTACATCCATTCAAATGAAAAGACTGATGGCTTTGATGCCACCAGCAGCTGTGTTTGTCTACGTTATATCTTAACTATGAAAGGACTTCTTTGCACACGTTTGTTTTGTGCTTTTCAAAGGACGTTTGCCTTGGTGTGTGATGCCGTGTGTATAATGCTGCGCTTCAGCAGTTTCCCTCCCTCCTGACTGCCAAAACTAATTACATGTGAAATGCAGGTTTAGGTAAACGCTTTTTTAACCGCATGTCAGTATGATTGATGTTGCCCTGACTGGGTTGTATTATATATGTTTATTTAACGGTGCAGCTCAGGTCCTTTTTTGTCAGGTCAGGTCATGGCTATTCTTCAGAGGGCTTGTGTACCCATCAGGATGATTTTGAATTTCCCCCAAGAATATGGTTCTGAGTGCTATCAGCAAAGGTATTCGCGAGATGTCAGCTGAAATTTTATAATGGACATTTAATTTGACTTTTATGTGTATTGTGCTTGTCTGACTATGGAAATGAATCACCCCTCCAATCCATCAATGTCCATCAGACTACTAGTGGTATCATTTTACGTGTAGGTTTGCCAAAGCATGCCGATGCAGGTGGAATGAAGGGATGTTGGATGATGAAGTTTTCTCTTTATCGGTTTGCATAATTTGCTGATATGATGTGGGCTTGATACTCGCGATGTTTTGTGCTATAACACATATGTCGGTGTGGGACATGTATCTATCCACCACATGTGTTTTTATAGTGTGCCCAAATAGCTTTAATTGTAGGGCATGGCATTGTTACACTGCCAGAGTTGGGCGTTGTCACCCATACAAAAACAAATGTTCTCAACATGTAGTCAGGTGTTTCAAAATAGAAAACCCAATATTCATGTGAATAAATGATTAATAATTTTTTTAAATTTGATTCTATGCTTCCTTAGAACCTGCGTGAAGCACAGGTGTTCAGCCTTGTAGCGGAGCGGAGGAGGAAGTTCCAGGAGATAATTAACCGCAGCAACACTGAAGCCACCCAGGTCGTCAGGCCCAAGAGCTCCTCAACACGCTGGGTACCACCAGGCACACCCCCTCAGCTGGTGACGGAGATCCTGGAGATCCGGGAGAGCATGCTGTCCCTCCTCATCAAGCTCCACCAGAAGTTGTCGTCCAAGCAGAACTCTCTGTCAGCATCCTGGCTGGAGGATATGGACATGAACCGTCACACCCATGGAGATGGCATCATTGCCATTGAGCGCATCCTCACCAAGGCAGCCACGCGCAGCTGTCAAATAAAGCGTAGCATCCAGGACATTTGTGGAAAGGTGTGTCCTCCGGTGCCACCAAAGAAGAACAGTCCCAGTGACAAGAAAACCATGGATAAAGAAGAGAGGTAACATAATCATGTACACTGCTTCTGTGTTAAATTACTGATTCACCACTGTGACTGATTTATGTTTGCACAGCTCCATGCTGCATTGCTCATTATTGCTTTGCAGTGGTGTTCATAGATATTGTGGCTAAACAACAGCTTAAAGTGCCACGTCGTGTGCAGGGACATCAGTGTGTACAGGATTCAGTTGCTTTATTTTCTTTATCTATGTGCTGAATTTTGAGTCAAATATAGTGTAAGTTGAAGGAAGGGCTAATTCTTCATTATCCAGTCAGCCTGTCGTATCTTTTTAACAGCTGGGCATGATGAAAACCGCTTAAAGGAAAGCGTAGGCTTACATCTCTGAATTAGAAATCTCAGTAATATTGTCTGGGATGTGCATGGTGACAAGAAGTAAAATGTCTGTATATCACCACTAATGTGTGGCCAAATGAGCAGCAGATGATGCTCCTTTTTTAATCTTAATTTACTGAATATCAATGTATTTGGGAAGATATCGTAGGTCTTTTTCCCCAGCTTTTTTGCCTCACATTGATCCACCACACTGTGTCTCCCATCTCCCTCCTCTAATGATGATGGAATGGGCTATAACCCTGTAATAATTGCCTGCTTTTGGGGTTGGCTTCACCCCACAGACAAAGGTAAAGGTAGAACATCCATTCACATGAACTAGTGCTGTTTCCAAGGCAACCATCAGGCAGCAGCAGTGCAGTCAGTGGCAGCAAGAAGTGTGAAGCTGCTGCCCATTCCTCATGCCGGTTGTCGGCGCCCCTGAAGCCATCAGTGAAGATTATTGAGCTGTGACGCTCCTGTCAGTATTTGTTTATGTCCTCTTATTAGGCACTTAATTTACAGTCAGCTCTCACCCTGTAAGTCTGCAGAGTGGGCTTCAATCGCCATATTAGTTCAATAATCGACCTCTCCAACTTTCACAACACAGCCCTGTTAAAATCAGAAGCCTGCTGTGTATATTAAAGTATCCCCTTACATGAAAGCCCTGCACACCAGACAACCTATTCCCACGTGTAATGCATTTGTGAAATGTTCTCAAATGGAGTGAGTTGAACTCCAGGAGCAGTGCTTGTTGTCCGTATGAAATCCTGATTTTCAGTTACTGAATGAATCTTTTCACATGGAAATTATTCAATTCTTTCAATAGAATCTCACTAGGAAAATTCAAATGATTTAAAAGGTCTTAAAGGCAGACTGCGTAGGATTTGTCTGTTCTTCTTCTTTCCTCAATGACACTAGCCAGTGAGTTTCCAGTGATCTTCAGCCTAGCTAGTTAATAGTATTCGTGTCCAGACAGGAGAATTTAGCCGAACTTGCTGAGCTTCTGACTCGGACGTCACTGATTGCAGTGTCAGCTGGAGCAGCACAGAGTCCCGGCAGAGTAAAGTCTGAGGAGAGTCAGCTGTAAGCAGAGCGAGGGGCAGAGTAATGCCCAGAATTGTCCTGAACACAGCAAAATGAAAAGAAAAATACAGGCATAGGACGGGTCTGCAGATACAAACGCTGCCAAAGTGATGATTGAGTTTGTTTTAAGAAAACCCTACTAATTGCGCCTTTAAATATGTATTCACTTGGTTTTGATCTAATTTTAAATGCTGCATATTCTTCTCCTTTCAGACGTCAGAGGGCAAGAGAGAGACAGCAGAAGCTGCTTGCTGAATTTGCCTCCAGACAGAAGAGTTTCATGGAAACAGCCATGGATGTTGGTAAGAAAAGGCCAGCTCTTTATATGAATAATACATCATTCGTAGCCACAGCCCAAGTTTGTTTGCAAAGAGACTCTTATCATGGCAGGATGCTCTGTAGCAGGAAAGCATCAGCACTGGGGCAACTGAATTTAAAACATGTGTGTACGGATACAATTTATGAGGCAGAGTGCTCATTTTTTAAAATTAATTAATTTATTAAGTTTAATTCTAGTGAAATAAACACATGTCTGTTATATTTATGCCTTTAGCGAGGTCTGAGTACAGTTGCAACAACCTACATGATAGAAAGTGCTTGTCAAACTGGGTTTATTATGCCATATTTGTACAAGACCTTATGAAAGCATAAAACACACAGTGACACGTTTTATTTGAAGGACATCTCGTTACTGTAGCCCCCTAAAGAAAAGTGCTGTTGGCTGAAATTAACTTCATATACATTTTCATTGGGGCAAGGTGACAGTGAGTCTGTGCTGGCGGTCTTTGCAGGCCTGTTAGGAGAGAGCGGCCCTGTGGGAGTGTGGGTGGCTGCTGCTGAGGGCACATAGGATCAAAGCACTAATAGTGGGCTGGACTCCAGGGTCCATCTTGACACGTCATGGTTAGAGAATGAATAATGGCTGCTGTGATCATACGGACCATTCCAGCAGGACTGTATTATGTGTCTTCTGCACACTTCTAACTTCAGCTGCTTGACTTTAGACTCACAGCTGGCTTTGCATCATATACCAAAGGAATATTTGACTTACTAATTAAAATCATGTGAATGCAGTGTGAGCTGTTTGTGAATTTAAAACAAAACTTGAATAGTATTTAGGATATTAGGAACTTCTGTAAATGTTACTCTTTTCATTAATTCCTGGGGTCTCATTTATAATTTGTGCTTGTGTACAAAACGGGGCCTCAAAGATACGTATGCCATGTCGCACGCAAACGCTGTGATCGATACAAACAAACTTGACAGGAGAATGTGTGCATGTGTATGGAGACCTATGTGCTTTAATTGTGACGCTGATGGTGAAGACATTAATTTAATCCAGATTGTATAAAAATGCCTCTCACACGTTTCAGTTTTACTTTCTCTTATAGTGAGCCATAATTATTCTATTAGCGCCTTTCAATTATAAAATATATAATAAAACTCAGTTTTATATCGATTGTATTCAATATAACTTTCATTTAAAAAAAATTCTAAAATGTATATCAATTATTTCATATGTATTATAAAACTTGCACATATGAAAGCTTAATAGAAATTCCTTCCTTTCTTGAAATTGTTGTTTTTAATTTCCAAAAGTAATTCGAGGAAGCATAAAACAGCAGCACACCAACCGTCAGTGTGTCCTTGTTGTCCCTTGTTGACCTGTGTGGACACACACACACACACACACACACACACACACACACACACACACACACACACGCACACACACGCACACACACTGGGATAGCCTGGGGCTAAAGCTGTGGTGTTGTTGACATCTAATGCATCGTTCATTTCCCCAGGAACACAGTGACCTCTCTTGAGAACATATTCTTCCATAAAGCAATAAATCAATTTCCAACAAAGCTTGACATTTGTCCCCAATATTTACTGCTCAAATTGAACACGGCTCTTAACATTTAAAAGCAATTTCACATCGGTAATTAATTTCTAATGCTTTGCCAATCATGCAGATAGGGGAGGCAGAGATTGAATTTCTGTATGTTCACAGTATTGATACATGTTACATACTCAATTCTTCTTCCGATGACTGACTGCAGAAAGGAAACCAATCATAGGAATTATTGAATACAACGAATGACTGAAGTTGGAAGTATTTTTACTTTTGTTGTGCTAGAATCCCCGGACACTGAGGCAGCCATGGACCTCGGAGCATCTGAAGTGATGGAGTCGGAGGTTCTTTATGATTGCGTAATCTGTGGCCAAAGTGGACCGTCGACCGAGGAAAGGCCCACTGGGCTAGTAGTTCTCCTCCAAGCGTCCTCAGGTGAAATTAATAACCTATATTATTTCCATTGATTCTATAAAGGGCCAGGTTCCATACTCTTTCCATTTTGTAATAATGGACTTAATGGTGCACTGTTGGATCATGTAACACTTAGATTGCACACGGGGAGAATTTATTTAACTAATTATGTGGAGGTAATTGGTAGTACCATACCTTTATTCAAGGGTTTCATTGCAAAGGGGGTGAAAACATATGCACGCACCACTTTTCAGCTTTATTTAGAATTTTGTCTTTTCACTTCAATAATTTTTACTATTTTTTTGTATCTCCATTACAAACTAGATTCATCCAAAGACAATTAGTCGTTACCTTACTGGATAAGTTAGGCAGATTTATCATCATTGTATCATGATTCATAACTGACATCTGTGATTGGCTTTCAGTGCTCGGGCACCGCTGCAAAAGCGAAGAGGCTAAGAAGCTACCGACTAGTGACGAGGAGCACATCTATGCTGCAGACACGTGTGGAGTGGCTCATGATGTCAGGCTGACGCTCATGCAGCGGTTCTTCAAAGATGTAAGTGTCTCGGAAAATATTGTCAGCTTCACGCAGGGGCGGAAAGGCTTCAAGCACTGAGAGCACTCTCAGTGAGGTGGATGTTTGTGTGTTAAATAACAGCTCAAGCAGCTCTAATAACAGGCTTTCATACCGTTTGGATTACTTGACATTATACTGTATGGAAGTCAGCAATGTGAACATCTGCAGAGATGGTCCTCGTTATCGAATACATTTCTTTAATACTTGTGGAAGTTACGTTATAGTGCATCTAATTGCTGTCATGCAACATCACTTCAAATACATAATTGTGTGACAAACGGGAGAACAAACATCCGTATACCAGTAGGCAGCATTTCCAGAAATAATTTCAAGTCATCATTAAAACAATAAAAAGAAAAGGCTTCATTTCATTTGCTTGTCATGCCAACGTTGTGTATTGATTAGCTTGCAACAAAGCTCCCAAACCAACACAAACCAAAAAATGATTACACTTGCTGAATTGGATATAATCTAATAAAAAGCTGGTGATTCACTCATGCAGTCTTAATTGTTCGATAAAAGATGCTGGCTTGAAAAAAAACAATTGTTTATTGTACTAATTTAATTCAAACTTTAAAACAAATATTTTTATTTATAAGCACCACAGTACAAACAAGAGATAGACAAGGTCCTGGAGGTTGAATGTCTGACCACATATTTGCATTCGCTAATTGATGTGATTATTCTCTCGTGAATTCTGCAGAGCTCTTGTCTGCAGTCCGTGTCAATAGGTTGGGATGGGGGTGTCTACGTCCAGACCTGTGGACACACTTTGCATATCGATTGCCACAAGTCATACATGGAGTCTCTGAGGGTAAGAGAAACGTAACCTTATGAGATTATTAGATTCATTATCTAATTACAGTAGTTATTGCACAGAAATGAATCAATGACTATTTTGGTAATTTATTAATTATTTAGTCAAGAGTCAACCGAATAGACTAAATGTCTTGACATTTGGCCTTTGTTTTACTTAAAAAATGTCTGGTACCAGTTAACTCTTTCAGGTTTTTAGTTTACATCGTGTCGATCATATTTAACTATTTTGTGTCTTTTCAGAACGACCAGGTCCTCCAGGGTTTCTCTGTTGACAAGGGTGAATTCACGTGCCCACTGTGTCGACAGTTTGCCAATAGTGTTCTTCCCTGTCGCCCCGGGCGGGGCACAGAGGCAGGAGCCTGGCACACGCCCACAAACAAGAAGACGTTTGTGCTTGTAAAGGAGGTGGAAGACCTTCAGGAGAAACTTGGCGTTTTCACAGTAAGTTTTACAATAATCTGCCAGGACTTTATCACCAACAGCTAACAACACTGTCCACTCATTTCTGACAAGTGGCTATGTATAAACAATCAGCTCTCTCCAAACTGTAGTGAGTGTTGAGGTTTGGTGCAGCTGGAAACCAGACTCTGCTATTTAAAAGAGATTTGTCTTCTGTTGGAAAATTGCCTGACATCCTTGAAGTGTCAATAACGACCAGCAGCACAATTGAGTTTATAATCTGTATGGATGGATGCCATCGTTTTTTCCAATTTCCAATCTCATGCCTGGCAGAATGCTTTAGGCTATATTTCCAAATGACAGAAATGTCCAGATCGAAGAATGACTCTGCATTACAACTTGTAAAGCCTAGAAGAAGAAGTTAAAGGACTACACCAAGTCTAGTCTTTGCATGTTTTGCCATAATTATTACAAACCACATATCCTTGATCAGTACATTTTTTTTTTTGACTTAATTGTATTATTTTCTTTTCTTTAGACGGAATCCAACTTGAGTAAAGAGATGGAGCTGGTTATTAAAGACATCAAGAATACCACCCAGAAGAAATACATGGACTATGGCAAGAACCCTGGCTCCCCTGACAATGATTTCCTCTTCATGTACTCTGTGGCGAGGTGAGTTTAGACCGGACTCGGCTGACAGAAGTCTCAGAATTTGCCTTTTTGTTTGAAAGACGGTGCAAATTCGAGGAACAAAATACAAAAGAAAATATATTTCAGAACCCTCTTAAAAATCTAAAATCAATTTGGATAAAGACTGATTAGTTCCCAGAAACTGGTGTTGAGACCAGTGGGATAAATGCCTGCTCTTTCACCTGTCTCTTTTAACAACAATATGTCCATGCAATAAGAAAGTACTGTCTCCTCTCAGTGTCACAAACTTACTTTGTTAGCATTTTACTCCAGAACGGCGCCTTGAGATTGAACTGAAATTCAATACTGCAGTTGTTGCGTAGCGCCTGCTCTAAATATATGGATTGCATTTCAAACTTGTTCAGTGGGCTGTAGAGCTGTATAGTGTTTTCTTCATACTTATCAGTATCCTGCTGCATCGGTCCTAGAAGTGTTGCAAGAACAGCCTTCAACCTTCTGAAGTAGCATTAGCAGCGTTGTCACTTTAGGGAACAGTAAAATGCTATTGATTCTTGCTCTATCCACACTTCAGATCTGACTGAGTATGGATATATTTCCCTTCACACTCCTCCTTTACATTACTGTGTTGTGGAGCATCTTGGCGTGAGTTAGTGTTCTAAGATGCATACGATGGAACTGTGATTGCAGTTGCATCATATGCAACCCAGTTTGAGTTTGTTACGTCACCCTCCCCTCACCCCCATGAAAAGGCCAGAAATATCATCTTGAGGAAACCAGTTACAAGCCTTTCTCGGGTATTTGTATTTTCTCGACAAGCGAGTCACAGGTCGGAGACTCTCTGGCTTTCAGTTCACCTTGGGGTCTCTAATTTCTCACCACTCCCATTCCAAAAACTCTGTCCTTCCCGGAGCGCAACAATCCAGATCTTTTGCCCACCCAACGCTGTGGTTCCCTTAGCCCTCCACCCTCAACAGAAAGATCCCCTGAGTGTGTCTGGGTGCCTGTTGGCTCTCTGAAGTTCAATGAACAGCGCAAATTGCCTGAGGAGTGGAAAATTCCTTTGTCACAGGGGCACTCTTATCAGCAAAAGCCAGATGGAGCTTCACCGTGGCTGCATTATCTATGTGAAATTGCTTTTTCTCCCAGGAAACCCAAGGATTTGCCCCCACCTCCCTGGCCCATAGAAAGACTCTCGGCCAGTGGCGAGATGAAATGGGCCCAGATCAGTCTTATTTTAATAACACCTATCTGTTTTCATCATCTATGTACTTTGTTGGAGCTTTTAGTTTATTTTTTCACTGTTTTGGTGTCGGCAAATTAAAATTCTGGAGTGAAATGTGTTTGGATATGCATGGGAAATGCACATCGGGAATTATGCATGAACTGTGGTTAGAACAGCTTTTATGCTAATGGTCCAGCTTGTGTCAAATCAGTCTTGGAAAGCTGTCATTTTACTTGATATGGAATTGCTGCTGCAAAACAGGCATATTAAATGGCAAATGGCTTGACACGGCCGCATCTTTCATCTTCCTGATCAAACTGGTAAAAGAGGCAGTAACCAAAAGCTGAATATGATGACACTCGGCTGTTTATACCAACACCTCCCTCCCCTCTCTCACGCATGCACACTCAAGGTTTTTGTCAGTGGTTCGTCCCATGTAACCTGTAATACATGATAAAAAGAACGTTTTGCTTGTTTGCTCAATTATGGAGATGCTCTATGACAACAATATAATTTTAAATAAATAAACAAACATTGATTTTAAAAACATTTACTAATCAAATTTTGCTCTGTCATACACTTAACTGTAACTTTAAAACATATGCACATATTTTTTCTGAACTATTGCTATAACTATACAAATATTTTCCATTTAGCATCTAATGCACTATTGGACTGCAAACTTCGACCCACTTGACCTTTTTATTTGAATAACCACTTCCATTGTGGTCTTTGGTCAGAAGTCACACACATTGATTGATGATTACATTTAACTGTGCATTAATGTGCAGCTATAATGTGTTTGTCACGTAACAATAAATGATCTTAGCCAATGAAATGCCAATGCTTCTTTCCTGGTAAAGCCAGAGTTAAGTGAGTGATGGTGTGACTGAGCAGGACTCTATGGTGACATGTACTGCATAAATAGAATTGCCTTGCAAACGTGTGAAAACATTTGACATATCTTGCTTAAGAGGGTTATTGATAAGTGAATCATCCCTTTTATTTATGTTATATCTTTTAAAAAGGCTTGACAATTATGATGGGTGGTTTCTTTGTCTGTGCATGGTGTTTACATAAGGACTGTTTTCATATGTGTACCAGCTACCTTTATAATCATGGCTCTATCTCCTCAGGACCAACCTTGAGTTGGAGCTTGTGCACCGAGGAGGACACTTGTGTTCTGGAGGGGCCAGTGCAGCTGCCAAACGCTCATGTCTCAGTGAGTAGTTAAACCTCTTCCTCTTTTATATCTGACGATACAATTTATCCTCTAAATCTTGTACGTTTGCCAATATGTAATGTCTGATGTGTTATTTAAGGGGAATACCATTTGTGAAACCTTTTTCTTTTATGCAGTTTTTCTGTTTAACAGTCGGTTTTCAGTGACCTGCAGTGTTTCACTGGTTCATTTTTAATAAAATGGTAATTTAATGTGGTGCTATGTTAGATGTATTCTGCTGTTCAGATTCTATAATTCTAGTGACGTGTTTTTTGCAGGTGACTGTTCATAGTTTCCCACGAGCCTCGGCGTAATAAAGTGTCTGACTTGAGATCAAAACCTTTCTTCCGTGTAAGAGCTGAACCATTAAAAGCAAAAGAAAGAAACAAAGGGTCGATTAGCAATGGCAGCCAAGGATAGATGCTCCCAGGTGAGTGGTTGGGAGCAGTCAGGGTAAATGAAGCAGACAAATGGGTCAAGTATCGTTTCAGTTGATTGTGTCACAGTTGATGAGGATGTGTGCGTCGGGAGAATGAAAACTGTGATCTTAGTTCCTCAAAGACAAAGCTGAATATCAACCACTGCCAATGTTTATTTTAATATTGAATATTAATACATAGAAGCCTGAAGCCTGGGATATTGCAATAGAAATAGTATGTGAAGGCGACAAAGCATCGGAGTTAAATTCATTGCGAAGGCTTCATCCTATTTTCTTTTTAATTATTTTGCGAAAAGTTGGGGCTGCTGCATCGAAAGAGCCCGTCATCCTCGAGTGGCTGAAAAGAGATTTCACACTGGAGGTTTGCCATTTTTGAGCTACATTAACCACGTAGCCATGCTGATGGCCAAATGTACTCAGTTGCAGTACATTAGTGTTTGTTCTTCTCAGGGAAATGGATCTGAATGGAAACAGCCGACGTGTGCTAACCGAGAGCTCATGGGGTTCCAAAGCCCGTTTCCCAGTAGGAACTCCTTCAGCTCAACTGATGAGGATAAGATGGACCACTGGGGCAAGCTGCCTGCAATTCCCTCGAAATGGGCTGAATCCACTGGAGAGTCAGCCTCCAAATAGCATGTCCTTGGTTTATTTAACTGCAAACATTTGAATTAATCTGGGGGACTACGTGGCTGCTACTGTGTCGGGAGTTAAAAGGCATGTTGATCTCGGTTACCCCCTATTTTATCCGTAGCTGATATCATTTTACATGTAGACCACTATATGATCATATACCCTGAGAGAAGACATGCAATTGTGAACAAGTGAACGTGCATCAAAATGCAGTTTTATCATTGTATTCATGGAAAAAGTTTATTGTGATGTTCATAAAACATGATCAGGAGGATCGGCCTTTCTCATCGAAGACATTTTGATTTATCAGTTAGAAAGCACAGGTTTGAATAATTATATGAATTACTGTTGAATTCATAGGACTTTCCTCTCCGGCATAGATGACACCTCTAATTAATGCAAATGCATCCTCTTTTGTTTTGCTTTCTTTCCTTTGTATCCCAGTGTCTTTCAGTCGTGCAGGAAACAATACCGGTAACACTCTTTGTTTGCTTTATAGCAACTTTGTCAGAGCAGATTTATCATCACCTTTTAGACATTTTTTTTCACATGCCACAACACTGGTCTCTTAGAAGAAGCTCCTCTGAAGCCCCTTTCACACTAGACAAAAAAACACTTACTATCATCTTCCTTTTTTTGTGGGTGGGACAAGTTACAATCTGCAGTTCTGCAGTTTATAATGGATCAAATCAATTGGGATTAGGAAAATAATCTTAATTAATGTACAATTATACAATTAATGCTTTGTTATATTATGCTCTCCTCAAAGCCACCAACGTCCAGTCAGATGACAGTAATTTTACCTTAAAATACACATTGAAATTTGCCAGCCAAATTATATCTCATCAAAACTGCCTTGGTTAGTCTTCCCACAGTTCTAACAATCAAAATAAACCCTTAATTCACAGAGTTGGGTTTGAAAATAAGCAGCCAGAAATGTGAGAGGTGAATGGTAACGAGGGGAGAGAGGAAACGAGCTGTATTAGTATCAGTCTGATGCAACAAAGGACTGACACTTGGCTTTCGTTATGCTGTGTATCTGTTAACCTGTGGAGGGCAGTGTTGCTCCAAGTATCGACAGTTCAGGCAAGTCAAATCTGAGAGCTGATTTTTTTTTTTAAAGCATTTTACTGCATTACAGCATCTTAATTCCCTGTAAAACAAAATCACATCAGTGTTACTTATTGAAAAAAGTTTAGGTTGTACAAAAAGTTGTGTAGTTAACCTGAAGATGAAACTGATCAGTTGAATGCCGCTGGTTTCCAACACGGTTCATATGTGATTTTAATCTATTGCTGTAATGCTCTTTTAGTTTCTGGCTTGGAGTGAGTCCATTATTATAATGCATTGTTTAGTGTATTTCTAGATGAAAGACGGGGAAATTTCTCCACTTTGGATTGGTTTCATTTGATTACTTAAAATCTCAAATGACTCCCTGCCTTTTCCGATGTTATATTACATATATGTAATTGCAGAGTTTGCTGTAATTGCATATATTTCGGTACCAGAACAGGCTCACTCTGTGCAAAGACAACTGAGGAGGCTGTGAATTGTGCTGCTATTAAAAGCTAGTGTGTACACTAGTTTGTGTGTTTGTGTGTGTGCGTGTGCGCCCTCATGTTCCATTAGTTCCACAATGAACAGGTGTGTCCTGACTAGTTTGCTCAGGGCTATCGAGCACTACCATGCATCCATCTGGGCTGGCCTGGTTTTATCTGAGCCGAACCATTAGCCTGCAGTCAGTTCAAGTCAACTGCTTTCATCATTTGATCTACACGGGTCGCTGGTGGTGCGTGACAATGGACACTGAGATAAACAGACACTTGCTGGTTTTGTTCCTGTCGGACCTTGTCGGGAACATGACATTTGTTTTTTTCCCCCCTGTTCTTTCAGATCAGCTGTTCCATGTGCTGGCCATGCACATGCGTCTGTACAGCATTGATTCAGCCTACAACCCCTGGACTAAGCTGACGCAGGTTATACAAAGCAGAGAGCCAGAGTGAGTGGCTTTCCTTCTAAAGTACTCCTGCTAACAGTGAATCTATAAAGCCGTTAATACATTTGTCATACTCCCCGGTCTCTACTTTGCCCTCACACTTTTTCCTTCCTCACATAAACATGCAATCAAAGGGACACTTTCCCCCCCTCTCTAAACGCTACCATTTCGTCCTGCCCCCCGACAGCTTTTCCTTCACACAAAGAGAAGCTAAAACCAGAAAAGGGATCTTGCGTGGTTTCCATAGATACCAATAATTGCTGCATCTGGCAAATTACTGGGCACTCCACAGAGAGCAAAAAGACTGTCAAATCCACTGTACTGAGAGCAACTGCACCACACCGACACCATACCAGCACGGCATCTCAGCTCACAGCTGTCCACCTAGCTTCAACAGAAACCTGTATTTATATTTTTTTAAATATAAATTACATGCACACTTTCTTTTTCTGCCTTGAATCACGACTGTTTGTCAGAACGTGTTGTTTCATGCACAAATGTGTTTAGTTGTCACGACTGATGGTGTGAAAAAAGGGAGTAAAATAAAACTACTTACAGCACTTAACAATATAAGATGAGCTTGAACAACCTTTCCTCCCTGTTAGTGTTGGAAGACAGCTTCTACACTTGTTACTATTAAAGTGCTCACAGTCATGCCGTTATTCTCAGAGGAGCCATTTGGTGTTTAAAAATACTTTGTAAGGGTTTCAGGAGGGAGCGCTGTCATTGACACGCTCAGGCAGTCAACCTGATCTAGTTTAATAAGACAAAGAGGGATGTTTTTACATAGATCCAATCATTGTTCTTGCCTTATTTCTGTGGATAAATCAAAGAGGACTGTATGACGGTTTTGCGGTGTACAAATATAGTTTGTATGCAGTGGTCTTAGCAGGGTTGAAAGCTCTGTCCTCTTACGGCTTTCCTTTGCCGCACAGTGGAATTAAGCGGTGAGTGCTCCGGTAATGGAAGAATTATTCTTTAGTGCAGTTCCTCTCATTCAAAGCCCCCCGAGGCATTTCAAGAGTAGAGGAGAAATTGGAACCTTACTAAATTGTCAACAGAACAAGAAGCCATTTAAATGGAGATGGCACACAATGTAAATATGTAACCTGGGCTATATTTAGGAAGTTGCTCAGCGAATGCAAGGAATGGGCCTTTTTTTTTTCATGCCCTGTGTTTGTTAAGCAAATTTGAAGCGATATACACAGACCTTTGCTGTCATGCCTTTTTAAAAGTCCCTTTCAGACATGCAATACGTCGCTGCCTTCATTACGCTGTTTAAGTAATGGCTTTTTAGCATTCAGACATGAATGTTTCTCTGGGCTTCATTCACACAATAGGATACTGATGGAGAGAGACAACACTCGCATGATGTTTGAGAGAGAGATGGAGTCGAACAAAATGTTAAATTAGCATCACATTAACGTAATGAGGTGCCTGTCTGAAAGGTAGCACCACCGATATTTACCATTTAGAATGGGTGTGTCATTTCTATTAAAGAGAGTCCCTGCATTTCACTGTTTGCATGAACCTGTTGGTTTTAGTTGATGAATAAATGCTTGTATTTCCTGTTTTTTCCTCATCACACCAGCCCCCTCTGATTGAAAGCTCTGTGCTTGTGTTTTGCAGTGGCTTTGATGACGAGAGACCTGAGGTCCCCATGATGTTTCGAGACGTCCCATCCCTCCTGATTATCTTTGTGCTAACAATGCCACAGCCTCTGCGAAAAGGTATTGTTCCTGTGTCTGCATCATGCCACTGCAAGGGGGTAGGGAGTGTTTCAGTGGCTCCTCCACAAGGACAGCCCCATTATCAGTAATCAGTGCTGAGTGCTGGAAAGAAGTATTTCACATCTCTTATCTCACATCTCTTATTTGGCCATGAGGATCAAAGAGACACAACCCTGGCGATGGGAGGGCTGCACCTCCTTCTCATGACCTTCATCTGTGGCTGCATCTCCTCCATGTTAGCTCTTCACTAGAAAGGGCGGAGGTCCGCCTAAAGTCCCAGAGTCCCAACCCGCTACGGTCTTGTTTAATGGGGGAAGTGTCGCGGGCGGTTGACCTCCGGCAGGGACAATTAGGATGGTGGAAGTGACTCTATTTGAAACAGCATTATAGTCACAATTATGACTTAAATAATTCATTGTCAAATTTTTCCTCAAGGTCATCTTTGTTTCATGCTATTTTATTTTTTTAGAGCGAAATGGAAAGGTTGGTGCATGATCCGTCCCTGATGGGTACTTTGCACTTGATTGCTATAAAGGGAGGGCCTACTATTTTAATTCAACCTTTTAATTGCGTTTGCAGTGACCAGGACAGTTGAGCTGTCAGCAGCCCTTCACTGTAGAAGAAAACAAATAGCACTCTTTGTTGTTCCTTTCAACCAGAATTAGATTTCCTTCGGGCTACATTTTCCACCTGAAACGCTCTGCTAATTATCCTGCACGCTGTTCAGAGAGGCTCTTTATGCAGAACTGTGAAATACAACGGCCCTCTGAATAAGCTGCCAGCCCATTTTTTTTTATGCCTCAAGATCTTTTCACATCCACTTATTGAGGACACCCTGACGTAATGTCATTCTTTAATTCATGTATGCATTCTTAATTTATCTGTAAATTGTGCTTCTCCACTTCTGTTCATCGGTTTGGTGTGTATAACCGGTGTCACCTTCTCTCTCTTTGTAGAGCACTTCACGTGTGTGGTGAAGATGCTGTACAACCTGCAGTTCGCCCAGGCTCTGGCTGCAATCTCAACCAAGTTCAGCCCAGAAGAAAGACAGGCCTGGAGCACATCTGGAGCACTCAAGAAGGTAGAAGTGAGGTCACGTTGAACAAGCTTAATTCACAGATTTACTTCCTTTATTTCCCAGTCTCATGCATACAGTACTTTTCCCTTTTCATTAGTTTATTTCACAAATTTGAATGTGTTCTCTATTATTGGGCTTGTTTCTGATTTGTGGATTTCCTTTGCTTCTTGTCTGGATTGCCTTTGTGGTCCTCTGAATACAAACCAATAATATAAATAAGATAATGGCACAGAACAACAGTAAATACCTTTAAGAACGGCTGAAATAGTCGTGTAAGGAGAACCTTAAGCATCTATTTCCCGTATTGTAGTTTCAACTCAACTGGGTAACGTTTTCAAAGGGTGTTAAAAGTATACTTGTAATCCCTGCTTGTTGAACCAGTTGTGTCCTCTGATTGTTCCTAGAAGCAGTCCATAACGACGGTAAATAATTGCATATGACTTAGAATTGAGATGAATTGAGGCCCTTTCCGTTTCATTAACATGATTTCCACAGTTGGTCTTCATTATCTTGAAGTGAGATTGCTGGAGAGTGTTGCATTAATTGACTATCTGTCTTCAGTCTATTAAATCTGCATTTGTGAGTGGTTGGCTTGAATGTTAAAAGACAAATGGCTGAAACCCTGCTAAGGTGTTTCCACCCATAATGGAGGTCTGGATTTGTATCTTCCTACTACCCCGTCATGAACGGCAGTGCAGGCGTTCAACTTACGAGATGCTTTTAAGATGGATTTCAAACCCACAATGATGGTGGCATCCATGTTTGGTAGAAGACCACTGTAATTAAACAGAAGTTGTTAAAAAAAAAAAAAGATCAGTCTGAACAAAGATCCGAGCCTAGAGGGAGGAAATCCATGGACTTGAAATTCCTCCACTATAAATCTATGACAAAGGACAGCAGACGAGATAAGACTGCTGTTTTATATTCTACCACCTTCAGCTTGATAAATGCATGCAGCTTTTCCTCTATATAAAATACCAGCCGAACCACTTGAATCCTTATCAGAACACACATTCAGTAATGTCTCTACCACTTATCAGATATTATATTGTATGGAAAGAATTATCGTCCTCTGCTTATTCTGCATAAGTCATTATATTTTACAGTGCAGCTCATTTTATACCCGGGAGGAGGACTGGGCAGATGCACCAGTGAAGCGTTCTGATCCGCATTATATATTCTGATGTGTGACATTCATATACTACAAAAAGTGACAAAAGATTGATAATGCCATGGCCATTTTGTGTCTTTTCATGTTTTTGTCCTTGGTTATGGGTCATGTGATTGTCTTATCAATTTCAGAATCCGTGTAGACTATGATGTATGTTGTTTCTGCAAGAAACAGCAGGCATCCATCTGTGAAATCGTTTGAAGGGGTGATTCATTAAAGAGTAACGCTGCTGAAGACTCATATTTGTCATGGCTTAATCACTTCATGTTAATACCTAATTTTCCAGGCCAGAGTTTTTTTTTCATCCTCCTCCTCCTATCAATAGAGGAAAGGCCTTTGAGACATTGATAAGCATTGGGACTGCAACTGAAAAAAGGTTTTTTCTTATTATAGCCAGCTGAAAAATACTCTGGTTTAATGTTCTCCCCTGAATTCACACCGAACAGGGAATTAACGCATTGAAGCTGAAGTCTGTGGGACATCAGAGCAGATTGTAGGCCTGGTTAAAGTGTAAATCTTTTTTTAATGTTTGATTGCTTATTATCAACACTTTGATTTTTTCTGCCACAGAATGTTGCGAATGCCGAGACGTCCTTTGAAGCGCTGCTCAGTCACGTTATCGGCGAGCTCTCTAAGGACAAGAGTGTCTACAAGGTGAACGCAGAAGAAACATCAATGGTGAGGCACTAAAATGAAGCACTTCACAACGTAACTGCCTCGGAGCCGCTGCTCCCTCTCCCCTCACCCCTTTGCTCTGCTCTCTTTTTCATTTTCTTTGAGACAATGAATTGGCCATTCCCATGAGAAACATCGGCTTAATATCTCTGCTAATCTCCAGGGGAGATATACATCACGGTGTTATCGGCAAGCTAGTTATTGATCAAGAGTTGCTGTTATTTCCCTCTCCAGCTGATCTCCAGTGTGTGGTCGCCACAGTCCATCGAGTTCAGCCTTCAGGAGTTCTGCCTGCCCTTCCTGCGTCTCTCCTGCCTCCTGCAGCATCACCTCTACGGGGACAACCTAAGCGGCTGCCCGGTATGTTTTATCATAAACGCCATCCGACCTGCTGAAGCTACACTTTGAATCCTTTTGGAGGAGTAAGTGAAAGCAAAGGGAGTGACCTCACCAGCTGTTTTCGCCCTGTCCGCGTGTTCTCAGGAGGAGGAGGAGTTTGCGTCCTTGGCGGTGTGTTTGGGGCTCTTATCCTCGCCCCCTCAGCCTTCCAGCGTCGTGCAGAGTGCCTCGTGTCTGAAGTGGGCGGTCAGCGGCTTTGACTTGGTGACACAGTGGTGCGCGGAGGTCACCGGGCTCTCTCAGATGCAGGCCGAGCAATCACTGGTATGTGTTTGAATTTCAGATCACAGGATAGACACATAGATTATAGACAGAGCTGTACATCTAGAAGAGAACTCACTGAATTTGTTCTTTAAATATCTTGTATGGTCCCTGCTGCAATGGAATATCCAGCACACATGATTTTAACAGTATTATTGTTCATGATGAGGGTCGTTGTGTTACCGTATCAATACTTAGAGCCTTATTATGATTCATACAAAAGACAGCAATTATATACCAGTAAAATCACATTGTGTATTAAATGTTCTTTTAAGAAGCAGAAAAATAAATTGTGATGACTCTATGAAGATGACTTACAATCCAGTAAGACAATAATACTGTAGTCCTGCCTCTTTGACAAACTAAAGGTCATTCCCAGTCGATCTCTGTGCTGCAGCAGGTTTGAATTCAGAAAATATCAAACGTATTGTCGAGTGAGTTCAGCCCGAATCAGCTTAGGAGTTTCAAAGAAATAGTTTGAATACTCTTTCTGCAATTACATATTCCAACCATGTATCCTGAACTTGAAGTCCTGTAAATGATTCATATAACTCAAGTTATTGACACTTTGAAATTAGTTTCAACCTTGGTTGACAAGGTCTATAGTCTCTGAGGAGTGACTGGCATAACCAGCCATGTGTCTTATGCCCTCGTCAGTCATATCGCAGTAACCTTGAGTGTTGGTGGTGAAAACTGTGTCTTGCATGTCAATTTAGTTTGCTTCTTTACGAATTTACGTCTTATTTAATGAGAGTTTCGGGGAGAGCAAGGAAGAATTTGACGACAAATTGTATCAATGACTGTAGTGCACGATGGATGGATGGATGGCTTGATTTAACTATACTTTACGTGTTTCTGTATTTCTTCTCCTCTGAAGACCTTGCTTGTCCAAGAGCCTCTGTGGGCACCACCCCACCTTCTCCAGCTCCCCGACAACTACAATATCATCTTCCAGTACTATCACAGGAAGGCCTGCACTGCTTGCAAAAAGGTGCCAAAAGACCCTGCACTCTGCCTCGTCTGTGGCGCCTTCGTCTGTCTCAAAGGCGTGTGCTGCAAACAGCAGGGTATCTGTGAATGTGTTTTGGTAAGTTTCTCACCTTTATTTACAGCCAAACACAATACATGCAATACCTCATTGTAAGCTACATTTACATAGCTCTTTTCTTTTTTTGTTTTTTTTTGTTTTGACAGCACTCCCAACATTGTGGCGCAGCTACTGGCATCTTTCTACTGATAAATGCCTCAGTCATCATCATCATCCGTGGACATCGTTTCTGCCTGTGGGGTTCTGTTTACCTCGATGCCCACGGAGAGGAGGATCGCGATTTACGGTATGGCATCACAGTGTTATGTACTTTATACACATTAAGAATTATCACATTCCTATGCTGTGTCCCAGATCTATATACATACTTATTGTATAAATTATGTATATAAGCTTATTGTCATAGAATACAATGCAGGTTTATCGTTTTATCAAGTACAAACATACAGTATATTCAAAGCCTTCTGATAATTTGGATCTAGATTTTGATGCACATTTCTTTTACATACTTGTTACTGCAGAGAAAACAAACACAGCTCTCACTTGTTTTCCCCTCTGGCCTTTTTTCCAGCCGTGGCAAGCCTCTCTTCTTATGCGAAGAGAGGTATCGAGTGTTGGAGCAGCAGTGGGTTTCACACACCTTTGATCACATCAATAAGCGTTGGGGGCCTCACTATAATGGACTCTAAGATCTTCCAAAGTCCACTGAAAACAGCAGCCCGTGACAAAGAAGGGTGTTTTTTTCCATCTTATGTGTCTGCCTCGATCAAAAATATTTGGGAACTCTTAACGTAATAAAGCGCAAACATCCCAGTGAGGGTGTTGCTGCCACAGCCTTTATGTGAAGTTTGGTGTACAATCATGCCTAAAGATTAACACGTGTGTGTGTGTTTTAAGTGATTTATTGTGTGGTTTTCAACAGGGAAAAACGGAATTCGGTAAGATGAAAGTAAAAAAAAAAAGAAAAAAGAAAAGGCAACACTTTGGCCAGAAATTCCAAATTAAAGGGAACAGGATTTTGAAGCCTGTCATATTTGTTAGGGTTAAAAAAAATATCTATATATATCAAATGCTGAATGTCCCTGCAAAGTTTGATTAATTTATGCACCATTTCTGACGATGTTAATGCATATCCCTTTTATTTATCGAAATGTGCTGGCAAGAGTTTCAGGCTCCTGATGAGTGTAGCGATGTTATTGCAATGTGCACTCATTGTCTGCTGACAACGTGAGGGTAGGCAGGGCGAGTCCACCCATCAACACACGAGAGTTCTTTTTTGCAAAACAAGCAAAGGCTCTTTTTATGGGTCTAATTGCAATCCATCCTCAGGAATTTATTTAGTTTTTTGCTGTTTAAATTACATTTTAGATATTTAAATAAATGCTGCTGCTCATAGTTCAAGTAATTTTAACTTTTGTGAAGATTTTGTTTCTTTTTTTTTTCTAAGGTTGTGCTTTGAGTTTACAGAAGATGGCTGGGAAAGTTGACTCAAACTCACTTTAATGTTTATGGAGGTATGCGGTCAGCTCATTACACTCACTACAGAGCTCGGTGTTCTGCCCCATCACATAGCGCTCTTTGTTTCCGGTTGCTTCCCAAGAAGAAACTCAAACGCAGCTAAATTCACGACGGGTTGACGAGCGATCGATTCATCGCCATCGCTCCACAAAAACACAAAGTTAAAACGATTAAAGTAGCATACATCTATAAGGAAAATGCACAGAAGTGGTTATCTGAACACCACGACAGCAGAAATATTTGATTACTTCTGTCAAAGATATGAAATTCAAGAAAATGTAAGATGCTTTTGAGATGAAATGTCAATACTCTGTGCTGACAAAAAAAAGTTTTTCCCTTTTTATTCTTTCCATTGTTGAGTCCTAACTGCAGTACAGAGCGTTTATGTGACGACTATTCCTTCCTCATGCATCATCTAGTTGTGATTTATAGTTGCATTCCAACATAAGATTATCAGACTTGAGTATCCGTTATACACTGTGCATGACATCCTTTAAGCCACCATTATTTAAGTGTCTTAGCTACTTAATTATTTGATTATCATCATATTTTTTTTTTTTTCTGGAAGAGAGGAACTTTTATCCAGTCGTGCCTGCAAGATAAATTATTTTCCGAGTGATAAGCAGCACGCTGCTGATATCGGTGACATCGAGGAATCTTTTAAGGAACAAGTCAACACTTGGAAAAAGACTTCCTCTTGAATTCACGCATGCTGCTTTTCTGTTCAACGAGTTTCTCCTCTCCTCCTCTATTTTGCAGTATCCACTTTGTAAATGACCGCAACCAAATAGCCAACGAGTAATGGGTGTAAATTGTAACTGAAAGCTCTTGTGTGTTCTCCTGTATGAATGAAGAGAGAATACAGTACATTACTGTAGGTGCTGACTCAAACTTTCTGGGTTTGACCAGAAAGTGTGACTTGGACATTTAATGCAAAATGTAACATATGTGAATAAAATATAAACACGATGATTTGTGCATCTTGTTTAATTTCCCGTCGACACTTTTCGAGCGCTACAATAAATTATTCCACTCCTCCTATGTGATATCAGTTATGTCAAAGTATTCTCTCGGTGTTGTCAAATATCCTTCATCTCACTGTGCTGTCAGATATTGTGTCTATATAAACAGTGTTTTGTATCACATGAGCATTTAAGAATCTTTTCTCGCAGGTGTAATTTCCAAAGAATCTCACCGGCATAGTATTTTCAGTATTTTCATGCGGCTGTGATCATCTCCGCTGCACAAAGCTCAAATATGACTTCCTGTAACGACCTTTCTGGTTTCAATCCACTGATGTGACTTACAGAGAGGAGATGAGGCTGGTAGGATTCAGACATCCACCTCCGAACTGTGTCCACCAGGGGTCTCAGTTCACTGGAGCTCATCACATTACATTACAACCTCCACACATCCTGTGACCTTTTTATTTATTTTTTTAATGAGAAATGTGACTTTATACAAGAATACAGTTAATGTTTGTAAAATGTTGGTGAGATCAATTGAAAACTCTTATGTAAAACTAGGTAATGTATGATGAATATGCTCTTTGTCCAACTAGTCCATTTCAGATTACAAGAAAGAATAGTTATTGCCACGTGACTGGGCGTTTTGTGGATAACCGGAGGCCCCTCCAGCTTCTCTTTTTCTGCCAATTAAGCAGAAAGAAAACAATCTAGTGTGAGCCCGCGGAGGAATTCTGTCCCACCGAGATGACTGCGGAGAGACGCCGGTGTTAGAGGCGGTGCTGCGGCCAAGCACCAGCGGACGTCTCTTCACTTACCTCCTGGCCAGGTAGGTCCCCACCTCCCCAGCACACTATTCAAGTTCATATAGCTCAGCCGAGAGCTTCCGGTCTGCAGAAAACGACACGCTCGGATGTCCACACTGTTAATAATTAAAAACCTTCCGCCGAGCAAACAGGCAAATCAGTTCGGAGATGTAGCTATGGACGGTAAGAATTGTTGGCTGAAGCCAGTGACAGATATCAGCTGATGTGTGAAAGACTTTCCCTTGTTTTGCAGGTTTTAGAGATGGAAACACGGAGGCTGCAAACTCAAGGTAGGACTCACGTTTCCAGGCCTCCATGTTCAGCGTCTGGATTACTTTATTGCTTGTGGTACTACTTTGTGGGTGTTCAGTAAACAGTCAGTTATACAAAAGAGGATTATTGAAACAAACAAATGCATGCAAAATTATTTCTCATTTCCAAAACAGAAAACACAATTTTACACTCCTACAGTAATATTGTCCTCTAGATCTCAGGCAGCCCACAAAAACATAACATCTGTATCAAATATGATAATATAGAAGCAGCCAAGACATAACTTGCATTTCAAAGTAAAAGTATACGATGTAATGCTGGAAAACATAACATTTAAACACATTTTGCATCACTAACAAACATGATACAGTGCAATCCCAGGAAAATAAATTGCATATGATTATATATTTCATATATATGATGATGATTCACCAGAGCAATGTTGTTAAAATAAGGGGAACCATCTCATTTAGTGTTCTCTTTAGAACTTTAGATTTAGAGGTAAGAATGTGAAGCGGTTTGGATTGAGACTTTTACACTTTGAAACCTGCCAAAGGAATCTTAACACGGCGACACGTGGATTTATAATTCTCAGTTGTGTTTGAATGGTTGCAACAGTTTGCTGATTAAAAAAGAAATGCACAGAATTCTAAGAAAAAATTGGATGCTTTTGTTGCATTTCCACAATTCCATGACAGAAATTCATTTCCATGTAGTCCAGGTTCCTAGATTGACCATTTTAATGATTATTACTTGTTAATTAGGTTGATGCTTTGGAAGTTATTTCTTTTGGGGACTCCAACTGTAAAAGTGTTTTTCCCGGTGGTGTCAGACTTTGGTCGTCCAGGGTGAGGGCAAGGACACGGTGCTTTCGGCCTGGCTCGTGGCTACTGGAGGTTTACTGTAAAGCCTCTTCATATCCCCTTAAAAGAGATTATAGTCCAGAGTTTTTCCCCCCTCTCCACAGATTTACCGAAGGGTTTACCAAGTGGAGTTCCCGCAAGGCTTTCACTAGAGAGGGGAGGATTGCGAGACTTTGATGGAAGCAGAAAATTAGATTACTCACTTTTACTTTGCACTGTTTCTGGTGACAAAGTCGCTCACCGTGCTGCAGCTGTTTACATGGTCTCAGGCTGTCGCCTCCTCCAACCAGCACGGAAATGTGGAGTTATGCAGATGCACCGTAAATGAAGCATTAATGTATAACCATAACACTATAGGCGATGACTCACTATCATAAGTTATGTTCATGATGCCGACTAAATTGATTAAAAACAAGCACAACAAACTCAAATTTCTCAGGGAATCTGATCAAACTCAAACAAAATGACTTAATCTGATTACTCTTGTGCAAGCAGTCTGTGAAAAGCTGGAAATATTATTTATAAATATTCCTATTTGTTAAATGTTGTGATATTATGATATAGAAATGCCAATATCAAATTAAATATGTTCTAATATATGAATCTGTCAATTATTATTTTTAAAGCTTAGCATAGTAAACATACATCATTACGTAGTACCTTTATACATGGCACTATAGGCTGCACTACCCATGTTTTATCGACCGGTTTCATAAGGAACACAGATTTATATGATATGTAATGGGGGGTCCCTCCACCGTGTCCCTATCAGCCAAGGGGCCATGACCTGATAAATGTTGAAGACCTCTGATCTAATATGAAATCAACAGAATACATGCTATAGTGTGATATATAGCGTTACCGACATATGAACTGATCTACAGCCCTAATACACATACCATGTTTTTACTCAAATTCCACTGATTATTATGATGATTTAAAAAAAAACATTTGGTGTCACAGAGAAGCTCTTGAACATCGGACATCCCTTTTCCAGCTATGCTGACGGTAAACAAAGGGTAACCTGAGTGCTGCCGTCCAGGATTAGTGGTGTCCTGTTCTGAAGCCACAGTCTCCTCCCCGTCCCTTTAAGAGAACAGCATGGAGCTTTCCTCTTTGCTTTCTGACAATGAGATAGAAAGCAGCTTTGTTGTTGGGAAGACACAAACAGTCATTATATGTATATGACCCCTTAAAACGGTGCTATGTCTTCTCGCTACCCCTCCCCACAGGTTGTATCTGTCTACAGGTTATAACCCCGTCTAGAAGAGGACAATAATCCAGTATAGTCAAAAACGATTAGACAAGCGTTTCAAACTTGACTTTGTGCAGCGGAAATAAATAGCAGGAGAGTGTTTTGAGTGTAAAAACCCACACTAATGCAGAAAAAGAAACTTGATAATGCCATTTCAATGAAATTCAGTTATTATTTTACCCATTATTGTAAGAAGATGATAAGTTATTGATGTGCCAAGGAGGGGCCGAGGGTGCAAAGGCGAGGGATGTTTCTGGCTTCTAAAGGTGATCGTTTTACACAGCGTTTGAACATATACGGATGTGTGAGCTTATCTGGCAGCAAACTCGTCCAATATTAAAACTCTTTCCATCTGATTTGACTATCTTCCCCCTTCATTACACCCCAGGGCTTTAAGGCCATGCATGGCAACAGCCAGTGTTTTTTTTTTCATGTGGACTAATGTTTTATTGGAGGCTCTGGATATATTGTTGAAGATGCCATATTATTATAATATTATAAACTCCGCCAGTGAGTCTTTAAAAAAGAGACGGTATACCGTCGTATCTGTCACACGCAGCAGAAACAGCTGGATGTGTAAACACCAAGTATAGACGGGGAGACGGCAGTCACGTGACCTAGCAACCATCATGAACTTCCTGGTTACCTGTGTGCAACCTGAGACGCTTCATATCAGCCGCCATTATGAGTGGGTACATCTGCCACCTGAATATTTAACCGTGGCCACAGATCAGGTTGCAGATTACTGGTGAATTATTAATCCCTGTGGATTAGCATGAATTAGACGGTGCGTCGTGGTGTGAGGGACACTTTCACAGACACAGGTATGTGTGACTCTTGGCTTTACGATCTTTTGAAAATTAATTTTGAATAACGAACAGATGCAGAAGAGTAGAGTTGGTTATTCTCCATCAAGTAAATGTATTTTTATGATTGATGTTGAAGGAGTAAAATATGCTCAACTGATTCTGCTGTTCAGGTCTAGTCATTGTGTTTAGTTTTAACAGTTTGTGCTTATTATGAGCCGCTAAAAACAATAATTATACTCATCTGATCTGCAGCTGTATACATCACATATGTTGCGGGGAAAGGTTGATATTTTCGTGCTGGTCTTAGGGGAATATGAGCCGTCTGTTCAAAAAGGAAGTTGCATCTCTTGGCAACAGGTGATGTGTTTAACGTGTGGGAGGCAGAACAAGTCAGACGCGTGTTGCAAAAATGGTTATAAACGACAAGTAAACCGGGTCGGATCTTATTAATTAGTAAGGCAGGTGTGATGCATTATTCACGGCAGTTTAAAACTCATCATTGATGGATTATTAGACCGAAGATGAACCTGTACTTGTAGTGAGGTGCTTCAGTAGTTGCCTTGTGTAATAATTATTAAAATGTGTGTCATAAAAACACATTTACAAAAGGCACGTCGCCACCATCACATGCCTCTCCCTGAAGGACACAATGAAGGATATCAGCTGCATATTTGATCCCCCCCCCCTCCACCTGCAGAACAGCAGCATATCCATCTAGCATCTACTCGGATGCCATTGCTCAACCCGCATGCACAACAATCCATAAATCAGTCCTCACGTGTGAGTTGCAACGGCTCCTGAGGGTTAAACATCATTCACGTCTTTTATTTTTTCATTTTTCCCCCCCGGATCAGTCTGCTGATCTTGTCTTCCCCTCCCTCAGGGTCACGCGGTGTCTCTGCGATGCATAACACGTTTATGACAAGTGACGCTCTATGAGCTCGTCCACAAACATTCCTCTCCATCATGCTAATCTGGAAAATGTGTCATTTTGGGAAGAGAAAAAAAAAATAGGGTGCATGTGCTCCGACATGGCAATATCGGTTCCTAATCCATCACGCTGCTGTGCTCTGCAGCGTTGCACTTTAGCTGTTGTAGTTAATCACGGGAACATCACTTATTGGCTTAAAGGATGAATTATATCAGACTTGTGTATCAATGTTCATCATTTATCCTTATAATATATATAATGCAATTCGCTTTTACTTCATTTTACAACAACAGAGTGGCGCATCCGCTTTTTTCCACCGTCACTTGTCGAGTTAATCTCCGTCCAATCCAATTGATCTTGAGGAGATTGCACTTCTTAGTGGGCAGTGACGAGGTCCCGGGGAGAGGGCTAATTCAGTGTCTCTGTGGAGTCCCACTTGTTGCCCGTCGCCCTCTTGGAAGCAATTACCGTTGCCATCGCTGCTGTTATATTATGACCACGAGAGACTCTTTAGTTGTCATTTTTTCTCAGCCCAGATGAGTCAGAAGAAAATAACACTTGCCATGTAAGTAGATCACCGTCATCCCCACCTGCAGCTGCCCCGCTTTTTTTTTTTTTTTTGCTTTGATTTCTCCTGCTTTAAACCCGTTAAGTGGCTCCCTGGCGGGTATGGAGGTTTCACCGAGCTGCATGAGAAGGCCCCTTGGGAATAAATGTACTGCTCTGTGCTAAACAGACACGGCTCGTGTTTTTATTCTTATTATTTTAATCACTTCTGTGTGACGTTAACTGGGAGACAAAGTGTTTTTCAGTCTCGCTGCCACAAAGTATGTCTGGTCGGTTTAGGCTCAACTGTTAAGTTATTCATCTGAAGCTTTCTTTTTGTATTCACTATTAGAACGGTTTCTTTTAGTTTCCACGTCACTACAGAGGTATTTCTTGCAAGAATGTTTTATTTTGGCTTTATATGTGAAATATTTAGTTTTTTTTCCATTTGGGATTGTGTTTCTCCTCCAGAAGGTCACTGTATGGACTCTATCCATACAAGTCCAGCATGATTGGCATGGAGAACCTGGGCGATCCGTCAGCTAACTGGGACATCGTGGAGACCATCGGTAAAGGGACGTATGGGAAAGTCTACAGAGTGACCAACAAGAAGGACGGCAGTCAGGCAGCGGTGAAAGTGCTGGACCCCATCAACGTAAGTCATGCTTACTAAACCCTAAAGCTGACTCTATGGATGCTGCAGAACCAGCTAGACTGTCATTATATAGATTATTAAACACATTTAGCGCTTATAAATCCATATATAGTCATTTAATGCAGTGGTTTCCAGCTTTTTTGGCTTGTAGCTCCTTAAACAGACTCTATACACTTACATGGACTCTTAGTCTTGTTTCCTGCTTTCCTATCTTGTTAATCGTTCTGTGAACAAGTGGGTTTATCTTGTGACCCCTCGGAGGGTCCTGACCCCGGGTTTGGGAGCCACTCATTTAAATTAAGCTGCATATTCTTGTACCTCAACGTGTGTGCTCAGCCACCCTTTATAAAGAATACGTGTTATATTAAATAATAAATAATAATACTGCCTTGCTTCAGATGATTCAAACACCAGTCCGACATCACTCTGTGTGCCTCCCCACAATCATTGATTTTGATAGTTTTTTTTCATGACTCAGCAGACTAAAACCATTGTGTCTTTCTTTATAACTATGTGACTTGTCTCAGCATGCCAGCCATTCAAACAGAGTAAGTTGCCAGTACTTTTTCCTCCTCTCCATCTTGATGCAGTCGTACTTGTACTGTAGCTCCAGTGATATATATCAACGTCTCCCCTTTTCATCTCCTTCCCGTCGTGTAGGTCTAACTCTAGAAAGTGTATCCTCTCTCTGTGTGTCCATGAATTTGTCTGTTCGATAAGGCCGCCGTCGCCGTTGCATTGGCGCCGTATTGTGGCGGTGTCAATGGAACAATCCCCCCCATCCTGGCGGTGCGATCCACCACGAGGCTCCCCTGATGGCTGTGAAGATGGAGCTGCCTCCCCTCTCATCCCTCTCCCTGATTAGACTGCTGACACTATCACTCAGACATCCAGGAAGAGAAATTCTGCCTCTCTGACTGATGCTCTTCGCTTCCTCTGAGATTTACTTTGATAGAAAAACGCCGCCAGAAATAGTTTAACACCCACGTCCGTTCCTTCCTTTGTTACTGACTTTATTACCCCGTCGTTAGCAGTCTAATTCTAGTCGACCTTGTTTTTTCTCCTGTTTTCAAAATGAACTTGAAATATTTAGTTTATTACATCTCACCATGTTATCTGCTTCTCACTTGCATAGCAACATCTCAGGCAATTCTGTCTTCCAACTTTGCCCGTTTTGTGTTGCCCTTTAAAGGATGTGGACGAGGAAATTGAGGCAGAATATAACATCTTGAGGTCACTCTCCAACCACCCAAATGTGGTGAAGTTTTTCGGCATGTTCTACAAGTCGGACAACTCATCAGGCGGGCAACTTTGGCTGGTCCTTGAGGTGAGCTCCTCTTTTAGAAAACATCCTTGGTCATATTGTGCAGTTATTTAACAATATATGCAAACATTACCCCCAAAAAAACATATTTTTCTTATTTTTAGATCAATATCCAATCATGTTTTCTTCCTGTTGAGCAAAGATAAATTGTGCTGATGTAAGCAAGCACTACTCAATTATATTGTGACATCCATCCATCAATCAATCTGTAACTTTTAGCAACAAGGGAGGTGTGTTCAGAGCTACTGTCCTCTGTAGCTCCACCTCTGCTACATTCTAAGCCCGCCCACTTTTTAGCTGTCCAATCAAATGCAAAGGATATTTTATTTCTTAGTGGTAAAAAGACTAAAATGAATTGTCCGCCTTACTTTTAAACTCATCTCATAATTTGCTGCACTTCAATTTGCCCAATTTAATGTAAATGAAACCCTGACGAAAGGAGTTCGAGGCTATTTGATATCCAGTAAGAAATCCAGTTATGTGCTTGCAATTGGCGTTAAATAAGAAGACTGCTGTCCGATTTATGTGGATTTAAATCATCAAAATATTTTAGCAAATGTCTTACGAAATAACCACATTAACACTGAATATTTAAGTAGCTCTAAAATGATTTCCATCAACCCACCTACATGTTGCCATGTGATGCTGCATTGCTTCTTCTTGTGTGTGTGTGGAGACTGGAGAGTGTGTGTGTGTGCATGTGCTCGTATGTGTGTGTGGGCTATAGCTCTTCCCACGAATCAGAATCCAGAGTGTTGAGTGATGGACGAGTCACCGGAGTTTTTCTGTCTCCCTCCCAGCTGTGCAACGGCGGCTCCGTCACAGAGCTCATCAAAGGCCTGCTCATGCGAGGCCAGCGTCTGCAGGAGCCCGTTATCTCATACATCTTATACAGCGCCCTCTTGGTAAGACGGCCCGCCGCAAAAGCTGCTAATGTTGGGGAGGAGGTGGCATGCAAACACGCAGGGGAGCGTGCTGAGGATTTATTTTCTGCAGGAGAAGTTATGAATGCCTCTCCTCCTGAACAGCTGTGGGAGACCTTTTATACACTTTGCACTGCATAACCTCATATCCTAATCTATACTAATGATAATTGGCTAATAAGGGAATGGTGATTCACACTGAGAGTGTGTTTTTGTCCTTTAAAGGGTCTTCAGCATTTGCACAACAACCGAATTATCCACCGTGACGTCAAAGGCAACAATATCCTCCTGACGACCGAGGGAGGAGTCAAGCTGGTCGACTTCGGTAATGGTCTTTCAAAAGAGGCAATTTAGTCAATTCGGGGGGAAAAAAAAGAGACAAATGCATCATGGCCCGAGAAATCTCTCCCAGCCTTATCTCTTCGCTGAGGTGCGTTGTCAGATAAATGAGGCATTTTTTGGTATTTGACTGATTAATGGGTGATGTCAGCATCCACGTCCCTGCAATGTTGTCTGGGGAAACAAACACAAGCACAGGATAAATCACTTCATGTGCTCCCAAACACTTTAGTCCCTTGCTCACCATAACATCTTTTTATTTCATGGACCGTAGCCTTAACCTGGGGCTATTATTGCTCATTTAAATTGCATTATTTGATCCTTTGCATATTAAAAGAAAGCTGTTATGGCAAATGACTTTGAGTCACCCCTAGGCATGTTTATGTCCTCTGTGTCATGGAGATGAAGTGGACTCACGCTGATAAAAATCTGTCCTACATAATTTGAAATGATTATAGCCCGTTATTATTACTGCTTGGCAGGTTGCCACACTAAATTATATGCCAGGATTTATTGATTTATTCAAACATTGAGCCATAAATTGTATTTTTATCCGTAGAAAATTCACACAGACAAACATGCATCTTAATTATTATAAGTGGTTTTATTTTCAGTTTTTTTTTTTAGGTGTTTCAGCTCAACTGACCAGCGCACGATTGCGGAGGAACACATCAGTCGGGACTCCATTTTGGATGGCTCCTGAGGTCAGAGTCTAATGCTTCAACACACACATGCTTTAGTGCCTCATTGGACATTTTATATGAGCAGAGTCTCTTATATATGTGTGCCACAAAGAAGGAGGGAGAGAGAGGCTGGGTTATTTCCGTGTGACTCTCCCCTGTGTCATTGTGTATTCCCCTCCACGGGTGCCGCTCTTGAGGTCACCCCAAGGTTAATAGCTGGGAGTCTGTGGCCCCCTCGGCTTACTCCGTGAAACGGGGTGCGTGATTGGGCAGCGAGGGAGGGACCTCAGGGGCAATTAGAATAAACTCTGCTGTAAAATGTAGTGTCAAGTATAATTATTGACTGTGGAAAAGAGAGGCTCATACCAGCGGCAGCTGAACTGACCTACCTTTCAGTATTTAAATAGCCCATAAATACAGAGTTGAGAGAGTGATATAACAAGGAGGTAAAATCCGGCTTTATGATCCTTTTTAAACATAATTTTCTTTAATTTATTACACAGTTCCTCTAAGGAGATATTGAAAGTGTTTTAAGTGCTCTATCCCAGTAATCTGAGGTGAAACCGTGTTTCAGGACTCATTAACAGTCTAAGCGAGTTGTTTAGACGGTCACCGTTGTGTTTCATTTGCAGGTCATAGCCTGCGAACAGCAGTACGACTACTCGTACGACGCCCGCTGTGACGTGTGGTCGCTCGGCATCACGGCCATCGAGCTGGCGGACGGAGATCCCCCGCTGGCTGAGATGCATCCGGTCAAAGCCCTCTTCAAGATCCCACGGTAAGTCCACTAGAGGGCGCTCCTCCCACACAGCTGGAGGCTGCGAAACACGAGGACGGCTTTCCATTGTGCCAGGACAATGGCAAACTGATTTTGACAGTAGAGGTGATGAAAGGAAAAGGGGAAAAACCAGCAACAGTGGCTTTCTTGACAATTGGAGCTGAAATTTAGAAAATGAAACTTGTGTATTTGTGGTTTGATCCATGTTTCTGGTTGCTATATAATTTTTTTTGTGTGTGTCCTTTGTGAAAGGCAGCATCTGCTTCACATCTTCACCATCCGAAATGTAGTGTTTGGCCTTAAAATGAATGCAGTGACTCAATCTGTAAAAATATATTCACTGTGTGTGTGTGTGTGTGTGTGTGTGTGTGTGTGTGCGTGTGCGTGCGTGTGTGTGTGCGTGAGATGATCATCTGAGAGCTCAGCGGCTCCACGCGGTTGACCTTTTGTTATCGGCACAATCGCGCAATTATCTCTCAGTTAGGTAGAGATATGCCCTTCTGATTGCAATTTGCATTGGTGATTAGCTCCATTCACATTGAGATGAGCCTGTCACCTCCTCCCCGTCACAATGTTATCTCCTCCCAGTCGAGCCCAGGACCAACGTGGGTTGGTTTTTTGTGAGGCAGAAATGATGGCGCTAACGCAGCGTTTTCATCGGCACCAAATTCAACCAGAATTCAAGGTAATTGAAGAGCAAAGGGGGAAAAAAAATGAACGCCGCTAATTCACAGTTTTTCTACGTCACCTCTGCGGTGGAGTCGATGTAGCTCGGGGGTTGTTTGTATATCTGGGAAAACTTTAAAGGCGCAACGTGGAACAGGAAAAGTGGTATCAAACGTATCTTATTAACCATGATGAGAGGGTGCATATGCATTTCCCAAGTCTACCTCCAATCCTGTTTCATTACTGCAGATCTCTCACTCTTTGGCTTTAACTAGGACGTTGATAGAACCGGACATATATCTTTAACTGACATCCCTGCAATCAAAATACATATTCTGCCCCTTTTTTTTTTGCTATGAATCGGCACCTCACATGCTCGGCGGTTGTGGCCGATAAATCACAGCAAATGTGTTGAACCATGAAATGATTCTGTTAACACGTAATTCATCTCAAATATATTTTTCCATCATTGCTGCTCAGCAGAGAAAACCAGGAGGAAACGCGGTGTAAATGATGGCGCCCGGATTACTGTCTAAACAGGGAGATGTGTTTCACCTTTGGGCTTTGAGCAGCGGTGAAAGTGATTCACGAGGGAATCGGAGACATTCATCTTCACAGGTTTTGATCTTTGCAAAGTTCTAGCCCCCCCCCTTTCTGTTTAATATGTCATAATTCATAACCAGATGAGCCTTTTCTGAAGTATTGTCCTTGGGTAGTGCATGTTTTATGAAACCGCACGAACACTAAAACATGCAATAAGCATTTTCATCATTCTCATGTTTTACAGTTGCACGCTGTAATGTGTTCCCACCTCTGAAAGGTTCACTGGAACGTAGTTAATGTTGTGTGGATGATCCACCTTATTATTCCTCCTCCCTGAAACACATCGACATAGTAAAAAGAGAAATGTATAAGATGTTATATTAAGAGGATATTCTATACACTGGAAAACACACCTTAGAGTCATGTTGTACATCTTCTTATATATTTCAGTCATGGTACTACAATGTAATCTCTTGCTGGACAGTATTTCTTGTCGAGCTAAAGATTTTTTCTGGTGAGGACACACAAAAAAAAACACTCTACACAGGTGGAAATCCCAGCAGGCTTTGGGGGGGAGCAATGATGAGCTCTATGAATTAGGGTCACCTTGGTGCGTGGTCTGTTTGTGCTTCAGAAATATCCGATACTTGATGAGCTGTGACATACCGCCGGGCCATGCATATGTTTATATCTCAGGTAGATCATCCTTCTATTTTTTTTTTTTTGGTGCTTTTCATTTTAAGTTGAATCCAAGGACTTTGTCAATTTGCTCTTTGTTATGATTAAAAGTAATTGAATGTGTTACAGTGCGTGTGACAGATATGTGAAGCCCATGGCGACCGCGAATGGAGGTAATGGAGCGCGTCGGAGGGTAAAGTTGTAAAATCATCAACTGCAAAATTAATTACAGATACTCCAGACGAAGATGGTCTGTTATATTTAATATACAGGAAGGTTAATTGCTCGCGCCAATCGTCTCTGTGCTGTCCATGTAAAGTCACACCAAACTGTGTGTCCGACGCGTTGTAAAGGGTAGAGAGCGATTGGCAAAGACGGCCAAGGGTAGAAGACATAAGTATGGCTTGTCACGGGCAACAAAGGAGCATCGAATCAGGAGGCTCAGCCAGAGAAACCCACACCGGTGTGTGAGACCACTAAGATGTGTGGAGCAGGCTGAATGATATCAGTTTCTGGCATCTCTGATACAGAATGAAATCCTTCCAAGAGGCGGTAAAATCAACTTCAACCCAATCCTCTGTGTGTTGAATGATATGTTACATTCATGCATGACAGAACTATGATGTGGTTCACTGAACTACTGACTCTGACTGAGCTCTGTAGTAGACGATGAGTAGCATGTAATCCCAGATCTGATTGCAAATTCTGGAGGTCAAATATACATTTGACTCGAGGAGGAACAGAATTAGATTTTCGTTAAGATCTCACAAAATAGTTTTTTGGTCACACCTCAAGAATTCCGAACATCGAACAACTGTCAATACGGTAAAAATGATTAACGGGCTGAGTTGGAGACTGGAATGTGAGGTGATTGCATGGTGGTATTAGTTTGGGGCTAAATGTTGAGAAACACATTTCATGACCCTCCATCCAAAAGTTGTGAAAACATTTTCCTCAAAAGCAGAAATATCTACTAGTCAGGGCATCACCAAAATCAATGGGATTCATCCTCTGGGGACCATGAATGTTTGATATAATAGTATTATCTAGATGTTTGACATTGACTTAACGTGTATATGCAAGAAGTGATGACGTTGGAGCTACTAGCCGCGAGCCTAGCTAATGAGTGCAGTGAAAAATTGTACCTTTTGATGATTAGAATTGATAACTTGTCAGCTTTTCATTCTGTTACACAAGAATGTCATAAATAATGCTGATGTAGAAACTGTGTGAAGGCTTTTATTGTGAAAGCCAGCCACGTCTCATAGAACTTGCATAGCTCTGAATTTCTTAATTTTCTATTTTATGTATTTAAAGGTATGGATAGAGTTTGACTGGAGTGACGTAAGCAAACACCCCTTAATGTCACAGATTATCAGACACCGATGCGGTCGTGACCCCCGAGAGAGATCGTGGACTTGGTTGGATGATTTTTTCCAGGAATAATGTCTCTGAAGATGTTATTTCTCTGCTCTGTGTGGAGTCCAGGACCGCAGCGTTTGGCGATGTGGCCACCGGAGACCATGATGAATGTAGCTGTAGTTCTGTGTTCATGCATTTATGCACAGGGAGCTGCTCGTGGTCTGCGGTGATGGATGAGCTGAAACGTTAAAGCGGGTGGTCTTTGCTGAATAAGTCATTCTCCGATAAGTCTGTAAAATGTCACCTGGTTCTGCTGAAAACAACCCGAGGAAACGCAGGAATCTTTTGTGTGGCTTTGATTTGTTTGTATGACGTGAAAATGATAATTCCAAAAAATGTCACAGCCGAGAAGGTTATGCAAGGTCACTTTAAGATACAGATTTACAGTATGGTTTTTCCCTCCTTTGTGACTTCACTAAAAAGAAAAAAACAACATTGCTGCCTTGTTTTGGTAATTTAATCATGTTTCTATGGAGGTCTGGCAAGGAAGTAGATTTTTGTATCTTAATGATGATTATAATGAGGCAATGAAACATGGTTTGTTTCATGTGTGGACAGATTTTAATGGACTGAAAATGGAGGAATTATAACTTCTGCATATGAAACATCCAAATACTACGCTGGCGTGATTTTTGTCTCTCCCTCCATGGCTTAGCTTCCGCCGTCGAGCCTCGTCGACACCTCTGTGATTTTTGCCTCAATCCACTCTGAGGAGCGTCTGACAGTACGAGCTCTGCCTGGACCTAGATTTGAATAAGCCATTTGTGTTTACAATATGAGCCAGCACTCTCACAAACACTGAAAGGAGGGAGAAAAAAAAAAAAAAAAAGGCTGAATTTTGCTAAGCACAATGAGCACACTTGACAGTGTTATCAGCAGTGTGCTGCTATATTGACTTTCTAATGTATAAGCAGTATGGTAGAACATCAAGGCGAGAACGTGTCTCCGGGCTCATATTAGAGGTTGCATTGAAGCAGTCAGTGACTGGCTTTGATCTGCACTTTGGAAAGGATTGCCTGTCTGAATGCTTATCAAAGACTAACGCTGTGGAAAATGACAGATTTTGTAGCACAACATCCTCTCGTCTCTTCAAAAAAAAAAAAAAAAAAAAGATGTTAAGTGTTGTCGTTTTAAAGTGTAGCTGGTTTGTTTTGCATGAACAACATTTTTTTTTTCATATTCTACTCACCTGTCAGCTCCCTGAAACAACACGTGAGATCTAATTAGTCCAGTTAATAAGTGTCTGGATGGGGTCTGTGGCGGTTCTCCTGACAGTGACGGAGGGCTCAGCCTCCAGCTGTCAGGCCTGCAGCTTCCCGGGGAAGATGACTGTACTCAGGCCCGTCCAGCCTTGGCTCCTCACGCAGACCTGCCTCCTGTCAGCGTGCACACTTGAAAAGTGTTAGCCTCATTATAAATGGCCTCCGTAAATGCTGCTGACAGAGGTATAACTAGCTCCCATAACTTTTGGCTCCCAATGGCAGATGCTTGCTGCCAGACAGTGGAGGGGGGCTGTTATCATTTGTCACTTCCCCCCCCCGTGGCTGCCATCGACCTGGACCCCGACCAGCTCGTCCTCGGGACCAGAAACTCTCTCCGGGAGTCTGGCGGTCACGCTCTGCCTGCCAGCCGTCATTTGTCAGCGAACTGGGGAGATCAAAGTCTTGACATTTAAATGTGTTCTTTCAAATATTAAGTTGACTTTTGTGTGTTTCTTTCAGGAATCCCTCGCCTACGTTAAGAAATCCAGAGGAGTGGTGCAGGAGTTTTTGCCATTTCATCGGCCAGTAAGTGTCCTCTCCCATCAACCTGTCAACCTCTGTCGTCAGTTGTTTTAAAAAAAACTTAATGTTCAAAAAGAGCCAAACTATTCCGAAGAACTGAGGCGGATACAGATTATTTTAGAATAACATATATCGGCCAATATTCATATATTTATTCATTTATTCAACATAAATAGACGTTTTTTTTGGGACGATTCACTCAAATGTAGTTAATTAAAACTTGGTTTGGTTAATAAATAATGATATGTCTGGTGCAGAGGGGGCTGTAATACTTTGGAGGAAAGATCTGCGTTTGTATTTACATCATAATCTTTTCATGTTTAGGAGGTATATTCGAGTTAACTGTTTTGCACCTGTCTGTGAAAATAAAACGACTAGAAAATAAACGGCCAAAACCAATTTGTCTGGGACGGAATATTTTCCCTTAAACAAAAAAACCCTGACATTTTGAACTGTAAATGTCACTGGGGGATGAATTGTCGCGAATAATAACCTTAACCCACATATAAAAGTATATTGAGCATGAAATAGAAAAAGTTAACATCAAATATACATGAACACACAGCTTGTTAATCATTTCCAACATCAATTAACTCTGTGGACGAGACGTTTTAATCTGTGACTGAAACTAATGTTGTACCATGCTGTATGCAGGACGTAAAATGATTTCCGAGGCCAATTGAAAAAAAAATGTTTGTATAGCATTAGTCCGGAATGAAATGATGAAACGTCCCTTTTTGTTTTATCAGCTGAACATTAGCTTTAGTACGCGTGTCAGCCAGCGGGAATGTGCATTTAATGGAAGTGAAATTTATATTTTATAGCCAGATTATATCAACCATCTTGTTTTCTCTTCATTGACTTTCATTTGTGTAAATCTGCCGCAGAGGAACAAACTAATTCACCTGAGTTATCAGTTCAATCAGAGGTCCAGATAATTGATCATTTCCTCCTCCAAAGCTAATAATGCTTGTAGGCATTGGCTTGGAATGGTTGCTCAGGATATACAACATTAATATCCACCGCACAGAGCCGAGGCGTGAGACCCATAATGAGAAAATAAAATGTGTGGAGACTTATTTGCGTGAGCGTATAGTTTCCCGTTGTGTCGTAGGTTTTTCGTAGAAACACATGAGCTGTAAAGGAATAAAACACAAACAGACCGTCTGCCTTGAAGGCCCGCTGGATTCTTCTTCTGTCACTAGAATTATTGATTGGTGAACGCCAGCGCATATCTAAGTGATATTAGTTCTTTTTTTTTTTTTTTACAAGATGTAATTGCATTGGTGTTCAGTTTTGGATTGCTACTCTTTAATCTGCGTTAATGGAGTGTGTGATATAATATCAGAAAGGAAGATCTCCCAGAACAAAGCCCAGTGGAGTTCAATGTGGGGAGGCTGAACAATGTTATCAACCTTTGCAGGCTGGTTGTGAAGCCTCTTCAGCCCTGTCACGCCTGTGTGTGTGTGTTGTGTGTGTGTGTGTGTGTGTGTGTGTGTGTGTGTGTGTGTGTGTGTGTGTGTGTGTGTGTGTGTGTGTGTGTGTGTGTGTGTGTGTGTGTGTGTGTGTGTGTGTGTGGGGGGGGGGGGGGGACTGAGGTGGGGGTTGTTTTTTTCGGGGATAATAAATCCATCACCAGTGTGTCTGCACTTGTGCAGCCAGAGAGCTGACTCCTGTGACAAAGTGGCCCCCACGTTCAGCATCCCGGCAGCACGGCACCTGCTAATAGCAGCAACCTCTGCTTAATGTCCTGACGCTAATGAATTCATGGAATTTACTTTGCTGAAACAAACTGATAAAAAGAAACAGAATTCCAGTGTAAATTAGGTAGCAGGAATTAGATCGGTGTTTTCACCCTCCTATCTCAGGCGTCGGGCGTCGTGGCGCTCCGACACACATTCCAGTCTTTAGCTCGAAACAAGTGGTTGAACGGTACAAATGTGGAATCGTTGATGGATGCACCGGGGTGGGTTCAAGTCTTTTCATCTCATAGTTTTTATCTCTTAATATGTCAAACACGGAAGCCAATCGTGTTCCCCTGTGGGTGTCATTATTTTGCCACCTTTTGTATCAGCGGCTAACTGATGCTGAACTGTGGCAACGGGCCAGTATCACAAAGTGACATCACCCATTGGCAAACACTGCACATGGCAGATAGGACTCACTGCTGTGCAGTACTGGGGCTTGTTTGGACTTGGGGGGGGCCATGGTGATAGTGACCATGTGGTACTCAGACAAACAGATTAGTGACCCCCCCAGACTCAAAACCACAAGGAGCTCCCTGCTGGGTGTGCGTGTCCTTCACAACTGATCCCAACAAAGCAGCTTTCCACAATGTTCAGGTGATCGCAGTTTATCCTCGGTGGTTTAATTCAGATTTTAAGATTGGGGGGGAAAAAGAGGAGTGATGGATAATGTTGGAGGCTTCGTCTGTCTGAAAGCGCTCTGTTTTTTTGTGATTGCAAGGTGCCTGATAAAGGATTTCGAAGCACGTCCATCCGTGACCCACCTCCTGGAGCATCCCTTCATCAAAGAGGCCCAGGGCAAAGAAGTGGCCGTCCGACAGCAGCTCGCTGCCCTGATCCAGGAGCAGCAGGAACTGGGCTGCAAGACCAAAACCAAGTAAGTCCCTCAATTTATTTATTTATTTTACATTAGGAAATTGCAAAAAAGCCGGTCCCTTCATTTTATGTGCCGCTTTGGAGATCTCTGCACTGACGGAGTGGTGATATTCTGTGTGTCCAGTAGGGGGCAGGGTCTCATCTTGTTACACTCAGACGTGAGGATGAGCCCCAGTAATGGACATTACAGTGTGTGATTAAAGAGAAGTTAGGGGAGTGTGACTAATTCCGAGGGAGTGATTGTGCTGACTAACCTTCGATTAGTAAACGGCATTTAGGCCAGTGGATGTAGACGCCGTACGACGGGAAGTCCTCCTCAACGAAGCCAGTCCTCATGATAAAACCAATAATCCGGTAAATAATAATCTGTTCAGGATTGATGTTCTTCAGAAAACGAGACATCTCAAACCTTCGTTTTCTTTTCTGCTTAACACAATTAGGATTATTTTGTTTACATAAAATAGTTCCTTAATATATGGATATGAAAAGACAGAGGGATGTGATTTCATTTTATCCTAAAATGTGTGATGTGTGACGGCGGCGAATGACGGAGCAGAAAGTCTTGTGTTATTTACTGGAGAAATACTGACTTTGCCAATGCTTAATCTCGGTATAAAGGAGTTCACTGAACCTGCCCTTGACTGAGAGTCTTGATGTTGTGCCAGCTCTGTTTACTCCAGAGAGTGTGCAGAGTTTGGTTGCCTGAGCCTGATCCCGAATTCCTGTCCACAGTGAAAGTGGATAATGGGATTAGGAGCTTGTAGGGCGAGAACGGGGCTCGCCCGGTTTAGTCTCTCATGCTCCAGATCAGCACACAATGACTCCAGATAAGAATAAAGACATGGAGAACTTAAAAGTAGCTGCCGTAGGTGGAATAGTGTGATTTACTTCAAAGCCGGAGAGAGGGGGCTGGAGGTCTCCAGTCCTTCTCCAAAGGGACACGATGGCGAGCGTTTCCCCTTCAGAGGGACCACATATTGGGCACCGCAACTTTATTTCCACGCCGTTGGATTTACACTTTATTCAGAATACGACATTAAAACAAAGGCAGAGGAGGAAACAATTCCTGACCTGAAGCTTGAATATTTCTATTCCTGATATGATTGATTATTTATTATAATAGAATATAGATGCATCTTGCAAATGAGAGATTTTATTGTTTTTCAGTTTGAGAACCAGAAGTCTTTTGAAACGTATCTAAAGCTTTCAGTCAAGAGGAAGGCTTCTTTTTCTTAATCGTCAACAAATTCCATTTAAAAGACCCAATAATTTGTTGTGATCAATACTCCTTAACATTTAGCCCCAAGCCCATTCATTCCTAGTGAAGATATACATACTAAAAAAGTAACAAAACATCTGGGCACTATCATTTTTTTTAACAAACATTACTCAAAATAGACTAAAAAGTGCATTTGTTGTGGACAATTTCCATCTAAATCTTATCTTAACACACAATTGGTCAAAAATAAAGTCAGCATACTAATATGTGACCCATTTAGACTGAAGAGTAAAAGAGGTCATATGAAATATGGTCGACACAGTTTATAATAATACAATATAACTCAAATCACAAACGTGGTGCTAATGAAGTTAGATTAAATCACTTAAGAGCCTTAGTTTGGTTATCATCATTAGATGTTTTTGTTTAAAACTGCAAAACTTTGAAACAAAATTCTTCTAAAAATGAATAAAATAAAGACCTTTGATTATTATTATTATATTATGACATTATCATAATTGTCAATTAACTTTAATACATCACAAAACCCTTTAAAACTGTTTTGAGTGTTTTTTTTTTGCTAATTGATAGCTTTTCATTAGAATAAACCACCAGTTTGGAACTGACTCACAGTAACCAACCAAAGATTTATGAGCAGCTAGTTCAACTCAATCCTGCTGGATATTGACAGACGCCGTATGTGGGATTGATTTATAATAAACTACGTGTTCATCGCAATGACACTGAGTGCAAAAGTGTGACTCATTGGTGTTTTTTTTATGACGATAGATCTCTTTGAAGGATCAGTTTTAATCTGATCAGTTTTAATCTGATTCCATGATGACAGTCAGTATAGAATATCACCAGCCACGACCTTTTAGAGTTCATAGAAATGGCTGATTGTGCATCTGCCCGCATATTGACACATAAAGCAGTAGCCACTCAGACACAGCTTCTGCTTTGTTTCACACACTATGCGGCGTCCCCTGAGGTTTTGCCCGGGCCCTCGGAGGCAGCTGGCTCTGCGTTGACCTCTGCCCACTGGGGGCTCATTGGAGAGTGATAGGTCAAAACACAGATGAAGTGCAATCACGGCCTGTAATAATGGGAGATGTGTCCTCGGGGAGAGCTTTAAGGGCTTCAAACAAACCTTGGAAGTGACTGGGTCCTCCCATCCAGCCAGTCAAACTACAGTTTCTCCTTTGGTGGTCACTTTACAGCTTTCTGAGGCATTATCATGTCCTTGGCGTCTTACAGGCATGAGCGGATCAATACCCGTAAAACCCTCATAATAGAGAGCTGTCCCGACGATGATCTGGTGAACCTGGAGTTCTTAGATGAGGTAAGATTTAACACACTTATCGGATAACCTATCGATCGCTCTGAGGCGCGATGTTCTTAATGCCGTGTGTGTGTTTTTATTTTTCTCAGGAGATAATAATCAGCCACCTCCACAAGAGGTATGACGAGCTGCAGGTGTACACGTACGTCGGCGACATCCTCATCGCTCTCAATCCGTTCCAGAATCTCAGCATCTACTCTCCCCAGGTCGGTTATGGACCGGTTACACCGATGTTCCCGCTGGCTTCCCAATCACTATGGGAGCCATGACAGATTGCCATTGATCCTGGCTTCGTGTGGGGCTTTATTTGTTATAGTCAAGTATATGAGTCAGTGTTTATTATAAAACCCAATTAAGAATATAATGGTACTATTATGAAATGTATTATATCCAGAGGATTAGTTTAGTAATCCCCTGATTTTTCTCTCTAGCGCCACCATCAGGTCTTCATTTCAGTTTGTCCAATATTTAACAGTACAATACCAAACGGATGACGTTCCCCATCAGGTCTACCACGTATCTAGTGCTTATTAGAAATTGTTGGCATGCCAACCTGCTGAAGTTCAACATGATAGCATGCTGACATTAGCATTTAGCTAAACACAGTTATATAACAGAGCTGATTAGACTCTTGGAGTCGATGCTTAATGTAAATCAGGTGAACATTTGATTAGATTTTTGTTGTATTAATTCCATCTGAATATAATGTCCCTTGTGTATGCACGTGTCTTCTCCTAGTTCTCTAAGCTGTACCACGGAGTGAAGCGCGCTGACAACCCTCCGCACATCTTTGCTACTGCAGATGCAGCCTACCGAGGCATGGTGACCTTCTGCAAAGACCAGGTACTCCACAACAGACATAATCTGATGAGTGGAGACTCGCATTGGAAACTTGATGAAATAATGATCGGACTCTGGGAAGAAAATGATGTTTTAAAACGTTTTTGATGGTTGTTGCAGGACATTTTGATTGCATCCATCTATTTTTTACTATAGAGGTTAAATGCACTTTTGGCAAAAGTGTCTGTCATGCTTTTCTACAAGACTTTTACATGGTTAAATAAGACATATATGTAATGTGATGTTTTAATCACTACATTTTGCTTCCTTATATTTTAGTGCATCATAATCAGTGGGGAGAGCGGCGCGGGGAAAACGGAGAGCGCTCATTTGATTGTTCAACATCTCACCTTCTTGGGAAAGGTCAAGTAGCAGGATGGCCATCCTGTCATTGTTAAACGTGTTGAATATTGTTAGAATCTGGAGATTATGGTTCATAATTACAGTTCGTCACAGAAACGTGTCGCTGCTTTCAGGCAAACAACCGGACTCTGCGTGAGAAGATCCTGCAGGTGAACCCCCTCGTCGAGGCCTTCGGAAACGCCTGCACGGCTATCAATGACAACTCCAGCCGCTTCGGCAAATACCTGGAGATGAAGTTCACGCCCACCGGAGCGGTGATCGGGGCCAAGATATCCGAGTACCTGCTGGAGAAGTCGAGGGTCATCAAACAGGCCGTGTACGTGCTGCTCCGGCTCCGCCCACCAGACGTCCTTTTGTCACACGTCTGAATGCTTTGTCTTCTTTCAGGGGGGAGAAGAACTTCCACATCTTTTACTACATCTACGCTGGGCTTTACCACCAAGACAAGCTGAAGACGTACCGGCTGCCTGACAGGAAACCTCCCCGGTTAGCACGCTATGACGTTGACATCTCTTTCTCTGTCCGTCACGTTGAAGCATCAGTATTGATACGTGATTGTGCACCTGCAGGTATATTGACAGCCAGCACTGCAAAGTGATGCAAGACATCGTCTCCAGCAAACTGTACACCGAGCAGTTTGACGCCATTCAGGAGTGCTTCCGAAACATTGGCTTTACCGAAGAGGTGCTTGAATATTCCATCAAATGTAAAACACTTCATATATGATATGCCATAATATTTGTCTTTGTTGTCTCTTTTTTTTTTTTTTAGGAGGTCAACTCTGTTTACAGAATTCTCTCAGCCATTTTGAACACCGGCAACATTGAATTTGCATCCATCACATCCCAACACCAGACTGATAAGAGTGAAGTGCCGAACGCAGAGGCTTTAGAGAACGGTGAGATACGGCACATGATGTGGTCTGTGTTGGAATAGAGGGCGGAGGACTGTGTTCACAGGTCTCTGTGTTACGGTTTCTATGTTTAATGATTCATGTTTTGTGTAATAGTTAGTTTATGATGCATGTTTCACTATGGCAACAGCATATTGAGGTATATTGGATAGGTGTGGCCATTTTTATCTGAAAATAAACAATTCATATTTTGTTAACCAGAACATGCATATGTCACAATAATATATCCAAAAGCATATCCATTTTCTGGAAAAGCGTAAAGAAATGGCATTTCGCTCTTATTATACGCTCCCTCGTCTTTTCCTCTCAGCTGCTTCTCTCCTCTGCATCGGCCCTGAGGAGCTCCAGGAGGCGCTGACCTCCCAGTGCGTGGTCACCAGGGGCGAGACCATCATCCGCACCAACACCGTGGACAAGGCCGCCGACGTCCGCGACGCCATGTCCAAGGCCTTGTACGGACGCCTCTTCAGCTGGATCGTCAACCGCATCAACTCCCTGCTGCAGCCCGACATGAAGATCTGGTGAGTGGTTGATGAAGATCCGGCGTTACACCCGTTGCTCCCTCGCCTTCGATTATCTCGAGCGGTCACGCAGAGTCTCTGCAACGCTCCGATGACCTTTGTGGAAGTCTGCCGGAGGTAGATGCAAACATGCAGAGGAGAATATCAATGGGCGAGCACGAGACAAGCAAAAGGAGAGCAAAAAAACAGTTTTAATAAATTTTTGATACGGAGTTGCGTGCAGAGAAAATAATGTTGGGATGATTAAAAAGACTTCAGAGAGACTGCAAAGAGGCTGTTCATTGATCCGAAAGAATCCCTTCATAAATATGAGCGTCTACTGTCAGGGAGTCGTCGTACAAAAGCCAGAGCGCTCCAGTCATCTTTGCCGTTTCCTTATTGCCATTAACAACCCGGTAGCCGGGGCGAAAGGTGACCTCTACATCCAGCGGGTAATGACTGTTCATGAAAAGTAGCCGCTGCACGCGTTGAATATGAAACGCAGGGTGTTTAGTCTCCGTGCTGCAGTGTAGAAGCCAGTGTTGTTTGTGCAGAAAAATGACTCGAGGTTAAATCAAGAAAAGATGGAAATAAAACCATTCAAGAACCTCTGACTTTGTGAAAGCAGATGTTTATGACTTCTAATCAGACTACCCGACCGTCCAGACCAGACTCTTTATTTGGGTTGAACTTGGATTATCATTAAAGTTTTATCAATTAATACGCCTGCCGGGGATTCGCTTGTTCCGTCACATAGAAGAATTAGTTTGTTTGTCCCCCTTTTTTTCCTCCTTTGAAGTGCCGCGGAGAGCGGCATGAATGTAGGAATCCTGGACATCTTCGGATTTGAAAACTTCAAGAAGAACTCCTTTGAACAACTGTGCATCAACATCGCAAATGAGCAAATCCAGTTTTACTTCAACCAGCACGTCTTTGCCCTGGAACAGGTGAGTCTGACACACAGAGAGATTATTGATATAGTACGTCTGCGCGAACACGTCGTGTTTATTCATGTCGCGTAACGTGCGTGAAATGAATTCACTCCTCCGCCATAACACTGAAGATAAACATTCCCTTTAAAACACTTATGGAAATCATTCATTTTAATATTATTTGTGTGTTTTCACATCCATCAGGGCGGAGAAGCTCTCAACATTTCGCTTTTAGCCGAGCTGTGATGTGTAAAGGATTGTTTATACATTTACGCGCCACCAAATTGCACTCTTAATTGATTTGATGAAGTTGTTTACCCTGAAGTGCGATACGTTTTTATTTTCCTTGATGGAAATGAATAGACATTAATCAAGAACCAGCTTGCTATAATGCCTTTTAGTCTGGCTTATCCTTGCAACAGTCCTTCTAAAGGGAAATAAATAAAGGAAGAGAAGAGCAGTTTTATTCATATAGCACATTTTATGACTTTTAAAGTAAAGTCATCTGCTTTACATTTAAATGCACACAGCGAGACGCAAATTAAGATTCCAATAACATCATTTATTGAGGCAGGATTTCACACATAAAATCTGATGTGAATTAATTTATATTTATATAGCACACTCCAGGACCAGAACTGGAAGTGACATTCACCATTTACACATTAATTACAGCAGTGATCATTGAAAATTAGGCCTTTGAGTCTGTGGAAAAGTTCCTTTTCCACAAACAAGTACGCGCCGGCCCTGATGAAGGGCTGCTGCTCTGTGGAAAAAGGGCTTCTCATTTGGTGTCTTCAGTCTCGCTGTACACAGAAACTGATTATTCAGAGTTAATGACTTAAACATGAAGACGGTTTAGATCTATTGGTTCCACTTTATTTGTAAAATATATATTTAAAACAACTTTTTGATCCCAAATTAAACAGATGCAATAATATGATATGACTCTGGGTTATTTGCAAAGAGAATTAAATGATGAATAAGTAAGTGGCTCTATTTGTTAGTTCAGTGCTGTGCTGTTTTATGCATTCAGTAAAAGACTCTATTATGCTGTAAACTTCGGCAATAGACACAGCCGGCTGGAGCTGTTTGGTTTTGTTGATTAGAAACTCCCCCCCAACACACACACACACACACACACATGCACAAATCATATTTAGCCCAGATTGTTTAATTAGGTCATTTAGAGAAATCATTAACTAGATTGTTCCACATTCACTGGTTCTAATTAGATGGAATACCAGAGCGAGGGGGTGGATGCCAGTCTGGTGGAGTACGAGGACAACAGGCCCATCCTGGACACGTTCCTGCAGAAGCCCATGGGTCTGCTGTCGCTGATGGACGAGGAGAGCCGCTTCCCTCAGGCCTCCGACCAGACCTTAGTGGGTAAGACTGGAGCTCCTCCTACCAGCAAACGAGCAAAGAAGCATGAAACGTGAAAACAAGGGGTCAGAGGTCACTGCATCTTTGATCTTTCCACACATACTTTAAAATGTTTTTTTTCGCCGTTCTCCTTTCTTACCAACAGATAAATTTGAGGACAATTTGCGCTGCAAGTACTTCTGGATTCCAAAGCGTGTGGAGCTTTGTTTTGGGATTCAGCATTATGCAGGAAAGGTATGAAAAAGAGTCTCCGTGATTTCATTGATATAGGAAGAAAAACCGACCGTTTACATGTGGAAATGACGAGTGGCGTTTAGGGTTTGTGTCTCGTGTCTGACTCGGCAGGTGATGTACAACGTGAAGGGTTTCCTGGAGAAGAACAGGGACACTCTCCCCGCGGACATCGTCGTGGTTCTGAGGACGTCGGAGAACAAACTTCTGCAGCAGCTGTTTTCAAGCCCCTTAACTAAAACAGGTATGCTACAATACAGGCCTCTGTGAATATAAATACATCTCAGCCACTAACGGGGGGCATTATTCTACCGCCAACCACAATGGAAATGCTAATGGAACTTTTCTTTGAGACAAACTATTGTGAACAATGCGGCGTCCTGACTGTATTACTCCAGTGTCTCCTGCTTCCATAAATGTTCAGGTAAGTGGGTTTCTTAAAGAAGCGGCTCCCATGCGTCTCCTGGTCCCCCCCCCCTTCATTTCAAGCCCTCTGTGTGCCGCGCTCGGGTAAATCTGCAGCCTCCATTATCTCTTGAGAGGCTCAGCTCTCTGCACGGCGCTCTGTTTTTATTTTCACTAAGCTGTCCCTCTTGGTTTCCCACGTCTGAATGCTATCTACAGATTGTGGGTGCAGTGGGATATTTTTATGATAAGTTTTCTAAATACCCGGGGGATGAAGAAACAGTATTTATGGAATACAAAAGCAACTCTTCCCACCTCTTTTCTGTTGGTTAAAATGAAGGTAGAGTAATGTGCTCGTCATTAGCCGCGGCTGAGGCCTCCTGGTCACTTGACTTAGCCGAAATGCTAATAGATGTGTTAAATTATCAGATTCCCACTTCCTACTTTATTTCAGCTAAGCCACATTGTGTGATTCACTTCCTTTTTTTCGGGGTGGGTAAATGCTTGCTTTCAGTCCCAGTGGCATTAAAAAGAAGCTTCAATTCACAAAAGGCACCTTAGCCGAGGCCCCGGTAGGAAGCTGCGTGATGTGTCTGTAAACTTCAATTGCAGGTTGTGCACAAGGGAGCCTTCAGCCACTTCCTTTCTGCAATTAACAGCTTGAGAGGAGTACACTATAAAAACAAATTCAGTGAACACTTAACTCCGGTGCACAAAGGAACTGACTAGATGCTACGATGCGCTGTAATGTTTAACTGCTGCTGACATCAGTGTCCGTTAGACCTAAAAGCTTCTTTATTTCCTCTGCGTTTCGTCCGCCCTGACATTCAAGTGGATCAAGTTAATGTGATGATTTGTCGCAGAAATAAACTGTTGTGTTGTGCAGTTTGAGCCCTTTTATCCCAAACAGCTCTGCCATAGCTCACAATGATTATTTTTCCCTTTGCATGTTCATTTAAAGGCAATCACACTGAAATATGCTCCAAGTCAAACCCCTCTGTTATTTCTTTGGAGTTGGAGGTCCAATTTTCCCGTCGCAGTTAGTGAGACTGCAGATCATCTCATTAGATAAAAGCTATGAAACGCTCCGCTCCGGCTTATCGTTCCGGAAAAAGATGGAGCGCCGTTTAAAGTGAGATACAGTATAGCATAAGAAAATTATAAATCTATTCTTCAGGGTGAAAATTTGTGGGGGGATTTAATTTGCATTTTACTTCACATTATAGATTCACTGTTATCTGTGAAATTACCATTATCTGGGAAGATCTGATGGAAATCTGGTTTACAGCAGGGGTGGTTCCACACTCTGGGTCACCTCCTCTCAGTGTCGCCACTAGGGGACACCCTCGCAGACCTGCAGACCTGACGCTGGGATGGAAGGAATACAACGGATCCTGAATGTCAAACTACACTCTAACATGCGGAGAATGCTAATGTTTCTGCTGGCACACATATCAAACAGTGCAGTGACACAGGGACAATTCCTCCAGACCACATAATCTTCCCCTACGTTCTGTTTTCTATAAAAAAAACAAAGAAACTGCTGACACAGTCCATATTTATGCAATATTTCAGGAGACTATTCCTTTTTTTTCACATGGAAGATTAAGATTGTGATGGTCTGCGTATCAATGCAGTTGGTATTTGGAGAACAGTAGGAAACTTAGCAGGGCCCCAGAAAGTAAAAGGCTCCCAGGCAGTGAATAGCAGGCCACTTGAGCCCTGCAGAATGTGGGTCCTTGAGGCTTGGACATGTGGTGGTGTTTTGTCAGAGGAAATGGGATGTATTTGCATGGACAAATTCATCAGAGCTAGGGCCTTTCCCAGATCGGGGGGATCACAGTGTTTGAATTGGCTGGGCTCAGTTGGGCCTACCAGGCAGCCTGCGGATACAGTATGGTGTGTGTCTGTGTGTGTGTGTGTGTGTGTGTGTGTGTGTAGCCACAGGGCACACACACACACACACACAGCATCTCAAGACTGCCAGTCCTTTGTCAGGCCACACTGAAAATGGAGGATGTGCAGAGTGACATGTGACCTGTGAAAAGTTCCCAAACAGTAGAGTGTAATATTCTGTCTTTGCCAGAGTTATCACTTCATAATCTATGCTATATGTAGAAAAAACTGGTACAATTTGTTGTTGTTCTTTAATTATTGTTATTATTATTATTATGCAGGCCAGCTGAGCCTTTGAGATAATCATGTAAAAATGTACGTAGAGCTGCAGATGCACACATTTTGTACTTAAAAGTCTGATTTTTATGGAGCATGACAGATTTCACACCTGGAGCGTAATATTTATTCTACTTTAAGATGACTTAATTCAACATATTTCCAACGCCCTCCCAAAAAAAATGTTATCAGCCAGAAAAATCCTCCCTGTGTGTTATGTATTTATGCTTTATGTGATTGTGATTCTGTGTTTTAAAAACCCTCCCCAAGCCAGACAACCATGACTTAAATCTGTCTCATTAAGGAGGAGAACTGAATGATGTAAATGGATGTGATGCATTCACTCAAATGCTCTCTTTTTGAGGTGCTTGTTTTGTGTTTGTTCTGACTTTGGAGATTCATATTTTACACACAGAACACATCATTGGCTTAAGATATGAAGCACCACCCAACTGCTTATAAAATAGTTAAATCAGCTTTGATCTGCTACCAGTAATTTACACAGTAATTATTTAACAGGATATATATTGATGTAACACTGCTGCTGTGCTGTTTTACTATAATACTGACCTATAAAATAAGACCCAGGGGTTATGAGGTCCAGTCCGTCGTGTACATCCAACAATCTACATAGCTTTTACGTGCTTACACGAAGCCGTGGCTGCAGCTCCGCCGTCCTCCGTCTCCCTCCGTCTCCCTTCATGTGAGGAGATCCTCCTGTGTAGAAATCACAGGCCTCTCCCAGCGATATGACACATTTGGCTCTTTGTTCTCTCCCAGTCGAAGCCTTTTTTTTTTCATCCCAGTGGGCAGACGCCAGTCTTTCCCTAGACTTCCACACACCAGACTCACCAAGCAGCACCGTTGTTCAGTTCCTCCCCTAATCGTGGCATTGGAGAATGTTTTGAGTCAGCAGTGGGGATTTTTTTTTTGTTGATCGCCCCGCACATCAACAGCATGCAGCCAGTTTTCCTAAGTCACATGGTACAACATCCCTTTTGATAAATGCAACACTGTGTTGTGTCACTAAAAGCCAATTACACCATGCTTTTTGATGATTGATCTGCTCTGACAGTAGTGGATGGCATTTAAATCAACAGCCCCCGGAGCCATCTCTAGGCATAAACGGTGGTGGTTATGGCGGGTGGGGAGGGTGGCGGAGGGGGTTATGGGTGCTTTAATCTCATTTGCTTGGGTGCTGAGTTGAGTTTCTAGATCACATGTGTTCAAAAAGAGAGCGGGAGAGCGCCGGAGATATGGAGCGAGCCTCTGCTCACTCAGCTCAGGAAGGGCTGCTCTCTCTCACAACTTTGATTGTCCCCCGTGTCGACAGCTCGATCCACAGCTTCTGAAGTACAAGGCGCACACTGGCACTCATAAAAGCGTGTAGGGAGGTGTCATATTGAACGCCGGATTGCTTTTTAATCCCGAGCACATTGACTATTCTTGTCAATAGAACCCCAATACAACTGCCAGCTTGAGCGTTTTTTTTTTTTTTTTTTTCTCCTACAGGATTCTTGCTGGGCTTAATTTTCAAAGTGAACGCACAGATGCCAAGGAAGGCTTTTTCTCTATCTGCCCCCCCCCCCCCCACCCCCCATCCCCTCCCCACATGCTCTGTCTCACTCTCTGTGTTTGTCCTGGAAGCCCATGCCAAGAGCAACATGCATGAAGCAGAAATGATCAGTGGGATGCTCCGCCGCCGCCTGTTACTCAGGACTGAACCAGGATGGGAAATATCCCCCCCTCACCTGCTCCTCTTTATTATTAAACTTTAACACAAAAACTCTTCTTATATTTCCATCATATGTCTGCTCAAGAGAACTGACAAAATGACGAAACTAAAAGCATATGTGGCCTTCTTCTGGAACTGAATCCACCGTCAAAGAACAAGTTTTTCTTCTTTTTCTTTGCTCGTTTGAATAATTAGAATCCACATCATTAGACAAGTTCCCCACTGTATCTAAATTACAAGGTCCTCTTTCAGGCCGGACATCACAGGTGTTTCCCTCGGTTTCATGTCTCGGGAGACGGGAATCTTTGAGGATACTGACTATTAACCCGCGCTCTAATCATCTAGTCAGGAGGGGGTACGAAACCCGCCAGAAGAATGAATTAATACGACCCGCCAAGGAATACGCGAAGAAAGCAGCGAGTGTCCGTTTGCGAGGCTTAGGTACAACTGTCACAGTGTCTCTCATCGCGGGCGCAGCCCCTTCATCTCCCCTTGATGGTGTCATGGAAGTGAGAGGCGTGAAAGCGCAGTGACACTCCATGAGCTCGTTCCACTCGCTGCCGCTAATTCATCATGACAAATGTGCTCAGATGATCTGGCCCAGCAGCACTAATGGGGAGAGGAGAGAGCGCACTTCATTTGCACAAGACCCACTCCAATTAATCCATCCAGCTTTACTCTGGGCTAATTGGAGCGGGGCCCTGCCTGCCTGTGTGCTGGTAATATCCCCGACACAGTTTAGCGGCTCCTGTTCTCAAAGATCATACTTTTTGTGTGTATTTTTTGTGTGTTTATTGCACCGAAGGGGCGTTTGAGGATGTGAGACCTGTCCCTGTGATCCCAACCACAAGGCCCTCTCTCACAAACACGCGTTCATAATGAGCAATTAATTGCTCCTATTTCCATGTTATCATATTTTTCACTTTCCTTTCTTCTAATTTTTGGGGGTTTGCGATTCAGAACCTGTGGATAGCCTTTCAAGCGCATTATTAACCGACATAAAAGGGCATATCTGAATCTGACAGAATATCTTGTATTTAGTTTGTTTACCAGATGCAAAATGTATTAATGGCAGAATAGATGAGTGGATAAATAAATAAAAATTAGCAGATAACTGTCAAATGCTAAAAGCAGTATCATCATAGCTTAAAAGAGTGTTTGAGTCCTTTTGAAGTTCTCTCACATCATATGTTTTGGCTTGTTTTGACTACAGCTGTGTGTGTGTGTGTGTGTGTGTGTGTGTGTGTGTGCGTGCCACGTTGCTTTGGCTCACTTTTAAAACCTTTGGCACAAGTAGGACGTTCTTTGTCTATAGTTAGAAGTGGCCTTGCTGTTAATTAATCCATCATAAAGCGATTTTGATCTCGTCAGCGTTTGATTGATGCCTCTTAATACACGCTGGATGGCTCCGAGTCCTCTGAGAAAAGGCACACGCTTGATCCAGTGTTTAAGTTTTCTGGCTGGTTGTCAGACCACGTCCTCGCCCGCTGACGTGAGTCTGGAAATCGCGACGCAGAAGCCGACTCCATATTTGCATTTTAAGAAGTTCGTCGGTGTGCGGTAGAAAATCTAGAACAATTGTTGGCCTGTCACTTCAGCTTTATCTTTAAAAACTTACAAAGGTTTTTTTTCCTCCTCGCCGTACACGGCTGCTTGGGTAATGCTGCCTCCTGTGTCTGCAGACGTATTTTTTTTTTTTTTCTAAAGGTGTGTGTGGCACATCTGTGCAGCTATTGTTTATTCATGGAGTAAACCCTTTGAAATGTGTTAAGATACTTCCCACTCATTATAAAAATCCTGCCACCCATGGATTAGGACTTTGATGTCACCAATCCTGCTTCAAAGGCTTCTTTCACTGCTATTAATCACAGTTTAGCCTCTGAAGATATAGCCAGAGAAAACATTTGGACATCTTGTGCAGAAACTTTGAAATGTTCAGACTGTCTTGCATATGCTATGTTCATATCCTTTTCACTGTGTGTGGGGCTGTTGGACTGCTGTGCACGCAGCTGCACTCCTGAGTACATGGGATTCAGCTCAGCTTTTGGCTCCTCTGAACTCCTTTTTTCATTGTGCTGCAGTATGAGCATTAACAGAGAAGTGGAGCTGGTCACTTTGTTTTCCTTCATATCTCGTTGGCCCAAAGTGTTTACTGCGTTTGATGGTTCACTCCCTAATAATCGTGTGTATTATCTTTATTTCACACAGCTGTTCAAGCTTTTTTTCCCTCTACACTTTAAATAAAACCCGACGTGACTAACTTATGACCGCTCTCAAACGTGGTTTTTTGTTTTCGAACAGGGAACCTGGCGACGTCCAGGGCCCGGGTCACCGCCGCCTCCAGGTCGCTGCCGCCGCAGCTCGGCTCGGGACGCACCAAGGTGAGGCTCCCGTGGCACAAATCATCCCATCTGAGAACATAATGTTTTTTTATTTGTTGCTCACAGGCATCGCGCCATAAGAAACCCAGTAAAACTTGTGCTGTGAAGCAGAGCCACATTAATTGACTACCCTATTATGTTTGCTGTCTTGCTTGTGGTGATGCAGCATCGCCATCTGGCATTTGGTGTCTACGGCATAAAGTAGTTTTCAGACTTACTAACTATTGTTGTTTGGTTGTTAATGGGCACTAAAGTATTTTGGGAAGGAAGGGGCTGTAGGTCTTCTATAATAATCAAATAACTGCATCATACTTCAATAAGAGACCATGATACTTTCATGAGCTTAATATTCCACAATTATACTTTATGTGTCAACACTAAGGCCTTATAAGAAGTTTGCTTCCTATATTGTTTATTAGTCCATATGTTCTTGATAACGGGCTTTCTATCTTTCTCCCTTTTCACTGTCTTTATCTTTTTTTTTACTTTATTTAAGGGGAAGCATTCGGTCATATCATAAATGTCCATAAGATGATGAATTGAACACATCTCTGTCCGTTCTGAAACACATTTACAGCATGATTTACAACAGAAACCCCTCAAAGGTGAATTTTCAGCTTCTTGTCTTTCCACTTCTCTTTTCCTTTCATTTCCATGTTATTCGCCGTACTCAAAGTCTCCCAAATACCTCTTGAAGGTAAGACTTCTGTTGGAATAGTAAATGAGTCCGAATCTAAATGTGTTTCTTAATCATAGTTAGGTTCTTTGAAAATACGTAATTCACTGAAATCAAGTCATCGTGCCTCAGTCTCAAAGCAGTTCGAGAAATAGACCTCGAAATTGAAATCTATTGACATGAATGTTCCTCTTTTTTCCTTTTCAGGTCGTTCAGCATGACTTTCAAACTAATACATGTCAAATGGAAGTACCACCAGGGTCATCATGCCACAAAACAAGTGTTATTTTTAGGCAGCAAAACCAATTTGTTAGATTAAGGATAAACATCATGCTTGGGCTTCAAATAAATTTGTAAACGTGGGTTCATGCAACACAATGAACATTAGACTGAACACGAATCAGTCGTCACTGCCTTGAGACTGGGCTGGATCAGCATTTTAATCCAAATTCAAACCTTTAACTCTGTTTCTGTAACTTTGAATTGTGTGCACTTTCACTCCTCTGGCATCAAACACAGTCCAGGTTGAAATGTAAACCATTTCTTTTGACTTATTCTTTTACGCAGCCACAATTTTGCTTTATGTATGTAAACAAGTGCTCTTTGATGTGGCTTTTTTTTTGAGATTATAGAAACACTTCAAATGTGGGACACAAAGCCAGGCTGGAGAAACTTTGTTGAACTTTGCCTAAGCACCTCCTCAGTTATTCTGGAACAAAAAAAAGGCCTTAATAACGAGCCCGTGGGATTGATGTAATATGTATGCTCTCCATCAGAGTCGAAGGAAAAAAAAGTTGACACTTACAGGAAGTTACCGGGGCGACCAGATTAAAGCAGAGTGGCGGTTGTTAGAGATAACCATTTGTACTTCTGTGTGATCTGCTTTCAAAATGGCAAAGTGTCAAAGCACCAGACTCCCCTCTCTCCGCGAACGTTTGACGTACCTTTCTTTTCCCCCGCACCGAGGAAGAATTAAGATATGTGCTTTGCTACGTAGACTTACCATAAAATATCTGTTGCATCATTAATTTTGATGAAGCCATGAACTGCGAAGGCCATTAGAAAGCTTATATTGTGTCCTCGTTAATCCGTCGTCGGGATGACTGTCTGCTCGGTGACGGCTGGTCTCATTACTCAGAATGCTCTGCAATTTTCCCATGCCCCACAGCAGTGCGGAATTATCCTCTAGATTGTTAGCTTTAAGTGTTTATGGGGCTATGTTATACGGACGGCGCGGTTAGTACAGCTGTGTGTTCCCAACTGGCCCATTTAGAGGAAGGAGACCTGCTGTAATAATACCTTTATCTCTACAGGGCCCACCAACAATGTCAGGTTGCAAACACACTGAATCTCATTCCAATCCGCTGCTTTTTGCAGCGTTTCTGTTGGCCTGTTATGAATGCAGCGGGTTCACTGTGAATGTCTGTGTTCAGGTGGACACCATGGAGATGATGCGTCACCCGGAAGAGACCACCAACATGAGGAGACAGACTGTCGCCTCATATTTCCGTGTAGGTCTTTTTTTGTTTTTAAACCTTAATGCTGCTTAAATGTGAGTAAAAAATAGTAATTGGGGACTTATAACTTATCGTGATGTGTTCAAATGTAAACTCGTAAAATGTAGTTCTGGGCAAGAAACTCGAATAAAAATGTAAAAATGTTTGTTGACGTTTTCACAACAATATAGAAACGCAGAATTTCTCGGGTACTGGTACCGACTACTAAATTTCTTGTATCGAGTACCACTCTGGGAGAAGTATTTCTTGCTCACTTATAAAAAATGACATGGAAATGGTTCAAAACGAATAAATGAATATTGAAACAACTAGCTGTTTCCCTTCGGGAGCTGGTGGAGACCAAAACAGAGCTAAAAGGAGAGAAAATATTAGGCTTACTTTTGTCAGAAACACTTCTCAAAATGATTGCGATTGTTGATCTGTGTCTGCTGCAATAGCTTCAGAACTTTATATAGTGATGACATGATTATACAGTATATGCTGCCCCAAGGCAAAAAAACAAAGCACATTTTTAAACATTGGTAATAAAAAACAATTGCAATTATTAAAAAAAAAATTGTTTCCTAATGTGGCCATTTATGTTTGTTATATGAGAATGTTGTAGCAATGGACTGAACTTCGCCCAGACTGTGATGATGATCATTCTAATGAGAGCTGCTCATTCTCATTGTGTCTGCAGTACTCCCTGATGGACCTGCTGTCTAAGATGGTGGTGGGTCAGCCGCACTTTGTGCGCTGCATCAAACCCAACGATGACAGGAAGGCGTTGTGCTTCTGCAAGGAGCGGGTGATGTTGCAGCTGCGCTACACCGGGATCCTGGAGACGGTGAACATCCGTCGCCAAGGCTACTCCCACCGCATCCTGTTTGAAGAGTTCGTCAACAGGTAAGGAGCGCTGTCGAGTCAGGCAGCACCTCCACGCTGAACACAACCCCAGAGATGGTGCAGAACAAGTGAGCCGTGCTCCGCATCACACGAAAACATGGGTTCGTTAATTAGGTAGGGGTACAAGTTAAGCAGAGCAAGAGGCTGACTAATTGGCAGTCATTAGTGATAGTGCAAGACAAAATCATACAGCTCTTTTAACTCGGTGCACACAGACTGGAAAATATGGCTAAAATTCAAATAGGGAGGAACTGTGATTATAAAGGGTGATGCATTTTAATGGATTTCCTTTTACTATTCATAAAGAGTTTGTTCTTAAACTCGGTGACCTGGAAAAGCTCAAACGTGGTCTCAGTGTCCCATTGGTATTACATTAGAACACAATTAAAATAGGATTTCATCATTAGGGGGGACTTTATGTAAGGGGGGGTGTTGTTGTTTATAAGATGTGGGACAGGATATGCTAACTGTTAGTGATACGCACTCCTGAAGGAAAAAAAATGAACCTACACGTCAGAAAAAAGATACAAATACTTGAAACTTCTTTGGGAAAATGCATGGAAACTTTGATCAGTTTTCCTTTGAAAAATATTCTGGCCACCTCCTAATGTGAGGACTTTAAGATGATATAGAATTTAATTAACTTGGGCTTGTGGCCTGTAGGGAAAACAACTTTGAGATGGCTGGTTAGTCTCGCTGCTTTAGGGAAGCTTTAAATTGTGCTTAATTTTGGTGACCTAAAACTTGAATGACCACATGTTTTTGCTTTTGCACCCAATATTAAAAAAATAAATGAACAATTGAAAAACCATCAAAAAGCAAGTGTGTGTGAATACGAGGGTGTATTAACACTTCAGACTACATTTTAACCTGGCTATTGAATCCATATGATCCTACCTGAGCCAGGCAGGACTCATGCAGACAGACCTGAACTGCTAAACTGCACCTTTAGTGGAAACTGATTTAAATGTGTGCTCTCATATCAAAGGCTCGTCTGATGTTGCCAAGCAGTGCTTTGTATTTACCATCAAAGAAATAACAGGTATCAACAGGAATTAGAATGAAAGGCTGTAGACTGAGGCGGGGAGGGGAGTTCAAAGAAGTTTTTCTTCTTCTTCTTGTTGTTCTTCTTTTTGACCAATGCCAGAACACAAGAGATGAACCGGTCTTGTTTTCGGAGCCTCGGTGTCCCCGAGCAAACAGTCAGAGCCACTTTGTCCCAGGCCGGTATTTTGTAAACTACAACAAGAGGATCAGTGGACGGATCCAGACAATGTGTGCGATAAACATGCAGCGGGGTTGTGATAGGCGCGGGCTGACGGCCATCTTCTGTGGCCGCTGAAATCGGAGACCGTGATCCGTTTGAAAAGAGCTCCAACAAAAGGGCCTCTGTTGAAAACTCATGTCTCAATCCGGCTCAGTTTTCTGCTCCGACTGAACAGGCGATTCTGCAGCTACGATGATGCGACGGTGTTGGAATATATCTTCTTGACCAATGGTGGGTTAAATTACAACGTGGTCAGTTACTGAAGAGGAGTTTAATGTTTAAAAGTTATGGGATCGACTGTGTGACCAAAATACTTGTAGATATCTTTCAGATTATTCACCTGTTCCCATTTTTCTAAATGAAACAAAAGTGTACAAATCTAGTAGTGTGAATTTAAAACAAGTAGTCTGCTCGTATCACTTTCCTGCTTAGAGTTAGATAAAAATGTATCTATTTGTTATTCAAACATGATATAACGCGTGAATTCTTTAGAGGTGTTCGGTTAACGTCGTTAGAAGCAGGCGAGCCGCTTCCTCCTGTTTTCTAGCCGTTATGCTAAGCTATGCTAACAGGCGGCTGGCTGTAGTGTAATATTTGCCAGACACACATGAGAGTGATATCAGTCTTCACATTTAACTGCAGGCAAGACAGTGAATGAACATATTTTTAGATACATGTGGAATTCATGAATTGTGTTTTCCTGGCAACAAGCAGTATTTTACATACTGATGTCTAGCTTTTCTTTTTCACAATGAAGTGCATTGTTCTCGACACTGCTTCTTTGTGTTTTACGGATCAATTTCCACCAAAATATGTGTATGAAAATTGAAAATGACCCCCCTTGATTAGTCGACTTATCGGTCATTGGACTCGGACTAAGATTGATTCAGTTGATTACCTTGTTTTCGTGCTGAATGACTTATTTCCAAGAAACTTATGAGCATTTCTCTGGGAAACACAGATGGTGCATTTGTGTGATTCTTTGTGGAGAAACTAATCGATTAGTTGATAAAGTCATATGAATGTAAGTAGTGTAAGAATTTCAGCCCTAATTAACACTTGAAATATTATCCTTACACAGTGATTAAATATCCTTTCTCCCTCCCAAAATGTTAACGCTAACAGGGTTTCTTTTTAAGTATTGATCTGATCATAAAATCTTGATTGCACCATATTGGCTACAACTCAACGCTGCTCTTGAAGCTCCAAACTTCACTAGATCAAATATTTAAATGTCTTCCCTTCTGCCTGCTCTCGTAGATATTACTACCTTGCGTTTCGGGCTCACCAGATGCCCAAAACCAGCAAAGAGAACGTCGTTGCCGTACTGGAGCGGGCCAAGCTGGAAGCCTGGGTGCTGGGGCAGACAAAGGTGGTGTGATTAGAAATAAAACAATAAAGAAATCTGTGTTTGTTCTGTACATGTGACCTATAATCAGCACATCTGGGATATTCTAACTTCTAGGTTTTCCTGAGGTACTACCATGTGGAGCAGCTGAACCTGCTGCTGAGGGAGGTGATAGCTCGGGTGGTGGTGATCCAAGCTTTCACTAAAGGCTGGCTGGGAGCCCGACGTTACCGAAGAGTGAAACAGAAGAGAAACCGCGGGGCCGTCATCATCCAGTCAGGTACGCTGCTATTAATAGCAAACAGAGCAAAATGATTCAAACTTTAAAAAAATATGCAAATGTGAAAAATCCCATTCTTTCTATCGAGTAATGATGAAACAGGTGCAAATCTGACTGCTGGTTCCTTAATGACCTCTGGTTCATTATGCACCGGTGAGTCTCCATGAAAGAGATGAGTTTGATAACCACAGCTTGACCTACGAGGGTTAAGAGCAATGCTTCAGAGCAGACAATAAGACCTCAGAGAGTTCAAAGGGATCCATCCCTCTGCCACCTGGTTTAGCAGTGTTTTGAAGTGGGATCTTGTGTAGTATGTGCAGTCTATTTTGTTTCACAGAGGCAGGTCAGCAATCTCCTGCACACACACACACACACACACACACACACACACACACACACACACACACACACTGCCTCTCTCTCTCTTCCTCTAGCCTGGAGGGGCCACGCTGCTCGGCAGAAGCTCAAGCAAGAAAAAAAGGAGCGGGCAGAGGCCGCCGTCCGCATTCAGTCAGGTAAAGAAATGTTTACATTTTTCTCCTCGAGTTCTTCGTATATTCAAGTGCAGACCTTTTGCGATTTTCTCCCGTGTCCGGTGGAAATACGCGGCCACTTTTGTCAACCCCCGTTTTCTAAAGGGAGACGGGGATAAAGGCCTGAAAACCTCACGTCTTTGTGAAACACCTTTTTGATCTCGACGAGTGGCCTGCGAAACAGTAATAATTAATTAATAATGCATAAAGAGAAAAGCTTTTGAAAGTTTGGGCAGCATTTGGTCCCCATGTTTCAGAAGAACAGTGCATACTGAGATCCTTTTTTTCCTTTCATCTCTTTCCCAGTAAAGGCAAGAGAGGGGCTTATCCCTTCTGTTTCCTCACGACTTCCTCTCTCAAATTCCTGGCCTATTACACAGCTCTCACATACCAGAAACAAGATGCCTTTTTATACTGTCAACCTTTTCATCTGAAATGTAAATTAATTCTTACTCAGTGTGCCTTGACGAAGATCAAAGTGGGCACATTAACCTTCCCGGGTCCCCCCCCCCCCCCCCCCCCCCACATCCCCACCCTACCCCCTCCTTGGAGCCTCTCACTTGAGGACAAGAGAGGGTGCCAAAAGGGGCAGGGGAGAGGAGGGCAGGGGGAGGAGATTTGGCACTGTTCCCCCCCCAGCTCTCCTAAGGGCTGCCCTCATCTGGCACATGGAGCATCTCAGTCGCCTGCACACCTTGTGTAAATGTCCTCCATTAAACCCCTTGTAAATAACGCTGCAGAATGGGTAAACACGGTTTTTGGTGTGAGAAAGCCTCTCTGTCGCCGCTGTCTTTCTCTTTAGAGAAGTGTGTTTGTGTGTGGCCGCTGGGCTTTGGGGTGGGGGGGGTGGTGGTGGGGGGGGGGGGGGGGGGGGGGGACCTGAACCTGACATAAGTGGGGCCTCAGCCCCCCGGCGGAGCACTCCAGCACATTCACATTGTGTGTTCTCCGCAGCTTATAGCCTTTGAGGTGGGCCGCATTTGCATTCTGAAAATAAACAGATGCCTTTCAAATGCATGAGCGTGGTGGCTCCTCAGATCTCAGCGGGGCCCCAGGGGACACACTCACCATCGATCAGATTAGACCATGCAAAATACAACCGTGGCTCAACAATGTACTCAAGCTTTATTTTCCTGCGCATATAATTTTACAAGAAAAACACACAAAGCCCCGTTGACGGGGTAAGTCAGCGGGCTCCGTTTTACCGTCCGTCCGAACACGGTGGGTCCCAACACTCACAACAATCATCCCACTGTTACTCTACACTCCTTATATGGACGATAAACATGTCAAAGGTAGTGTTAGTACTTCAATAAATTGTTGGGAATTGTGTTAATTCGATAAATGCCTCGGTAAACGATATGCACGTTGTTGAGATGAGTGACAGAGAGAGGAAGGTGGTCTTCTGACCGTTATCCGCCCACGTGTGACATCATATCCTGTACAGCTTACAGGGGCCATCAGGTGCGTCGGGACCACGGACCCCCGGGGACCCCATGTCACCCTGAGGCTGGAGTGAAGACCACCAACGAGGAGCGTTCAGGGTGAGCTTCTTGTCCTTCATCGCTTTTTGTTTTGTCTTTATTGTGTATTTTTACAGCACAGACAACAGGCCGCTGTTATGACCACCATAAGTACCCGTCACTCATATTTAGCCCTGCTGGACTCCTCTTGCACTGTAATGCACTGTTGTTTTAGGCAGCAGAGAAAAGCTCCTCCCTTAAGCGCCGCCTCTTTCAGTTTTATAAACGTAATAAATATCTTTCCACCAAGATAGCACACTTGTCTGACCACAAATGGGGTTGGGTGTTTGCGCTGGCCTCCAGATGTACGAGCTGAAGACTTGGTGTTTATTCAGCATATGGGCAGGCCAGTCATTACCAAAGTATGCGGCAGCCAGGAGAGCAGCCACCGACTGAACGGCAGCACACGCGGTGCCGATGGCGGCTTTCGACTCAACACATTATCAGTTATTACAAATTCCCCCATGTTTGGTTTGAGATTTCGTGCTAAAAATGTATCAAAGAGAGTTTGGGGAACAAGAAAATAACAATGACGACAAAAAAAACCCAACAACGTTCCCTGTCAGGGCGCATCGTCAAACAAGTCACGCTTCTGAGAAATCTCGTTCAAATCCAGGGTGACGTTTGGTCAACGCCATGCAACTCTCTCCAGACTCCAAGCTCCAAAATACTAGATTTACACATCTGAAAATGTTATGCTTGTTGTATACTCCAACCGATGCGGAGCCTCATCTGGGATTTTTCTCTCCGTGTTTACAATCATATTCCTTGGTGAGAAAAACTTCAAACCTCCACTTAACAATTCTGTTTAATCAGTGTTGGAATCTCTCCATATAGATTTATTTTGACATGATCTGGCCCATTTTCCTCCTGTAAGATCTATGTTATCACCTACATGCTGTTCTTTTCCCTTTTGATATCCCTCCTCTCCGCCACGCTTGGATTCTGCGTTTGCGTCCAAATAACGGAGCCCTGCGAGTCCAAACTGGATTTTTTGTTTTTCTAGACCCAAAGCATGAACGCAACTGGCATGCAAGCATTGTTGTCTCATTTGTTTTTTTTTAATAATGCAGCACAGAAACATGTCTTGCTCTTGCAAATTGCATAATTATAAACCGGAGCTTTTGACATTAAACAAGAGACGAATATTTACTCAGCTCTGCATTTCTATGTCATGACCGGATGCTAAGAATAGTTCATTTCAGTTAGATGTTGCTCCTTGCTTTCACAGGTCTATCAGCCCAGAGAGCAAAGAGGCACACATGGATGACATACATAGGGGAAATGTAAGTAACCGAATATAAATGAGCATTTTCTCCTGCCGTGGCTTTAGCCGTGTATGTAAAATGCTGCTCCTCTACAAAGCAGCTTTAACCCAGATTATTCTTTGGGAATTTTTTTTTTTGAGTCCTTGAGACAAAAGAGTTCTCTTGCTCCAACCTTCATCTCAGCGGAGAAGACAGGGTGGTACGGGAACGAGAGAATCAAAAGGCTGGAAATTCACGGCTGAGAATAAATGCTCGCTCTTCCCCGAGGTGATTTGTCTTTGCGCTCCTCTTTCTACAGATGTTAGACCCCTTTTTTAGTAAAGACCTGAGGTTCTTTCGTAGCACTTTGATATCCTGCTCGGATTCAATATGTGAAATAGAAGAGCCACTCCGTGACTTGGAGCACATCACAGTCTTTGAAGTCTGATCCAATTTTTGCTGCTCACCATTTGATGTTGAAAGGATGAAATGAGGAAAATGTACAGTTTTTGCCAGTAACTCTGCTGAGCATATGTAAGATTAAAAAAAGCAAAATCCTTTGGAGGATGTACTTAGAAATGTTAAGCAGATTAATACTTTCCTATAGCTCTTTTATTCAAAGATAAAATTAAATATGAGAGGAAGTCTGTATGAGCTGTTTTTTCACCCTCACAATTAAGTCAGTGTGGTGCTGTTTGCTAGGAGGTAGGGCTCGTAAAGGGGGATATGCAATTGCATTAGCATTTGATTAACATTGCAAAGCACATTAATGGGTTTGAGTTATATGAGTGCCAAATTGTAAATTGTAAATAAATGAATACAGTGTCTACATGACTAAATTGGAAAAAAAAGGAGAGAAAACACACACACAAACACACACATTAGGGCGCTTGCTTTTAACTTGTGTCTATTTATCTGCTGCGTTCATTGACATTGCTCTTCTGGGTGTGTTTACACCCCCTCCTCCTCCTCCTCTCAAGGTTGGCCTCGACAGCCGAGACAGACAAGTGAAAGACATCAAGAGAGACAAAGGCAGAGCTGAAGACAGTGCGACGAAGCCTTGCAGGGAGACAGCCAGACTGCGAGACATGCAGTGTAAACAAGGTAAGCCCGAGCACAGAGCTGGCGGGTTCAGGTAATTACGCAAAGAGACAGCAGAAATCCCGCCTTAATGGATAAAGTGCCATTTTTAATACGGGGGGCCCCTTTTCAACCTTTCATCCCAGCCAATCCTCTGCTGCTATTCTTTGTTGACAGCGGGGGGAAAACGCAAGAAAGCATTACGGGCGTTCATTCCTTCAGTATTTTAATAACGCGGGTCAGCTCGTCATAAATGTCTCGTGGCAGGTGGGGGGGCTTTGGAAGTGGCACGAGTACTTCAAAGCGTTCATTCTCCCGCACGGCGAGCCCTTCACTAAGGATCTCATCAATGACTCTAATAGACCTGCACAGCAACGGTGACAAGAAAATACACAAACCCTGATTTGTTGAACATATGTTTGGATTGCTTTCTGCCCCGGGCGTTGAATCACATTAATTCCCGCTGCCTGGAAGGCTGAGTGGGTGGCTGCGCGGGGGGCCTCCGATTACGGCCGTCACCCAGCCCACCGCTGCGGTAGCCTGGGTAATAGGGGCCCGTCCCTTCATTAATGTTATTAGAGGGGTATGAGGTAAGAGACGGAGGTGAAATAGCGTTTAGCAGCGCGGCTGAGAGATTACGGGGATTAGACATGATAATGTAACACAGACAGGGCTCTCCAGCGGGCCCCGGATTAGTGTCAGCACGCCACAGCAGGTCTGGGTTAGATAGCGGCTAATTCTGTAATGCTGCATACAGGTGACCCCCCGCTCCCAGGCATCACTGCTGCTGAAGGGAGGAGTGTTTGATGAATTTATAATGTCAGAGTAATTATGGAGGGAGACGTTGCGGTAGATGTCAGGGTGAGGGCACTTTGCTCAAAAGAATTGTTTTGTTTTGTTTTGTGTCAATGGAGCTTCCAGTCATTTTCTAACACAGAGTTTTGAACCAACGGCTGAATTATGTTGTTGTTTTTATTATTTCTTTGTAGTTTGACACCCAGGGACCTAAAGGGGTACCTAAAGGGAAGATGTAGGATTAAAACATCTAAAAAAAACAACTTATTTTGTCTTTTTCTTTTGTCTTTTGGATTATTTTTCTATCAAAAATTCTCTTAGTGAGTAAATACATCATTTTACCAAGAATTCTTGAAACCAAAAGGAAGAAATCAGGTTGGTGCTTTAGAATGAAGAGAAATAAAGAAATAAATTAAAATTCACAAATTAGATTACAATGCAAATCGTTTCACATAATGTTTTTTGGCGCTGGTTCCGTTATCTTGAGCACCCGCTTGGGGGTTCTTGACCTCCAGGTTGGGAACCACCAATTTCATGCAACGTACAAGTTTTTGACTTAAGTCTCATTTTCTATCATCATTTATTGCAGTAAGTGTAACAATCCAAGACTTCTTTTTTTGTCATTAGGCAAATTGAAGAGTCCATGCACTGAGTAAATTAGCTGTGGGCACATGAATAATATTTCATATCTGACAGCTCAGTTATATTCTATTTAAATGTCCTGACAAGAAGAAAATCCTCTTCCCCTTCCACCACGGGCTTATTTTTTGTGGAGAGCACACAGATTTTCAGGTATTTATCGTCGCCCCTTTTTTTCCTGCCTCGTTTATGTTCTGAGGTCTGCTTGTGGCTCCGGCTTCTTTCAGGAAACCCCATTTGAATATGTTGAAGGAGGCCATGGTGGCTCAGGCACCCAGGGCACACTTTGATCCCTGCAGATCTGAGGCCCCTTTTTTTTTTTTCATCCCGAGGTTGAGCGAGTCATGGAAGTCTTGCCCCGCCAGATGTTTGGAGACCAGGCTCCTTCCTGTGTCTCATCCTGCTGTCGCCCCTGGTGATCGCATCGGTTCTCTGGGGCTGGAGCCTCGACCTGGAGTGTTTCAGGACACCAGTGGAGAAAAACAGAAAATTAGCCATGGAAATTGAATTACCCCACCCCTCCAGAGACTCGCACACTCTGCTCCCCATTAATGCCAAAACACCGGGGCGTGACCTGGAAACCTCTGTGTGTTTGACGGACGTTGGGGTCCTTTCTAAGTGATTTAACAAAGTCTAGTGTTGCACTTTTTTCTTTCAAGTGTGAAACAAAGCAGATTAGGGATTTGGATGATTTAGATGTCTCTTTCAGGCCATAGGAACTAGTCTCACACTATAGCAAAACACCCGCAGTGTTGCATTTTATGGTGGGAAGAGAGCGTTAAAGCACTTTGTACTCCAGGCGCTCTCAGATCCCCGCAACGCCAACCTTTGATTTCCATGTTTTGTCAGAGGGGGAAAAAAGTTCCCTGTACACAGCGAAGCCATGTAAGCTGCAAAACTCGAAGAGGATGTCACCTCTCGTCACCTGTCTCCCGAAACCTGAATATTAATACAACATGTTTGGAAATGAGTCACAGAGGCGTGCGTGGAGAGAAAGCCCCTGCTAGCGAGCGGCGGATACCATCAGAGCGCTGCTTATGCTCCTCAGCGTGGTAAACACGATGGTGCCGAGGATCAGTCAGAGCTGACTTTATGGTTTATGAAAGCTGAGCTACTTATGTTAACAGGCTTTTTGAAGATTATAGTTGTGGTAAACATACATGTCAAGAGCGAGAGACGGTGATAAAGTGGAGCCACAACACACGGACCAATTACCTCTGTGCCTGGGAAGATAGTTAACCTGGTCGTTGGAGGGGATGAGAGAAGGGGAAAATTAAAATCCTGCGAGAAATAGTTGAAGTTGGTGTCGACTTATTGGTGATAGCTTTCTCCCCCTCGGTGCATAACACGGTACAGTCAATAAGAATTGATTTTGTTTGTAGCCCTGAGCTCTCTCTGGGCTTTCTAGCTGCAGATGGGGGAGCTCATTGGAAACGTGGATGCTGTGTGTTTTTTTTTTTTTTTGCCCACACTGAGGTCAAACCCACACTCACCAATACATCTCACTTTCCTCTTTTCTCCCTCCCTCGACTCTTAAACGTCTTCCCACATGTCCTCCCACGAAGGTTTTGCAGCCACCAGGTGCTGCTCCACAAACCCCGCCGCCGCCGCCACTCCCAAAGCAGCATCAGCATCACCGTATCAACAAGCATCTGCCAGACAAACGGGTCCACCCTCTCCGTGTTCTCCAGACAAATACGCTCCCACCCTCTCGTCGTCTCGCAGCCCCTTTGATTGATCTGCGCGTCTCCGCGTATCGCGGCGTCTCAACCGGATGCCTTCAGTTTTAGGCAAATTACAGGCTCGACGTAGCGGCAGCAGAGATTTGGAAGGGATAGGAAAGACTCAACTTAACGGAAGGAGTTGCCTCTGTCTGACGCTACCTACGTAATCCTCTTAATGTCAGTGGGAGTAGTTAACAGGATGTACTTCCAAACTACTCATCATCACAATTCCAACAGAATAATCTCCTCAGACATAAAATCGAGGTGGAAAATAATACTCCAAGTTCTCTGTAATTACACACATGTGGACTGGCTCATTTGATGTAGTTTAACAAAGTTTTTCCAAACATAAAACCTTATTAGTTTGCTATTGCTGTTGCTGTTTTATATATTTTTTTATTGCAAGGGATCACACTATTTTTTCTTGTCATTCATGTCTTCCTCTTCACTACTTATTTTACTCAGTTATAAATTACATGTATTATGTGACATATGACCTTCATAAAGTTCAGATATTTTCCTTTCCACCACGCAAACATTTCTTTAGGAGTCAAAGTTCCAAAATCTGCTGTCAGGGGGGAAATGATTGATTTCAGGGTGAAAAATTGGTTGTAAGTAACAACATCCTCCTCTTCCATTAGTGAAAACAGATGCAGGAACTAGTCCTTCTCAGCATCATCCGCGGGACTTGACCAGTTGGTCTTAATAATTCAAAACACATGAGTTCGCTATTTAAGTATGACGTCCGAGATGACGAGAGCCGTTATAAATCTCAGGAGCTGTGAGAAGTTCTGGAGATCCTCTTTGTATTCACATATCTGTTTGGAGTCTTTGTTTGCAACTGTGTGTGTGTGCGTGTGCGTGTGCGTGTGCGTGTGTGTGTGTGTGTGTGTGTGTGTGTGCGTGTGCGTGTGCGTGTGTGTGTGTGTGTGTTAGTCTGCGTGCATGCACACACGTTTGTATGCATGTGTCTGGGTTTATGCATGCGTGTGTGTGTGTGTGTGAAGAGGCGGTTGTGAGGTAAAGAGAGGGTCTGGGTTGCACATGCCTCATTTAGACATCAAAGGCCCCTGCTGATGATTTTTCCTTATAATCCATGCCTTTTCGTGCCTCTGCTCCCTCCATATGAATAAACAAAGCCCAAGTGGTTCTCTGTGGTCTGGGAAAAGTCAGGTGATCGCAGCACGTGATACGATGGAGGTGAATCGATACATCTCTAATTTATTCCACTAAAAATCCCTTTTAGCAACTCTTTTATGTTGTTTCTGAGGAGCATTCGGATTTTCAAGGGATTTCAAAGTGGTATTTAGAGACGTAATACGAGTCATCTGCCGCTCTTTGAAAATGAAAGAAACACCTATCTCAAAAACAATCCTCGCCCTTTTTATCTCGAGAGGCAAAACATGAACAATATGTACGTTTCTCACCGAGAAGAGCAAACTCCGCTTCGGATTTCTTTTGATATGGAGAAATCAATATTGTATGAACTGCCTCTGTTTTCCCAGGTGACCACTATTCCTCCCCACCCCAAACAGCAAACATTACCCACGATCATTTAGCAAACCCCCAGTGTGAGCTGCTGACTGACCCCTTCCCAGCTCTGCCTGCCGGGTCCGAGCCACGCTCCGCTGCCAGAGGCCAGTTTGGCAGCCTTCTGGCCTGTAATATATCTGCGGTAGCAGTATTCCTCTGGGGCTGGCCTGGATCAAATGGCAGTGATTTCCCAAACAGGAGGCACAGAGATGGGAGTTCTGACCCATCCTCTGATCTGCTACACGCTCTAATCGCTGCAGGTCAGAGCGGATAAATGGTGATGCTCAACCCCCCCGCGTGTCATGTTTGGGCTCCAGATCTACAGCAGCAGATCCAGCAGCTAAGCCGTTTTTAGGAAAACATCTAATTGCAATGTTCTCATATTGCAGAAGTGATTTTGAAACACATTTTTTTCAATAAATGTAACAACTACGTCATTGTCCGCTGTACAGCAGGTTAAGCCATTTTCCTTTTTAATTAAAAATTGCATTTTAATTTGAATTGTGAGTTATATAATGCTTGCGTTAATTATAATTCCATCTTGGAATTACATGTTCATTTTCAAGTTTACATGATCAATTTAATAAAGTCTCCTTTGAGCTTCCATCTGAGAGCGATGCTGCTGCATGAATAATCCATCCATCCATCCATCCATCCATTTTCTTCCGCTTTATCCGGGACCGGGTCGCGGGGGCAGCTGCCTGAGCAGGGACGCCCAGACTTCCCTCTCCCCGGACACTTCCCCCAGCTCCTCCGGGAGGACCCCAAGGCGTTCCCAGGCCAGCCGGGTGACATAGTCACTCCAGCGTGTCCTGGGTCTTCCTCGGGGTCTCCTCCCGGTGGGGCATGCCTGGAACACCTCCCGAGGGAGGCGTCCAGGGGGCATCCGGTACAGATGCCCGAGCCACCTCAACTGGCTCCTCTCGATGTGGAGGAGCAGCGCCTCTACTCCGAGCTCCTCCCGTGTGACGGAGCTCCTCACCCTATCTCTAAGGGAGCGCCCCGCCACCCTGCGGAGGAAGCTCATTTCGGCCGCTTGTATCCGGGATCTTATTCTTTCGGTCATGACCCAAAGTTCATGACCATAGGTGAGGGTAGGAACGTAGATTGACCGGTAAATTGAGAGCTTCGCCTTTCGGCTCAGCTCTCTCTTTACCACGACGGACCGATACAACGACCGCATTACTGCAGCCGCTGCACCGATCCGCCTGTCAATCTCACGTTCCATCCTTCCCTCACTCGTGAACAAGACCCCAAGATACTTAAACTCCTCCACTTGAGGCAGGAACTCCCCCCCGACCTGGAGGGAGCAAGCCACCTTTTTCCGGTCGAGAACCATGGCCTCAGATTTGGAGGTGCTAATCCTCATCCCGGCTGCTTCACACTCGGCTGCAAACCGCCCCAGGGCATGCTGGAGGTCCTGGCTCGAAGGAGCCAACAGGACCACATCGTCTGCAAAAAGCAGGGATGAAATCCAGTGGCTCCCGAACCAGATCCCCTCCGGCCCACGGCTGCGCCTAGAAATCCTGTCCATAAAAATAATGAACAGGACCGGTGACAAAGGGCAGCCCTGCCGGAGTCCAACATGCACCTGAAACAGGTCTGACTTACTGCCGGCAATGCGAACCAAGCTCCTGCTCCGGTCATACAGGGACCGAACAGCCCTTAGCAGAGGGCCCCCGACCCCGTACTCCCGAAGTACCTCCCACAGAATGCCACGAGGAACACGGTCGAATGCCTTCTCCAAGTCCACAAAACACATGTGGACTGGTTGGGCAAACTCCCATGAACCCTCGAGCACCCTGCAGAGGGTATAGAGCTGGTCCAGTGTTCCACGGCCAGGACGAAAACCGCATTGTTCCTCCTGAATCTGAGGTTCGACTATCGGCCGAATTTTCCTCTCCAGTACCCTGGAATAGACTTTCCCGGGGAGGCTGAGAAGTGTGATCCCCCGATAGTTGGAACACACCCTCCGGTCCCCCTTTTTGAATAGAGGGACCACCACCCCGGTCTGCCAGTCCAGAGGCACTGTCCCCGACTGCCACGCGATGTTGCAGAGACGTGTCAGCCACGACAGCCCCACAGCATCCAGAGACTTGAGGTACTCAGGGTGAATCTCATCCACCCCCGGTGCCTTGCCACCGGGGAGCTTCTTTACTACCTCGGTGACTTCAGCCCGGGTAATGGGTGGATGAACCTCCGAGTCTCCAGCCTCTGCTTCCTCAATGGAAGACGTGTCAGTGGGGTTGAGGAGATCCTCGAAGTATTCCTTCCACCGCCCGACGATATCCCCAGTCGAAGTCAGCAGCTCCCCACCTCCACCGTAAACAGTGTTGGTGGAGGGCTGCTTCCCCTTCCTGAGGCGCCGGATGGTTTGCCAGAATTTCCTCGAGGCCGACCGATAGTCCTCCTCCATGGCCTCCCCGAACTCTTCCCAGACCCGAACCTTTGCTTCAGCGACTACCCGCGCTGCAGCACGCTTGGCCTGCCGGTACCCGTCAGCTGCCTCGGGAGTCCCCCGAGCCAACCAGGTTCGGTAGGACTCCTTCTTCAGCTTGACAGCATCCCTTACTTCCGGTGTCCACCACCGGGTTCGGGGATTGCCACCACGACAGGCACCGGAGACCTTACGGCCACAGCTTCGAACAGCCGCGTCCACAATGGAAGCAGAGAACAAGGTCCATTCGGACTCAATGTCCCCAGCCTCCCTCGGGATCTGGTCAAAGCTCTCCCGGAGGTGGGAGTTGAAGACCTCCCTGACAGGGGGTTCCACCAGATGTTCCCAGCAGACCCTCACAACACGTTTAGGTCTGCCAAGTCTGTCCAGCTTCCTCCCCTGCCAGCGGATCCAACTCACCACCAGGTGGTGATCAGTTGACAGCTCAGCCCCTCTCTTCACCCGAGTGTCCAAGACATACGGCCGGAGGTCAGATGACACAACCATAAAGTCGATCATTGACCTCCGGCCTAGGGTGTCCTGGTGCCACGTGCACTGATGGACACCCTTATGCTTGAACATGGTGTTCGTTATGGACAAACTGTGACTAGCACAGAAGTCCAATAACAGAACCCCACTCGGGTTCTGATCGGGGAGGCCGTTCCTCCCAATCACGCCCCTCCAGGTAACACTGTCATTGCCCACGTGAGCGTTGAAGTCCCCCAGTAAAACAATGGAGTCCCCGGTTGGAGCACTCTCAAGTACCCCTCCCAAGGACTCCAAGAAGGCCGGGTACTCTGCACTGCCGTTTGGCCCGTAGGCCGAAACAACAGTGAGAGACCTATCCCCGACCCGAAGGCGCAGGGAGACGACCCTCTCGTTCACTGGGGAAAACTCCAACACATGGCGGCTGAGCTGGGGGGCTATAAGCAAGCCCACACCAGCTCGGCGCCTTTCACCGCGGGCAACTCCAGAGTAGAAGAGAGTCCAGCCTCTCTCAAGGAGTTGGGTTCCAGAGCCCAGACTGTGCGTGGAGGTGAGCCCAACTACCTGTAGCCGGTAGCGCTCTACCTCCCGCACTAGCTCAGGCTCTTTCCCCCCCAGTGAGGTGACATTCCATGTCCCCATGGCTAGAGTCACCGTCCGGGGATTGGGTCGCCGGGGCACCCGCCCAGGACAGCCACCCAAATCCCACCGCACCGGCCCCTTATGGACCCTCCTGCGGGTGGTGGGCCTACAGGAGGGCGGGCCCACGTCGCTCCTTCGGGCTGCGCCCGGCCGGGTCCCGTGGGCACAGACCCGGCCACCAGACGCTCGCCTGCGAGCCCCAACCCCGGGCCTGGCTCCAGGGTGGGGCCCCGGTGACGCCAATCCGGGCGACGTACACTTCCTTTTATGGTTTTTCTTCATAAGGGGTTTCTGAACCGCTCTTAGTCTGACCTGTCACCTAGGACCTGTTTGCCTTGGGAGACCCTACCAGGGGCATTAAGCCCCGGACAACATAGCTCCTAGGATCATTCAGGTGCTCAAACCCCTCCACCACGATAAGGTGTCGGTTCAAGGAGGAGCGAATAATCCATCCAGTTTACATGATCAATTTAATAAAGTCTCCTTTGAGCTTCCATCTGAGAGCGATGCTGCTGCATGAATAAGAATTATGGAATTGTATTACTTTTTAAAGGAAGTGTACACCAACTTGCAGAGAGATTTTTAATCTGGAATCAAATTTACAGGCGACAGTCATAATAGTGACGAGGTTTAACTTTCACTACAGTTAGTTCAGAGGATCTTCAGCAAACAGCAACTCAGATACTCTCATGCTTCCACTGTACAAAGAGTCTGTGAATCACTTTTTTTAGAGTTGCAATTTTTTTTTTTTTTTTGATAAAGAAAATCGATGTTTCTTGAGTTTGATTTTGAAACATTCAAGAAAGTTATGGATTAATTATGTGATTGAGTGCTTTGATGCAATTTCAGGGGAATAAATGCATTTCTACATCATTAGCAGAACAATGTTTTACATACCGACATGCTTTAACTTTAAATGTATTTTATTTCTACTGGTTTGTTTTCTTTTATCGCGACATGTCTTACACTGCTGAGCAGCGCAGTTTATCCCAATGTGATATTCAAACCGATGCAGCCAAACAAAGCTAGAAGAAGTGCTGCTTTTCCCTCATGACATCCATCCAAATATCCTCTAATACTCTGGGGTGACAAGGATTCACACAGTGGACAGTTAGCAGCCCTGAGGCACGGGGGAGATAAGATTCACGGTCAAAGTTGGCTAATATCTCAGAACTGACAGGAACTTTCTGGGCATTTACAAAGTGTGACTTTAGTAAACCTGCGCTTGGTTTGAATAACATCAAGAAAGCCGAGGAAATATGGGGGATAGAGTGTGAGGAGGGGGGGGGGGGTTGCTCTTTGATGTATAGGATTGAGATGTGATGAGGTCTGTTCAAAGTGAGTACAAAGTAGTGTTAAGATGGAAAAAGCAAATGCAGCTTTAGTCAAGGTAGAGAAGACGAGGCAGCGAGAGATGATGAAGAAATGTCCTGTCTCACCCAAAAACGTAGGCAAAGAAGATGAAACGTTATAGACATTAAATATAGATGCTTCCTTGTAGAGGTGTCTCGGCTTTAAAACTCACTTAAGTAACCGATAAATGTTGAAACTGCGCGCGCTGTGGCACTATTGTGTTATGTGTGAATTCGGGTTATCGCGTCGCCAATAACATTTGCACGGTGTGATGAATAATTAATCCTTCAGCGTGCTGTTTTTGAACAATCTGGGAAAACAACGTTACGCTGCCAAAAGATTCGGCCATCTGCTGGAAGAGAAGCAGCAGCAGAGAGTTGAGAAGATTCAATAAATGGGAATCGTGTATGACTTCTTACTCCGACTGTTTAACAGATTAACAGCTCGTGTGATTGGTTGCAGGAGGGAGGACATCCACATCTAGAGTCTTGTAGATCTGCTGACTCAGTGTTTTTTACTTTTTATGGGCTAGCTAAGGGTTGTGGCTTCCCTTTAAAGGGCTGTTTCATCCAAATCACCACAAATCGAGTTATATATGCTTGATGAGGATCGTACTTAAAGGGTTAATTGTATCAAGGTGGCAGCAAACACATCAGACGCAGATACTTTATAGCCTCGACAATTAAAATCAAAACTATCAGTGATGCTAGACGCCAATAAAAAAGACTGGAAAGACTGTCCAAAAACAACAAAATCCACATACCAGCACCTCTAAAGGCTGCAAAACCGGCTCTTATATTTTGGATTATTTTAAATCCCTGTTTCTGACTAAATCCTGGCTGCATTTTACTGTTGTGCATTGGTTCTCGATCAGTACTTACTTTAACATGTTGGCTAATTTCAATTGCAATAAATTAACACATGCTACTTGATCCTGGTTTGGTTCATTGGCTAATAATTAGTTCTAAACCAACAATATTCTATATGGCTAACTGAAGGCTCATGTGTTATAAAAATGTGTTCTTGATTCATTAAGTAAAATCCTCCACTTAAACTCAATGGATTAAATTGTCTTAAGTGTGATTCAAATCCATGATTTGTCAGACCTTTTACATTTTTACAATCACACATCCACGCGATATTATTAGATCTCGTCTGAAATACTGTAAATAAATCAGATTATCAGCAGATTTTAACGTGCACTTTTTCAGTGCCATCACTCGTCACAATGGTCATTTTTCCAGTACTGTTGAGGGAATATGATATGACATAGCAGGGTGAACACAGGTGTAATTGATTAAATTAATTATGGTCATTTTGGTGAGCCAGCATGCACAATAGCAGGGACCTGGCCCACCGAAATGGAACAGGGCCATAATTTAATGTCACTGATGACGCCTCTACAATGTCATCAACATTGCTGCTGTAGCCTAAAGGTTGTTACAGCTGTAACTGACTCCACATTAGTTTTCACTTGTTAATATCATAGACTGTATATGTGGACTACAGTTTGGAAGCATTTTTGGGCGTCAGCAGCTTGGTTTTTGGGAATTCTGTTTTGAAGCTAGCGTTTGAGACTATGAACTCGTGTTTACAATATTTACTGAGGTAATAAATCCGTGAGTAATGGGGTCATTTTTCCTGTAGATTTATTTTGCAACCAGAGGAGTCGCCCCCTGCTGGCTTTTAGAAATAATGCATGTTTAAGGCACTTCCGCGTTGGCTTTACGTTTCAGAACCGGAGGTTGGCGTCTGGTTTCTAGTGTGAAGGAATGGGAAGATCTGATCTGAGCCTCGGCGTCATTACTTTCCTCTCTTTTGTGGGTTTTTTCTTGTATACCGCACCACACTCTCACCTCTGCCTCCGCCATTGGATCCGTTTAGCAAATTGAAGTCTGCTGTGCACCTGTGGTGGCAGATATAATTAGACGTGGTTTATGTGTGTGGATTTGTGTAACGTTTAGCTGTTATTGAGTCAGCTCATCGATGAAATTACATAATTTTAAACCTAAACCGGTGTTAATTTAAAATATGTTTTCTGTCACTTTGTCACACACGGTTTTAAAAAGTGGAGGGCAGAATCTGTTTACTGCTCCTGTCATCACCATCAGTATCATGTCGGTGCTTGTTGTTGTTTTGCTCGGTTGGATCACTGCCCTCGTTTTTCCTCTGTTGCAGGTCCAGTGATGAAGCTGCAGCAGAGAACTCCTCGCCGGCGGGGCCAGCAGCCCAAGCTGCTCAACAGCCCCGAAGACAGCCTGTACTACAACCAGCTAAATGTGAGTTCAAAGTGCCGATAAAGGCCTTTGTCTGACTTTGGTTCCACATGATAATACAATTAAACCTACCTGTGCCAGACCCTGGAGCCCCACCCCCACGCTTCTCTGCCTCTTGTCTTGAACATGTGCTTATGCTCTTTATCTGTTGCTTTCATGTCAGGATGTCTGCCTTCACGGTGAATAATTGATGTGGTTTATCAAAGCTGAGCAAGATGCATGCTTCATCAGACTCACTCTAGCCCTTTGATCAGAAAAAATTATGCTGTGACTTCTGATATTATCAGCATCTGCTCGCATTCAACACAAAATCACTTTGAATTAAAAATTAATGACTCTCTGCTCATCTTTTGACTGTGTGCTCTTGGCCCTTTCCTCAGAGAACTCTGGATTACCAGGGGAGCAAGAGGAAGCCGAGAAAACTTGGGTAAATAACTGCTTTCCTACTTACAGCAACTCTAAACAGAGCAGGCCCTTTGTGGAATAGGAGAATCCAGAAATGGAGTTGTTTTCTTATAATGTAAATGGAGAGCCAAAAATAACATGCTTTTTTTATGAGCAGTTGCTCTGCGTCATTAGAGAGGGGAGGGGGGTTACATATTACGGCTTTGTCAGCATGCTAATTTTAATTGTTGAAGGTCTGACTTGTGTTTGTACAATAAATTACATCCTGGTTCGGCTCTGATACTTAAGAAAACGTGCGTCATCGGCGTATCTGCAAATATTGTTTTTATTCAAAATATCTAGCCTGTTCTGGATCACAGTTTCTCGCCACTTTGTTGTCTTCTTTTTCAGTCAAATCAAAGTGTTGGACGGAGAAGACGAGTACTACAAATTACTGTCAACCGTGGACTCGATCCCCGAGGAAGAGTACGCGGCCGCGCCCCCCTCCCACCGTTTCTAGCGGGCCTCTCGTCAGTCAAGAGCTGAGCCTTACAACCACGTCAACCGGTAAGACGGACGCACCAGACGTGTAGACAGACACTCCAAAGGCCATCCTCGGTGTTGGATGTGCTGCGGTATGTGGAGCAAGTAGCAGCAGGGCAGAACAGGCGACCTACAGGCGATGCCCTGAGCTGTTGATCCAGAGGGGTCGGAAAAGGAAGGACTTACTCATCAGTGAAATAATGCAGTGTTGTGCTATTTCCTGCGTATAAGTCAACAAAGATCTAAATTCAGCTTGGCTTTCATAGCCAAAATGCAGAACTATAGTTAGAGATGTTAAATCTTGCAAGGTGAGGGTCTCCACACGTCTGCAATCAAAAATATCTTGTGCCTCTTAAAGTGGCAAAAATCTGTAATATTATTAAAATGTCATTTTTCCAGAGGCTTTTTTGCCCGCGCAAACGTAAGAAAACGATCATGCGTCTTACAAACTGCTGTGAGATCATACCGATGGCGCATCAATGAACTAATTAATGACAGTACACGTAACACAAATAACACACCATCGCATGTTGCACTGGGGACGAGGGATTTGGAAATGAAAAATGTTTTTTTGCAAAGTCACAATGAAACACTTAAACGCTGAGCGCAGCAGTTTTTGACGTCAGATGTTTAATCTCCGTGCCAGGGCGGGGATTAGCGATTAGCCTCCTCCTCGTATCTACTAATTATTTATTGATTGATTCTTCAAATGACAAACGCCCGACGCTAAAAGGAATGTCTTCAAATTGCATCAGTCAGAAATACTATAATACTTGTGTATGAACTGTGCTACTCTGCCTCTGTAGTGTTGGGATTGGTTTGGTTAAGAATATCAAGATTAGCCAATCAGAGGCCGAGTAGGGCGGTTCATTCCTTCGCTATGCCGAGGTTATTAAATAAAGGCTATGACCACTCACTATGGTCGTGCTTTTCCTGAAATAACTACTTTGTGTACACTGGAATGTTATTCAAATAGAAAAGCATGTTTCTGGTCTTTTATTAGAGATCTTTGACCATAACTCCTCATGTTCTATGATCGCGCTCCAGCTAGTGAGCCAGATGTTGTCGTCCATGTGTTCAAACCCCAATGATATGAAAGGATGTGAAGCTGTGACATCTCTTTTAACCCTCCACGCATTGCTGCTTTGCAGTGTTGTCGCCTGGCTGTTTCGGAGCCGATGGCTTGGTCCCCATGATTGGTGGCCAGAAGTGGAAGTGAACACAAACGGAGATGATTTGTTTTATGGTTAGATTACATTCATAGTGACTTACAAAAAGAAACAAATCCTTAGTTTTTTCATAAAGATTCCTTATCTCAGTACATGACGGTGGTTTCAGTGTTGCTCCACATTTACTTCATCTCGCAGTCAGTGTGTTTCTCTTCTAATTCAGTGATGTTAACCTCACTTGGTAAAATGTACCTGTTTTTGAGCATCGTGTCTATTGTCTAAGACGGATCCAGAGACAAATCCTTCTGAAACCCGAACTCTGCCTACGAGTTCTCCCTCAGCGAGCCCGTAGTTAGAGGGGCTTTGTGCTGTCTGAGTGCTGGAATCACCACATATAGCCTCACAGAGGCAGAGCCAGACCTCACTTTGAATTTCACCCTAAATACAGGAATTTTTCTTTTAAGATGTGAAGTGTCGGAAATACAGGGCTGGCGAGTTGATTTGTGGAGCTTTTTTTTTTTTTCTTTTCAATTTGCATATCATTTACTGCATCTTCCTTTGTTGACACCCGAGGGCCTGAGAGGAGATTTTGATCTTAATAGGAAGAGTGGGGTGGTATGACTGAGGATCTCATCCTCCTTACACTCAGCGGGGAAAACATTAGAGCTCTGCCTAGATAGCGAGACAGAGATAGCGGCTTCTCTTAGGTTCAGGTTCATGCGAATCATGGTGGGTTTAAAGAGACCCAAAGTGTTCATCAAATCCCACCGCTCAGATCTGTGAGGGTCAGACTCGGGTTGAGACGACGACGACCGAATCTGCTTGTTTTATGTGTTAACTTCATGTTAATGAAACAACTACACAGTGGTGGAAGAAGTATTCAGCCGCTTTGCTTTTAAAAACAATTTAAAATACTCCGTTACATGTACAAGAACAAGTCCGGCATTCATGTTCCCATCATATTAAATAAGTAGAATTACTTATTGGGCTGATGCATTAATGTGTAAGCAGCACTTTATGTAGCTTTATGTTATTTCTGAGTAAAGTTAATTTTCCCCTTTATACTGTTAGTTTAATGTGCAGTTTATTTGATAAACTCGTATAGGTTTTGTATATAACAACTTAATCTGCTAACAAACTAGTAACTTCAGCTGTAAAATATATGTAGTTAAGTTAAAAAGTGTAATATTTGCCTCTGAACCGTTAGTATTAGATGATATTATTTGTAAATATTCAAGATCCAATACCCAGAAATTGTACTTAAATGCAAAGCTTGAGTAAATGTACTTAGTTACATCCCAGCATAGCAGATCAGACCTTATTTGAAAACATAATTTATCTAAAAGTTGTGTTTTTCTGGGGTTTTTTCATGTCTATTAATCCAGAGTTGTTGTTTTTTCTTAGATTTAAGATCTGTGGAACTATTTCTCAGGAAGAAGACAACATAGAAATCAGCTGTTTTCATGATCACACAATTAAGCTTCATCAATAATAAACTCATAGATGTTTCAAATTATTGTCATATATAACTCAAAAAAAGAATCAAAGTACCCCAGACCACTGGCAGTGTTATAATGTGGTGTCACAGTTCTTTCAGAAGCATTTCACCTCCGGTTGTAGCAACAGATCCTGCAATAATTAAAATCCTCGTTGTGCATTACTCCCTTGCTGGGATAGTTGGTTCCTCTGAAGAGCAGTCTGAAATAGGTCACCCCAGCACCCTGTAGTGCATCTTAAAAGTACACTGAATCAATTAAGTGTGATCATGCTCCCTTGATTATTTTGGCCCTGTTTTGCCACGGAGAGGAATTTCAAATAGGCTCTCTAGTTTGAATAACAAGGTTGGACTGTGGTGACAAATGGTTCCAGAGTGGGTGTTTCTTCCTCTGTTTTTCTCTGCCAAATTAACTCCCTGGCTGATTGCCTGCGTTAGCATATGAGAGGAGGTGAGCGGAGGTGTGCACGTAATTAGCTGATTATGTGCTGCAAAAAGAAGGCAAATGTTATGAAATACCGTCGTCACTCTCTTGAGAGGGGCTCCGACCTCGTGAACCGAAGCTTCTGGGTCCGCTTGGACTCGTGGTCGTGTTGCGGCTCTGCAGGCTGGACGGCGAAGGACGGAATCACCCTTAAGTCCGCATTGGAGGCCTGACACCTGTGTTTTCTTTAATGTCTGCGTAAATCCAGCTCCCTCTTGTTTTTCCTCATTAAATCTGACAACATCTGGCGTGCAAGAGAGGCCTCCTTTAATGTGGCTAGCGGTACTGCTGGTGTTATTCTTGCCATTTTAGCTATTTGCACTTTCATTGAAGCTGCATCCACCCCACCCCCAAACCCCCCCCAAACACCGTTATCCAAAGTTTTAAACCACCTTTATGAAAATCGCTCGAGCTGCGGCGTTAACAAATGATGAAAAGCTTTTATTTTCTAAAGAAGCATACTTACCTCTTCACCTAATAGTGATGTCTCACTTCAAAGAGAGAACACGATTAGGCCAACATTGTCCTGTTTCTATATCCTTTCAGTTCAAAGGGAGAGTTTGAATACCAGTATTTCATGTGCTTCAAATCGTGTTTTTAATGCAGTTTACATGCTCTCCGCATCCAGATGTGTCTGATTTCCACCAGGGTCGAACACATCGCACTATATTATAATTTAATACCATAGTCTTCCAGCGACGGGACGAAACAGACACCTAGGATAGCTGCAAACTTAGCATTGTGGCGCTCTTCTAACGTTTGGTGCAAGAGAAAGCGACCCACGTGAGCGTCAACCAGATGTCAGATGAGTGTTGAGGGCTCTGAGCAAAAGAACATTCCCTAAAGACGGTATTAATAAAGAAACTGTTTGAGCCGGGGAGAGAGAGAGAGAGGGAGAGGGGCATAGAGGAAGCAGGAGATAAAAGAGTCTGTTGAGTAGGCTACATACATCAAAGGTCTCTTAATGACAAGGGATGCCATTAGGGTTACAGTGGCTTTTGTTTCAGCTTCCTCACACCTGCAGTTTGTTGAGGGCGCTCTATGCACTGTTTTGTTGGGAGCATTTGCATGAATACAAAATGCATGCATGAGAAGAGTTGAGCAAGACCTTAGCGGTGACCAAATGTAAGAATTACAGCTTCCGTTCTCGTCCGCCTGAAAGAAATGTAAGCCCGGTTGCTTCCTCGCTAGCTAGTTTAAGGCTAGAAAACATTTTACGTGAAACAATAAAACGGTACAGAAAAGGCTGTTGTTATCTATACCATGGAATTTGCGTACTTAAAAGTTTTTCTCGGTGCCTCCGGTGCTGGAATGGGATTAGACAAATCAGAGCGTGAAATTGTGATTAGCCTCTCTCAGTTTGTCGACGGAGCGGGCCACGAGCAGACTTGGCATGGCCAAAGGTGTAACCTGTTCTGTTTTGCCCCGGTGCTGCTTTCCCAGATGGCGCCACCAGCTGCCATTGAATAAACGCTGGACGAGTAACAGTGTGAGAATTACCACGGCCTTGTCGCAGTTTGGGGATGCATTACAGAAAGCTTGTCTTTTTGTTGCCACCGCCAGGAGGAGCAGGGACGTAGCACCTGCTTTTGATTGAGGTCAGGATAAAGTAAGGTGTATAACTGTAAAAAAAAATAGATAAAAAATAGTTTCTTATTCGTGTAGTTGACCTTGGGGGGTCCACCGCTGTCATATTACCGTATTTTCTACACATGCCCCTGAAGATTGCATGTTTAATAGCTTCTGCATTCTCTTTCCTTTTATTCAACATTGCTATTTTTTATTTAAATGATTTCAATCATTCATTCATAGACGATTATATTTTAAATGTGTCACGCTTAGATCATTGCATTCCAAAGGTTGCAAGAATCTTGGAGAATATATATATATATATAGGGGGGGTTGGAGATCTTGGAGATCTTTTCATTCTTGGAGAGCACTACAGGCTGTAACCTTGTACATCATCATAGAGGGGAGAGTTCCCCTCTTTAGGGCTGGATTAACACATCCAGGGTGGGCTGAGGGAAGGTAAAATGACCTGTCCCGCCCTACGTGACCCCGGGCCAATCCTGCACATTGCCAAGGCTTTGCTCTTTGCTCTTGAATATGCAGAGATCCCCGGCTTCATAGGCTCGGGAGAGAGAGAGAGAAAAAAAAAAGAGTTGTATCGCATTGCAGGGAAAATTAGTGAGACCAAAGTTGGAGTTTCTGTGTGTCGGGGGCTGCGAACAATGGCAGCTTTCTGTCAGACAGCAACATCAAAGGTCTGCTGAGTGACTGCTCTGAGTTATACATTGTTGTAGATCACTGAGGAAATTCACAGATGTTTTCTCATACGAGACACCATTATAGCGGCTCAAGTACCCAGTAGCCTGGAGCATTTCTCCCTCTCTCCCCCGTCTCTCTCTCCCACACACTCAAACTCTCACTCTCACACATGCACCCTCACCCCACCCCCCCACCCCCCTCTGTGATATCTCTCGTACAAGACAGATGTGGAACCTGTTTTCTCTCCAGCTGTCCGGAGAATATGGAAAGTTAAAAAGGGGGTTCGTGTTATGGCATTGCCCCCTGACTCTGTCAAATCCTCAGTTCTCACTGTCAGTTCGCTCAAAGTGTTGGAAAACTGTCGAGATCACATGTGGCTCAACTTGCTCAGATCCATTTGGGATCAATACAATGAAAAATGGAAATTATATTAATTGAAAACTGAATTTTAGATCGTGCTTCGTGACGAGGATTGTCAATGCAGTTTCTCATTCTCTTCTGCAGATTGCCTTCGTCGACTCTGGACTGGACCTGAACCAAAACAAGCTCAGCAACGGGCTTGATTGCTAATTGTAAATGTATATTTATTTCTAGTAAACTGACATTTTATATGAGTCAAATAAATGTGTTTAAACTCCCAACTTTTGACTATTGGTGTATTTTTCTTATTCAGATGGAAATTTGTTTCATTGTGTTATGATTGAGGAAATTCTGATTTTTTTTATCCATAATAGGCATAAAAGTGACACCAGAACACCAGAAACTAACTTTTTCCCCGACTTTCATACTCATGTAGCCTCATGTCCTGATACAACTGTGTGAGTTTTGTTTCTTGTACCTGAAGAATATTACTTCTTTTTCAGATATGGTAATCCCTAAATGCAGTTTCATACGCGTCTCCACCTCTCAACAGTATTTCTGTTGATCCACACTCATGATTTACACTTTTAAGGTGGCACAGACTGATTCCATGTTCATGTTTGAGTCTTCAGGCAAAAATACTATTACAGCAGGGGTTCCTCCAAGTTAGTTTTCCTATCAAATACTGCAGGAAAAATGTCTTTTAACCAAACCACCGCTGAGGTGACCCTGTAAAACTCAAGGCACGGCCATAAGACGGTAAAGGCTCGGAGCTAGTAAATCACCTCAGGTTCTGGACATTGTGTCAAGCACACAGTCATACATTTCTTACAAACTATATCAAAGTCCCGCTCAGCCGAATCTGTGCCTCAGCTGAAATCCCATTGAGATGCATTAAAATGTAAGACCTTGCATTTAGGGCTGAACCGAGTACCTCAAAGGGAGATATCAATAATTTGGTAATTCTGATGGTTTACAAAATTCATGCGGTTGTCACATATGTCCGAAAATGTGCCTTTGCAGAGCATGACAGCTCGTATGTAAATTAGATTTAAGTGAAAATCCACCCTGAATCAGAATTAATATCTGCTATTTTAGGGATCCAGAATCAGTGCAGCTGTTCGGGATCATAGAAAATGTTTTATTCTGTTTTAGGGTGGATTTTCCCTTTTACTTGAACAGTTGCCTGGTTTGACATAAGCGAGCAGATTAAAACATTTGACATTTATCTGACATTTAAACCTGGAAGTAAAAACTAACTGACAGCACTTCTCTACACAAATAAAAACTCTTGGAGTAGACTGTAAAAATATATACCGACATCTGAGCCGGTCAGTGATTTAGTTCGTAACAGCTGGTTCATACAGCGTTCAGTCAGTTAACTTCCTCATTTCACCCGTTTTCAGTGTCAAAAGTCTTTATTTCACCAAAAAAGAACAACAATTCTGTTATGAATGGTTAATAATGTTAAATCCCTTACTAATGCTTTATAAATCAGTTATAAGCCACCAATGAGCGTGACTTTGATTGCCAGTGTAACACATTGGTGGATTTGTATACTAATAATAATAATAAAAAGTTATTAATGATACATACTGTAGACTTAAATGCTTAGTAGAAACTCAGAAACTGGTAGTTTATATCTTAAACATTTATAACTAACTTATCATTCAAATAGAAAAAAATACATTTTTCACAACCTGGCAACCAAAAACGTGTTCTTACCAATCCATCAACCATTTGGTCATTTACCTGTTTTGAGCTCTTTTGTGTCAAAATGCACAACCTGAATACATGAACCACAGTATTCACAAGTAGTGCGGCTTTAAAAATGGTTAATGAATCTTTAACGAAGGCTCACAGTAGTTCGGAATACCTCAACATGAATGGGGCAAGTGTTGAGTTGCCAGGTTGTGGGGAAAAATCCCTGTTGCTGTCGTTAATTTCTGTTTTGTATTAATTTAGTTATAACAAACAAAAGCTTGTGGGTTTCTAACTTCTCTCACATGCTGGAGGAAACCTCAGCAGAAGGGAGTTCTTAAGAACCTGGCAACCCGAAAGTTGCTCTTCTTAGTTGCTTATAACTGACTTACAAAGCACTCCTAAATTACTTATTAGCCATTAGTAAAGTCATTGCTTATAAACTGTTTATAAAGGGTGCCTTATTAAGAACGATTGCTTTCTGCAGTCATTTGTGACGTGACCTCTGTGAGAGGATTCTGCAGGTGTAACTTATCAAAGTACTCACTCTCTTGTAAACGGCAAACTAAAATACAACGTTCTATGCTCTGCACAATAAAACTTCACCCACTGCTGCCATAACTTGATGTAAACAAGGTTAAGCTCCGCTAGTTTTGGGGGTGGGTTTTTACCAGTCAACAGTGTGACTACAGCACTCCTGTAGCCGGTTTTGTAGTTTAACACATGGCTCCAGTGCAGCCCAGCAGGACTCCCCCTTTCCCTCATGACTGTGTGTAAAGCCGTGGGAGAGGACTGGGAACATTAATCCCTTCAAAGGAACAGATCTAATTCAAAATCTGCCGCTCCAAACTAGTTGAGAGGACAGTGATTGTTTCTTCAGGGAAGCCAGATAAAGATCAGAGAGTTGATATAGAAAACTACAACTTCCATTTTGACTGATCTGCCACAAAAGTTTGAATATTATCTTAAGAAAACTGCCCCCCCACCCTTTTTTTTGTTCTGAAATAATAATAAAACAGGACACTACTGTATGCCAGTTTAACCTTTGTGATCATGTCCCCTTGCATTATAAGTACCTCTGTTTGGTTTGGATGCCTGAGTGCACGAGATCCATGTGCTGAACTTCCTCCCTGTGGAAAAGGCAACTTTATAAGGAAACATAATTGAGACGTCGCCATTCCAAGTGCTGCCTTTGTCACCTGTTTTAAAAACAGAGGTTTTCCATTCTGTGTAATTTAAAGTAACACGCTATGATTTGAAAATTAGCTGCTGGGAAATTCACCCTGAGGCTCTATAAGCTTACATGTTGATGCCAAAGACAAAGAAAAAATCTAAATTAGGAATAAGGGCTCAGATAAAAACAAATGATCGAAATGAGTGAAGGAGAATTAGGTATTTAAATAATTCAGAGAGGGCATAATTAAGTGTTTAATGCTGTGTTGTAGTTCAAAGGAACAACAAAGGCAAATTTAATTTAAATTAGACATGTAAAAGAGATGCAGATTCTTTAGAGATGAGAACTTTGTGTTGAGTCACTTGATTTGGTCTCTTTCCTGCATCAAACAGCCAGGCAACACTCTTGGAGATCTCCAGAGATAACAATGTCACATTGTCACATAGGGTTTTGCTACAAATCCTTAATTACAAAAAGAGGATCAGATGACTACAGCATCCAATACCGGGGTCTCCAGGCGGCACTGGGGTCTTTGATCAAGAAAATCCAATTATTTGTGTATATACATTTCCCACATAGTGATTACTTCATTAATTGTCCCGCCTTTATCTCCTCCCTTCCCATCCCCCCTAATAATCAGCTCCTTTATCCAGACCAACAAACACACCATAGGAGCTTTGTGGATTCAAAGGATTTGCTTTCCCCTCTCAAAGAGCCGCTATTCTTTGATGATTGGGCAGCGGCAAACTTCAAAGTAATAAATCTTATTTCTGACTGGCTGGCGGCCCACCAAAGTCCTTATCAAATTCTAAGAAGTGATCCCTCACTCTTCAGATAGACCGGGGATATCGCGGAGAGAGGACGCACTGAAGAGTGGAGAGAGGACCTGCTCGACGCGAGATTCCTTTTTTTTTTTTTTTTTTTTTTTAACTGCGAGTGCACACATTTATCTAAATTGGTGCTTTAATTTTCATTTGTTTTCATCGTGAGGGAGGAGGACGCTTAACCATGGCAGCGGTGGCTGTACTGCGGAACGAGACACTCCAGGCTTTTCTTCAGGTTTGTGCGCCAAGTTTACTTTGACGACTTTATTAACTTATAAACTCACTCATGCGAGTGGAATTTCGCGTTTTGGGGCGTTTTTGCATTTCAGCGAAGATAAACTCGCGCTACTTTGATAGTCCAGTGTCATATAATTTGATTACTAACGCTAATTGTTTGCGTCTTAACGACTTCGCCGCTACACATAACGCCAACTTTTAATGTCGCATCATCAGGATTTGGGCGACAGGGATCGATTTAGTGTGGGGTTTTTTTTTTTAAACCACATAATGTGTTTTTAAATAATGATTGTAATACAGAACGTGTGTGTCTCGGTTCTCCAGGATCGCACTCCGAACTCTTCTCCAGAGAACTGTAAACACTCTCCGCTGGCTCTCCTGGCTGCCACTTGTAACCGGATCGGGCACCACCACGGATCCAACCACACAGACTTCCTCCAGGTCCCTTACGACCCAACTCTCGGCTCTCCTTCGCGTTTGTTTCACCCGTGGACTAATGAGGGAACCCCTCAGAGCAGCCTGGCCGGCAACGCAACTTTCGGACTATCCTCCAAGCCGCAGCTGTCTGCGCACATCCAGAGCTCCTTCAGCTCGCACCACGAACTGCCCCTCACCCCTCCGGCGGACCCCTCGTACCCCTATGACTTCTCCCCCGTGAAGATGTTACCTTGCTCCATGCAGTCTCTGCAGTCCTCCTGCCCCCCCACGTACGTCCCCGCCGTCAGCTACGCGGCCCCGACTCCCATTCCGCCCGCGATGCCAAGTTTTGTCACAGGACCCTCCGGCCTTGTGCACCAGCAGCAGAGACAGTTGTCCCCGAACCCCGGAGAGGACATCCCGTGGTGGAGCCTGCAGCAAGGCAACCACGTCACCCACACGTCCTCCCTCGGTCACCACCGCTTCCAGCTGCAGAGGGGTCTGGTTCTGGGACATACGGACTTCGCGCAGTACCAGACGCAGATCGCGGCTCTGCTGCACACCAAGTCCCCGCTGGCGACCGCGCGGCGGTGCAGGAGGTGCAGGTGCCCCAACTGCCAGTCCTCCACGTCCAGCGACGAGCCGGGCAAGAAGAAGCAGCACATATGCCACATTCCGGGCTGCGGGAAAGTTTACGGGAAGACGTCGCACCTGAAAGCGCACCTGCGGTGGCACTCTGGGGAGCGGCCGTTCGTGTGCAACTGGCTGTTCTGTGGGAAGAGTTTCACCCGGTCGGACGAGCTGCAGAGACACCTGAGGACTCACACGGGGGAGAAGCGATTTGTTTGCCCGGACTGCTGCAAGAGGTTCATGCGGAGTGACCACTTGGCAAAACACGTCAAAACTCACCAGAACAAAAAAACCAAGTGCCACGACAAGACACTCGACCACGTCAAAAGGGAGGACACGAGGAATATGTTGTAACACACCTTGTACTCGTTTTAAACAGTAGAATCACTTGTGCAATACAGTCAGTCCTACATTCGTTCAAGTACACAGTGAGCTGCATTTTTCATTTTTTGTATTTTTTTGCAGGGTGTTTTGTTGGTTGATTTCTTACACCCTGACAATAGTCTCCAACATTGCTGGTCTGTGTAGCATATCTTTTTGTATATATAGATATATAAAGTTTCATAAGTTAATTTGGGAAGTTATAGCTCGTGAGTTTGAATTCACTGTCTATATCATATCAAGGAAGACAAGTTTTCGACTTGTGTTTTGATCATTGTCTTCGGTGGAAGATTTCACTCCCCTGTAAATTATATTTAATAGCTTTTGTTGAATGAAAGTGTCCGTTTTTTGCTCCTTTATGGGGTATTTCTAAGCATGCTCTTGAAAAGATCTGCTATTGTTGATATGACCCAAATACTGTGTGAGAATAAAGATTATAACATTTTTTCCTCAACTCTAAACTTGAATAATTCATTTGATCTCCCTCATATGGGCGACGAGACAATCAGGGTTTAATTGTAAAGAAATACATTCAGTCATCTTGATTAGTGTGCCTTGTTAATTGTGAAACCCCAGTTGTTCGTTGCCAGTTATTTTGTTTAGTAAAATCGAATATGTAAGTGATTTGAGGACTTTGCATGGAGACATATGTTACTATTTAGTTTCCAGCTGTTAGTGATGGTCAAAAGGGAGCATTTCTACCAAAATAAAACAATGTTAAGTATAACTTTGGCTTTAATAAAAAAAGATGTCTGCATTTTTCAAAAAATCCGATATTCTGATGATGTCGTCGCTCTTCTGATGCTGTTGTTTTTCAACCTTTAACATAAGTAGAGCGATATTTAAGTAGAGACAGAAGTTGGTCTGGACTGTATTTGAGAATCTTAACAGAAATCAGTAGAGATGTAAATACACCGTCTGGTAAATTACAACTGAACTATAGCTGCGCAAGCTCTGAAATTTGGCCACCAACTGAGTAAAAACTGACCTAAAGATTCGCCTCTATGTGGACGTGAGCGCTTCAAAGCACTAATATTCTGAAGTAACATGTAATTAAACTGCCAACTCTACTTGTTCAGTATGGAGGCATTGACCATAGTCAATTGTGAGGTGAGTCTTACTGAAAATTTGCCTTTTCGGAGATAAAAGTACAAACAGCCCTCAAAATAAATAAAACATTTCAGTAAAGCTCTTTGGAGAACATCAAACAATTTCTTTGCAGTTGATGTCAATTGTTCTACAATTAGACCCAAATGTGGGAATGCTCTAATTTGTCAATGCACTCTTGCACAGATGTGATCTATTTGTTTTTGAATTCCACTTTTTTTTTTTTTTACCTCTGAGGACTCTGCGGTGACACCGTAGGCTGAGATGACACCCATTAGCCGAGAAACGCTCTTAGCTGGAGCATCGCTGAATTCATTTATAACGTTCAGCAAGTTTAATGTCTCACCTGTCTGAGTCACTCAGAGCCTTAATGGAGAGTTGACAACAAAGCTTTTTGACCAAACTAATTCGGGAAGAACAGTCTCTTTTTTTAGTCCAACAGAGTGGAGCAATAACTGCATTTATTGGGCAGATTGCACACTTATTACACACTTACATCGACTGCACACTTATTACACACTTACATCGACATTAAGTATCATGTAACATTCACTCACTCAAATTGCGGTAGACTGATTACTGATTGCAGATCATGTTGACTTCCTCCACCCAACTGTTTCCATGGTGATTTAAAGTAACCTTGTGGGTTGATTTTCTAACCTTGAGGCAACTACTTAACTAATCAACACGGAGTGACGAACTCTTTAATATCTAAAAGATCTGAACGATGATTAAATGATTCAAACATCCAAGTCAGTTATTCGAGAGTAACATCGCTAACTGTCCACAGGACGGACAACAGACTGTCTGTTGTCCTTCCTCTCTGTCTTATGAGGGGGAAATTGTCAATATGAGGATAACAACTGCTGCCATTCATTGGCATTTTGAGCTGTCAGTTTTCTGCCCCAACAGCGCCCCCTTTTGTAAACTGGTTCATCAGAGCAGACAAATATTATTCTGACAAATCTAACTGACTGCTGCAGACGTCCACTTGTTTTCAGTTCTTTTCCCGTTGTTTTATATTGTACATGTTGTCGTACGTTACATCCTGGAAGGTTGAACAGGTTTGAGTATATATGCATTATTATTATTATTATTCAACTTTTATTCAGCAGTGGGAATATATATAGTGAGTTTTGGTTTCCTTGTTGTACGGTCGTAATGTTCACAGCAATAACCTATTTGAGATCCGGCTTAGTTTACTTCATTGTCCTAAAATCTCATTTCATCTGATGACTTCAAAGAGCAACCAAGTGACTTTAAGATGCAACATCTAATTGCAGCATAGAGATTGCCTCCACACCAAAATTCACTCCCAAACTGACTTAAACCTGAATTTGAACCCTATAAAAAGGACGGGTGCTGCAAATTAGCCTCAGATTCCCCATATGCCCTTTATTTGTAGCACCACATCTCCCTATATGTAACAATGTTGTCCCTGTTAAACTTACACACACATAATAAATGCAAGGAAAAACTAGACAACAATTAACTACAAGTTATTATGTTTGCTGTTGTCGTTTGCTTGCATCAGTTATATTTGTGAATAGCAGAAAATCAGATCTATAAAGAAAATGTTAAAATGAAAAGAAGGGGGTATGAAGTGAAAAAGCCCACTGTAGTGTGAGATTTGACCATTTCAACTCTAAAGTCTTTATCCACAAATGTTATGATCCTATTATAAAATGATGGCCGTGGATGGATGTGTTGAACGCATCAGACTGCACAACGGCATTGTTCGTCTCTAATTTGGTTTCATTGTCCGAGCTACAGTCACTCTTCTTTAACACAGCAGGAGGCCATGATGTTTAATTAATAATACAAAGGATATCGAATGTTATGGCTTAGGTTTATCTACTTAAAATTAAAAAAGATTTGAGCACTTAAAATATTCACATTAATAACGCCGGTCCATGTACGATTTAAAATGATTTCATGTCAAATAGAAAGAAGAGCATCATTAATATTATATACTTTTTGTAGATTGAATGCTCATACCTAATTATCTTATTCCGTATGTCATTCCCTTTTTAAACCCCCTCTTATGTGTATCAACAGCATATGAAGAGTTGATCAATTATTTAAAACACACTATACTGTAGTTGTTAGCAGATCCATTTGAAGTGTTTAGCAACTGTCAACAACTATAGCTGTGAAGCATCTATTACCGATGTATGCACATTAAAAATCAATGTAGCCCCAACACAATAGCCAGTACCATGAGTCGGCAATGGGCTGCAAGTTTGACCCAATATTAGTGTTATTCTTTTATATATCTGTTGGGTTATTTCCTCAAACTCTAATATGGTAGGGTTGTTTTATTTATTTTACAAGGGTTATAAACAACATAAACAAACATATAGGCAACAATTAGCCCCCAACCCTGGTGGCAACCCGATAGATATTAAGGCCTTAGTAGCTCAAAATGGAAAATAAAATAAAGATATGATCTATACATGCACACATACAGTATACAAAGTATGTTGAGATGCAGAGATAATTGTATGATATTTTTAGCCTATGAAAAGGCTCACTTTGTTAATAAACGAAGCCCAGGCTCTGATGGTTATATAAGTTATAGCCAATTAAGATTGCAGCCAATGATTTGGGAGGGAGAACATGGAGGCTGCCAATGAAGGGCTAGCATTTTGTTTTATATGGATGTGAATAGTTATACAAGACAGGATAGAAAATATAAGTCATAATCATATAACATATGCCTTAAGATTTGTACAAAGTATATCTTATTGAATATTTATTGATCATATTTCTCATTTAAATTACACATTTTGAAGTTTATCATTTGCTGGTTTAGAAAAAAAAAAAATGTTTCAATGTTAACCATGTCAAGGAATCGTATTGATGACGTAGATCCTCAAATGTAAGTCGGAGGAGCTTTGGGGATCAGGTTCAGTCAGCAAAGGGACAAACTCTTTCATCAGACGTGATCCTGTACTGCACCGTGGCATTGGCTCTGCAGAGGCTCTTCAAAATAAAATGACTGACAAGCAGTGGCATGAATCGAATCCCTGATGTCAACAGCTGTGCAGCACTCTAAGGAGGTTGGTTATGTACCGCTTGAAATTTTGCAGCTGGTGTTACATTTAGTGTGGCAAGTGGAAAATGTTTGGACGTTTAGATAAATAATAATTTAACATGTGAGCTGAAGCCTGACTGTCCGAGATGCATCTTTGTATTCTTTCACTTCAGTTATAAACCACTGAAAGCTACACACAAGTATTTCAGTAATACATCTTCAGTATTTATGCTAAATGTGCAACAACTGAAGTTTAAGTTCAGGAAAGCAGATTAAAAAAAAACAAACCTTTGGCCCACCAAGAAAACCAAAACTGTCAGAACAGGTTTTGTTTTAGTTCTGTAGCTCACTGTGTGCTGACTGAGAAAATATGTTTTCGGGGCGTTCGATTAAATATGACACTGCAAACAAGGCAAATATTTGACTTTTCAAGTGTTATAGGCTGGATTGTCTGCCAAATCAGAAGACGGATGAAAGTGAAGAAACATGTAAAAAATAACTAAATATTAAGAATAGGTCCTGAATGGGTTTATGTGCTCATGTCACCTTTTCCTCACAGAGTTTAGTTGAGAAATGGCAGCAGGTATAAATTAGTTTTAATCTGTTAGTTTCGCTAATGAGAGTCTAAAATCAGTCAATCATGACAAATCAATAGGAGGAGGGTTTGTTTTACAACTCAATGCTATGGTATTTTGTCTTGCTGACCCAAAAAGGGGACATTTAAATGGGGGAACTGACTCTCTATCAGGCCCTGGACAAGACATGTTCAGTACTTGTATGAACAAATCTTGAACACAATCATAAAATGAAGTGATGAAACAGAATCAGCTGTGATATGATATGTTACCTCCTCGTTAAAAGCTTTGTGAAATTATCACAAAAACACACACACATGAACAACTAGAGACCACATTGAAACAGGATCCCTTCAGCTATGACACCAGGTTGGGTCTGGGGTGAAAAATGGGGAGGCCATGGCCTCTTGTCCACTTCTACCTCCTTACGTCCAGCGCCCGAACTCCAACCACACACATCAGACACCTGTAAAGTTTCGTAGCTTCATCTTACACAGCTACAACACTATCGCGAACACCTGGCTCAAAGAATTCAAAACAGTTCTGTGGGGAGTTCCTGTAGACCGGGTCTCCAGGACCACATTTTGCCATGATGACTCAGACTCAGACTTAGAAGGTGTAAAACACAACACATGTGGAGACAAAGTCTGCTACAGAGGAGATCGGGGATCAACAAAACATCAGACTTCAATTTGTATGATCCTGAACCTAAGGTTTATTATTGTTACCATGGGTGATGAATGTACTCAGAGCTTACTTTATTTGAACCCGAACCGCAAGCTTTCCCTGAACATAACCCAGAGCCTAAACCTAACCGAACCTTTAACGATAGCACTGTCGCACCATAAATCAACGTGTCATCGACATATTGTCGTATTCGTTTGCAGGATTTATTGCTGCTGTACTAAAGACAGCCAATGCTTCAGCGTTATGAACAGGGATGTGTTCCTGTTGTACTGAAGTGTATCTGCATAGCAGATGACCACGGATCTGGATGCTCTGGATGAGCAAAGGGATTCGTCATTTTCAACCTCGGATCGTCTACTCTTTAAAGACTATATGTGAGAGATTCAAGCTCAGCTCTTCTTTGTGTTCACACAGCCGCTTTAGGACTCTGTGAGAAGGTGATAGGAGGTTTTCATGTCTCACAGGAGACCAGTTTATACTGCACCCGGTGGTTAGGACGACACGACTCATGCAGTCAAAGACAATAAACCTTGTTTTGCCGCAAGATGACCTCATTTTGCACCCGCTAAGCACAAGAGCGAGGGGGAATGAACAAGTAAAAGTCCTGCTTCGTTTAATGTGGGCTGCACGTGTTATTTTGCTTTGGAGATGTCATTGCTTTATAATTTCATGGAGACATCAAGATTTATTTTCCATTGTTAAATAATTCCTCTGATTGTAAGTAGCCATTTTGAGTCATTTACATTTTTATGAGAAAATTAAAGGATTGTACTTTTGCATATTTTAATTGGCTTTTGAGAAGAAAAGGGGTATTGGGTATTAAAACCATGAAAAATTGTTAAATTAGATTCTAACGTTGACTTGTTATATCTAGACATTGTTGTGATAAAAAAGGAAATTTCACGCCAGTTCCGATTAAAGAATGGTGACTCTTGAATGGAGTTTTTGCGAGTGCGAGGTCAGAAGAGTTAGGCCCACGCTGGGCTGCATATTTTATACATCAGTGCAGTGATTAAAATGGATTTCAAACATGTTTTTCTTTCATAACTTTTCTTTTCATCTCTTTATTGAATACATAAATATGTTTAGATGCAGATAAGCATTTACAGGTCTTCACAGTGTATGCTCAAAAATACAACACAGTGCAAGTACTTGAACCAGCAACTCACCGTGTCGGTGTTATTGTTTCGAGTCAAAAGCACAATATTTGCCTCTGAATTGTAATGTAGAAGTAAACAGTGACAGGGGAATATAAACTGCTTTAGTAATTGTATTAAGTTATATTCCAACACTAATTATCCTAACCTTCTGTGTCCCCTTAATTAAATATAACATCCTGTTGCAGCTTTTCAGCACCTCCTAGTGGTGAAATGTTATATTTTCTCTCACCTACGTCATGTGACCTTGTCACGTGACATTTACAGGAAGTAGATGTTCAGAATCAAACTGCTTTTGAGCCACAACAAACCATCTTTTCCTGCTCGAGTCGTTTTATCACATCTATCTTTTCTTCTGTGTTTTTCGGTCAAATGTGTGAATTAGCTTGTTTGTATTGAAATTAGGTCATCTGGTTGTTGATGTAATCTAACCTCTTATTTTAATGTGAAGTCATTGGAATGCACTTTGTTTGCATTTGTGTTTTCAGGTTAACTAACTCATAAATCTGTAGATCAAAGAGACCATCTGTTGGTGAACAGCGGGCTGACGAGTGATTTGAAGTAGTGAAATAGTGAGGGATTACTAGTAACATTACTTTAAATGAAGGGGTAACTAAGTAATAATTAAGTAACTTAATTTGAAATAAATAACACTACACACACATACTATAAGTCTTGCTCCCCTAATTATGTCAGAATAGCCTATAGAATTATTATCCGAAAGTACTTTGCAGAAAACTGTCCCTTATGACTAGCAAGAGCACACTAGATTTTTTTTTTAAATGATCCAACAGAAAACCCAGCCCAACTCTTTTCCAATGAAAGCAACAAACCTCCAAAATCACTACATCTAGCAAGAAAGTAATCAAGTCAGTCATTTAATAGTTGTATGAGCTTATTACATCCCTGTGACAAACATGTGTATTGTTCTTTTTTTGTCAGAGGGTTTTATTCATTGAATGCTGTCATCAAGATGACCAACATTACCTTTAATACAGGTGCATCAGTGTGTAAGTATTTTTCATTTTATTGTTGAAGTAATAGTGATTAACCATCTGAACACCTGGGCTTTGTCTACCGGCCGATAACGAGTACTGATCCGATATTGGTGTTTAATTAATACGCTTCACTGTGGGTGACTAGGTAAGGCAACATCAGGTTATATACTAATACTAATATATAAATGTACAGAGTTGTTATTGATTAAATAGCTGATATGGATCCAGCTATTTCAGATCAGTGTTGGACAGATGATCAGCATCGTTGCATCCCTATTTGTGGCTGGTCCATGTGGGGCCTGTTTTAACGACTTGATACCGTTGGGTAGATTAGTCCATTGGTTCCCATTCTAGGGGACGGGACGCCTCAAAGGGATTATAAAATAAATCTGAGATTTTTATGTGACGATTAATGGGGTCAAGGAAAAAACTAATTTCTGTTTGGTCTGATTCAGAAACATTTTTCTTGGCTTTTGGTGAAATATAGGAGCATTAAACTCTTTGATCCTCACAATATGACTAAGTTAAGTTGCGTGGGATGTTTTGAGCCTCAACAGGTTGTATTATATAAGATGTTCATATGTTGAATGCAGAATTTCAATCTAGTAGCTGTCAAATAAATGTAGTGGTGTAAAAAGTATAGCTTTTATCTTTGAACTGTAGTATAAAGTTGCATAAAGTAAGTAATAGTACTTCAACACCACAGTACTTGTACTTGTAAATATAATGGATTTGAACTTGTGGGCCGCAGCTCTTGTAAAATTCTGGCTACAGTCCTGAAACTGTCCCAGGTGGTGACTGCTGATGTTATCACAACCTCACCTGCTTTAACAAGATCAAACATGGCTTTTCACACAGTGCAGCGTGAGCACATTTCATCCTTGATCCTCAGTTCTGAGCTCTGGGTTAAGAGTCGAACGTCACCGGCATGTGTCTTCTCTCAGCAGGGGTCCGCTCGCTCCAGGCTGAGTGGGGGAACAGTCGTCCATGGACTGATTTTTGCAGTGAAACTTTTTATCGAACTTATAGTGTTTTAGTCCAAAGAAATGTAGTGTGTGAGCACTTCCTGGACCCAAAATAGGGTTTGTTAGGCGTTCTTTGGATAAGAATAAATGTAGAATAGGCAACGTCAAGATATTCTCTTTTTAAACTATTAAATGCCTTAAATGTCATGGCATGGTCACATAAAAAGAAACGCAGATCTCATGGAGCAGTAGTTTAAAGTGGGATTTCACAGTGTTTTAGGGAGTTATTTACCCGGACTATTTGTTCAAGGCAGATATATAAAGCCAGATGTGCTTCTTGAGTCGAAGACGGGGCTGAAAAGATGTTCAAGATGAGGGGGAGGCCGGTGACACCAGTGAGACACCGTGTGACAGTTGAGGGAAATTCACTGACAGCCGCGGACTCGGAGATGAAGCCAGAATAGGTGATGTTTGTCCTCCCGGAGAGGTTTCTTATTTCTTATTTTCTGTCATTATTTAGATAGCGCTACGTGTTTAAGTCAGATTTTGCTGACCGATTGCAGTGAAAATAATCACAAAATACAGGAATAGTCTCGTCTCCTTCTACCTGCTACTTCCTCACTCTCCACATTTGGCTTATGCCCCATCTTGTGGTCGGTTTCATGCAGCTACTGGTGAAAAACAACCCCACCCCTTTTCCCTTTGGTTTTTTTTACACCACTCCCTTGCAGCTGAGAAACAATAAGACAGAAAAACAATCCTGTATGTCATTGCCACTGCAGGGCGGCCTTTTCCTTTTTCTTCTTCTTCTTTTTTTCCCTTTTTTACAGAGACTTGATCACAGATATTGGCCGAGGACAGGTACATAATAGATGTGTGACGAGGACAAATACATTTAAAGAGTTTTGACAACTGAACTATCAAACAGACAAAGCAGGCAACTACCCTGGACCCCCCAAAACCCCAGCTTCACTTTGTGACAATTAGATAACTAGAGCAATTGTAAATTTGCTAAAAAAAATTAATTTTTTTTTTTTAAAAAGTCTTACTAAAGGCCTTAAAGGTTCATTTTTGTCTAGTTTAATACAATACTCACATGCACTGTAATGATTTCCCCTGTCTCCTGTGAAAAGACTAAATCCAGAGACTTCATTCTGTGCAAATAAATTAATTCTTAAGGTCAGTTGAGGGTAACGTGGGTCCTCAAGAGTATTTCAAACGTACAGCAGTTTTAATATATAACATGAAATTCCCTTTGTGTTTCTGCAGACATCATCTAGGCATAATCTTTATTATGTAATGTATCATGTAATATTGTGCATATTCCTAAATAGATAAGTTTAGTCAAATTACCAAATCCAGGATGATGCACGAGCAGACTGAGGAGAACCATTCAATACTGTCCTTAAATGTAACGTAGCCTATATGCGTTTTATGTCAACAGTGTCCCAACATGACAAACTGAATTTAATCAGATTGGTGATAGGAAGAGATAAGAACCCTCTGATGGAGGCCCGCCTCCGTGTGTCCACTCTTCTCCCCCTGCTCCTCCTGCATGATGGTGACGGTGTCCCAGATTAATGGCTCTCTTTATAATTAGCTTGGTGGAGTATTTCTGGAGTGGCCCCATTTCTGGTCTCTGGACTCATTCTTGGTTTCTCACTGCCACCTTGTGGATTTGTGCTTTTTTTTTTTTTGTGTCCTTCCAGTGTGTCATGATGTCGGGTTACATCTTCACCATTCAGAGCCCAGCCACAAAAAAAGTGTGGAAAATATAGTGTGACAGGTGCGTATTCTAGGTTTAATGAGCGTTTTTTTTAATTGATCTCAAATGTCGAGGTGGCAAACTCATGCGTGGGGGGTAAATAAATCATCCCAATTAAAGGCGTATTTAGGCACGTGATTGTGTCTTCACAGTCTTCTTGTTTTTTTCCACAAAGACCCCCCCTCCCCTCCCCTTTCGATCCTGATCTCTCCCCACGTAATGTGTTGCTCATATCATCATCAAACTTCAAGTCCGTGACCAGGATCCAAACCAGAGCCGTATAGATCCGAAGATAATCACACTTCCACACACACGCACACACACGCACGCACACACAAAAAAAAGTCACACTTCAGGGGCCGAAAGCGGCGCCATTCAGTGTCCAACCTGCAGCGTTGCCCGCAGACCAGTCCGCTCCACAGACGTGCGCCACCGGCGGAGCCACAAGGCGACTAGTGACTCATCCGTGCGCAATGACAATAAACAGACGCGGCTCGCTTTAAACGTCCGCAAATCAAACCTTGTCCAACAAAAAGCAAGGTCACCTTGTGTGTGTGGGGGGACTGAAGCTCTGCTTTCTGCTTTCTTCTTCTTCTGGGAGTGATCAGAAGAGCGCAGCAGTCTCGCCTTCTGGAAAAAGAGGAAAATTCACTTTTTTTAGGGGGTAGGGGGGGCGACTGCACCTGTTCACCTGGACCCCCACATCATCCCGGTAAGTGGCTTTATTCATTCATGCTGTCTAACGAGGCAAAACTAAACGAACTTCTTAATTGTCATTGGAGATGCTCTAACAGGTGTTTTTCTTTATATAATACAGCCTAGGGTTTACTCGCTGTAGGAAATCCGAGCTTTTAAGCGACAGAATCGGCCTGTAGTGTGTGTATGAGGTTTAATTTGGTCATTTATTTAGCCTTTAATAACGGTTTGGTGGTTTGGTAAGAGGGGTGCACGTCGTCTTTTTTTCTGCTGTTGGGGGGGTTCAATCTGCATCACGATCAACGATGCAAAAAAACACCGAGAGATGATATTTCTCGTGTAAATGTGTGAATCCAAAGGTATTGATGACTATATTATGAATTTGAGTAAAAAATATTGTTCTTTATAAGCATCTATTTGCATTTTGTGTGTGCTTATAGATGCTAAACCAGCAGATATTCAGTGTGTGTGTGTGTTTCATCATAACCTCTATATGACGAGTTTATTCTGAGGATGAATGCAGACATGAAGCAGTCTGGCTGTGAACCAGCGTCCATCCTGATCATGATGCTGGACTAACGTGCTCCTGTCAGCTGGTTCAGCTGGGATTTTTTTCATTCACTTGTCATTTTTAGACTTATATCATTCTTCTTCATCTTGTCTCGTCTAATTGAGTTTCAACCTGTAAGACGGACTGTGCCCTTGTCTACAGGTCCGTGTCGCCAACTTGAGCATCTCTTCAATGTAAAAAAAAAAAAAAAGGCAAATATTATTTAAAATACTGTTTTTTCTCTCTCGATTTTGTCCCTTTCCCCTGCTAGTGATATTAAGCTGCACTTCCTACCTCGGATGGGATATAAAGAGCGAATTTTGGGGCATTAAAGACAAAAAAAAAAAAAAAAGTGAGCAGGTTTTTTGAGGTGAAGACTTTGGCACAGGGTCGGGAGCGATGGCGGCGTCTGCACCCTCCTCCTCTGGCGGAGAACCGGACCCCAACTCGACTAATTTACGACCACCGGGCTCAAGTAGGTCCATCACCGATAAAATGCTATTTCACGTGTGCTATTTACTTTGTGGGCGATGCCATTCATCATTTTCATCGAAGGAGAGAGAGGGAGAGAGGGGGAGAGAGAGAGACAGGGGGAGGGAGGGGGGGTCCGCTGCCATTTGAGAATGCTTCCTTCGCCACAAATCACCGCTGCATTTCATTCACCACACCGACCTCCCGGCTTCTGCGTGACAGACGAATGCTGCTGTCAGAGCCTGATGTCCTCCACTAACATTACATGGAGGCAATTAGCTTCAGGCTGCAGCGCTGACAGCCTCTCTCCAAGGCAATGAAGGTTCATTTGCAACCCAAAAAATACACATTTTATTTTGTATTTTCCATAATTAGGGATGTTGTATTCATGCAGGCATGTTTTTTTTCTTTTCCTTTTTTTTTTCTTTTTTTACTAAATGTGCTCTGGCTGAATAAAGTGCCTGCATGCATGGGAAGCCTGAAGTGGCTGTTAATTCAGCCATATTAAATTGTCCCTAATGGCACACTTAAGCGTTGTATAGAAGGGGAACTGTGGAAACCCAGACAGCAGCGCGGTCCTTTCATTGTCAGCTGGTAGGGGGAGAGAGCCTGATCCTTCTCTGAATAGAGGTCTAAAACCACGTTACAGGTGCAGAGGTGCTCATGGACAAGCAAATGGGCATTTTAGGGATTTTTCTCTCTTAAAAAAAATACAAAATCATGCACTTCATCATGCAAAGAGTTTTATTTCTTCTCACAAATGTCTGATTTTCATGCAACGTCAATTAATGACATGTCAGAAAATCATCATTGCATCATGTAAGGCAGAAATTGTAGCCTTCAAACTGCGTGTATGAATGCTGTTTGTCAGCACATCTGCTCCCGTTTCTTTTTCTGTTTTTAGTGTTGTTGTCCCTGTGATGGCCGCCTCATTTCCTCTGGTTTAGGGGGGGGGGGTGCATCATTGTGGGGAGTTAAAGTGCGTCCAATGAGCTGAGCAGGGCAATGATTTATTTAATGATCCAAACAAAGGGTTAAATTAGGATGTGGGATACGGGACTGCCGCCCATCCACCCTCCCACTCCCACGCCCGCTTCCCTTAAATGACTGCTTTTGAGGATTTCGTCCATGCCTCCCATCCAAGGTGCTCCATCCCCTCTCTGGCTGGGAGCCCTTGATAACGCAGTAATTCTCTATCTGTCACCGGCCAGCCGGCTCGTGTCTGGCGACGCTCGCATTTTAAACAGCATCCATTCACTCAATTGGATCTTTAGCCTGCATGGCGCGGTTCCAAACGCCTAATTAATTTGAAGCCCTCGCCTATAGGTCATGAACGGTGACATACAGTGGGAAATAGGCTAATCCAGATCCAGGGGCCCGGGGAGAACCGGTGTGATGTTTAAATAATCCCAAGACACGCGTGCTGGTTATTCTTTGTTTCAGCATGCGACATCACTCGACCTCATGTCTCCATTTATTTCCAACATTTAATTGTTCGATATAAAAATGAACAATTAAATAGGATTTTTTTTCCAGGCTTCTGTGAGGCCCTCTAATCTTTCTGAATCATTTTAGGCTACGATGCTTGGTGTGGCGTCGCTCATGGATGTACTAGGAAATTGGGAATGAAGATATGTGGTAAGTTGCTGTATTTTTTTATAAAACAATTATGCAAAATATATTAAATAAAATGTATGTTTTTTTTAGTGTCCACAAGCATGACTGCAGGCTGTTCGTGGCCTGCATCGTTTTATTCGCGCCTCGATGGAAACAGATTCCAGATTTAGAACCATCATCTGAATAAGGATGATCCATTTACATTAGATTAGATCGACTAATGTGATTTGAATTATTAAACAATCATCACACCTGATTTTGGTAATTTGACCATTTTTTTTCATGTCAAAACCTTCAATTTATCTTCCAGTCGCATGAAGAGAGAGATTATGGAGGATGGATTTTTTTCTGATTTCCACTTGAGTCTATTTCGGTCTCACACCAAGGGCGGACTGACACCTTCCATAATGGTGAATGTCATGCACCGGCGCGCGCCACAATTTTCTAGCATTTTTGACCGACACGTTCTGCTGGTTTCATTAAGGCCGTTTAATTACCCACGGGCGCGTGACGCTGCAGCGGGGCGAAGAAAACAGAAAAAAAAACAACAAAAAAACTAAACGTGTCTGATTGGATTAAAATAATAATTCGTGTTGCACAATTTCCAAAATTTCTGTCCATGTAAATGCGGGACTATTTTCTCCCGCGCAGGCTGTATTGATACATCCACACGTGGTATCAAGTGCGCTTTTTTGGGCTCTCGTGGGATCTTCAATGAGGATTTACAGCCGCTACACGACAGCCATTTGTTTTTTTGCTTGGCTGGAGTTTGATGCTGATGTCATGCGCTCAACCTCCCACGGAGCCCTCCGCCCACCGACTCCCCGAGCATGATGGGACCCTTTTATCATAGGAGAGAGGGAGGGAGGACAGACAGGGAGGAGATAAAAGTCAGATATGGTGGAGGAGAATTATTTGTGGGCCAGTGACGGTCAAAAAAGCTGCAGCTCTCAACATGTATGGGGAGTGTAATCACCCCGCGGACTCCTCTTCTTCTTCTGCTTCTTCTTGTAATCGCTTAGGGTTTTTGCAGAAGAACAACAGTCTGGAGGAGAGGAGCAGGATGGTGAGTTCCTTGAAGGAGCGCGCGGCCAAGAACCTGCTGTCCTGCGACAACAGCGGAGGAGGAGGAGGAGGGGACGCGCATTTCAGACGCACGGAGACCGACTTCTCCAATCTGTTCGCCAGAGGTAGGCTGGAAACTTTGATTCCCAAGTTATGATCAATTAAAGTATATGCTAATGAATCAGATTGATTTATCTAGAGGGTCTAATGTTGGAAATTCAAACTGCAAAAACAAAATAAATGACATTTTCAACAGGCTGGCAAACAGACTCAACAGGAAATGACCTGCGGTGACCCCGTAAAACCTGAAGCACTCTGTAGATTTAGGTGAACCATGGATGCGTTTTTTTATGTTGTAGATCTGCTCCCCGCTAAAAATGGAGAGGAGCCGACCATGCAGTTCCTGCTGGAGGTCGTGGAGATCCTCACCAACTACGTCCGGAAGACCTTCGACAGATCCACCAAGGTCCTGGACTTCCACCACCCCCACCAGCTGCTGGAGGGCATGGAGGGATTCAACCTGGAGCTCTCTGACCAGCCCGAGTCCCTGGAGCAGATCCTGGTGGACTGCAGGGACACCTTGAAGTACGGCGTGAGAACAGGTGAGAACAAAGAGGGCCCCGGCGGCGGCGTGGCCTGCTGCGATCAATAACGCTCATTAGCTTACACGCCGGTGTAATGATTACAGATAAGCCATTTTCTCTCTCTCTCAAATGATTCATTGTTTTCTGGGGATTCTGTTGCTTTGTTGTCTCTTTATAAATCACAGGTCACCCCAGGTTCTTTAACCAGCTGTCCACTGGATTAGACATCGTTGGGTTGGCGGGAGAGTGGCTCACGTCTACAGCCAACACTAACATGTGAGTACAGTATGGAAGAGTATTTCCCCTCCATAAACACAATCATGGAGATATAAGCAAGATTTGGATCCAGTTTGGAAGTCATTGGATTCATTTTAATCTACCTTTTTGTGCTCATTGTTATAAATGTGAATGGCCCCCATGTAGAACCTTTCAGTATTCGGGGGATACTTGAAGTGACATACTGTAATTACTGTCGCTGGCTGAGGACGACCCCGCGGACTAATGGATTGTCAATCAAGCGGGAAAATAAAAAGGACATTTGTAAGGCTACTCCCCCCACGGTATCGTCAGTGTTGGCCCCGTGCTCAGGCTGTGGTCACATAATTCAGCCCCGTGGGCAAACTAAATTGCATATTGATTCGCGGTTCACAGTTTACACGGTGTCTTTGTTTCGTCTCCTGCTAGTTCTTGTGACATAACAATGCTTGAGGGGGGGAAGAGCCTCTAAACCCTCCGACCATCTGTACACGATAGGGAAAGCCATCAGGGATGAAACTTACGTTAACTTCAGTGGTTGTTGATCTGTCTCTGTCTGTATTTGACCCGTGTATGGTGATAATCGCTAATCAGCTCTGGGGCGTCCTGGAGGCCTTGTTGTCCAGGATGCAGGGGTTGGATTCTGGTCAGGGTCCAGGTTTCCCAGTCCCATTATTGTAAAGCATGAAATAAAATCTACAACTGAACATATTACTGCAATAAAGATTGATATTCAGTTCCACAAACACACTCTTTGTAAAGAGTTTGTTAAGTTAATACACGCAAATGTCAGATTCTATAATTACTTACTGAAACCAGACCAGATGTGGTTTTTGTAGCCATGGCTTTGTAGTTTTAACATCAAAGAAGTCATCAGGTTTCCAGCGGTGGAATAAAAACCTCAAACCTGGTCTTAAACGTGTCAATGCTACAGTAGAAACATTACAACTAATAACTTTATCCGTTTTGAATACATCATTTATTAGTTATAAGTTGTTAATGAGAACAAAATATGATTTGCCAGGTTGGGAAGAGACACTTTTCTACAATTTATTAAGCATTTATTAACAGATTACTAACATTTATAACATAATAATTACCAGACAGAGAGGTTAAACATCAGAAAGAGGGGTATCCATTTTTTTTCTTACTAATGTCTGTGATTTATCCATAATGGGAACCTTTTTGAAGCTCCTGAAGATTAGATTAGGGTTTTGAGAGTGTAACAAAGGGCGGAGCTTAAACCTACGTTTAAATCTTAAACCGGCGTCACCAGTCCTCATGTTTTACAGCTCGTCCCTTCTTGCTGCTTCAGCCGGCAGTCTGTCTTCCAGAGTCCAGCCGTCCTCACAGAAGCCCTGTAGTCAGCTCCTGCGTTATCGCCGAGGATGACTCGAACCAGAGGGTGGAGGTTCCTTGCTTACTTTGTCATTTACCTTTATTAATGACTACATCAACCCTAATTACCCCTGGCAGATATTGACTGACACTAATAGACAGTCACATGCTGGCCTTACATAATCAGAATGAGTGAGCGACGTCTGCATGAATGGATGCGGCGAAATTAATGTGCGACATCTGCGAAGTGGCACCTGACTTGTTTATTTATTTACTTCGTATGTACACTGAAGACGCTGTGGGGCACATCCTGCAATGTTCCGCTGATTTGTTTACCGTATTTGCATGAATAGACAGATACTTATGTAATTAGAAGAACATTGGTGAGAAGAAGATGGATGAGCCTGTAAGAGGCAGAGGGAGATTATACACTCGAGAGGATAACACATGGATTGCAATGGTTGTAACAGCAGACAATTCTTTTCTTTTCTCCAATGTTTTTAATCGTGTTGATCCCATTAAAGGTGCATTGTTCCTGTTTTCCTGCTAAATCACACTCCCGGTGTTGTATCAGTGCATCCGAGTGGCATTTGCTGCATCATTTCACTGCAGGAAAAGATCATTTCTAAACCGAGACGGTGTTGTCATCAAAGTGTGTCTGTGTACACAACACTGTATCGGTTCCATTTCTATTGAGGGATTAGCATGCTCGCTAAGCACGGTGTACAATTAGAGGATACAAATGCCTGCTGTTAAAAACCAGGATATTTCCTATTGATCCCATCAGACTTCCCTGCAGCCTTTAGGTGATAAGGGATTGTGAGATGTAGTATTTATACACTATGAACACACGAGAAAACACAAATGAGAGTTAAGATGTTCAATCACACTTTCATCGCATGTTAAGATGTCGTTTTTCTGGTGGGTTGAAGGTTCACCTATGAGATTGCCCCCGTCTTTGTGCTCATGGAGCAGCTGACACTGAAGAAGATGAGGGAGATGGTCGGCTGGCCCGATGGAGAGGGCGATGGGATATTTTCTCCAGGTTAGAGCCAAACCTGAGCCCTCAAACATGTCACACTCTTTAATTACTTACATACTTTATCAGAAACCACCAGATGTGTTAGGGTTTGTTTGTTTTTTTAACTATGGTTTTAACTTCTAAATGTACTCATCTGGTTTGGAAGATATTTTCATTAAAAGTGTGTAGAAATAAGATTTTCCAGTCAAATTTGTACTTGAGTAAGTCCTGTAAGTGTTGGCATCAAAATATTAATAAAATACTCAATATGCAGAACAGTATATTTCACAATATGGATACATGAAATCGTATCTTTGTAATTATTCTAATTATTGATGCATTAAGCATCACTTTAATGTTGCAGCCTGTAAAGGTGGACCTACTTTTAACCACCTTAAATACTTTACTTAATACTTAATTGACCTATTTATCTGTTGATTTCATGTCATTTTAATAATCCGATTCTGCAGTAACTGTAGTGCATAATAGCTAAGGTGTACTTAATTGCCATACTTACTTTCTCCCACTGTTGGTTCCATCAGGAGGAGCAATCTCCAACATGTACAGCGTGATGATTGCCAGATACAAGTTCTTCCCTGAAGTCAAGACCAAAGGCATGACGGCTGCACCGAGACTGGTCCTCTTCACCTCGGAGCACGTTAGTCTGTGTTACTTCACCTTTGATATCTCAAGTGAAAATCCAGCCTAAACTGTGACTGATCAAAGGTCCGTTCTTGCAGAGCCACTATTCCATCAAGAAAGCCAGCGCAGCTCTGGGCTTTGGGACGGAGAACCTGATCCTTATGAACACAGATAAGAGGTTTGAACCTGCATGTGGACAGTAAAAAAAAAAAAAGAAAGATCAAACATCTGGATGATTGTGTGTGTTTTTCTTCTTTTCCAGAGGGAGAGTGATTCCTGCTGATTTGGAAGCCAAAGTAATTGAGGCCAAGCAGAAGGTGAATGGCAGCAGAAGTGCCCTCGCTAAAGTATATATTTGCTTCTATCAGAGACTCCACACAATGTGAAACACTCCTCTGAACACCTGTAGGAAAGGGAACGTGTGCCAGAGCAGCCGGGTTATTTCAGAAAGGTTAACGCTTCTGTCTGCTCATATGTTATGTTGCCCCCCCGTCTTTATTGCCACTCCTGGAAGTAATCCTCCACAGCCAACGTGATGTGCAGACTATAAGAAATGTGAAGTCAGTAGGTGCAGACAGGAAGAGGGCATCCATCGAGAAATGCATCAGCCGTCACGGTCGCAGAATGAACACGAATTCAGCCCGTAAACTGTGTTTTTGGTTCTGCAGGGGTACGTCCCGATGTTTGTGAACGCCACCGCCGGTACCACCGTCTACGGAGCCTTCGACCCCATCAATGAGATCGCAGACATCTGTGAAAAGTACAACATGTGGCTTCATGTGGACGTAAGGCAATATGGATGATCTCCTATGCAGAGAAATAACATCAGCTGCACATATCAGCAGCCTGAGCATCCTGACTGTTGTGCCCTGTGTAGGGAGCGTGGGGGGGAGGTCTGCTGATGTCCAGGAAGCACAGGCACAAGCTGAATGGAGTCGAAAGGTAAAAGAGCACGGACATATACATTTTATTAGAACACTGTTCATAATGTCTCCTGTGCCTCTGGAGGATAAACCTGATGTCATCAGTGTCGGAGTGGTGAGGAGGATTCTGGGGCTTTTCTGACTAGACCACATTTACCTGGCACTGTTTGGGATCCTTGATTAGCAAATGGGGTCGACCAGATTATTATGGCACCGATTCAAACTCAAGCATAGTATAACAAAATAGACAAATAATTATGTTTATTAATGTTACGGCATGCATGAGGGAAATTCTCAACATTTGTTTTGTTATGTGTCAGACAGTTGGAGAAGAATTAAATGTAAAAAAATATTTTTTTAATTTTCTTTTTCTTTGCGAAATATCATGTTTTTTTTTGTCAAATGATGTACAGATTGTTTGGGCATTATTCCGTCCAATGGAATGGAACAATAGTTAATTTAGCTGAAAAAATCTCCCAGAGAGCTGACCCCCAAACACCTGCCCCCGATCACCAGGGTTATTTGGGTTTTGAAAGTAGACTACATACTTTTAGGAAAGAAAAATTGTGTTTAACTGGTAACATTTCGTTTAAAAGACATGGGTATTTGCTATGTGGGAGACAGATGCTCATGAGTTGCATTATGGGAAGTTTAGGATCTAGTGTTTCAGTGTCTTGACCCATACTTATATCATGGATTCTACGACTTTGTTTATAACAGATTTTTCTGTCTTTGCTCATCTATTCCCAGCCTGTCCCGTTATTAGATAGAAGACAGTAGAGAAATGACAGGAAATAAGAGGGACTAATTATATACATCACTGGTCGCCTTGCAGCTTATGGTTGGCGCCTTAACCCTGAGGCCACAAAGGCACCCCCCAGTCCGCCCTCCTTCATGGAAGTGCAATACTAAATTGCTTATTTGTCGCTTTAACATCTGGGCAAAGAAAATGTTGTAAAAAATTCAAACTCTATCTTTCAAAAGACTCACATGCAAGGTTATTTCAATAAAACCCGAAAGAATCAATGTGTTCTAAGATTACCTCTTCTGATACTAGACTATGACACACACACACACACACACACACACACACACACACACACAGCTGTTTATTGTTTCAATATCTGTGCAGGGCCAACTCAGTCACCTGGAACCCTCATAAAATGATGGGAGTGCCGCTGCAGTGCTCTGCCGTTCTGGTCAGGGAGAGGGTGAGACTGTTTTCCACGTTGCTGCTGCACACAATAACAGTTCTGCACCAGCGGGAGAAGATAACTCTGCCTTTCTGTTTCTTACACCGTGACTGTGTCCATTGCAGGGATTATTACAAGGCTGCAACTCCATGTCTGCCGGTTACCTCTTCCAGCCAGACAAACAGTATGACGTCACATACGACACGGGCGACAAGGCCATTCAGTGTGGACGCCACGTTGATATCTTCAAGTTCTGGCTCATGTGGAAAGCAAAGGTTGGCATTTTATAATCTGCTTTCTTCTAAAGCCTCGACCAACCCTGCTGCCACATCTAGCAGCGCGTGATGGTAACAGCTCCTTGTTCTTTCTTTTTCAATGCACCTAAAAGGGAACAGTGGGATTTGAACAGCATATCGACAAGTGCCTGGATATGTCCGCGTACCTCTACAACAAAATAAAAAACAGGGAAGGCTTCCAGATGGTGTTCGATGGAGAGGTGAGATCATTTATATGCTTATTTTTTTAATCGAATGCCAACGTAGTCACTGAGTAATCAGATTCCTATAAATCCGAATTCATTGGACACTCAAAATTATCTTTCACGTTAAACGACTACAACAACACATTTCGTACTTTTATCTTGCTTTTAGGATTGATTGGATCATTCTGCGCTGCCGACAAGTTGACAAGAAAAGCTGAAATTACAGAAAGCGTGTCTTTATCGGCGCTCGTTTACTAACGCCGTTCCCATTTTCTCTTATCAGCCGCAGCACACTAATGTGTGTTTCTGGTACGTCCCACCGAGTCTGCGCGGCTTACCCGATGGCGATGAGAGGCGGGAGAGGTTGCACAAGGTGATGGACTCATCACTTCTTGCTTTTTTTTTAGTCTTCCCTCTTATATTCATGCAGTATCTACTTATATTCAGGGATGCAGTGAAGTCATGTACAGATTGTGTGCTTTTATTTTGAAGAGTCTGGATGGTAACGCTGTGTCTTTGCCTCACAACAGGTGGCCCCGAAGATCAAGGCGCTGATGATGGAGTCCGGGACTACGATGGTGGGTTACCAGCCACAAGGAGACAAGGTCAACTTCTTCCGCATGGTCATCTCAAACCCCGCTGCCACCAGGTCAGACATCGACTTCCTGATTGAGGAGATTGAGCGACTGGGGAACGACTTGTAAGAGCCACACCTAACCCCCCCGCCCCTCCCCAAACATGTCCAACTCTGGAGAGCCTTGAGCTGGGCTTCATGTCCCTTTTTTGTCTCATAAAGACATTGACATTCTTGCTTACAGATCTGGCAATGCACAAGAAATAATACGCCCTGAGTGTCTCTTCTCTGTCTCTTCTGTCTTTAGCAGCGATGACATATATTCAAAACATTTGCACACAAGGTTATCTGAGTAAATTAGTCCAAACTGGGAGAATCACAAAAGCATACTGGCATTCTTGCTAACGGTGTGTTGACTGGAAATGAACCGTTGGTTAAATGAAACTTTTCATGTAAATATCAAACAGCAAGAATATCTGAGCACTTGAATGATTCTTCCTATAGTAGTTATTAAAAAAGAAGTTATTTTACTGTTGTACTATATGAAGGTCAGTATTAAAAAACAGAATGAGATCAAAAATATTTTTTCACAGATATCACAGCACAAAGTAGGGAACCTTATATGTTGTCTGTGTAATTATCAAGCCAGATGCATCGCCACATCGTACCCTCGCTGTTATCTCCCTTTGGTATTACAAATATATAACACAGTCATTGTACTTGATCGCTGTGTTTTAGAGGTTTTTGTGTAGATTGTGTATAGTATTGTTACATTGCCTTTGTGCCAAAATGTGTCCTAGTTTTTCAGTGAACGACTCCTTTATGTAAATCGAACCATACGGTGTAATGTGTGATAGATGAATCCCTTTATTTATAAGCAGAGGTTCTAATTGTGAATGGGTGATCTGCTCTTCTGTTCCATTTGTACTGTATCCTCCTTCTGGAAACCCTGCTGTATAATATATCACAATGTTTTGACTAACGTTGAATTATTTTAGTGTATTTGTGAACCAAAGAAAGGGAAGAGTTACATTTATGAACATATTCTTCCCTCACGGATGGATTCAGATGTTTGTATAACACTTAACTCACCGCCCTTGACTTTGGTGCAATCTGTGTTGTGTAACTGTGCAATCGCTTTGTGATTCACTGACTGAATGTTGTCCAGACACTTCGGCTATATGTGGGAGGCATGACTGGCAGTGCGGCCGCTACTGCCGGTGCTTTTGTTCGTGATAAAAAGCACAACGCTACACCGTGATCATGGGGCAGCTTTTCTCCCGCGGACACATGATTGTCTGTGTTATAATATATTAAGTGGAGTAAACTATAATATGCAAACATGTGACTGAACATGCTCACTATAGGCACGCCTTTATGTTGAGAAAAACAATGTGAGAAAAACTGGGATTATTTGTCATGCTTGATGAAATACACAGTGTTTGCTACTGTAATGATATTTATTGAACAATTGTACATTCCTGAATTAGTGGGATGAATATCCCTTGTTAAATTCAATGTAGGCACTTTAACTTCACGCCATCATTTGCAGAGTATTATCGTTGTGTCCACAGCACTAATAAAGACATGCTGTAGAACATATGTTTATTGCAGTTTGTAAAAAGACATATATACAGTAGATCTATGGCAAACAACACAGGAGGAGTCTTACATTTATGAATGTTCAATTGACAATTAACAATTTTTACCAAGTATGTTTTTTTTTTATTCTTCTGACATTATTAAAGGGCTGCACGGTTGTGTGGGTAGCACTGCGAGAGGGTCCCGGGTTCGATTCCCGGGTCGGGTTCCGGTTCCTTCTGTGTGGAGTTTGCATGTTCTGCAGTTTGCAGGTTCTCCGGCTTCCTCCCGCAGTCCAAAGACATGCATATATATATATATTTCAAATTAGAAGTTAAATGCAAAAAACCCTCTCTGTCTCTGTACTGGTTTCTAACCTCTAAGCAAATATATGCAAAATAAGTCAATATATGGAGAAAAATTAACAATGTGCTCGAATAATGAGTAAATGTTGGTCTGATATTGTTTTTATAAAACTCTATAGTCTGAGACACATTCAGGTAAATGTGCATATTTTCCTTTTTTTTATATATTTATTTTTTTCCTCCTACATCTGTCACCAGCCATTGGTCAGATTAATCACCCTGGAGGGATTTTTTTATTGGCTGATCATCTCACAGCTGAGATTTCACGAGCGCCCGCTGCCAATTCCCTCACTCCTCTCATTACTCACACTTTTAAGATATTTATCATAAAACGCATTAGACTGTGCTCTCAACATTTTTTTTCTGAGCGCCTATTTCAAGGCTCTGCCTGGGTGCGTTTTATTTCGACACAGCCGTGGAGGGACTGGCTGTTTCACTGGCTCCCATCCTCCACCAGGGCAGACGCTGCTTCTTTGTTTCATGCTTCAGTGCAGCGATCATTACAGAGCCGGTGTCACTGGCTGCTGTGTAAAGTTACTGGGAACAGAGGATTAAAGGGATAACTACTCATATAATGGGGTGATAGAAACAATAACCCCTGACTTCTTCCTACATCTAAAGGGAGAGTCTTTTTTTTTTTTTTGCTCGACAGTATCATTGACGGTTATATGTGCCAAAGCGTAATTACATGGCTAATTTAGAAGCAGGTGTTGCAGGATCTCATAATAATTGAATGCAAATGAAACCAGGGTCCTCTAGTTTGTTGCATTCATTTTCTAGATGCTAAACGTGAAAGAATGGCCATGCAAAGCCAGAAACTATAGAAAAATAAAGTCTATTCAGTTAAATGCAAAAAAAAAAAAAAAGGTTTATTAGACTTTAACAGTGATATATAGTGGTATTTTAAGGGGTCCATCACTTTAATCAACAATCAGTATCTCCATCCATTCTAATTACAAGCATAATTAAACTTTGATCAAGAGGCGATCAGGCCAGTAAAATAATAAGGAGCTGGAGCAGTTCTGTTTTTGCAGTAGTCTCTGGATGGTGGGCGGGTCTGGCTCTAAACACCAGACTGTGAAACGCTTAATGTCTGTCTGCAATAGTCTGTTCACCCTCCATTTCACACCTGGCACACACACACACACACACACACACACACTTAGATTCACACACTTACATTCATACCCCTTACCATAACGGCTAACAGCCTCATCCTAACCTTAACCTAAATTTAACCTTACCCTACCCTTAAACCAAGTCTTTACACTTAAGTGTTACGATATTCATTAATATCGTCCCCATTTTGTCCCCAAAAAAGCTGAGTCCCCACAATGTAGCTGTAACCAGATGCATGTCCCCACATGACAGGTAAACCACACACACCCACACACACACACATATACATAAAGGATTCAATCCTCGTTTGAAAACTGCAAATGAAACAAAGAGCATCACATTCATTGCTTTGGCTTTTTCTTCTTGTGTGTAAATCGTTTTTTTTCCCCATTTTGTGAATATTTTAAGGTGGAAGCAAAGTTCCCGCTGACACAAACAAGCCCACACCCATCTATCCTCTCTCAGCTGTGTTGCTCCTCTCCCTTATATATCCATGAATCTCGTCAGTGGTTTCCCGAAGTGCCAAATATATCTCTCGCCCATGGGAATCACTGCCACATTAGCTTCCTGATAGATACTGACATTCCCATTGTGTGAGGCAGGTCTAATGAAATGATGATGATGATATTGACTGCGGGCTGCTTGCCAGCCCTTCCCCCCCTTCTCTTCTCCACATACCATTAATACACACACATGCTGCTGCAGCCACAATTTAGCCTGAAAACAATTTCTTTTTTTAACCTTTTCAACCTTATTTACTTAGCAACGCACAGCTCAATGCGGACAGCATTTTCGCTCTGATACTTAGAAGTAAAGCTCAATATGTGTTCAGCTATTAAAAAATAAAAGTGTTTGCGTGCCGCTGCACTGTTCTTTTTGTTCTTAAATTCAAACAGCAAGCTTGACATTAAAACAGCATCAATTGTAACACCTTAAGGCCTCTGACTTCTTAAGTAATTATAATGGGTTACACTTATCTAAATAGCCTCCCTTTATTGACTGTGTGTCCACAGCTTGATTCATCTTGGCAGAAAGTACATTTTTTAGCAGAAGATTAACAGTCCAAAGACTCGTCTGTGTGGCTGAGGTGTGTACATCTAATGTGACGCTTGTTAAAGTTGAACTAAATGTCTCTGTTGGACATTTCTTCTGAAAGAATAAGCACGAGCCCAGGAGCAATTAACTCTAACCAAGTCTCTGTGTGGCGATTGCTATCATGCATGCTAAATGAACAGAACAACGCTTAGAAGCATGTGACTCTAATCTAGTGCTCGGAAGCTTCAAGTGCTGCCATTTTTTCTCTCCTGAACAGGAACTACGGGCCGTCGCAGGACGGGAAACATATGTCTCCTCTTGTTGGAATTAAAATGATAAACAACAACAATAACGACGTGATAACTGCTTGTAATGGTGTCTGACTCAGCTGCTCTGTCATCTTATCGCAGGTTTTTAATTCATCTCATTCACTTAGCATTTTATCTTCGCCTCCCAGCACAAGTTATGTCACCGTGGAGCGTGTATTTATTAGACGGCCTCATCGACAATAACGGCTTATGATGTTTGTAGCCGTGACTCTGCTTACTGGAAATGCAGCATGTCATCATGCAAGGGGCCCTATAGATTTATCAAATTGTGGACATTTTCTCCTCAGACTTGTGGTTTAAATGCCTGAACAAAAGTACAGTGCTTTGCAGCCGGAGTTGTAAATTCCAAGGAGGACTGAAGAAGTATAAATCTGAGAGAGCGATCCAGAACAGTGATCGCAGAGTTTTAAGGCGTCAGCAAGCTTTTGCTGAAATACAGAGTTTATTTATCTTCTTCTTGAGGGAGTAAGTGTCTCCATGTGCAGTTTGCTTCCCCCTGGTAGTAGATAAAAGATATGAAGACCTGTTAAGGAACAATGAATGATGTACATTTAAAATGTGCCATTGGGAACCAGTCATTGATTTTATTATTGATTAATCTGCTGATTATTTTCTCAATTATTGAGTAGTCATTTGGCCAATAAAGCAACAGATAATAGCCAATTAAGCCAAAATCTGCAGCAAAAGTGCCCTCCAGGATTCCCTTCTTTGGCAGAAAACGTGATGAAGAGCCCTCTAGGTTTCCACAACCGCATGCAGCTGGTGATCTTTTTATATTTTATGCCCCTCAGACAGCACGAGTCAGGCGCCGCTTGGTTCAGACCACAATGTCAAGAATAAAATCTGCTTGAATGAGGAGGCATTTTAAGCTCAAAGCATCATCCAGCGCAGCCTATGTGGAAAGACGGAATCAAGGTGAGCTCCAGCGGACGCGTGGACTGACAGGATAACTGAAGATTGATGAGGAGAATCACAATGCTGTGCAAGTTTATTTCAAATTATTTGATAAGAGCTGCTGCACTACAGAGATATTCAACTACATATACATTAATCGACTCCTTGAGCCCATGTTCTTTATAGCACTGATGATATCCCTCCTTATCTCCGTTTGATCAATGAGACAATTTTATTCTCTCACATCTTCCCCGGCTCTCGTTTCTGCTGGGACGTGATTATTCGATCAAATCGAAAACAGTTGGAATCCGAATTTTAAAAAAAAATACTCCTGCTAAAAATGTTAATGGTTATAGATGATGACAGGAAGTTACTGACTAACGGGCTCATTACTTATCTTCCAGAGAATTTAAGGTAGGGTGTCTTCATTCCATCTCTGATCAACACACCTCATTCAAGCAGCTAAACTACAACATACCAGACAGTAAAAACTACAGTATGGAGGCAGACCTCTTCATGACTGCAGACACAATCACTGTATTATTGCTTAAGTAGCTGAAAAGTAACAAATCTCAGTCCCACTAAAACGCATGCATTAAAAAATAATTGTAAATAAAGCAACATGCAGAATATATGAGTGCTGGATTATTTGCTACAGAGGGGTTGTTGCGTGACGTCAAGGCGCAAGTGCTGGGAACCCGGAAACGCAGGAAGCAGGTGGGAGGGGGGGCGTTGCCATCGCTACGGGCGGACATGGATCGTCGGAGAAGCAGCCTGTGAACCAACTAATAACGCGGCTGGCTAGCCCGTCCTGATAACACACATTCGGACAAACATGGGAGGGTCTCAAAGCGTCGACATACCGGGCGGAGGAACCGAAGGCTACCACGTCCTCAGAGTAAGAGCCGTTTTCATGTCCCGGAGGGGGGGTGGGGGGACGCAGCTCGGTTTACTTCCTGTTAACTGCGGCAACGGAGGAAGGGGGCGCTGCTAAGCTAACGTGTTAGCAACATCTAAATATATATATGAATGTGTCCATCAAGTGGCAGTTATTTAATAGCTCATAGCCTCCTGCAGCTAGCCGTTAATATATATGCGTGCATTTTTGCTTTGTGTGCAGCTTTGAGTTCTGTTGTGAGCATTTTATACGTGTATTCGCTTAGCGTTTCATGTTAGCTCGTTTTTAATTAAATGCATACGACGTGGTTCAATGCTATAATAACAGGTGGGGCTACTGACGGTATGCATAACCAATTACGAAGGGCGTGTTCCTTCATTTCTAAACACCTTGATGTTTGTTTTAAAAACTAAAATCCCCTTTTCATATAATTAATTTCCTAATTAATTGTCTTTAAATAGCCTTTTGACCATCATTCAAAACACAGACAAGGGAGTACGTTTAGTATTGAGAGCAGCGTTGTTGTGAGAGAGCAACCCTGACCCCGATTAAGGTCACAAGCTGAAACAATATTCTTTATACTACAGCAGCTGCTTGAACAGCCTAAAACTGTCATGTATTTATTTACCATTATACAACACTGAGCTGCCAAATATTCACATTTGAGAACAAGGAACCTGCTAAATAATGTATAAATTAATGAAATTTGTTAACCCACTGATCCAGTAGTGGAAACTGGTACATGTGCTCACACTGAGTGTATTAAAGGATCGGTTATCAGGCTGTGTCTTGTGTCAGTGGTGCCATTTTAAAAATTCAGTGTTTCCACTGCCAGTCCAATTCAGCCATAACATGCAGCCAGGTAAATGGATCTTAAACATAGGATAAACAGCACTAGTGATTGGTCCGTACTCTGTATTGGCAGGTAGCTTGAGTTGAGGTAATCTGTGTGTCAAATTGTTGGGGACAAATAATGTTTTAACATACATGAATGGATGGTACGGATCATGTGGTGCTCCATCGGGTGTCAGGGAAGAACAAAGATAGCCAAATGCCAAGAAGTGAGATAACCGGTTAAGTCAGGCTTATTTCATGCCAGACATATTTCTGGAACTGGATTCAAGTGACTGGATCCTTGATTTCAGCAGAGAGTGATCCCAGGAAGAAAACTACACAATTGTCTGACATTTGAAACTAATGCAGGTTCTTGTTCCCTCAGGAGATCAATAGTGGCATTGCACTGATGCACTGAACCACTCCAAAGTTGTCACCATGAATATGACACTTAGGTACACCTTTGTAATGATGGGTAGGTAGTCCCCCTTCACCTTGAATGAGGCAGCCTGAATATTTGTTATGTCCTGATAATCACAGTCACTTTGAATCATAAAGTGGGTATATTTTCTTTGAGAGGGGAAAAAACAGTCTGTTAACTTTGTCTGAAAATATATTGATTGACTGATGATAGGAAATTAATGAAATAGACTGTTAACTCCACCAAAATTAATCTGGTCTCCCTTAAAGTAGTTAATATGTTTATATGTTAACACATGCAAAAAAACGAAGTATGTGATTTATCAAATGTCTCTTTGAAATGGCTGGTTTATTTATTCAAGATAATATCACATGATGCAGAAATGGCAGCAGTCAGGCACGTACATTTACACACAGATTTGTTCTTGTCGTCATTCATTGATAAGGCCTTTTGTGAATGAGGTCATGGAGGTTTGTAATTTTTTAAAAGTTGCTCTAGCTGCATCACAGAATGACCGTTTTCATGTTTTCATGACATATATATGTCCTGTATTTTACAGGTGCAAGAGAATTCCCCCGGTCACTGTGCAGGAATGGAGCCATTCTTCGATTTCGTCATTTCCATTTGTGACACTAGACTTGTAAGTTTACTAGAGTCGCGATATGAAAATTTGCAGCAACTCTTGGCGCCGCTTTAAGTGTCGTGACCAATGATTTGCATGTTTTGATCTCTGACAGAACAAGGACAACGACACCCTCAAGGAGCTGCTGAAAATCAACGTGGAGAGGCCCATCAAGATCCTGTTGTACAGTAGCAAGACGCTGGCAGTGAGGGAGACAACCGTCACACCCAGCAACATGTGGGGCGGCCAGGGGCTTCTGGGAGTTAGCATTCGCTTCTGCAGCTTTGAAGGAGCAAATGAAAATGTTTGGCACGTTTTGGTTAGTGTACCCGTCGGATGAGGACATCCTGAAAGCTTGTTTGTTGATGTTTAACCATTCATGAGCTTGGTTGATAAATACTGAATAATGAGCGTCTCTGAATTGGTCAAACATATTTCACATGTATTTCATGCAACTTCATTTTTTTATTTAAAGTAATAGCAATGAAGTGTAAAACATCTAAATGTACTGTGTGTGTTGTCTGAGTCCAGGAAGTGGAACCAAACTCTCCTGCAGCTCTGGCTGGTTTGAGGGCACACGGCGACTACATTGTAGGAGCCGACGCCGCCATGAGCGAGGTGATTGCTTTGCAGATCAGTCCTAAGGCCGACCGAGTGTCGGCAACTAGTTGACCTGCCGTGCATCTCTGCTCTTTCAACAGAGTGAAGATCTGTTCTCCGTGGTGGAAACCAACGAGGGGAAGGAGTTGAAGCTGTATGTTTACAACTTGGATACAGACAACTGCCGCGAGGTGCTCATCACTCCAAACTGTGACTGGGGTGGAGAGGGCAGGTACGACAGTCTGAATTTGACTTCTGAATTATGGTTTGATATTTTCTTCTTCCAGTTAGGAAAATGATGATACTTGTGAAACCCTTTATGAATTCCACGACACCTTTCTACTGGCTCATCCTGCTAAGGCACATAGAGTACAAATAAATAATGTAGCTTTGTTTATTTTCAGTATCGGATTCAGTAGTTTTACCAATATTTTGTATTTGTTATAAACATTTTATTTAACATCTATTTACATACATTTTTTAATTTCCATTTGGTTAAAAAAAAATCATATTTGACCCTGAGACTGAGAAAGTAAAAACAGAAAAATGTTACCTTATCTCAGTTTTAAATCCCATTTTTTGAGTAAATGTTGAATGTTAACTTAAAATGAAAAATAAAGTGAAATATTGCTCTGTTTAAGGACCCAATAGAATTTTTGTGGGGAACGAAACCCGATCTGCACAGGGCTTTAAACTGTAGCATGCTATCACAGCTATTATACCAGATGTTTTCCAAGTCACGGCTTGCCGTTTGGATCCCCCAGAGTGGACGTTTTTAAGGCTTCTGTGGAGTGTTTGGACATTTCTCCTCACAGCGTTTCTGTCTCTTCAGTCTAGGATGTGGGATTGGTTACGGCTACCTGCACAGGATACCTACACTGTCATCTGGAAAGGGCACGAATATCAGTTTCCCTGCACAGACGCCCAGTGAACCAGCTACTCCACCTAAAGATGGATTCACAGAGGTAGCTCGGCAGCTTCACTCGAGAAATATCTGTTTCCAGATGTGAATTTACTGAGATGAAGTTATTTTGGTTACTAGGTTCATCTCTCTGCTGTCATTCCAACCGTTCCAGTTGTTTCTTCTTCTGCTTCGACTGAATTAGAGCCATCTCTTTCTGGCTTGTCAGTCAGTTCTAATCTGACCACTGTCGTGAGCGATCTACAGACAGGTACACTATAATCCTTCCAAATATTCGCCTGAATTGAGGTGAACTATTACTGATAAAGTCAAGTGTATGTGGAAAACTCATCAAGATGTTGCCTAACAACATCAGTATTGTCGAAATGTGTTTCAGGCGCTCCGACGGTCCCGCTGCCCAGCCACGTCGCCTCCTCACAAAGCATTCCCCCGTCTGGCAATCCTGCTGCCCCGTTAACGGGTTAGTAGACGTTAATTTGGGGGATTATAGCATCCCCAGGTTTGGAGCCAAAGCAAATGACTGCAGGCAAACATGCATCACCTGGTAACCTAGCATTGTCTAATATGTTATGTTTAATATTTGTTGGACAGGTTTAATGCCCTTACCTGGAGGTCTTCCACCCTTTCCTCATTTATCAAATCTAAATATCAGATTGCCAGATGTGGGCCCCGCCTTGCCTCCTGGAGTTGGTGGATTACAACATACAGGTAATGTTATGCTCTTTGTTTTCGGAGTTGTCTGTGTTTCTTCATGACTATATTTCATATATATATAAATTAATGTTATGTCATGTTTGTATGTCTGAAACTTTATGTGCTGCTGCTAAAGGAGATTTTAAATCTCCATGAGGTTTTTTCCTGGTTAATAAAAATAAATACTATCACATGTTATAAACATTTGATATGTTTATGACCTAGTATACTTTTTTTGACCTTCTGTATGACATATTTTATTCTACACTTTGACTCTTTATATGACATTTTCATGGCATACTATATTGTTTTATGATTTTGAGATACGATACAATTACTTTTTAATGACATACTAAACTGACAGTGTATTTTTATACTATGACATTTTATGACTGAAATACAGAAGCTATAATGACATACTATACTGACTAATGTATGACAGTGACATAACTTGTGAAATGCTTTTCACTATACCTCGTTTAATGACTTTAACACATACAATTAAAGTATATGAAATGAAATGAAATGAAATGAAACATGCGTTCAGTGTCTATACTATGACTTTTTATGCCTCCGTGCAAGTCAATTCCATTGTTGCAAACATAATCTCAGGAAAACCTGGAGGGAATTCCTTCAAATTTGGCACAAACATCGACTCCCATCTTCCATTGTTGTGCAAAAACCATTCCAAACGCATCAGTGAGCACAGTGACATTTCCCTCAGAGATGTACATGGGCACTGTAGTCTAGTTTGATGTAAGCCCCTATATTGCAAATGTAGATACTCGGCAATCTAAAACCTGCAGTTTAAAGTTGCAACATTTACCCGTTTGACTACAGTTTGCTGAAATGACAGCGCCAGCTGTTGTAGGAAGTTATTTAAAAAACAATTTTAAAATTAGATTTGAGCCTATTTGTTTCAACTGAACATATATATTTAAAAACGACCACAGACAGACTGGGGTTGGTTATGAAACCGTTCATGGGATTTCAGATGACAATAATAGAAATCTCCAGCTCTATCCCCAAAAGGTTTAAATGTTATTTTCTACTGAGACATTGCATTCTTATTTGTGATCCAACAAGGTAGTTAGTAGCCACTTTAACAGTCAGAAATGCAAGGGGGAAAGCCATCACTAAAATGTTGCGAATCTGAAATGTGTTATTGTGCTTTAAGCAACGACTTTGTTGTGCTCCACAGGTCTTCCACCTCTCACCCTGCCAGGTACCGTCCCCTCTCTGCCTGCGTCTGACTTTGTCCTTCCTCCAATCACTGCTAATGCATTTCCTGCAGTCACACTAGACACGAGGTTTCCCTCCTCCACTATCCAAATGAACACTTCACTGACCAGAACCCCCATCCCATCATCAGTTGCCACCTCGGAATCAATAAATATCACAATGACTGCAGGCTCATCTTAGCAGAGAGCACCGTTTAAGGTTGTCAGCTTCCTCTTAATATAGCCGCTCTATTAGCTGCACCACTCAATTGACAAATTGCTCCTACAGAATGTTCCGATCGTTGTACATGCTCCAGTATCTCCAGGATACTTGGACGTTGTGCTGGTCTTCTCACGTGAAGTGTGAATGTGTGTCCAGCAGCAGCCCTGCATCTTTAAAACAGTTTGGAAGGAAACTTACAAGAATCAAGTATTCACTCTTTCACATAACAACTTTTAAAAATATTTTATAACCCAATAGTTATACATGTGTTAACACAAACTATGTGGGCTCTTGGAGCTTGGCTCAAAAACAGTGTAAATAATAATGGAAACAGTTACTTTTAAGTGTGCAAGTCAGTATTGTTGCATCTTTTTTTTTGTGGTCAAACTATCACGGAGACCTTGGAAGGGTCACAATGGGGATTTTCTTTTCCTGAAGTAGCCTACTTGTGTGCTCCCTCACATTATTTTGAACAGTTAGTTTGGACCAGAAAGGACACATAATTGCTCATTGCTACTCGCATAAGGCCAAGCTCCAACAATATACAGCTGCTCTGCCTTTTTATTGCTCGGACGACAGTTGCAGTTGAATCTTGATGCCATGGATATGGCGGCTGTACAGTGACTACGCTTTACTCCTGTTAACCATGCCTTCTCAGTTTAGGTTAAGTCACTTGAATCTAGGGCTGGGCAATTTTCGATTTAATCGATTAATTTGCATTTTTACTTTCCTACGGTTTGTAAAATGGCTGAACCGTAATATATTTAAACAACTGATTAGTTCACATAGGCCTAAACTACTTGGTAATCTCATTTATTTTTATTGTGTTAATAAAGAAAATATGTATTTAAATTTTGCCTTTTTAGTTTGTTTAGAGAAAAACAGAAAACAATTTAGGTTTAAATCTAAAATTGTCCAATAGCTTAAAAAAAAAAAAAAAAATCATTATTTTATTTTTAGGCCACATCTCCCAGCCCTACTTGAATCTATATTGCTTATATCAGATATGTATTGTCATTATAATACACTATAGGAATACAGTTACCTCAATACAAAGCTCAGGCAACACAACCAGGTCACTTCACTGCAAACATACAACCCCTGCACGTAGATAATGTTACACCTATTATGGCCAAATTGAACTAAGGCACAGCCACAGTGAATTGTCTTATCTGTGAGAGAGCTAGGTCAATTAGCTCTGCTAGTGATCTATCCAGCTGCAACGATAGACTTGCACACAGCTGAGGGTGTGCCTGCAAAAGGCATTCACAACCGCTGGTGGTCTACTACATCAGCTCAGCCTCTGAAATGATCAGAGGGGATGTAAAACATGTTGTGAAGTAACAAAAAAAGAATCCCACTGTGACATTTTAGTGGCTCTCTAAACTACTGAAGGTCTTCATGGGAAGGCATGGTACTAACTTATACTACTGGGGATTTTACTTTAGAATAGCAGGTGCTTGCTGCAACAAATTAACATAAAACTTGTGTTTTTTTTTGGTTTTTTTAATAATGTGTAAAGTGAGATATCTTTACCTTGATTAAAATGATGTATTTTCTCTATCTCAGACTCTGCTTTGTATTCTTGTTGTATTCTCATCTCACATGGTTCGTGTTGATCATCCTCCTTACGCCCTGTGACGATGCAGTACTAAACAAAGCCACAGTGTGTCAGTGTAATCTCACAAAAGGGAGACAAATGGTGAAAGATCGCTCCCTAAAACGTACAGTGTATTATCAGGCAAGTATGGATGTTAACTTAGGAATGAACAGACTGATTGTACAGTACTATTCACTGAAAGGAAAACAAATTTCCTGGCATTTATTATTCACTCTGAGCAGAGCTGTACAATTTGTACCCAAAGTGGAACATACAGCCCTTGAAAAAGTAAGAGCAACAAAGCAGCAAAATGAAATACTCCAGGAAACTGCTTTGCATGGGGACATTTTAACTCTTTGTACACATTGCTGCTGCAGTTTAAAATTTGAAAATTCACCTGTACAGCATACACAGTTTCCAATTTATCTGTTAATTAATCTTCCTGCATAGGATTTTATACAGTAATTTTTCTACATTTGGTTACTTTGTGCATTAAACTTAAGTACGCTGCCCCAACCTACATGTTACTAGATGCCACTTGTATGCTAACATTACATTCTCATGGCTAAGTAACTCAAATTAAAGCCTAACATTTGTGGATAAACAAAAACATTTCGCCAAATCAATCATGAATCTTTGTAGTTCTACATAACGATGTCCTCTCCTCACAGTAAATTAACTTAACTAGCAGCTGAATCATTTGCACCCTGGCAGGACCATGTTATTTAATCGAAATGGCCGGCTGCCAAGTCTCCCTTCGGCCCTATAAGGCTTTATCCATCTGCAATATCTTAACAGAGCGCCAGTCACATTTTCTTCAAGGTACGTCGTCAGTTTCAGTGCTTTATCGGACCCTCGAAAGATCCTTTTATCCATGTCCTCTAAAAAACATCCCTCACTGTGCCTCCATTGATCAAGCCCCAGTAAACAAGTAGAAGCCTGGTACAGGTCGGAGGAGGCCAGGTGAGAGCTCCCCACCAGTGTCCTGCTCCTCCTGTTTCAAGCTGTTTCTTCTCCCACAAGCCAGAGCCTCTGAGAAGCCTTGCCGGTGTGGGAGCAACTTGGCCAGTTTGCCTTTTTGTCACAGTACGATGCTGTCAGTATGAGATGATACTGGAAGAGGCAGGTCCTGAGCCAGCAGCATTCATCTGCAGATTTCCAGAGGAGCTTGACCTTCGCATGTGAGGGAGCAGATACGGGTCACATCCCAACTGGTGAACATCGATCCGGTCCTCCTTCCTGTATGCCAGGCATCGCCTTATGAAGGCCTTGGATGAGGTGGAGGAAAAGTGTAAAAAATACTGCAGATCAATCAAGTGTTCCATTTTTTGTTTGTTTGTTGTTAATAGAAGATTCATTTGATATTGGCTGCATCCTGTTTTGATACAAGTTTGCCTACCTTTGCTTCATTACTGGAAACAGGCTTGACAGGGAACTGAACGTCTGTAGCTTTTAGTATGGTGTTCTCCTGCAGGATGTCCTGTTGTGACTGATTGTGGCCAAAAGGCTTTAAAAAAAGAGAGAAGAGCAGCACCAGTTTTAAATTATTATGCAAGAGATTACAGAAACACTCGAGGGTAGACTATTGTGGTTCTTACCTTCCTTCCATACAGACACTGAAAAAAGATAACGCCCACAGACCACACGTCCACCTTATTGGAGATCTTTGGAGGTTCTTTGCCAACCACAAAACATTCAGGAGGCAAGTACCTGACCAGAAGTTTAAAAAAAAGTTTGTTTAGTGGAAAGTAACATTTACTTTTTACTACATTAAATCTATTTAACACGTGAATGTTACATCAATAATCATAATGTGAAACATTAGAGAAATTAGTATTTTTTTATATCAAGATTTTAAACAAAACATGATCAGTTTAAAAAAGTATGATGCAGATAGATTTATCCACCCTACACTGCATACAACAGTTGAATTTGACCCCACCAAGACCAACTCCAAGGTTAAAGTACTGCTTACACGTTAAGAATAAAACACTGAAAAGTACCACTTTGCATAACAAGTACTTTTACTTCTGCTAATTCTTACAAATGTTAACTTTTAATGGAACGCTTACTTATAATGGAGTATTTGTATAGTGTGGTATTGCTACACTGATTTATTTTAGACTATGTGATGTATGTATGAGGGACATGGCTTCTCACCAGTAGGTCCCTGCACCCTGTGATGTCAGGTCCATCCCATCCACGCCATAGTTGTCATCATCCATGATTTTTGACAGACCAAAGTCAGTGATTTTGATTTCCCCGCAGGCTGTGCCATCCACCAACAAAATATTGCCTAAAAATCAAAGTCAACAGAAGATATGGCATATTTTTAACTGGATGACTGCTTCATCCCACTCATGATTTAATGTGGAGTATTTTCTTGACGTGATGAGTCATCCTTTTTTCCAGAAGGGCATTTACCTGGCTTAAGGTCATAATGGATGATGGGTGGTTTGATGTCATTCAGGTATCTTAATGCATTCACAATCTGCATGACTATAGACCGTCCCTCCTTCTCAGACATTAGCTTATGCTGTTTCAAGTAGAAATCCAAGTCGTTGCCTTCACAGTACTCCATGACAGTGCAAAACCTATAAAAAAGGGAAGAATTAAGGCCCCTACATCTCACAGAAACCACCTGAAAAGTGCTGGAAATGCATGAACAATGAATCAAGGGCACTACTAACGTGTCTGTGTCCAGTGAGAAGTAGTCGTAAAGTTTCACAATTCGGGGGTGGTCCAGCTCCTTGTGAATTCTGTACTCTCGACATGCATGCCTGTGGAGAGGAAGGGAATTATGTTATTAGCAACCAAAGCATGAAGATGCTGTATTCTGCACCAACAGCCCGGCATTGGGGCTTATGGAGAGGAATAACAATATACTGCAAGTAGAAGACATCAAAACAGCTTGTCTGAGTGCGTCACAACATTTGAAACATTAATTACAGTATCCCGCAGGTGAGGTCACATATTTCCACATGGGCCGACATACTTGTGATAGTTCTCCTTTTTCTCTTCTCTCCAGTTCTTGTTAAGCTGGTGGATTTTCACAGCAGCATATCGTTGCTCAATCAAGTCAAAAGCCTGCACAACAAATGCACAAATGTTGGCTTATACTTCAAAAGGCGACACCCGCTAAGAGTATTATTTCGCTTCGGCGCTTAAGACGTTTAAAGACTTACCTTGTAAACTTCACTGAAGCCCCCTCTTCCTAGAAGGTGTAGGAGCAGATATCGTTCATTCAACGTGGGATGGTCTTTAAATCTTTGGATGGAAAAGAACATTATCAACATCTTCAGCATTAGCGTTGCTGATGACCAGTGAGGGAAAAGACAAGAAAGCTTCATCCAGTGGGAACTTAATATCAACTCTATGGACGAGGATATTGCCCTTACATCGTGTTCCAATGTCAATGCAGTAAGTGAAAAAAAAAAATATTCAGACTCACTGTGAGCTGTCTTCATTATTTATTCTCTTCAGCTCCCGAATGTGAAGGTTGCGCACTCTCTCCAGACGCTCCAGCTCCGCCTGGATCTCAGCTTCTTCCTATAAATGATTCAAGCACAAAAACACACAAATGCACAGAAGCAACTTCAGAACTCATGGAAAGGAGCTCATCAAAACCCACTTGTACACAGCTGCCTAGTTCTGCGTTAAATATTTAACAGTCGGCTTAGTATGAAGCCTGTGATGCTTATTCATCAGGAAAACAATGGATGCATTGACAAACTACAGGCTTTGCTACATCCTTGGGCCGATTCACACAAAAGGAACAGTAGTTCAGGACAATCGGGCTTAAAATGTTCAATTATCTTCACATTAAAACCACAGTACAGTACAGTACAGAAACAGGAAAAAGTCAGAATTGGGCAAACCTTTTTGAGATGTCCAAGTCGCAGTTTGAAGATCTCTTCCTGTTCATGGTACTCTGCTAGTGTCAGCCTTTCCAGGATGAGAGGGATAAAAGAGAAACAAATAATTTGCTTTTTTCAACAGCATCTGTGTTTACCTAGATTACTACATCCAGCTCTGTTCACTGTCAATGTGCTCAGACTATGCAAAATAATCAAGCCAAAACTACACTGGTTTATATGCACAGCATTTGCCTGGGGAATGGCTCGTCTGATATCTGTGATTTCCACGGGGCCTGCACTTACAGCTGAGGTAGGCTGGGTTTTAGAAAGGGATCGCTTTCTGCTCCATTCACTGCCTTGGTTTTGCGTTGCTTTGGCTCAGAGTTTGTGGTTGGTGCTTGTGAGTTGCTGGAGGATGGAGGTTTCCTCTTAGCTAGAAGTTTCCTCTGTCTCTCGATGTCCTCCCTCTGTTGGTTTATCCACTCTTGTTGTCTGCAGATGGAAAGCAGTTCTCTTTGTTAGACCAGATTTGGTACCATTTCCATACCCAGGTTCCATGTTGCCAAACCCTAAACTACTACATATCTAGAAAGAAAATGGGCACTGAAAGCCTCTTACTTCACAAGGTTTTGGAAGGCATAGCCATCAGTCCACTGTTCTGTGAACGACGCTCCATGTCTCACTGTAGTGAAATGGCCTAAACGAAGTCTATCCTGCATGCTTTTCTCCCGACAGGCCTGCTTCTCCTGGGTGCTCTGAAGAATAATGCACAATATAGGTTTGCAACACATACTTTTTTTTTTTGTCGAGTCTTCATAAAAGTTTAAGAAAAACCAATATATTTACCTTTTCTATGAGCAACTTCTTGCTCATGGTGATGCATTTATTCAAGCGTTCCTTATACTTTTCAAGTAATTTCTGTTGTTCATCTATCTGTCTCCTGAGATCACAGTTTGCCTGTGAAGCAGAAAATACAAAATAAATCAGCAGCTGCAGAAATTCTATTATCCTCACAATCCACCAATTATTTAAAATCTTTAAAAAAAAAATGTTTTTAATGTTGACAAACAAAACAAATGAAGGTATGTTCCATTACCAAACATTGTCCTATTGGTTTTGCATTTAAGTCACATCACAGCCCAGTCAAGCCTTTCTGCCAGGTAGTTAACAGACCAGGACTTTCTCCTTACCCGTAGCAAATCGTCTATTCTCCCCTCCTTCTTCTCGAGGTCAAGATTCTTAGTGCTTTCAAGGGCAGCCAACTTCAACACTGTGAGGTCAGTCTAGAGGAGAACACAACAGAGAAGAGAACAGAAATGTAAATGGCATTACGAGACCTAGCGATGTCCAGACCACCTACAATCATCTCCCTCACCTGAACAAATTTGACTGCTAGTTGCTTTGGATGTGTCATGTGGTCCCCAAAAGACAGACTAGTAGGAGATGAGCTATTTTGTCTAACCTGCAACAGACAAGAGAGCACTTCTTTTATGACAGGACGACACCAAACGCAGCAGCAAAGGAGATTTTGAGTTTGAGTTTTGACGCTACTTACAGCAATACCCTGAGCAGAGTGGGAATGTGAATTCTGGGGCGAACGGATCACTGGTGGGAGACCTCTCACAGGACTGGACCCGTTTCCTCCCTGGAACTACAAGGTTAATAGAGGAAAGGTGGCATCACTGCCAAACATTTGATAACAGTAGACCCACTAGTGGCTCCTTTCTTTTACAGTACTGTTAGAAACAGGATATGGATTGTGCCTCAGTGGGTGAAAGACTTATATTGCCCCCATTATTTGCTCAAGACTTCCTTAAAATATATGAAAACTGACATGAAACTGAAAACTTACATCAAAATAATCACTTATTTTGGGTCCTCGCGCAATTGATTTCCCTGTGAAGGAAAAGGAGGAGAATAAATTGTGTTTTAAAATTTAAATATTTAAAAGATATATATTTAAAGATAATAAACCAAGCAACACCTTTGATGTAACCAGTTTAACACAAAGACTCTCACCTTGGCTGCTCTCTGATTGGATCTCAGGTTTCCTTTTTCTGCCTCTGGGTGTTTCTGACTGTTTCTTCTCTGGAGTCTGAGAGAGAAAGGTAATTACTACATCAAAAGTCTGTTTTGACCATAAGACCACAGATGGGGACAGTTTAAAACAAACCCAAATTAGGCTTGGGTGGTATTATAGTATGCCAGGGTATTTACAAATAAATACAGATGCTTGCCCCCAGAGTTAATCTCTATAATGAAACAGGCAAATGAGCTCAGAAAGATGGCAAATTGATGTGACATGCAAGAGGCACTTACTTTTTACTTTGCCCCTGCATCTAGTTTTAATATTTTGTGTTGTAAAAGTCTTATTTTCTGTTGGCTTTGCTGAAGTTTATTGCCACCTTTTGATCAGGTTACAGGTGCAGCCAGAGATCAGCTGATATTCGTTAATAGTTTGACCTGTGACTTGTCTTAAGGCTGATCAGAAGATGTATTGACATAAATCATAATTCAGCCCAGTGATGTGTTGGTGCTCGGTACCATTGGTACCTACAGTATGTGGTTGAGAGACAAGTAGGGAGGTAATATTTACATTATCAGTAACATTATAGCTCTGAGTGTACCAGTGCAGTGTTATGGTGTGCTGGAGTTTAAGGTGGCCACTTCACCCCCACATATACCACACACCCTGTGAAATGAAAAATCAGTAAAACCTAATCCAAAATGTTTATTTCGTATCACGCTGACAATAAACTGAGAAAGCATTAAACATTTATTCCAACATTGACTTAAATGACTCACTGAAACAAAAGTGCTGTTGCAAATTACCATGACAGATTTTAGCCAAAACAAAACAGATTTTACTTTGACTTTGGTATTTGCTCTCTTTTCAGTTTGATATCAGTTCTGTCCCGTCTGTATGCTAAACACTGTGGTGAAAGATAGAAACAACAGCGGCCCTTATCAGATTTGATCATAGACCTACCGAATATGCAGGAGAACTGCCTCTTTTCACATCTGACCCCTATCAAGTGAGAGAGACATGATTTTTAGGCAAATATAATAAAAAAGGAGCAAAAACGATTTTGTAAGATATTCATCATCAGTACTTTTTTTTTTTTTTTATATATATAGAATGAATCAAGAAAGAAGTCCACATGTATTCTTAAGGGATGAAATCTGTCACTATCATGGAGTGCCCTCATAACCATACTTAATCACAAGGTCTACCATTTCCCTCACTTTACAACCACGAAATCCAACCAAAGCCCAAGTGAACAGGTGCTAGTCTGCCTGAGTCGTCCCTTGTGCCTCATTAGGAACACTGACTAAAGGGAATGCTGAGCAACAGCATTTTCATGCGTTTGTAAAAATAGCAGGGTGAAAATGTTAATTCAGCTGGTTAAAATGTTAGATTAAAAATGGTGGTTGGGGAATATTTTTCTTCATGCTAGAACTGAGATTCTTCCAAGATTCTGAAATCAATTCAACTTAAAAAAAAGAACAGATACTGTAATCCTAAAAACTGGGGTTATCACATATTTTGCTTTTGTGGCTTGTACTGTGAACATAGCATTAGTGTACCTCTGACTCCTTGTCGCTTGACGATCCCAGGCTTCCAAAACTGTGATTTGAACATTCATTATTGGTCAATCCCTGGAAGAAAAAAGAGATGTGGACACTTAAAACTGAATTTTGATCAATAATGTACAAACACTGAAACAGCTAAATGGTCACTCACTTTGTTCCCCCCACTTGTGCTGCCAGTGCTGCCCCCTGTGCTGCCACCAACCCCGCCCATAAAGCGTGCCTCCAGCAGCTCCTGTCTCCGAGGGTCCAGGCTGTGCAGCTCCTCCATGGTGCCTGGGAGGATTAGCAACAGTTCACTTTTTATAGCAGATATTCAAGAATCAGCTGAAACAATGCACCCACTCAAGAGCAGATGGCACAGCAGCAATCAGCTTGGGAGCAGAATTATGATAAAAGGCGACTAATTTAGTTACATAGACAATCTTAAACTCTCTTAGATGATAATATTTGAGTCAAGACCTGTGTAGCACTGAGGAGATCCACTCGGAGCAGCTTAATAGCGCACAAAAAAAACAAAGTCGCCAAAATAATTTCTGAAAACTCAAAATGCAGACTGCAGGGTGGAAATCAAGAAGTAACAGGCATCTCTGCACCACAAACACTATTATCTCGAGAGTCCAGGAGCAGCGTTTCAACTGCTAGGCACTGATGAATACTGTGCTCCTGTGGGACTGTTACGTGAGCCTTCCTGAGCTTTAGTGTTGCTGCTGACTAAGAGGGCTCTGCCCACTAAACCTGCGCTTTAATGAGACAACCATTTTGAATCTACAAAAGGCATCAATTTAAATGGAGGAGAACATAACACATTCAATAATTCTTCTCTATAACCACAGCAGCTGGGAATACAGCAAACTTGTGGTCAAACAAGGATTAGTCAGATGGTGCATGTGCACCAAATAAAGACAAACATGTTAACCCTTAACATCCATATAAAGCACCACTATATCAACTACGACAGCAGCATATGGAGACAAGTCTTCACCTCCAAAAAATACTATATGTGACGTAAGCTAATCATGGAGGAGAGGGAGGACATAGTCAGCAACAGCGCTCCAGGGAACCGACACAGAAATGACTGATAATAGGAGAAAAGAACAAAAATCCCTTAGATGGAAGAAAACAATAACCGTAACCAGAATGTAGTTAGTAGAGCTGAAACTATTAATCGATTCATCAAGCAACAGAAAAATAATTGGCAATTATTTCGATAATCAATCAATCGTTTCAATAATTATTCAAGCAGAAATGGTGAAACCCTACCAATATTCTTTATAGATTCTAGCTTTTCAAATGAGAGGATGCTGCTTTTCTTCATCATACATCATTGTAAACAATTACCTATTGATTGACAGAATAATTGAAGAATGAAAATAATCGGTAATTGCAGACCTACTGAATATCCAATATATTTACAATGTATTTATTATAAAATCCCATACTTAACAAACGCACTAAATAAGTATTAGTTGAAGAAAGTAAAATACAACTTTTGTTTACTGTCAACTTCTTTGTTGACAAATGCAAATGATTAATTAAACGAAACACACATACAGGTTGCAGTGTCCCGACAAAAATCAAGCCTTAGCAAGAATAGCTAAAGAAAAAGCTATTGATTATATCCTCTAAAACCAATATGATGTCTTCTAAACTGGTTGGAGGCCCCAGGGAAGACCCAGAACACGCTTATAAGATTATATATCTAATCTAGAATGGAAATACCTCAGGGTCCCACAGAAAGAGCTGAAAAAACTTGCTTGGGAGAGGGATGTCTGGAATATTCTGCTTAGCCTGCTGCAATGCGACCTGGCCCCATATACAAGTACCAGAAAATGGATGGATAGGAGGTCTGCGATTAAGTTATACATTCGAATGCAGCAGCTGGCAAGCAGGCCCATTTACGTATACAATATGAAGCAACTAAAGAAATGTGTCGTAACAGGTAAAATGTAGTTCACACACTAAATAATACTGACTTTCAACGCTTCTCCAGATCAGAATATGGTCAAGTAGGTGTAAAAAAAACAAAAAAGAAAAGAAAAAGTACAAGATGGCTCATGAAATTTCATCAAATAATCTGTCAAACTGTTCAGGATGTACCCTGGATAAACAGTTACAGAAAAGAACTGTGTGTTATAATTATTATCTGTGTGTATGTCTATGTAAGTTGTAACTGGACATAAAATAATGATGTGGTTTACTGAAAGATGTTTTCCTTGATGGCCAAACATAATTGTTTATCACAACCCTCTGGTCATTATCTCTACTACACATTAACAACGTATTACAGAAGGGGTGATTACATTTTCAGGAGTTTGACAATGTATACTAACTTTTGCCAACAAACTTTGCCCTGATAATCACAAACACTACTCTCCCGTCCTTGGAATTAATATGGATAAATCTTAGTTAGAATCAGGTAACGGGGTCCATTCCTCTTTCTAAAGGATCTCAGACACAAAGTATACTTGTCACATTTCCGTGACGCTTCGGTGGTTTCTAATCAAATTTGCTGAAAAATGCATCTACCGCAAGCATCAGTCTAAAACAACTACCGGGAACGAGCAAGACTATTTTGCAATGAGCAAACACAGCAGGGCTAAATTTCCACCCCTGTAATCCCCAAGACATACAGCAAAAAATCCTCTCACTTAATTTGCAACTATTCAAATATATAGCACAATTTTCACCTTTCACCTCAATACGATCCTGACTGGCAAGAATCAGTCATGTAACGAGTCAGCACTGCAATATCTATGACAAGCGTTTCAAACTACCCTGCTATTATAATATGAAGGTGTCGTGGCTGCTTTTCAGGAGAATCTTGGTCTAGCAAAGTACGCACCATTAAAAATATCTCACTCTTTGCCCCAAAATGGTTGTCGGTTTCATATCATAACTACAAATCAGCTGCGTGGTTTTCCTCAAGGATTTCCCTTTGTCTCAAGCATGAAGGCCTCAATGCATAAGCATTATCTATATCCCAGCCCCTGCAGGAACATGTGGTTGAACCCTTACAAGTCTTGCTATGTGTGGATGTCATTTTAACTGTGCTGCTGAGCAGTGACCACCTGTTTATGGCAGACACTTGGTAAGTCTTAAAAAAAAAAAAAAAAATCTGTGGCATACAGTGGAGTTGGATTACTTCCACCTAGGTTCACTGCATGGCAATTTAAGCAACATTGTGACAATCGTCTCCCAATTTTACACATTTACCTGTGTCAAACTGACGTAGGCAGCCATCCATTGATTAATGCATATAACACTAATAATACAGAGGAAATTAGAAGGTATCTCATTGCCTGAAACTGAGATAATGTACAATATCCAGTGGTAACTATGAAGGGTGCAAGAAGTGGGGATTAACATAAGTGACAACCACATTGGGGTCACCAAAGATGACCAGATAGTGTGTGGGTTACCATGATGAACAGGCTGTATCTCATGGGTGTCCCACCCTCATTTTGTGTATCTAGCGTTACATGACGGTATTTACTCTCCATTAGCAATACTAACAAAAAGGTCAAACCAGGCTCCCTACCGGCCAACACGGAGGCATCTACAGCAAAGGGCCACCGGCGTTTACACATAACGTTGCACACAAGCTCGTCGACCGACATGAGACCACTTCTCTACCGTTAAGACGACGATGGACGTCAGTTAGTTAACGTGTGTAGACCACAGTTGTGGGTTGAAACACCACAGTCTAACGTTGCACACAAAGGGGTTGCTAACAAGAGCAACGTACATCGAACTTATCTGGTGGTTCAACGTTAGCAATCACCAACAAACAAAACAGAAAAATGCTTCTCTTCGTGCATTTAACGTTACTGATCCATTTTCCTTCCACATCCATCTGTAACTTCACTAACGTTGGTGTTTGTTCGTATAACTGCAGCGTGCTTAACGAAGGATGCACCGACTACAGCGGTCAACCGTCCTGTGTTGCTCTCGTTAAAAAACAGTTTTTTTAAATCGCCATTATGCACCCATTTGTCTTTAGGTTACTGCCCTGGCCTGAGCACAGAATGACGGTCTCTGTGTCTTCAGTGCTACTAGCTAGCCAAACAGGCTCAATTGACTTTGGAAGCTGACGCGTTAGTGTAACGTTAGCTAGCAAGCTGGTTTCGCCACCAAGATTTTTGCTCGGTCGTTTTAATTAAATTCCCCTTCGCCCTGAACAAAATCACCAAAACGAGCAAGTAGAAAATACATGTACGTCTCAGTACGTTTGACGATACCTTCCTGGGCCTTCACCACTGCCGTGGTATCTTGCTGAAAACACAGTCCGTGTTGGGGACGTGGAGAGCTGGGACCAAAGATGGCGTCCCCTCCAAACTTCCACTACTTTGGACACTCATCAAGCTACTTTTCGTGTTGATAGCGCAACACACACGGCTCAGTCTTCCACGCGGGCTGTCAAATTAACCGCCCGACACGCCGCACTTCTTTTTTACATGGGTGCGGTGACTGCCACTGAGGGAAAAGTGTCAAATTATTATCTGTTTTTTAGGGCACAAACCTCTTCACACCTCAGCAGTGCGTCCTAGCTCCGGGGCCACCTCTCCGTCTTCAAGTGGTTGCCTATGAAACGTCATGCATCGTGTGCAAAATGTTTTATCGCGAGGGCGATGCATTTTTCCCTCAACGTCCATGACAACATGAAGGGGGGGGGCAGACATAAAGACAACTATCTATATATGTATATGTATATATATATACACACACACAGACACATACATATATATATAACTACTAATATCACATTTTAGGTAAAAGTTGTAGACTCATGGAAAAATATCTCCCCCGCGACCCTGAATACAGGATAAGTAGTAGACGATGGATGGATATCAAAAGGTCATGGGAGCCAGTTTCAGCCAAGAAAAGCAGTCCACGTTATGACTTGCTTTAACAAAATTCTGATTTAATAAATAAAAACTACATGTTACACTGTCTATTTCATTATTTATTACAAAAAATGTTTCACCCATACCTCAATGTTGCCTTTTGTAAGTTTTTTTTTTATCGTTTTCCCCTGCCTTTATATTTAGCCCAACTTTGAAATGAAAATAAAGAATTAATAAAGAAATTAATTTTATTCAAATAATTATCGTGAATGGAACTTTCCTACTTTGTAAGTCTAATGCGTGTTCACTGCATTTCACCCTTGGACCTGACAAAATGACACTCATCTCATAGACATGCAGTGATCTACACAAGTATATACACCCAATTTACATAGTTTGACATGTTTTGTAAGTTTATTGCAGTTTTCGTTGTAGTACACATTTGGATAAGGATTGATGAATAAGCAGCAACGTATAAAAATGCACATATTTCCAAAATATGCTGTGCATGGTGGGGTGTTAAGATGGTGGAGGTGGATATAGTTTCCTGTACTTGCTCTGCATCCAAACCCGGTGCATTGCAACTCTCTTTCCTCTGTTTACTTGGAGTCGTCTGTCCTCCAGATTCTGAATTTCCTCCAGTCCAGCATTAGAAAATAAATCATGAACCTCTTCTGAAAAAAAAAAAAAAACAATAACAATTATATATATTTTATACACACACATATACAGTATGTGGCTGATATATTAATGCTCTTAATCCCGTGTAGAGAACATTTAAATCCCAAATACCCACCAGTGTATGTATGTTATGCATGTAAACTCCCTCTTGGTTCCTAAAACCTCAAACCTTACAGAAGAAATCCCAAGGACATGAACCCAGTTTCCTCAGTGGTAGCTATGGTGCTGTTAGCGACTCTTTACTCTAACTGTGTTACTTCCAAGAAAATGAAGATCTCATGATTCACAAATACCTTTAGTGAAAAAGTACACGCAGGTTCCATCTCCACGTGCATAGAAATTGTCCGATAAGCACCGTCCTGATTGTTAAGAGATTAAAAAGTTAATATATTAAATTACACCTTTCACACACAGAGAGAAGCGTTTACAGAATATTAAACAAATTAGGTGATGTAGACAAAATCACTGTATTCAGATGTGTGTTACTATTTGGAGGCTCACCCTTCTTAAACCTGAGTTGTGAGAAGTCATATCTCCCATAATCGCGGAAGAGAAATACCCCTCCGTGTTTCAGGTACGTGGATAGTCGGTTCACAATTCCTTGCATTCTGTCAATGAAATGTGGATTAATGGATCAGTTGAGAAGGTGTCCGATATAAGAAATTACAAAGGCTCTCCTCTGTCTTTAAATCTTCACCTACCGCTCCGGGTGGATGGAGGACAGCACAAAGACTGCTAGGATAACATCCAGGCTCTGAGGAGGGAAGGGGAAAGAAGCCTCTTCTTCACAGATGTCATGGACAAAGGCATGACACACAGAGTCATCATAGTCTGGATGGTCCTATAGGAGGAACATAAAGTAGAGCACCAAACTGTTTCATAGCCACACAACGTAAATGTCATAATAGAGGAACAGAAATTAAAAAGCTGTCCGATTTAAGTATAACCTTTCATTAAATATTACAATGAGTAATATACTAAATTAGGTAATGGATAAATTAAGCTATATCTATATAGGGCATGTTATAGAACAACAGATTTACAATGAATTAAAATGTAATGTAATCTGTCTCAGTATTTTAGCAGCCTATGACATGGAGGCAACCTAGTCTGATATGACTGTAAATACATATTGTCGTCACAGTGAGAACTTGTCACCGCAAGTTTCACTTTATATAGCTTCGACTGTAGAAGTGATATTAGTCTGCATTGCTTTAAAGGAACGCATCAACCTCAATGCAAAATATACTCTGCATGTTCATACCGAGCAATATTAGAAAAGCATACCTTGACCAACTGAACGGCACATGGGGAGAAGTCACAACAGTATAGAAATGCATCCTTTTCTCTGTGAAACACAACAAATTAACAACCTGTGAGTCATAACAAATACAGTACAACTGCACCTTCCCTTTCATGGAGCTCTGAGAAGGATTATGCACGGAAGCCAAGATTTTACCTTTACTTATTGCCAAAAATGTGTTTAAATGCCTTTCCCCAGTAAAACAAATAGACAGTATTTGATACCTTTAGATACCTTTCTTATTTCTAATGTAGGGAGAACATGAAAAACTGTCACGGAAGCTCTCACGGTGTGCTACACTTCTTCCCCAGTGGATGCGAGTTGATCAGCAGTGCCTCCCAATTCTAACGAAATGCATCCATGCATTCGTGATGAGCCATAGTTTTGTGCTGATGTGGTTAAAAGTGTCTATGAAACAATAAATAAACTATATTTCACTGGAATTATCGCTTGTATTTGAAATGTTTTGCTTCTGTAAAGATAAACTGGACAGAAACTGATCAGTGATCAACTGACATATGAAGGTTTAACCCTAATGAATATATGAAAATATAAAATATTTACTCACTTTATGGAATTAATGATCGGAAATGCACTGTTACCAACTCCACATCCAACCTGTGAAGAAAACATTTTTTGTTGTTGTTATTTACTAATTTGTAAGTGCTGTTAACACTTTTATTATAGCAACGTACATCCTACTACTATCACAACAGTGAAATGTTCCACGTATAACAATTTACATTAAGAGAATCATTAAAATGAATACATGGGAACAGTTTTGAAAACCTCCAAGATCCTGAAAGATGCATGCTGGCCAGGGAAAGCGGTCGTCTGTATGGCAGCTTTGTTTTGTTCTGGTGCTGGTCCGTTGTGTTGCTGGTGTCTGGTGGTCTCTGAGTCCGTGCTGGTTCCAGGAGGTTGCGGGTATGACGCCTGCTGATCACCCAGACACCCATTTGTGACCTGACTTTTTGCACCTAAAGGAAGCAGTTCTGGGAACTCTAAAAACAGCCATTTGCGATCTTTGAAGAACTTATCCTGGTGCATCCCGTAAAACCTGTCCCAGTATTGGCAAGCCTCTGTGTCAAATGTCCCTGTGTGGAGAATATATTGTATAAATGTTCACAAAGGTGAATCCCAATCAAACCTAACTTTGGTTCTGAAGGGAGAAATTCTTACCTTGTTCCTCTAAAGGAAGGTGTATGCAGGAATTTTGTCTTGTCTTCTGCTGTGCATTTTCTTTATCCTCTTCTGTCCATTGCACATGATCCCTAATAATAAAGCATTATAAACTGGTGACACATTTGCTCAACTATAGAAACTCACTAACTGTATTAGTAGAAGAAAATATAAAACTGTAACATAAATCCACTATTTTGGAAGTTGATCAGAAAGCTCTCAAATGTAACCCTACATTCCAGCTCAATGTTGTTAAAAGTAGGCACGCCTATTCTGTAATACTATCTCCATAAAAGGCATGAACAGATGGGGGACAAATTTAAGTATTTCTACAGTACATCACTCACCACATGTTATGCTTGAAGACGTCATCGGGATTGGTCAGAATCCGTGAACCCAGTGGAGCTGAAGGTCTTCCTCCTGTGCTATGTCTCGATGTCAATCTGATGAAAACTTTAGCCAATTTGGCTACAGAGGAACTCCGCAGTTTATGCATTTCCTCTGTGAAAATGCAAAGAGGGCAACATAGTTTACAAAGCTTTGACAGTGCACATACAGCTTACAATGCTCATGGGAGCTGGTCCTGTTTCATGCAAAGAAAATAATTGGTTTACTCTTCTGGCAATATTTTGCTGCTGGATATTGTCATCAACATATTTTTATTATGAATTTTATTGTCAGGAACAATTTCCAGTTCAGTGGGAAAGCAAAAATGACACACAGTACCACATTAAAGAGAATTTAAAGATAAGACAAAGAACCATGTGTGCTCTTTAGGAATTCTAATTTGCTTTGGTTGTCCAAAGATAAATGTACTGATAAAGATGCTTTTCAACAAGGTTCTTGTTTTGGCAAGATTAACACATGGTTAAGACAGAATACACTGTAACCTTGACTGTTAGTTATATGATCTTTTGAGATGTTTTTCACTGGTGCATTTTATTACAAACTTATGCTGTGCAAACTTTATTTCAAATTCGAGTGGGGATTTCAAACTTTCCACAGGTTCCACATGGCAGGAAGAGTTTTGATAAAATGTGAATAAAGTGATGATGTTACGATATTGACGATATTTCAGTCAATGAAGACATCATAGAGCTTAAACCAATACAGAATATATTAATATAATAATTAAAAAGTATAATATAATATAATTTTCCCGATCTTTAAAGGGAAAGAAAATCCCATGCTGGTAAAATACATCCACGCTGCCATGTGAGCGCTGCTGTTCCAAGATTACTGCCTTAATTCCTCGAGTAGAAGAAGACACCATCCCATCCAGCGTTATTCACACTGCACACCAGCAGGGGCGGTAATGCTCTAATTCGTTGTTTACCAACCGCCAATAACCCCCAAAGAAGAAGAACAACACATTGGCTGTTAAAGTGATGCGTTATTATTATCGACCAACTTGTATCTGCTGCTGTCACTTCATTTTGAGTCACACCTCCCCAGTTAATCTAACGCTAGTCCACACGTAACGAACCCGGTACGACTTGTGAACGAAGTAAAGGATATACCGAGGTGCAAGAGCTCAACGGTGCTAACTTTAGTTAGCGTTAGCTTAGCTGTTAACTTTTCGCGTTAGCCGACATTAAAGCCAGGGGGGTCATAGTGGCCTCGGGGAGGTGGAGACTCCAGTGAGGGGTTTATAACGTTATCGCCATCTCTAACTGGGAAAGCGTATCGTATTTACCTGCCTGTCCTGCTGGGGTTTCAGCTCGTGTCGTCTCCCGTCATGTTACCACAGACGGTCCCGCTGTAGGAGCGTAGTCCCGCCTGCTGATGGCGCCGCTCCGGAGGAAAGGAGCCGGTGTTCGAGATTAACTGGTGGCTGAATTAACTGGTGATATTCTTTATACTAGGCAGATGTTTGGGAGGCGTGTCCTTCTGAGGACCCCTTGTTGACTATCCAGGAAATAAACATTTGATCGCTTCTTGTCTTTATCACGTTCATGTGTCGGTGTGTTTGGAAACATTACGGTCCGCTGTAACATTATAACCGTTCGCCAGCCCGTCGGTGAGCTGCCGCTGTCAGGACTCTCCTAGCAGGACTAGCGAATGAGACAGTAGGTGACTGTCCCGATGCCTGTTCAATACACTGCTAACGTTAATAAATCTGTTGAAATGTGTTCTTGTCGTCAGTCTCATATGTTTAATCACACATGGTTAGTAAACTGCTGTCCAGACGGCCCGATAGCTGGTTCTGCTTTAACCCACCCTGCAGGAGAAGCAGTTTCCAGCCCGCTCAGAGCGGTGAGGAGACTGTGGTCAACTGTGGTCTGCTCAGATTAACCTGTGATACAACATCTGCTACCTACCTGAGCGCTCTGCTCAGCTTTCTGCTCAGCTTTCTGCTCGGTCTAGACAGAACCGCTTGGTACCATCAGACATCTGGGCTGTGGAAATATGTTGTGTGGCGACAGAAAAGAAACAAAGACATGTTTGGCGGAGTTCAACGCGGCACATGTGAACACGACTTGGCTGTCAAGTAGCGTCAAGACCCGCAGATACCAGCGCACTGACCTGTGTGGACCTGCTCTGTCATATAAACACTTCCAAATAAAACATGATGCAGCTAAATGTGAGTTTACACACTGTAGTCATGCAGCACACTGCCAGAACTACAATCAGTCATTACTGTAGCAGAAGGAGACACAATGGATCAGTAACAATTCAGAATCACTTTTATTGTCCAAGTATATGTAGACATACACTAAAAATACAAGGCAGTAGCATGTCCTTAATGTACAGAAATGTGACAGACATATCTCATCTGCCAGTTGAGGTGTGTTCCTGTCCTGTTTGAATCCAAACCAGACTGAATTAGTCTGTATGTGGAGTCTGTTCTAATGTTCTTCCAGACTGGACTATTGCAGTGTGGAATGGGATCAGCAGCTCCGGAGGCAGGTTGGACCTCCAGAAGTAGCCAACACGGGTCTGTAGCTTCCTTATAATTTTCAATCAAAGTACACACGCAGGACAAAAATAGTTAAGGTCTGCTGGGGGACTTCCAACGCAACTTGTGTGGTACCACAGACTGCATGTGGTACACTCAATCTGAAAGGGAAAGAGATAGATGTTTAAATATCGACAAACATTTATCCTGATACTAGGGTTAATTCTTAGCTGTGGGCCTGTATGTGGAGTCTGTTCTTATGTTCTTCCAGCAGTTCCAGTGCCTCCAAAAAGTGCAGACATGCAAGTTAGGTGAATTAAAGTAGACATTTTCAATATCTGTTCAATTGTGACTGTTCACCCGGTGATGTTGAGGTGACCCATCCAAAGTGCATCCCAGTCTTCCAGCCAAACTCTGGGCAGGATATGAATTAAACTTCTTACCCAGTCGTCAATGTCAGCTCCCGAGCTGAGCTCCCCACAAGCTCGGCACAGCTGGGATAGGTCATCTGTTAAGGGGGGAAAAGCCATTAATGTAGTGCAGTGCCAGTATGGACACATTTCAGTGTAGCTGGTACAATCCTGAATACCTGAATTTTCCACCAGAGCCTGTGCCATGTTAAGCCGTAGTGTCGCCACCCCCTCCTGGTCCACACGATACTGCACAGTTTCATTTAGAAGTATCTGCTCTGCAAGCTAAAGTGATAACAGGGAGTACAATTCTGAAGGGGTTCCAATTATGTCAGAACATGCATGATCAAATTGTTACCTTGCACACAAAGACTCCACATGAGGACCCATCAGTCTGTCTTGGATGCTCTATGGTCGAGCATGTCCACCTTCCTACAGCGGGTCGTTTTTTGCGAACCAGTGCCCTGCACACAGAACGATTACAGTTTGGCAAGTGTATCATGAGCCCCAAAGAGATCATTTCCAATTAAAGATCAGCTGAATGGTGAAAAGGCTTCGTGTTGCTACCTAAAGACCAGCCAGTTGGCATTTAATTCACCTTGTTACATCTTTGCAGTGATTTATGTGTTCTGCAGAGGCCCCAAATGGGTCCAGGTACAAGGACCTCATCTCCTTCAGATACATGATCTATGGAGAGGCAAACAAGATGACAGCCAAGCCTTCATACATCAGATGGTCTCATAGTTTCATCTACATCTGTTAACTTTAAGATTACTTACAATGAGTGTCCAGTGTCCACCGTGACAAACCGCTCCAGCTGCCACAGCATACTTTAAGAGGTCCAGCTTACCAAAAAAGTACATAAAAACAAACATTATGCATGTACTGTGGAGGGAAACTGACAGACAAAGAGACTCACCGATCTTAAACTGCCTGTATTTCTTCCTTGCCAGAGTGAGGTCATGAGATACGAATCGATGATGAGTGCCCCAGCTCTCTGGCCCACCATCATCAAATACGCATTTATGATCTATGAGAATAATAATTAGTCGTGACAATGTGAAAGACAAATATCAGGCCAATATAAATGTACCTCTCCCTCCAGCAGCTTTCCTGGGGCCAAGACCAGCAGATCTTCAGAGAACAATTTGTATGGGCCGATCTTGGACCACAGCGTCTTCCTCTTCCTCCCACTCCATATGTCTCTGATCACTGTAAACATAGCAATACCAGTCATTTGTGAAATTCATATTTTATATGTACTTTGTCAGGTTACTGACAAGTTTCTGCAGGATTACAGTCATCCTGTGCCTTGCTGGATGAAGGTGGTCTTGCTGGCAGGGCACTGGATGTGGTTGGCATCTCACGGTCTTGTGGACCAGCCAGAGGAGAAGGATCCAACACCTTTTTTAATTTGGCAGGGATCCTCTCCTCTGGCTGGAAGTAATGTGTCAGGAGGTCTATATTCGACATAAGTTTGGCCTTCCCCTTTTCAGAGGCCAGGACCACATTTTTCCCCTCGAGTTCCATGATCCGGTATGGACCCATCATGTCACTCTCCATCTTGCCCCCTTTCCGTTGCTCCCGTCTGATGTTCTTTTTAAGAACTACATCTCCAATTTTGAACTGGTCATCTTGGCCCCTTTCGCGCTTTCTCCTTCTCACCATTTCCTGGCTTTTTGCGATGTTGGTCCTGACCTCTCTGTACGTGTCCTGCTGCATTTTTAGTCCTTCTGGAAGCTCCTCTTTTGTGACCAGCCTTTCTACTTTCTCTTCGGTTACCTGGCACAAATCACAGTTAGTATGTAGAGGACATAGATGAGCCCCTTTTTTAAGGATGAGAACATTAGAGCAACTTACTTCATACTCCTTTGGTACCTCTGAAGGATACCTGGCCTCCCTCCCAAACATCAAAAAATATGGGCTATACTTTGTCGTCAACTGTTTCTTTGTCCGCAGACCAAACATAGTTGACTGCAGAAACTGGTCCCAGGATTGTGGTTTCTCACCCACCAGTTTGTTCAGGGACCTCAAAAAGGAGACAGGAAAGAATTTAGATACTCATGCACAGTATGACAAAACACATATTAGTTTAGCTCAATATTTCATGAAGAGCTTAAGTTATTGAACACAAATATACCTCTGTATGGTGCCATTAAGCTTCTCCACTAGGCCGTTGGTCTGGGGATGGTAGGGGCAACAGAGGCTCCTTTTTATGCCCAGCTTCTTGCACAGGCCGTAGTTGACCTTGAAATGATCAGTTGGACTAACATTAAATAGGTGAGCACAGCAGCAGTTACATATCGGGCAGTCATAATGCTTCATCATGGTACCTTGTTGCGGAATTCTGAGCCCTGGTCTGTTAGCAGTCGTTTAGGTGCACCAAATTTGTAAAAGAAATCAAGAATACAACTGGTCACCTCATCTGCTGTTTTGCTCTTTAGTGGGTAAGCCTCTGCCCATTTAGTGAAATAATCAACCATGACACATATGTACTGGTTGCCACCATTGGTTACTGTGAGTTTACCCACTAGATCCATCCCTACGAGCTCCAGAGGCTCAGTTACCTGGGAGGAAAAAAAAAAACACATTATAGTATTTCTATTTCAGTGTTGTGATTGAAAGCTGACAAAATGTGCCATTGATTCCCTTACCTCTATCGGGTTGTATTCCCTCTTCTCTTTCACGTTCGCTCTCTTGGCCTGGCACTGTGGACACTGAGCAATCTAAACATAACATGAGTTCCAACAGCATGATGAATGTGTTCACACAAATGATTTCATGATACATTATATTGAAAACTAATAAAACATACTAGCAGTATATGAACAAACACATCACACTCTACTGTACAAGCTGAATGAGTGTTCCACCTCATTTTAAAGATACAAACTTACCCACTTGCGAATGTCCTCCTCCATGCCAGGCCAGTAATACCGGCTGATGATGGCACTGTGGGTTTTTTCCACGCCACAGTGTCCTCCAAAATGGCTGCAGTGGAATTCTTCAAATATATCATTTGCTTCCTCTGCACTTAATACAACCTTAGCAAGGTGCTCAGCTTTATTTTTTCTGCGCCTGCAGATGTAGTGCAGATCTCCATCTGGTGTTTAAATAACATAATGCTACATTTGTTAGTTTTACCATGGCAGATGATCACTGTGTTCTGAACTTCAGATGGCAAGCATTCTTACCTTTAATCCGGGAGGTGTCCGCTCTCCTTTTGATAACATATTTTTGTTTGGCCGTTAACCCCTCAGGATACTGGTTGTGGAGCTTGAAATTGAGCACCTCCTGCACAATTTTGGGATCCATCACCCCTATCTGTCCCTAGCTCCTACCTCCACCTGTCTCACCTGCTCCAACCTACCTACTCACCCCTTCACACACAAACAGATACACAACAAGATACAAACAGGACAACCACAATAAAGACAAATAAACCTCTCAAACACACACAGCCACACTCTACTACTCACAGCAACCACTCAACTATCGACTACTCACTCACTCAGCTACTAACCAATCACCTAACTATGTCTGACTTATATGTTTTATCTCTCTCTATCTCTCACTATCTCCGTCTCCTCACAAACCCACAAAGTTGGGGCATGTCAGTTGGGTTTATATAGTCTGTACCATGTACCAATGAAACCTGCTCCCAACCACCCACAGGTTAATTTAATAACACTGATTAACTGTAACTCCTGATTAACTCCTGCCCAGAGTTTGATTGGAAGACTGGGATGCACTTTGGATGGGTCACCTCAACATCACCGGGTGAACAGTCACAATTGAACAGATATTGAAAATGTCTAGTTTAATTCACTTAACTTGCATGTCTCTGCACTTTTGGAGGGCACTGGAACCGCTGGAAGAACATTAGAACAGACTCCACATACAGACTAATTCAGTCTGGTTTGGATTCAAACAGGACAGGAACACACCTCAACTGGCAGATGAGATATGTCTGTCACATTTCTGTACATTAAGGACATGCTACTGCCTTGTATTTTTAGTGTATGTCTACATATACTTGGACAATAAAAGTGATTCTGAATTGTTACTGATCCATTGTGTCTCCTTCTGCTACAGTAATGACTGATTGTAGTTCTGGCAGTGTGCTGCATGACTACAGTGTGTAAACTCACATTTAGCTGCATCATGTTTTATTTGGAAGTGTTTATATGACAGAGCAGGTCCACACAGGTCAGTGCGCTGGTATCTGCGGGTCTTGACGCTACTTGACAGCCAAGTCGTGTTCACATGTGCCGCGTTGAACTCCGCCAAACATGTCTTTGTTTCTTTTCTGTCGCCACACAACATATTTCCACAGCCCAGATGTCTGATGGTACCAAGCGGTTCTGTCTAGACCGAGCAGAAAGCTGAGCAGAAAGCTGAGCAGAGCGCTCAGGTAGGTAGCAGATGTTGTATCACAGGTTAATCTGAGCAGACCACAGTTGACCACAGTCTCCTCACCGCTCTGAGCGGGCTGGAAACTGCTTCTCCTGCAGGGTGGGTTAAAGCAGAACCAGCTATCGGGCCGTCTGGACAGCAGTTTACTAACCATGTGTGATTAAACATATGAGACTGACGACAAGAACACATTTCAACAGATTTATTAACGTTAGCAGTGTATTGAACAGGCATCGGGACAGTCACCTACTGTCTCATTCGCTAGTCCTGCTAGGAGAGTCCTGACAGCGGCAGCTCACCGACGGGCTGGCGAACGGTTATAATGTTACAGCGGACCGTAATGTTTCCAAACACACCGACACATGAACGTGATAAAGACAAGAAGCGATCAAATGTTTATTTCCTGGATAGTCAACAAGGGGTCCTCAGAAGGACACGCCTCCCAAACATCTGCCTAGTATAAAGAATATCACCAGTTAATTCAGCCACCAGTTAATCTCGAACACCGGGAACGCCGCCGAGCTGTTGAGCCGGTGTTCGAGATTAACTGGTGGCTGAATTAACTGGTGATATTCTTTATACTAGGCAGATGTTTGGGAGGCGTGTCCTTCTGAGGACCCCTTGTTGACTATCCAGGAAATAAACATTTGATCGCTTCTTGTCTTTATCACGTTCATGTGTCGGTGTGTTTGGAAACATTACGGTCCGCTGTAACATTATAACCGTTCGCCAGCCCGTCGGTGAGCTGCCGCTGTCAGGACTCTCCTAGCAGGACTAGCGAATGAGACAGTAGGTGACTGTCCCGATGCCTGTTCAATACACTGCTAACGTTAATAAATCTGTTGAAATGTGTTCTTGTCGTCAGTCTCATATGTTTAATCACACATGGTTAGTAAACTGCTGTCCAGACGGCCCGATAGCTGGTTCTGCTTTAACCCACCCTGCAGGAGAAGCAGTTTCCAGCCCGCTCAGAGCGGTGAGGAGACTGTGGTCAACTGTGGTCTGCTCAGATTAACCTGTGATACAACATCTGCTACCTACCTGAGCGCTCTGCTCAGCTTTCTGCTCAGCTTTCTGCTCGGTCTAGACAGAACCGCTTGGTACCATCAGACATCTGGGCTGTGGAAATATGTTGTGTGGCGACAGAAAAGAAACAAAGACATGTTTGGCGGAGTTCAACGCGGCACATGTGAACACGACTTGGCTGTCAAGTAGCGTCAAGACCCGCAGATACCAGCGCACTGACCTGTGTGGACCTGCTCTGTCATATAAACACTTCCAAATAAAACATGATGCAGCTAAATGTGAGTTTACACACTGTAGTCATGCAGCACACTGCCAGAACTACAATCAGTCATTACTGTAGCAGAAGGAGACACAATGGATCAGTAACAATTCAGAATCACTTTTATTGTCCAAGTATATGTAGACATACACTAAAAATACAAGGCAGTAGCATGTCCTTAATGTACAGAAATGTGACAGACATATCTCATCTGCCAGTTGAGGTGTGTTCCTGTCCTGTTTGAATCCAAACCAGACTGAATTAGTCTGTATGTGGAGTCTGTTCTAATGTTCTTCCAGCGGTTCCAGTGCCCTCCAAAAGTGCAGAGACATGCAAGTTAAGTGAATTAAACTAGACATTTTCAATATCTGTTCAATTGTGACTGTTCACCCGGTGATGTTGAGGTGACCCATCCAAAGTGCATCCCAGTCTTCCAATCAAACTCTGGGCAGGAGTTAATCAGGAGTTACAGTTAATCAGTGTTATTAAATTAACCTGTGGGTGGTTGGGAGCAGGTTTCATTGGTACATGGTACAGACTATATAAACCCAACTGACATGCCCCAACTTTGTGGGTTTGTGAGGAGACGGAGATAGTGAGAGATAGAGAGAGATAAAACATATAAGTCAGACATAGTTAGGTGATTGGTTAGTAGCTGAGTGAGTGAGTAGTCGATAGTTGAGTGGTTGCTGTGAGTAGTAGAGTGTGGCTGTGTGTGTTTGAGAGGTTTATTTGTCTTTATTGTGGTTGTCCTGTTTGTATCTTGTTGTGTATCTGTTTGTGTGTGAAGGGGTGAGTAGGTAGGTTGGAGCAGGTGAGACAGGTGGAGGTAGGAGCTAGGGACAGATAGGGGTGATGGATCCCAAAATTGTGCAGGAGGTGCTCAATTTCAAGCTCCACAACCAGTATCCTGAGGGGTTAACGGCCAAACAAAAATATGTTATCAAAAGGAGAGCGGACACCTCCCGGATTAAAGGTAAGAATGCTTGCCATCTGAAGTTCAGAACACAGTGATCATCTGCCATGGTAAAACTAACAAATGTAGCATTATGTTATTTAAACACCAGATGGAGATCTGCACTACATCTGCAGGCGCAGAAAAAATAAAGCTGAGCACCTTGCTAAGGTTGTATTAAGTGCAGAGGAAGCAAATGATATATTTGAAGAATTCCACTGCAGCCATTTTGGAGGACACTGTGGCGTGGAAAAAACCCACAGTGCCATCATCAGCCGGTATTACTGGCCTGGCATGGAGGAGGACATTCGCAAGTGGGTAAGTTTGTATCTTTAAAATGAGGTGGAACACTCATTCAGCTTGTACAGTAGAGTGTGATGTGTTTGTTCATATACTGCTAGTATGTTTTATTAGTTTTCAATATAATGTATCATGAAATCATTTGTGTGAACACATTCATCATGCTGTTGGAACTCATGTTATGTTTAGATTGCTCAGTGTCCACAGTGCCAGGCCAAGAGAGCGAACGTGAAAGAGAAGAGGGAATACAACCCGATAGAGGTAAGGGAATCAATGGCACATTTTGTCAGCTTTCAATCACAACACTGAAATAGAAATACTATAATGTGTTTTTTTTTTTCCTCCCAGGTAACTGAGCCTCTGGAGCTCGTAGGGATGGATCTAGTGGGTAAACTCACAGTAACCAATGGTGGCAACCAGTACATATGTGTCATGGTTGATTATTTCACTAAATGGGCAGAGGCTTACCCACTAAAGAGCAAAACAGCAGATGAGGTGACCAGTTGTATTCTTGATTTCTTTTACAAATTTGGTGCACCTAAACGACTGCTAACAGACCAGGGCTCAGAATTCCGCAACAAGGTACCATGATGAAGCATTATGACTGCCCGATATGTAACTGCTGCTGTGCTCACCTATTTAATGTTAGTCCAACTGATCATTTCAAGGTCAACTACGGCCTGTGCAAGAAGCTGGGCATAAAAAGGAGCCTCTGTTGCCCCTACCATCCCCAGACCAACGGCCTAGTGGAGAAGCTTAATGGCACCATACAGAGGTATATTTGTGTTCAATAACTTAAGCTCTTCATGAAATATTGAGCTAAACTAATATGTGTTTTGTCATACTGTGCATGAGTATCTAAATTCTTTCCTGTCTCCTTTTTGAGGTCCCTGAACAAACTGGTGGGTGAGAAACCACAATCCTGGGACCAGTTTCTGCAGTCAACTATGTTTGGTCTGCGGACAAAGAAACAGTTGACGACAAAGTATAGCCCATATTTTTTGATGTTTGGGAGGGAGGCCAGGTATCCTTCAGAGGTACCAAAGGAGTATGAAGTAAGTTGCTCTAATGTTCTCATCCTTAAAAAAGGGGCTCATCTATGTCCTCTACATACTAACTGTGATTTGTGCCAGGTAACCGAAGAGAAAGTAGAAAGGCTGGTCACAAAAGAGGAGCTTCCAGAAGGACTAAAAATGCAGCAGGACACGTACAGAGAGGTCAGGACCAACATCGCAAAAAGCCAGGAAATGGTGAGAAGGAGAAAGCGCGAAAGGGGCCAAGATGACCAGTTCAAAATTGGAGATGTAGTTCTTAAAAAGAACATCAGACGGGAGCAACGGAAAGGGGGCAAGATGGAGAGTGACATGATGGGTCCATACCGGATCATGGAACTCGAGGGGAAAAATGTGGTCCTGGCCTCTGAAAAGGGGAAGGCCAAACTTATGTCGAATATAGACCTCCTGACACATTACTTCCAGCCAGAGGAGAGGATCCCTGCCAAATTAAAAAAGGTGTTGGATCCTTCTCCTCTGGCTGGTCCACAAGACCGTGAGATGCCAACCACATCCAGTGCCCTGCCAGCAAGACCACCTTCATCCAGCAAGGCACAGGATGACTGTAATCCTGCAGAAACTTGTCAGTAACCTGACAAAGTACATATAAAATATGAATTTCACAAATGACTGGTATTGCTATGTTTACAGTGATCAGAGACATATGGAGTGGGAGGAAGAGGAAGACGCTGTGGTCCAAGATCGGCCCATACAAATTGTTCTCTGAAGATCTGCTGGTCTTGGCCCCAGGAAAGCTGCTGGAGGGAGAGGTACATTTATATTGGCCTGATATTTGTCTTTCACATTGTCACGACTAATTATTATTCTCATAGATCATAAATGCGTATTTGATGATGGTGGGCCAGAGAGCTGGGGCACTCATCATCGATTCGTATCTCATGACCTCACTCTGGCAAGGAAGAAATACAGGCAGTTTAAGATCGGTGAGTCTCTTTGTCTGTCAGTTTCCCTCCACAGTACATGCATAATGTTTGTTTTTATGTACTTTTTTGGTAAGCTGGACCTCTTAAAGTATGCTGTGGCAGCTGGAGCGGTTTGTCACGGTGGACACTGGACACTCATTGTAAGTAATCTTAAAGTTAACAGATGTAGATGAAACTATGAGACCATCTGATGTATGAAGGCTTGGCTGTCATCTTGTTTGCCTCTCCATAGATCATGTATCTGAAGGAGATGAGGTCCTTGTACCTGGACCCATTTGGGGCCTCTGCAGAACACATAAATCACTGCAAAGATGTAACAAGGTGAATTAAATGCCAACTGGCTGGTCTTTAGGTAGCAACACGAAGCCTTTTCACCATTCAGCTGATCTTTAATTGGAAATGATCTCTTTGGGGCTCATGATACACTTGCCAAACTGTAATCGTTCTGTGTGCAGGGCACTGGTTCGCAAAAAACGACCCGCTGTAGGAAGGTGGACATGCTCGACCATAGAGCATCCAAGACAGACTGATGGGTCCTCATGTGGAGTCTTTGTGTGCAAGGTAACAATTTGATCATGCATGTTCTGACATAATTGGAACCCCTTCAGAATTGTACTCCCTGTTATCACTTTAGCTTGCAGAGCAGATACTTCTAAATGAAACTGTGCAGTATCGTGTGGACCAGGAGGGGGTGGCGACACTACGGCTTAACATGGCACAGGCTCTGGTGGAAAATTCAGGTATTCAGGATTGTACCAGCTACACTGAAATGTGTCCATACTGGCACTGCACTACATTAATGGCTTTTCCCCCCTTAACAGATGACCTATCCCAGCTGTGCCGAGCTTGTGGGGAGCTCAGCTCGGGAGCTGACATTGACGACTGGGTAAGAAGTTTAATTCATATCCTGCCCAGAGTTTGGCTGGAAGACTGGGATGCACTTTGGATGGGTCACCTCAACATCACCGGGTGAACAGTCACAATTGAACAGATATTGAAAATGTCTACTTTAATTCACCTAACTTGCATGTCTGCACTTTTTGGAGGCACTGGAACTGCTGGAAGAACATAAGAACAGACTCCACATACAGGCCCACAGCTAAGAATTAACCCTAGTATCAGGATAAATGTTTGTCGATATTTAAACATCTATCTCTTTCCCTTTCAGATTGAGTGTACCACATGCAGTCTGTGGTACCACACAAGTTGCGTTGGAAGTCCCCCAGCAGACCTTAACTATTTTTGTCCTGCGTGTGTACTTTGATTGAAAATTATAAGGAAGCTACAGACCCGTGTTGGCTACTTCTGGAGGTCCAACCTGCCTCCGGAGCTGCTGATCCCATTCCACACTGCAATAGTCCAGTCTGGAAGAACATTAGAACAGACTCCACATACAGACTAATTCAGTCTGGTTTGGATTCAAACAGGACAGGAACACACCTCAACTGGCAGATGAGATATGTCTGTCACATTTCTGTACATTAAGGACATGCTACTGCCTTGTATTTTTAGTGTATGTCTACATATACTTGGACAATAAAAGTGATTCTGAATTGTTACTGATCCATTGTGTCTCCTTCTGCTACAGTAATGACTGATTGTAGTTCTGGCAGTGTGCTGCATGACTACAGTGTGTAAACTCACATTTAGCTGCATCATGTTTTATTTGGAAGTGTTTATATGACAGAGCAGGTCCACACAGGTCAGTGCGCTGGTATCTGCGGGTCTTGACGCTACTTGACAGCCAAGTCGTGTTCACATGTGCCGCGTTGAACTCCGCCAAACATGTCTTTGTTTCTTTTCTGTCGCCACACAACATATTTCCACAGCCCAGATGTCTGATGGTACCAAGCGGTTCTGTCTAGACCGAGCAGAAAGCTGAGCAGAAAGCTGAGCAGAGCGCTCAGGTAGGTAGCAGATGTTGTATCACAGGTTAATCTGAGCAGACCACAGTTGACCACAGTCTCCTCACCGCTCTGAGCGGGCTGGAAACTGCTTCTCCTGCAGGGTGGGTTAAAGCAGAACCAGCTATCGGGCCGTCTGGACAGCAGTTTACTAACCATGTGTGATTAAACATATGAGACTGACGACAAGAACACATTTCAACAGATTTATTAACGTTAGCAGTGTATTGAACAGGCATCGGGACAGTCACCTACTGTCTCATTCGCTAGTCCTGCTAGGAGAGTCCTGACAGCGGCAGCTCACCGACGGGCTGGCGAACGGTTATAATGTTACAGCGGACCGTAATGTTTCCAAACACACCGACACATGAACGTGATAAAGACAAGAAGCGATCAAATGTTTATTTCCTGGATAGTCAACAAGGGGTCCTCAGAAGGACACGCCTCCCAAACATCTGCCTAGTATAAAGAATATCACCAGTTAATTCAGCCACCAGTTAATCTCGAACACCGGAGGTGTCGAGGTATCAGGGATGCTGGGACTCTGATCAGACACAATATGAATCTCCTTAGAGGAATCCTCCTCCAGGTAACGAGAGGAAAACACTTTAACTATTCACTGTCCCTAACTTGTTACACTATACACTATATTCTGTATTGTTGTTACATTTTAGGACAGTAGGGAATTCACCAAAGCGTGGAGCAAGACCTCAAAATCAACAGTAATGTACGAGAATGGTAAAATCTACTTTGAAAATTACCAGAACTGCTACAGTTGGTGAGTATGAATAATTAACTCTTGAGCACACTGTAGAATACAGCTACAGATATATTGACTGGAATACAAAAGTCACATGAAATCAATAAGCCAAGCAATGTATGTGAAGAAATCAGCTGTGAGATGCAGATTTTGTGAAAAACTGTACATAGCTTGCCAAATATAAATACTTTTGCCCATTTTATTAAAGTCATCTACCAAATCCAAAGCCCTGTGTTGTCAAAGCAATCTGAAAAGCAGTGTTTATTGTCCCAATGTTCACATTCAGGTGTAAAAAATGTAAGGGACACTAACAACAGAAATAATGAGTGATTGAATCTTCTGGTTTCAGTGTTCATTCAGAGCCTCATGTTCTATACAAACTGCCGAAGAGATCTAAATTGGAGAAGTTTGAAGATGCCTTGCTGTGCCAGAGCCCACTTGTAAGTGACATTAAACAAACTGAAGCAGATTTTTCAATTACCACATTTTAACAACCTACATTTAGATTGTCATTTGTCTCCTTGACAGGGCAACTCATTGGCCTCCCCCACTGATCAAAAACCCAGCCTCTTGGCTTTGACAGCCAATAACTGGCTGTATCGGCTTTCAGCTGAAACCGGAGAAGAGCTGGAAAGAGTTTACCTATCTTTAAACCATAAATTCAGGTATTGTCAAAGCCCCTGAGTCCTCTGATAAATCTATTTTTCTTTTCATTTAATAACCTTTTAACCTTATTCCCTGTTGTTTTTTGATAGGTATCTTGGCTGGGATGTTTCTCAAGAGATGTTATATATTAAATCTGTTAAAAAAACAGAAACCTCTTTAGAACAGCAGGTAGGAATTTTGACAGACACATTGCATTAATCTAGAAAAACAGATATTTTAAACTGGAACTAGTGAAATTTTAGCATTTTTCATGAATAAATTGTTAAATTGTTTTCCGTTAAGTTATGTGTTCTGTGTGGATCAACTAAGTTATTGATCAACTATTTTGAGGAATGAATCTCTGATGTGGAAAAGGGGTAACAGAATATTGTCTTTTTAAAAACAAACAGGCAGGTATCACTCAGAATACAGTGATGCACCTGGCCATCTTTCATGTATTCCCCTTACAAATTTTGGGCATTTTGGAGATCAACAAAAAGGTATGCTGTTTTGTTTCTATATTTTTGGCAGAGGGAGTGATATTTCATGAAAAAATGTAAATGATATATCAAATAATTATATTAAAAATATCTTCTTCTTTCAGGTATTTGGAAATGGTGTCACCGATGTTGTTCTGTCTCAAGGTGTCCTTGTGGTGTCTTACAGCAACAAGTCAGTGAAGCTATACAGCTTTGAGCACATTGTTCAAACGGTGTGTAATATTTCTTTTATCCTGAAAGAGTTTCCTGCACACTATTGAGCTAGCTGAATATTCTTTTTTAAACCAGATACATATGAATATTTGTGTGTTTCACTCTGCTTCTGCTCATCTTGCTGCTTACAGCTCTGCGTGTCTGATGAATCATTTCTCTGTTTTCAGTACTTGACAGAGACGTTGACACTTGGAAAGAAGAGTTCACTTCTCGGTGGCAAAACAGTGGGTGAAGTTCCGTTTGGTATCCCAGTAAATATCCAGATCACAGGTGAGTCCGGTTATAAGTTCAGACCAGTGGTATCTTTTGCTTGATATTTTAGTAGATCTACTTGTAAGCAGGATTTGTTTTGTTACTGTGCAGATTGCCCTCCAGTGCTTTTCGAGGTGTCATGCGCTAATAACAGTGTCCAGATTGGAGGTTACCCTTGGCACTACATCTACACACCGCCGCATAAAAATCACAAGGGCACTCACCACATCTGTTCACTCAAGGACAGAACTATGGTATAAATAATCCTCTTCAACCATGCACTGTAACATGATGTCTCAATAATAATTTGTAATAAAATGTAGCATTATGCTTGTCTACGATAGATAGTATCCCCAATCTTAGTGTGTGAAAGAACACCAAATCAGCCGGAGCATATTGCAAGTGTCAGGGTAAGAAGGGCCACAGATGTTTGTGACAGTCTGTATTCAGGTGCTGGACAGCACAGGATGGACTCAAACCTGGAAGCTCTATTCAAAACCCCATTGTGCAGATCTTGTCTGCATGTGTAACACAAGCTTGTGAGCATTATTTTTCTAGATTATTTTAGATTTTGATGACACTGTTCATGTTTATTTCTTTACCAGAAACAATTGGCAGCAACTATGGCTGCATAACACATTGTGTGGAAATTTAGAAAAGGAATGGTACAAACATTAGCAGAAACCTAATTATTAAGCTGGTCCTACACCTGAAATTTGTCAAAGAGTCAAACTGCACTATCGCACTCCTTCAAGCTTAAGCTGCAGCATTTTACACAACCACCTTTTAAGTGTGCGGCGGTTAAGCTGTACTCAGACAATAGAGTCTGAGCAAAGTATCACTTCAATAAGTCAAGAGTTGCCTTTCCCACAATGGTGCGTGCTCAGGTTGTTGATGCTTTGCAGACTCTGATTTGCAAAAATCCAGTTGCACTAAAAAGTTAATGTGATATTTTATAACATCAGGCATCAAATGGAATACAAAATATGGACTGCTGCTCTCTGGAGAGTGACGGGATCTTCTTCCACCCTGATGACTCTGGAAGAATCGTTCATGTTGGACCTGCCACCATAAAGTGAGTACTACAGTCAATATTTACATAACAAAATGAAGACAGTTGGTGGAATGTGTTGTGGTAGTTTTCCTTAGCTAGTTCTTTGCTCCGTATATACAGACTGTTTAAATGTATGTTCTTTTTTATTATCTTATCATATTGGATATGTTTTATTTTCCTCCAAGTGTCCTAAAGATCCTCGGTGAACCAAACAGTGGTTTGCCATCAAAGGTAGTTGAGGATTTCTCCATGAAGACCCTTCGAAACAACAATGTAAGTGTCATTATTTCCCTGCTAAGCCAACTGCGTGCTCTTCTCGGTACATACTTAGTTTACCTCGTCATGAATCAGCCTCATGTATCTATCACATGTGCACTGTCATGGCATGGGTCAGCCAGTCTTGTGGCGGTTAAAAGAAGTTTCTGCTCTCCGTCTACTGCAGACTACCTCACATGTCACTGTCACCGCATCGGGACGAACAGTGAAGAAAAGATTTCAGCAGCTGGATGACGACCCAGATCAAGAGGTAAGCGATTATGCTTTTAGTGTCGATCCAGTATCTCTGCAGAGAAAATACTTACTGTGCTGTTTTTTTTTTTAAAGATGGATGTAAAGCACACAGTAGGGATCAAGTAAATTACACAGTTGAGCATATTGTATGTGTATATGTTTATACTCTCTTTGGAAGAAAGGAAGCAAATTCAGGCTCACATAATTTTTTTCACCTCAGGTTCTATTTTTTCTTTTTGTTGACAAATCTCACGAAAAGACCAAAAAGCAGCAATAGAAATGCTCCCAACTCGTAGAAAGCACCTTTTAAATATACTTACGTACATATAAGGTATATATAAGGCATGCCTATATATGCAGAGATCTTAGCACAGCGTCAGAACATTGAGCCTTTACATTTTGCAGACTTTCCGTATGGTGGAATATGAGGATGAGCTGGACCTTTTGGCGGTGGTGGTAACTAACGGTGAGGAGGGAGAAGGAAGAGCCCACATCCGACTGCACGACAACCAGAGTGGGCAGTTACTGCGGACTGTTGATCTGGTTGAACCCTGGGACGAGGTGAGTGGCCTGACGTGAGGAAAAACCACATAAACATGAAACATTGTCTGTTTATGTGGATTGATGTGTGCATTTATAATGTGTTTCAGACGTATCGACATGAGCTGTTCTTTGACAAAGACACGATTGTTCATATTGAACAAAAGAACACCAACTTCTGCTGCCATGTTTACAAGCTCAAGGCTGCCAGAAAATAAATGGCATTTGCATAAATATTTGTTTCCATATTGTGTTTTCGTACAGCTTTTCTGTAAAACACAAAATGCTGTTTTTCACACGTGGATCACTGTGTCTTCATTATTTCTTCTTGTGTGAATTACATTTAATGACCATAGTCGATGATTTAAGTCATTAAAGTCTATCCTAACATGTATATACTTTCTCTGAAAATAAAATGTTATATTTTTTCATGTTACTCTGTATTTCTGTCTTTCCACCATGTCCATCCACATATTAAAATATTCAAAAGTTGCTTCCATATAATGTCATCGACATTGGCTACTTGCTTTAACAACCCACACTTTTAATGTTTGTTTTCTATAAATCATTTTATGCAACCTGGATATTCATTTCAGATATAAAATAGCATTCCCCCGAAAATACATTTCTCAAATCAGCTTCTGAATATGAGTGATGGCATGTTTTTCTTTCCCCTGCCAAACTTATATATATATTTTGAGTTATTAGCAAAATTTGGTTTATTTGTTTTTCTTTTGACTTTAGAAAAAAAAAAGTTTTTTTCTTATACAAGTGTGCCAAGCTTACGTCATAGAAATATAACTAAAGCCAACAAACAGTAACAATAAAACTACAGGCAAAAAACTGCAATAAAGATAAGAGATATCCAGTAATAAAATAAAATGGGCAAGAATATAGTTGTAATGGTAAAAACGATAACTTTTAAATATCACTCAAAAGCATCAGCATAGTCGAGTAATGTTTAAAGAACATGGAGCCTAAAACCTGAGATCATTTAAATAAGTAAATATATCTGTTTGATAACAACTTCGTTTAAATTACTTAACGGTTCGCTTTTGTAACCACAAAAAAAAAAACCCGTTTCCTCCAAACATTTGCAGCTCTCTTGGTCATGTGACCGAGGTCCCTCCTCAACGTGGAGTATTGGAGTACCGTAGTATCGGGAGCAGCTGGTCCGGTCGAGTCGCACTTTCCCTGATGGAGAACCTGAAGCGGTTCGCGGTCACTCTCTCCGCCGCCTTCGCCTTCGGGGTCGTGTGCATAATATTCGTGTCGATATGGGTCCAGCAGTACAGGGACGGTTTAGCCTGGGATGGAGGAGGCCGTGAATTCAACTGGCATCCGGTCTTGATGGTCAGCGGGTTTGTTTTCCTGCAGGGAATGGGTGAGAAGAGTCTTTTCTGTTTTTAAAAAAAAGTGTGGTCAAACGGGTTTTTAATGGTCCGACAGCAACTGAAAGAAGTGTTTGCACAAGAAGTTACACAAGGCTCGTCCTTCAAACGGGGAGGTGACTGCAGATGACGAATGAGTAATTAAAGCTCACCAACTAAACATCTGCCGAAACTGAAACTGCTCATTTTGACTTGGTGTAGCGACCACAAATAGCGAGGTGGGAGTAAATCATAAGTTCAGTCTGATGATGGGGCTCAACATGTTGCACACATAAGCAAAAGGCTCTCAGGGAAGTTGTGTAGTATTTTGCACATCTTGGCTCTTATCTCTGTTGTATATCAGCTACGGGTTAACTTAGCAAGTGGGTGTGCTTTAAACTTATTCTTGTGAAATCCTTACTTTCTTCAAATGTGCTTCTGTAAGTCACTTTGGATTAAAGTGTCTGCTAAATGTAATGTAGTGTGCACCTAAAAAGTAACTAATGTGATATGTTTATAATGTTTATACCAGACTTTATTATGAAAGATAAACCCACTTTAATATATCATATTTTGCATCAAGGAGTGTCTGACTGATACAGAGTTGTCGTCTCTTGCAGCCATCATTGTCTACAGACTCCCCTGGACCTGGCAGACCAACAAACTGCTGATGAAATTCATCCACGCAGGCTTGCATTTAACGGCCTTTATCCTCGCCGTCGTGTCTATGGTGGCCGTGTTTGACTTCCACAACTCTGCTAAGATCCCCAACATGTACAGTCTGCACAGCTGGCTGGGCCTGATAGCGTTAATCCTGTACTGTCTGCAGGTACATAACCTCTATTTCTTTTTTAATTTCTGGTTTTGTTTTGCACCAAAGAACAACGTTCACTTCCTAAAAACACAAAGTCATGGTGAACAACAGTCTCATTGACCACAATATCTGATAAGTGTGTGTGTGTGTGTGTGTGTGTGTGTGTGTGTGTGTGTGTGTGTGTGTGTGTTCTTCCCTCCTTAAATGAGCAGCTTGTTCTTGGAGTTGGCATGTACTTGATACCGGTTACACCTGCATCATGGAAAGCAGCGTTTATGCCCGTCCACGTCTACAGTGGTCTTTTCCTCTTTGGCAGCGTAATAGCTGTGGCACTCATGGGCATCACAGAGAAGCTCATTTTTTCCTTGTGAGTATTACAAAAAAAAAGATGTAAAAATCTACTAACCAGGTGTACGGTGTGCTACTTAAGAGCAGGCATAACTTTATTTCTTTGTTCTTCATCACAGGAAAAGCCCAAAGTACCAGGACTTTCCCCCAGAGGCAATTTTGGTAAACATTTTGGGACTCCTCCTGGTGGTCTATGGAGCTCTTATCCTGTGGATTGCCACTCGATCGCCATGGAAACGCCCAAGTGAGCAGATCTTGCATTCTTTGCATACCAACCAAGGTGAAGACAGCAGCGCTGTCGGTCCGGCTATGTCTCAGCTGTCCGATGGAGCCGATGCTGAGCACTGCAAGGATGTCAGGAGGAGGAGTTACAAATTAGATGATCAGGATGATTGAATGCAATATAAGTAAGTCGGAGTGGACGCGTCCTCCAGTGTTGAATGTATTTACACCCAATTTACAGGGGTCAGAAAAAGTCCAAATGAAATGTGTTTTTGCATAACTTTCTCTCCTGCACCTTAATATATTTCTTAATATATATATTTTTTTGTTGGTATTCTGTTGCTGTTCTCTCTAACATTTATTCTTGTAAGCACATGTAATTAAGGGTGAGCTGCTTTAAGGTTCAGGTGATGTGGGAGTAGTTTTTATTGACATACACTTTATACATATTTAGAATTATATATGCTCTTCTTCATTCCTTCAATTGTTATATCTGTAGATTTTGAAATATGTTCTGAATGTACATTCTTACAATAAATATTTGTCACTTCTCACGAGCATTTTAGAGTCCTTGAATATTAATAAACATGTATAGAGGGGGAGAAGAGGAACCATAAAATAGAACACAGTAAATAATAAGTATAAGTACCCATTTGTGCTTGTTGTAGTGACCATATTACCCCATTCATTAATAATATGAAGCGTTATCCTCAACACTCCATATTTGACCTCAGATGGCAGCAGCACAGCTACGTCATACTGAAGCGCTTATTGTTTCGCTTCTTCCCGGCACCCGTAATTGTCCGGCAGCCCGACCCCGTTTGTTTTGGCAGGTTTCATTTGGTGTCAGGTCGGGGGAAAAAAACCTGCGTTAAGGTTTGTAATCTACACACCCGTGTCACGTTAGCGGCAGCATCACACACGTGTAACATCTGTTGGATTCGTCGCCTTGTTTGTAGACGAAGTTGCTTTATTCGTCGCGCGAGCCAAATAGCTGAAAAGCGCACGAGAGCAACCGATGTTGTAGCTAGCTGCTAACAGTTAAGCTAACACCTCGGCTCTAACAATAAAGGCTAGTTTGGATTGTGTACTTGATTGTGTATTTTTTTCTTCTTCTCCGTGATACCAAAATAAACGTAAGTGTTACGTTAAACTACGCGTGGTTTAATCACCAATCAAATGTTGCAAATGATGGATATGCTAGCTCTGTAGCCATTGGTGACAAGGGAGGCTAGTAGAGGCCGATTGGAAGCTAACGTTTCGTGATTTCGCTTGAAATTACGACGATATAATTAAAAAAAAAGCACCATAAAAAAACTGGAGCATGCTTGTAGTTTAAACAGCAAGCTAAATGAGGAGCGACAACCACGTGATTGGAATCTGACAGGACAACGGCTAAGCTAACCGAGTGTTGTATGGTAGGGTGGGGCTCTGTTAGCCGGCTGACAATGACTGGTCAGTCGGGCTGTGTTAATTGTAGCTGGGAGTATTTGTCTCCAAACAGCCGAGGTGGTTAACTCACTCAGCTGCAGAGGAGGCAATGAAGTCCGCCGGGCGGTCATTGTGACAGCTAGGTGAGGTCGGTGGCTGTTTCCATTGCTGTGCTAGGTGGTGCTGAAGCTGAGCACCATCTTCTCAGGAGATGCTCGACTTTCTTAATATTTTAAAGTCTTTATTCATCAGCAGACGGAGGCAAATCCACCCCCATACACAAGTCTTAAAATACGATATATTCCCAATGCATTCTTAATGGAGACCAAGCGTGTTGTTGTTTGTATACAGCTGGGGCATCATGTCTGACAAGAGTGAGCTGAAAGCGGAGCTGGAAAGGAAGAAGCAGCGCCTGGCCCAAATCAGAGAGGAGAAGAAGAGGAAGGAAGAGGAGCGCAAGAAGCAAGCGGTGTGTTCAACAGTTTACAGGCTTTCAATATTCTCTGACACTGAATGCATATTTTATTATGGTGAATAAATAACATCAAACCCATATATAGCTCAGGGTGAGCGTTGCAAAAAAAACAAAAAAATCCCTTCAAATGCAAATTCTCTCCCTACACTTAATTTATAATGCAGTTTGGAGTTTATCCCAACGGATGGTTATGTTCACACCAGACATATAAATGCAGGTCCATATACAGAGACTTTTTGAGAAATGCGTGTTGAAGTTTCAATGCATTTCTAAAGGATAAGCAATTCATTCCAATAACTGGTTTGTATTTGTTTATTTCACTTGTTAATGAGATCGGTTGTTCAAGTTGACTTGCCAGTACAGAATTAGCCGTGAGAGATGTACGAAATGTAAAATCCCCCCTGATGACCCAGATTATGTGCCTGATGAGATGCAAAGTAACTGTCCTCAAGGATTTCAGTGCTGTTGATATACATCAGTGATTTGTGCGGCCAAATACATTTTACATCGATGATCAAAGCTGTCAAAATAAAGGAGAAAATCGTGATGGTTTAGTCAGTTGACTAACGGTAAGAAAAGTTTATGGAATTATAATGAATACATAAAGAAATCCAAGTAAAATGATCTGACTGGGTCCGTTTTAAATCTCTGAAAGTTGTTTTCTAATAATCCTTTTATTATCTCTTTTTGTTTGTAAGTCAGTATTTTACAATGTGCAAATGCCACAGCTAGAAATCAGAAAAGTTCCAACAAGACAAGTTCAAGTTGTGTACACTTTGTTGTCCGAGGTCACCACAATATTAGTTGATGAATGATGTGTTGCTCTGTTCCCAGGCGGACCAATTGAAAGATGCTGCACATCACCAGGATGATTCTGACCTGGAGAAAAAAAGACGGGAGGCTGATGCTCTTCTGCAGAGTATGGGCATAACCTCAGAGGCTCCTGCTGGTATGTTTTATAATACTTGGCTGCTGTGATATCTGCTTTTAAATTCTGTAATCCTCAGGATTAAAAAACAGGCACATGTACAGGGTTCCTGGACATAACATTTTCATATGTCCTGTTTCATATATATCTTCTTAAATTCTTGTTTAGGGACAAAACAATTGCAGTATTAATTTGCCATTTTATCACATTTACATTGCCAGTGTTGTATTAGGACAGTTAATATTTAGTTGTTTGGCTCTTCAATGAGGGTTTTGAGTTGGTTAACATTCATTCTGGGTTAACAGCGTAGGAATCATTACATTTATCGTTCCATGTCCCCTAAAGCAGATCTGAGCAGAAGTAGTAAGGATCTAAGACATTCAGATTATAATGGCCAAATGGTGGAATGTTCTGTACTGGCCACCTCGGTCACTTGACCTCAGTACAGCCGATCATGTGTTCAACTTCTTAAAGACCAGAAACGAGCAAGAGGCAAATGTGGCCGTGTGAATTGACTGCAGTGTATGTGCAGCAAAATATCAGAAATTATAGCTTTGTGTTTACTTTTTCTATCACTTTCTGTCCCCTAAAGATTTGATTGGTCTTTCATATATGAGTATGAAAGCCAGCATTTTAACCTCATAGTCCTGCTTTTAGTTGGTTGTCGTTTCATCGTAATAATTCCAGCCCTAATGATGTGTTTGTCAGAATCTTCACAGAGTTAAATTTCATGAAGATAAAAATGTTGAAGTAACTTACCAAGTGGGTAAAATTGTATTCAATATGTTTTCTTGCAACTTTTCACACGAGTCTTACTTTAGATTTCTCAGGTCTAGTAGATCTTATTAAATATTCATTAACACCTGTAAATGTAGAAGAGGAAGCACTGATAACACAAAATAAAACCTGTATAAACTGTATTATTATTTGTTTATTGAGTTCATGCAGTGGCATTGTTGGAGCACTGGCAAGTTGCGAACAGCAGGTGGCAGTAAAGATCCATAAGAAATCCTTAAAAAGTCTCCCAGGATTCAGACCAACTATGAACAGAAATGGGGGGGAGGGGGGTGTAAATATGTTATTAAACCTTCTGTCACAATATGTACTGACCTTGCCAGAAGTTTATTTACAAACTGACTTGCTTTGCTACTAATGCCATGGATTTACACACATTCAGCCTTCAGGAAATCTAGATTGAGATTGATCGCATTCAGCATGGATACTAGATGTTCACACTGTAACAGATGATTATTGTCTGCCTTGCTATACAGTCCCTCCTCCCGTCTCTCCAACTCCCAAATCGGCGGGAACGCCAAGTGAGGCAGGGAGCCAAGACTCTGATGGAGCCGTGGGACCCAGGTACACACACACACACACACAAACGCACACACACGCACACACACGCACACACTCCTAAGCAACGGATTGAGTAACCACTTCTAGTACAGTGCATTACAAATGTTTGGCAACAAAGCCAACATTTATTATTATTTATGACGAGCTAATGGCCACTTCTCTACCTAAGGCAAATACTTAATGTTTTATTGAGCGTTATATATTATATATGCTTAATTATGATCATGCCAGCAAGCATTTCAGCATCCTTCTCCCAGACTCTCAAGCCACTTTAACTGCAGATGTGTTTATTTAAATTAGTATTACTTAGAAAAATATAGGTGTGTTTTTGCTTTATACGCTTCAATTTCAACTTCCGACAAAGGCTATGAATCTGTTTAATGCATGATTGCGCTAAGCACAACTGAGTCAAAATCCTTTGGAAAGTCTTGTGCTCATTACTGTGAATAATGGACACGTTTATGCCGACACGGTGCATGTTTATTTAATTTGTGTGCCGTCGAATTAGGACGATCCTAAATTAACAATAAAACAGCAGGCTGTTGTGATGCCTGGGGGACTTCTTAACCCCTAATTAGAGCCCCTTCCCTGGGCTGAAATTCAAGCTCCCCCAGTGTCCCATCAGGCCGAGGGAGCTGTTCCCGCTACGTGTTGACTCATTTCCCTCACCAGCATGGCCATTTCCTACACACATGGAGGTCATGTTTTCTCCCCGAGGGTTCTCTCTCGCTCTCCCTCCCTCTCTGTCTGCACAACACTCAGAGCCTTTGGTGTGACACAGTTCAGGCTGCATCAGGCCCCGCAGGCTGCACATTACACCCTGTGTCATCTCCCTCCGAGAGGCTGTGTGTCCATGCATTTTAAGCAGTTACATTCTTCCATCTCCGAGCTCTGTGCGGGCGGATTCAAGCTTGCACTGAAAAAAAAAACGCATTTAAAAAAAGGATCCAGTTTGAAATGTGTTGAAATGTACATTTTGATATGTTTTGTGATCTGGTATCCAGTCAGCATGTTGTGTGCCACGCTAACTTTATTTCCTCTCTTCATGTGTGCTCGCTTTTCTCTCTCTCTCACTAATGCTGCCTTGCTGCTGTGACACTAACCAGGACTCTGCATTGGGACTCTGACCCGTCCACTCTTCAACTTCACTCTGATTCTGAGCTGGGGTACTGGACACTCTCTTCTCTCCTTTCCTGGTCATTTTCCCTTCTCTCAATCTATAGCATGATTACTTTGTCTTTCAAAGTCATTATTTTGTCCAATGCAATCCCGGGAGAACATGAGGTGTGCAGATAAAAGCTTTTTAATTGATCCACGCTTGTTTTGCGTTTCTGAAGTCTTTGCCATCCCACGAAACGTTCATTTACTTACTTTGATTCCACTTGCAAGGAGGTGAAAATTGTTACAAAAACAGATGATTGCAGTGAGATTGTCTTGCATTTGTGTTTGTCTTGTTAATATGATTATGGTTTTGGGGTGATATTGAGCTGTGCAAACTTTGAGTTGTTCTGTGCTTTCAGGCGAGGAGCTCCAAAACTGGGGATGGCCAAAGTCACACAAGTGGACTTCCCTCCACGTGAGACCGTGTCCTACACAAAAGAGACCCAGACACCTGTCGTGACTCAGCAAAAAGAAGGTGATGCTCACGTATTACTCTCCATTTTTCCACCTTGTGTACAACTTAAGAATTTAGTGCTCCATTAAGATGCATAGCTTCTTTGCAAACAAATGTTTCGATAGTAAGAAACCTCCACTTGTGGAGAATTACTCATTACGGGCGTTGTGGGCTGCGTGACCGTACAAGCGGGCGCAACAAGTGAACAACAAGTGGAAGAGATTTGATTTAAGATGAAAGGAAAGGGGAAAATGAGGCCCAGGAAACATAGGAAGTCAAAGGAGAGATTAAGTTCAGACAAGCCGTGCTCCTCTGAACCTCACAACCAACTCGGCTTCAGCATAATTAATCAGCAGGATGAGAACCAGTGACAGGAAGAACAAGATGAAGAAATGCGATTAAGGGGGAAGATATGAAGCGCTGCACATACGACTGCTGCCCGCCTCTGAAGCATGTCGATATGTGTGTAATTGCTGCTCTGTAGCTTTCATGCGGTGGGCAAAGGAGAATATCTGGGCTACTACTAATACCACATGTTGAACACATGTTCTGTAAAATATGCAACACTTGTGGGTGTGCTGCTTGTTCTTGGTTGATTTATGTAAAGAAAGATGGCGAATAACGTGCCTGACTGAAATCCTGATTAGGTATGTTTTTTGTGCAAACAAATATCCAAACTATTCTACAAAACTCTTTGAGACGTCAATTTGTTTGCATCAGTTAACACGTTTTTTTTTAAGCATCCTTGAAAGCCTGGTTAGGATTTTAAACAGTGCACGGGTTGTCGGTTGTTGTCCCTTCAGGTGATGCGCAGTAAGTCCCGAGGCGGCAAGCAGCACGGGCAAGATGAAATTGTGTGATTCTCTGGAAAAACTATGAGCAGATCTAGTGAAGGATGAAGAGCATCCCTCCGTTCCTCCGTTGCTCTTTCCTCTGGACTCCACCGGGCATTGTAAAACTGTGTTAAACAACGATGGTTCCTGCCAGCTGTTCAACACGCGGCCCCCTTCCCCTTTCTGCCACTATGTAATCATTTCATCAACTCCCTCGCTTCCCTGTCTTCTCCCTTCACCGAATAGGCACATAACAAAACACACTCAGTGACATTGTGCATTTTCACACCATCACTTCTGGCACTCGATGAGACGGCATCCCCTTCCCAGCTCGCTCCCCTCCGGTGCATTTTTGATGTGCGAGGTGGCGTCGGGCCCGTTGTCTGATTGAGCGATTTATCATGTTGTCAAAAGGAGGCAACGGCGCCGCACTCTCAAGGTCAGCAGGCGGTGGCATTAGAGGGGAGCGGCTGCCGTGGCCCGGCCGCTGTAAAACCGAGGGTTCCCCACAGCGTGCGCAAGACATCTCGGAGAAAGGGGTCAAATATTTAACATCACCTACCAGATGGTGCCAAAAAACAAACAAAAAAACCCTGAACATTTAAAAAAAAATCGGGTTATTTGTTTGTTATTGATGCGGGCAGTATGGTGTCAAGAATTGGTCGCTTTTCCTTTGTTAGTCCAGTGTGCCCTGAAATCTCTCAGATGTCTATGACTGATATAAATTCATCTTTATCATGATCATGGGACAGCATAGGTGTCTTTTTCTTTCCAGTTGACTTAGTCTTCACCACCTGCGTATAGTTTCAGGAAATGTGTCCATTCAAACCATCAGAATGGTGAATTTCTGTGTTGCTGCTGCAGCATTCTCAGGCCTCACTAGTAGGAAATATCAGCATCAGTGTGCACCCTTCAACAAGGGGCTGTAATTACAGAATAAGATAGTGTGTGTGTGTGTGTGTGTGTGTGTGTGTGTGTGTGTGTGTGTGTGTGTGTGTGTGTGTGTGCGTGCGCGTGCGTGGCGCAGCGGTTTAAAAAGGCTCGTCAGGAATATGAGTATGTCGAGCAGTTTAATAAATCTCATATTTAATTGAATCTGATTGTTTTAATCACTCTGTATTAAGAGGCAGGTCAAAACTTTTCATCACAAAAGCCCTTGATGGCCTTCTTGTTTGAAGTGCCATTTGTAATAGTGGTCAGCCTTTTATGCACTCGTACATTAGTACAGTTAAATTCCTATTGTATCCCCTTGAATGGGAAATTTGGTAAATTCTGGGGGGTTTTTTCTTTCCGAGTGTACGATTTGAGCATTTGCACCTTTTACAACTTGGTTTTGGTTCTCAGTATCATTTGACAATATAATAAGTTTATATGTTACCTGTGACATTTTTCTTCAGGAGAGTGCTGGTTTGGGATTCATGCTTACTGTTGCTGTGATTTGTTAGGCATTAGAGACGTGCGACCATGTTCAAAACGTTGAAAACGCGAGACTCTGTTTCATAGATGACTAACTATCAGATTGACAGAAGTCTGATGGCTGATATATTTGTTGTTATTTGCCTTGCAGCCATTTCTCCCCCTTTTTTTAGGAAACGAGAAATGATGGTGCACATCGAGGTTATTTTTCTGTGGTGTTGATACAAAGCAGAGAAAAGCCCCCGTGTGACATATAGAAAGAAGATACCTGCATATATACTTTGTACATCACCGGCGCATATCCAGTTTGCATTAATATATATCGTCATTGAATAAGACCTGTGATGCACTCACCCCACCCCCACCCGGCTCCCCCCCAAAAAGCTTTTATTTCTTAAGTGGTACAAAAGCCATAATTGAGCCTGCTTTGAGAGGAGGTGTCAGTGTATGGGACATCGGTGATCCGGGTGAATTCTGTTAAATGCAACCGCCCCCCCACCACCACCACCCACCGGTGCTGGGCGCTTCTACCCCCCCTACACATCCCCAGCGGGGTCACCAGGATCACTAGCTTTTCTCCAAATGGCCATTTTGGCTGGCAGGTGCATTATACCCTTTATTTTCAGATTGTCTATCCGCTCCTAATGCCTGGCAGGTTGATTGCTCTGGCTGCCTCACCAGGGAAAGGGCTGACGAGCACGGCCGGGACTCGCTGAAAGACAGTGATTACTGTTTTCCTTTAAGCCTGATTGAGGCCCTTGAAAGGAAAGATTTTAACCTTCTCCTGTTGGTTGCAGAGTATGGCCGTACATTGAAATGGCTTGTGTCATCAACCCAGTTCTGTAAACTCATCAGTGTACCCAATAACCTTCTTCCCAAAAAACCTCCCGAGAAAGTGGATAAATCACTTCATGGACGACGTGACGGATGACATTATCATTTAGACTATCTCCGTCGGAAGGAAATTCTGGGATGCGGTGCCGTCATCTGAGATTAACTATACGGCTCATACCAAGATAAAAGCTTGAAGGAACCAAGCGAATGTTTCCCCTCACCCCTTCTCCTCATGAATCTGTTTTGTCCGGCTTTTGCTTCTTTTTTTTTTCTCCTTTTCTATTTTTTTTTTTTACATTGAACGCATAGGCTGTATACCGTCTCCAGGAGATATGTTTTGAAAAAGCATGTTCATCTTCTTTGAGGTAGAACCGGTGTGCAGTTTGCCAGCTGGTCTGGCCTGCATTTTGTTGTACATTCTCTGAGGTTGAATAGGAGTTGCAGGACCTCCTGCTAGGATGGTAATTGCACAGGGTTGCTGCTCAGGGAGAAGCTTGTCTCTGGGCAGCCAGGCGGAAAACCTCTGTGCCATCCCCATGCCACCTCTGAAGAGCACAAGACAATCCCAGCATCACCATCTGCTTTTGCACCATGCCGTCATCTGGCCAGACCAATGGATCGGGGCCCGGGCAGCTGCTCCACACCCTCTGCCCCGCTGCCCTGTGGCCTGTAAGGGGGCAGCCGGCTACTGGGACACAGAGGAAAGGGTTACACTGACAACTAGACATCCCATTGAATTGCCGGAGTCTCATTAACAGTTGGGAAAGACAGGGGTCCCTATGACAACAAGACACCCGCTGCGCTGTGTCCCTTTAACACTAATGACAAACTTCCCTGCTTTAGAGGAGCAGGTCCCTTTTTTGAAAGGCGACATTGTGCTGACAAACCAAAAAATCAGTCGTTTGCCGTACCCATAATCACTGGGTGGAGCGTTTTATTGAAAAAGGAAAATAATGAATACCTAGCGACTAAAAGGTATGAAATGTCTATAGGCAGGCCCCGGTGCTCGCTGTGTGAAAGGTGTTACTTTGAATTAAATTTTGTTTCCCTGTTTATGTTTGAGTCTTTGCCAAAATTGATATCACAAACAAAATTTGATTTACGATTTGTTTTTTGGAATGGGAATGTGTCGATTCAGAGACGTGGCGTATGAAACCCAGGTGTGTTGTATCCCGTGTTTAACATGGTACACTTTCTGATCAACAGAGGAAGAAGAGGAGGAAGAAAGTGCTCCAGCTCAACCAGTCGTAGAGACTCAGATTGAGAAACCAGACCAGAAAGAGGAGGAGGAAGGTACTTCACTACCACTGATTTACATTTACATTTAGGACATTTAGCAGATGCTTTTATCCAAAGCGACTCACGATAAGTACATTTGTTGGCAGAAAGTGGATGATATATACTTGCATTTTGTATAAAAGTGTTTCTATTCCAGTAAAGCAGCGTATCACGCGCTATATCATAATGGCGATGCACAGCAGGGAACCCGACTACATTTCAGTTTGTGTTTTCTCTGTGTAGCACCCCCCCACGAGCTGACGGAGGAGGAAAAACTCCAGATCCTGCACTCCGAAGAGTTTGTGAATTTCTTCGACCACAGCACTCGCATTATTGAGCGGGCTTTATCAGAGCACGTGGACCTCTTCTTCGACTACAGCGGCCGTGACCTGGAGGAGAAGGAGGGGTAATAATTGAACCAGTGTTTTTATTTTTTAAAAAAACAAAAAAAACACTGTAATTGCTTTTTGAAGAAGTGTTTTTATTGATTTGACGTGCTTTGTTTTCAGTGAAATCCAGGCCGGAACAAAGCTGTCTCTCAACAGGCAGTTCTGTGATGAGCGCTGGTCCAAGCATCGCGTCGTCACCTGCCTGGACTGGTCCCTCCAGGTCATTCTTTTTTGGACATTTAAACAAGTTAAACCCAAATGCCAGAGCAGCACTTGGAAGTAGTTTGCAATTATCAAAATGTCAATCCTAAAATATGATTTTGTTGTGTTAGAATAGAAGTAATTAAGGGTGTCCCAGACGAAGAAATTGTGTAGTCGAATCGTCAACTGATCGTTGAATCGGTCTTTCTTATTGATCTCCCTTAATCCCTTAAAAATATAGTAAAAAGCAAGAACATTATGGTTGAAATAGGCCTACATGTTGCTATCGCTTAACTGTTGTTTCAGAATAATGGACAGCGCTGTTTGTTGCTGGTTGCTTCTCATGGTTGTTAATAGAACTTTTGCTCCTAATTCCAATTTCCACATCTGTTCCACAGCTGTTTTCCCACCTCCCCCCAGCTGATTCCACAGAATCGTTATATAAATTCAAAATATATCTAGCCTCTGATCGTGAGTGATCTGATTAAGGTCCATGCCTAATCTTTGATTTTGAAATAGCCATGTTGTTATTTAGTAATGATGAATGGTGCTTTATTTAATTACCACATTTTGGACAACGATTCGACCCCCCCCCCCCTAGAAGTAATATGTGCATAAGTGTTGCTAATTGGCTGTTGAAACGACTCAACTTTGCGCAGCCATAATGCTTTATGATTGCATAGCTTGAGTTTGACAGCATTTACTTTTCGCCACAAGTCCCTCAGGAGAAGTAAGTTATGTCCCACATTGTCACTCAGTCGGGGGCCGTAATGATTTGTTTCCTCTGGTGTCTAAGGTCATTTAATGCATGATTCCGCAACGACTTTTGACAGTGATTGAACACCAACTCTTTGTTCACGGTATTTACCAGCTCAGAGCGATATCTACACCCTCCAGTCATTGGACGGTCTGATCCACAAACTGTAAATCTCAGCTCAAGTATCAGAAGCGGCAGAGGTTAATGGTTTGTTTACATCTGGGTCGTGTTTCTGTAGTCGTTCCCCCTGCTCGTGTTTTTAATATGCACTTTGGTGGGTTTTAGATTCTCCGTGAGCTGCTCTGATTTAGTCCACCGCTGTTCCTCTGTGCGCTTTAAGAACTGTAAGCTTTTGGTTCAAATTATGAAAAGGAAATTAAAAAAAAATGCAATTTAGCAAAGTTTTTAATGAAATGAGCCATACATCTTGAGGAAAGATTACTCATTCTTGAAGGCATTCAGAAGCACCACACAGAGCAGAGGATGCTTTTCCACATGGAGCCAAGCCTCGGGGGCTTGTCTGCTCCCTCCCACCAACATTCATTTGGGCTGATTTTTTCTTTCTTTCTGTCACCAGTATCCTGAACTCCTGGTTGCCTCATACAACAACAACGAGGAGGCTCCTCATGAGCCAGACGGCGTGGCTCTAGTGTGGAACATGAAGTATAAGAAGTCCACGCCGGAGTACGTCTTCCACTGTCAGGTACCCAAAGCAAAATCCTCTGCTTCGTTCTCCCACCTCTCTTTCTATGACGGCTTCTTCCATGACAAGCATGGAACACTGCCAGCCAACTGCTGTTTCCCCCCCCAACCCCCGTCTTTCCTCCTCCCGCCTCCATCCACACTGTGAGTTCACCGTACTGGCATCCACCTCCACCACATCTATCCACAAACACATGTTCGTGAGGCGCCGGAGAAGACCCGTGGTGCAGGAGTTGAATGGAATTCGAGCGCTGCAGCAGGATTAAGTGTGCGGGGCAGGGCTGGTTATCATGTGCATCCAAACAAGGGCCCTGTGTTCAGACAAGCTAGCAGGGCGAGCAGCACAGGCTCCTCTGCTCTGCCCAGCCTTATTATAATGCTGCCCCGAGGCTCCTTAGGCAAGACAAGTTGAGTAGAACCACATGTTGTTGCCGCCAGAGCGGATGTAGATGGAGGCGTATTGCGCAGATGAAAAAAAAAAAAAAAAAAACGAACAGAAGTGTGAATGGCGTTTTCTCCGTCGGCTCATAATGAGATTCTCCTGAACCTGCAATTTTTTGTCAAGAAAAGATCCTTTTCGAAACAAAACCAGATTGTGATAGGTTAAGCAACGAGTCTTTAGAGTTTAAAATACATTATAATCCTGTTGACCGGCCTCAAGGTTTGCACAGAGCAGCTCTATAACTAGACGGAGGGAAGAAAACAACTCTTTTTGTACTTTGCAGCCATTTATCCAGGAGCTGATTTGATGCTGGTTTGCCTTGTGGTCGGTTACCACAGTGGAAAATTCTCCCCGAGTTATTTTGACTCGAGATTTATTTATGTTTCAGTTCAGCTGTCATAAAAAATAAAAACATGTAAAATGCTGACGCTGTTCAGTGGACGCAGTCTAATGCAACCGTCCTGCATGAACGTTTCATTCAGTTTCTGTTGAAGCTGTTTTCGAGAGGCAAGCCTACCTGCATTAATGGAAATTGGGTGGAGTAAACATCTGTCAGTAAAACACTGCAGTCCAACAGCACTACGAACTACACCTCTCCTGGGCCTGGATGCGCTCTTGTTTTCTTTTGTGATTGGACGTGATGGCGTTTTGTAAGGCTGGCTGTCTCACTCTAAACATTTACTTTTTCATCCCCAGAGAAGCTAAACATGACCTCTCCCTTTTCTCCGTTATCCCTCTCTCTGATAGTCTGCCGTTATGTCGGCTGCGTTTGCCAAGTTCCACCCCAACGTTGTGGTGGGGGGCACGTACTCGGGGCAGATAGTACTGTGGGACAACAGGAGCAACAAGAGGACCCCGGTGCAGAGGACTCCCCTGTCAGCAGCAGCACACACGGTACACTAAACAGCTGACACAATGGACTTATACTTTATTCTAACACAGTGAAAGATTAAAGGTCCCCTCCGCTTCATTCTCTTTGCAGCACCCAGTATACTGCGTGAATGTGGTCGGCACCCAGAACGCCCACAACCTGATTAGCATCTCCACTGATGGCAAGATCTGCTCCTGGAGCCTGGACATGCTCTCTCAGCCACAGGTGTGTGTGTGTGTGTGTGTGTGTGTGTGTGTGTGTGTGTGTGTGTGTGTGTGTGTGTGTGTGTGTGTGTGTGTGTGTGTGTGTGTGTGTGTGTGTGTGTGTGTGTGTGTGTGTGTGTGTGTGTGTGTGTGTGTGTGTGTGTGTGTGAATATTTCTGAATCTCAAAATCAACTCAGGGTTAAAGATTTAACCATAAAATGTAATTGCAATGTCATCAAAACATCCCATTTTAAAGCTAAGCTCAGATTAAACATTGTGTCTTCTGTCTCCCTGGTTCTCCCTTCATGCTAAATGTCAAACCTTTTGGCCGGACTCCTTTCGTTTTAGCATTCCACTTCATTATTTCCTCTGGCTTTACCTTTTATTATTTTTTCTACAAGTAATTTTTCCATTTCAAGGAAATTACCTTTGCTAGCTGTGTGCTGCAAATTCCTCAATGTCAAACTTCCATTTCTTTTTCTATTTTTTTATAGCCTGCTAGTTGAATTTAGATTATACATTAATAAACTGTCAAGTGATTTTTATAGGTTGTGCTTGGCGGCGTGTGTGTTAACATAAAGCCTGTGCAGAGAGCTTGTTAAAGATGTTGTTCCACGCTGCCGCCCTCCACAGGACAGCATGGAGCTGGTGTTCAAGCAGTCCAAAGCCGTAGCTGTCACCTCCATGTCTTTCCCTCTGGGGGACGTCAACAATTTCGTGGTGGGCAGCGAAGACGGCTCTGTCTACATGTCGTGTCGTCATGGAAGGTGTGTTCATAAGCAAACCGCAGTCCCCCGCGTCCCTCCGCCGACGCCGCCAGGAAACTGAGGCGGACTTGTCAGGCCCACCTCGGGACCGGGTGTCAAATAAATATAGCCCACTCACTTCCATGCGCAACGCAAATGCAACACTTGATCTCCTGCTGTTTGAGGTTTCACTCCTGCCCAGTCATCCTGTTTTTCTTTCCCGCTTGTCAGTTGTGTTTGTAAAGGTCGCTTAACATAAACAGGGCACACATGCAGGGGAAACAAATCATTTTTTCCCTGTCCTTTTTTTTTTTTGTTTTGTTTTCTCTCTCCCTTCTCTTCGGTATGTTTCTCTGGGCGAGAGAGTTTGTTTACGGTCTTCCCGGTGAGAATTAAAACTGCAGGCCATCCCACCATGTTCTCATTTAGGACACCAGGGCTCCTCTCATGGCGGTTGGCCCCCCCCCCGGTAAAGAAGCAAAGAAAACGTGGCTTAAATCAGTGCTGCCACTGGGTAGCGTGTTCGCCCTGCAGTAGATGCCCTGCAGTATGCCCGGAGACCACAGAGAGGGGATAGCTGCTAGGTTTTGCACAGTAGAATCACCTCTGTAATTGGAGGGAATCATTTTCCACCTCATTTACAATGGTATGATACTCTCATCGCAGTTAATAATGCATAAGCATCACTCACGCTGAGTATTTATCCCTCCATGTTAATAATCGGAGCCTCGGTGGAGTAACAGCTCTGCAACATGTGGTCCAGGGGTTGCGGGCCCTTTTGTCACCCTGCTGGTAATCACATGATATATGGACAGGATTCATGCAAATACGTCCATCAGAGGTCCATCCGTGCCGTTGCTTCCTTTCACATTTAATACCATATGATTTCAACACAGGATTTTCTTTGTATGCCCAGAAATATATTGTCAGAACATAATCATAAGCGGATGTCACCCCTAAACTCAACATCTGCTGTTTTTTTGGAATTTCTCTATTTTACGTTTGCACTCACTCCCCCACTTCATCTCCCGTGTGCTCCACAGCAAAGCGGGCATCAGTGAGATGTTCGAGGGCCACCACGGGCCCATCACGGGCATTCACTGCCACACAGCTGCAGGACCTCTGGACTTCTCCCACCTGTTTGTCACCTCCTCCTTTGACTGGACCGTCAAGCTGTGGAGCACCAAGGTCAGAGCAGGTCTAGAAAAAAAGCCTCAGGATTGTTTGATTTGGCTGTAAAGATCCACGTGTGTAGGGGAAAATGTTCCTCCTGCATGTTTTGTGTCTCTACTAGGCTCCATATAATCCTGCTTCTGTAGTTCAGGGTAATAATGTTTTCTTGTTGTGTTTATTTTAGAGCCTGTTTAGCCAAAATAACTAATTTGTTCCCTCTAATTTAACAAACATAAGAATCTAACAGCTGCTAAAAGCTGTGTGAGGTTGGCGTCTGCAGTCCTGCTGTGGAGCGCAGCCAATGCTAACATGCTAATGTTTAGCAGATCATGTTTACCGTCTTAGTTTAGCAAAGAGCTGTCATTCAGTGTGGAAGATAAAGGTCTGTGTCAAACGGTAGGAGATTTCCACGGTACGATTACCCATCTGAAAATATCACAGTTAATGTATTACACTTATTATTATTACCACCATTAAAGGAATGAGAACAGAATTACAATAATACATAGAACTATAAACCTGATTTAAAAAATGCTGCAGTTGCATGTTAAATAACTACTAAATGAAAAATATACAGTGATGCCATTTTACTGTTGGATCCCTAATGCCATCAAATATTTGTCAAGACTCTTGGCCAGTTAGTTAAGTTAAGAAAAATGAACTCTTATCAGATTTTAAAAGTGTTCTAACCTGAAAACCTCATTCATTAGTATTTGTTTGATCGTATCTTTACATCACAATCACGTTTTTATCGTTCTCTCCCTGCAGAACAACAAGCCGCTTTACTCATTCGAAGATAACTCCGATTACGTGTACGATGTCATGTGGTCTCCGACTCACCCTGCTCTGTTTGCTTGTGTGGACGGGGTGGGTCACCTCGACCTGTGGAACCTCAACAACGACACCGAGGTATTACACTCGCACACTTATTTCACCACTATCCACTTTTAGATTTCCTTGGCATCATAAAAGGAGACGAAGGTGTTTTTGTAGAAGAGCCACTCTCAAAAATCTGAGAATAATTTGTGTTGTTTGTTTTAGGTTCCTACCGCCAGCGTCACGGTGGAGGGTAACCCGGCCCTCAACCGGGTCAGATGGGCTCATTCTGGCCGAGAGATCGCCGTGGGAGACTCTGACGGACGAGTTCTTGTGTACGATGTCGGAGAGGTGAGCAGGCGTGACTTTTACCGTTAGGTTTCTCTTCATGTAGGTATGTTGTTGCAGACGTGATTCAGCCTTAGTGATGACTTGCATGTAATTCATCCATAATTAAGCATGTATTTGAGATTTTAGTCATGCCTCCTTGTGCCCCCCCAGCAAACCGCGGTTCCAAAAAACGACGAGTGGACCCGTTTTGTTCGCACGCTGGCAGAGATCAACGAGAACAGAGATGATGCGGAGGAGCTGGCGGCTCAGCGCCTAGCTGCCTGATCTCCTCGCCACGGAGGCGGTGCTTATGGGACCAGTGACGCACTTGTTAATATCTGCCCCGTTTTTTTGGATGGAAGGGAAAGATGTGATGACTGGAGGAAAAAAGACATCTTTCGATTCCCTTTCGCCTTCTCAGTTAGCTGGACCGTCGCCAGTCTTCCTCGGATTAACACGACGGGGGCGACCTCAGACTCTGACACGAAGCCATACTCACAAAACAAAGTCATCCTTACTGCAACCAGATGCCTTAAACTTTAATTTTGATTGTAAAATCCTACCTGTCTTAATTTTGGGCATTTTAACATGAACCATTATGTCGTGTTTTTTCCAACCTCATAGCTGAGCTCCATTTCCAAAGTCACAGTAAAGCAATCACACCTTATCTGCAGAACCGTGTTGTCACCCCCGTTCCTTTTAGACTTTATAACCTAAATACTTTGTTTGTAAAATACCGAAATGGCCAGAATCCAGGTGTCTTTCTACTTTCTATATTGTTCTACACTGCACCAGGATACACGTAATCAGTGCGTAACTGGTTATACTGGAGATAGTTGGAATATATGCCTAAGAAGATGATCATGAATGCTGTAACTGCTCAGTGATGTATGTTGACAGGATATGAGATCATTTGTTTCCTGAAGAAATCTCAAAAAGCTTGGTGTCAAAACGGGGAATGTAATTTTCACACCTTTAGAAAACGGTTTGAATGATTTATTTCAATAAAATACAATAAATACATTTAAATTATTTCCAGAGTCTCCTGGTCATGGTTTCAAAATAAACATTTTTTGAAAATGTCTGTACATCCTCGTGTCTCTAAGGTCATACTGACACATGCACATCAAAGCAAATGCAGTTACAATCCTTCGTCATAACATAATGTCCCTCTGTCGAGATAGAAGTACAACATGTACAATAAAGTTGTGCAAGCTATGCGGAAAAAAAAACAAACAATGCTATAAAGCCATACTCATGCAGCATTCCAAGTAAGACAACTGCTCAGATGCATTTCAATGCAACGTGGCTCAATGAGACGTATTGACCGGAGGAGCATGCAGTCACGATCGGTGACGCTTTTTAGGAAGCCTGCGGCTCCGCCTTGGACTCGGCTTGTTTGATTGTCGCCCCTCCAGAAGGCTTGAACTTGGGCAGGTGAAGGCCAAACTTGCTCTCCACACCAGCAAAGGTTGCTGCAGCCAGACGGTAGCCCCCGACGTGGTCTGCAGTCACGGAGGGGAGGTCCTTGAACATGGGTGTGGGAGATGGCGCCGAGCCGGCCGGTCGACTGAGGAGAGAGTCGGATTAGGGGAAGACGCACTTCTTGATACCCTTGAGAGGCACGTACCATGTTATAAAGTACTTACTGTCCTCCGAAGTCAACGTACAACCACCTCTGTAACAGTTCGTAGGTCACCAGGGTTACACCAAACTGGGGGGAAGATCTGAAGACGCGAGCTAATGGAAGATGGAATTGAAAAATTACAATGTGGGATTTAATATTCTTGCGGTGCCTTCTAGATAATTACAACCACCACAATGAGCCTCATTTCCCAGTCATGAAACCACTTATAGGACTGTGTGTGTGTGTGTGTGTACCTCCTGCGCCCTTCCAAAATGCCCTAAAACCTTCCTCCTGCAGGATCTTCTTGAAGCAGTCGATGACGCCGCTGTATGTCGTCTGGCCTGCTCGGGCCGCCACCTGGAGCCTGGTTTTGATGACATCAGCAGGGGTCACCAGCGAAGCAGCCGGTACACCTTGGGAGATGTTTCACAACAGATATAATGAAGCACTTTCACTATGCACAGAACGGGGCGTCACACATCCCGACATCCCTGCTGCAGCGTCACGCAGGGCCAGAAATGGGGTAAAGCCGTATGGCGCGATACGACAAAAAAGCTTCCGTATGCACACGGAGCCGGGGGTATTGTGAGCCGTCGACGGGCGGAGAATGCTGTTTCTTGAAGCAGGAAATGTGACACAGCCGCAAATGAATCTTGGATGCTCACAGACACTGGGCTTCCCAGATGTTGGGTTACCTGCGATAGCTCCAGCAGTGAGCAGCTGTAGCGCCCCCAGCCTTCCGTCCTCGTCGGCCAACTTCGCTTTGGTGTGGGCATAAACAGGAAAGTAGATAGCGGAGAAGGGGATGTCACGCAGGAAGCACGCTTTAGCTCCCTAACAAACAAAGAGATCAATATGTATGTGTGTGTGTGTATATATTATATATATATGCACAGTCAGTCACAGGGAGAAGCAGTGGTTGAAGAGGTTTGTCTTGGGGATTAAATGGTCTGGGAGCTGTCGTATTCAACCTACAGGGGCTTTACTGTTGATGGAGCCAAAGAGCCCCCGGGCAGAGCTGCCTCCAGAAAGAGATCCATCACACACACACATGCACACGCACACACACACACTGCCACGGACCCCGGTGTGCTGGGTCCTTCTGCCAAGAGGAAGTGAGCTTTTCCCTTTTTTTTTTCTTTTTTTTTAACAAGCCACACACTGTCTGCTACTCATTAAAATATAGGGTATGAGCACATGACTAGCAAACCCACAAGGATCTGGGAAAGGAGCAGTAGCAAAGCGTAATCCCTCACTAATTTGCTGTTGGTCGTTGGCCACAGTTCGCATGTTCATGTTTTGGAAGAAACTGCAAACAGTCAGCAAAAAGGAGCGTTTCATCTTTAAGTTTGTGATCCTGACCTTAATCATGTCTGTTTACACACACACACACACACACACACACACTGATATTTGTTCAAATACAGTAGTATTTCATCTGTGTATCATTACAGGAAAAAAATGTCAATATACAATTCAAACAGAAATATGGGTCTTGCCTTAAAAATAGAAGCATTACTAAAGATTAAAGTACCCAGAAATATAGCAACAATGCACCAATAATAATAATCCAATACAATAATTTATACAACATAAAATAAACATGATTTATCCTGAATAATTCTGTACTTTACTTGTGAATAAGTGCTGTTACATTGTATTATTGCAACTATTACTCAAAAGTAGGACTTAAATGTTTAGTTGATGAATCCAAATCAAATTAATCTGCAATTTAACTCAATTAACTGTTTAAAATCCCTCAGTTCCTCCTCTACTGCGGGGATTTTCTTGAATATAAATCTCTTTTTGAATTACGGAGAAAAAAAACCCCATTATCAGTGAGTTGTTAGATAAATGTCTGAAAATGTCTTCCTTTGTTAAGATATATGCTGAAGTGAAAAATAATGAAATGATTTCGGTATTGTCTGTCAGGAACATGGGAGCTGCCCTTGTATGACGGTAAACAGAGGTTGATGCTGCAGACGTCATGGTGCTGTGGAGGTGCTGACCTACCTTGTAGAGGCCAAAGAAGCCCAGCTCTCTCACAACACTCAGGGCTTTGACCCGGGGCCCCGTGGTGATCTCTCCAGCCACCTGCAGGCGGATCTTAACAATCTCCAGAGGATTGGTGAAAATCACCTGGGAAGCACCGGCCTGCAGAACGCAACCGACAAAAGAAACAGCCGATGAGTGGTTTAAATGCACACATGTAGGGTTCTAAGAGTGAGCTTATACATCTGAGGGGGTTGAACTTTGGGTGAAAATGTAATGATGTGTAAGCATTTCTCCCTGGTAGGAGTTTTCCAATTATCTCTGTAAACTTCAGCACAAAAGCCCCTTTTTTCCCTCTGATTGCATGTAGTAAGAGAGTGGCCTTGACAGGAGGAGGAAAAAAGCAGGCATTGATAGAGGAACAACGGGGGTCAGAGTGGAGCAGGCGCAGGGTGAGGAGAAGCCCCGGCTCATGGTCGGGAGGCTCTGACCCTGGCACCGGCCCTCTGCCCCCTCGCCTCCCCTGAGGCACCTCCTGTGGCAGGGTGAGCAGCCCGGCCTGGCCTCGCCCCGCACACTTCCCCAATTCACCCCCTGTTCCCAGGGGAGCGAGCACTGAATCACCCGGACAGCTAAGGGTCCGGGCACGCAATGCCCTAAAGGCACGACACCCTCTGACTCGGGCACATTTATCACGCTCCCCAAATCTAATCAGGCCCCAGGATGGCTGCTGGTGACATTCGGGGAAGGGGTCTTATCTGTAAACATCCGAAGCAAAGGTCTAAAAAAAGCTCTGGCACATTTAGTCATTTTCAAAGAGGAGGGGGAATATCCGCTGCTCTGAAGATTGATGCATTCGTCCCATCTCTTTTATCTTCTCTGGTCCACCTCGCTGATGGGAGCGATCATTTAACAAGCCGTCCCAATAACCAGGATTTTAACTTCCATAAAGTAACACGGGCATGTCGTCCAGTTCATATCAGCAGATATAAATAAGACGTAGATTGGATATATCCTGAGCGGTTGATATCCTCGTTGTGCTGTGTGGGGACCTGCACTGTGACCACACCTCAGGTATGTACTGCATTGTCAAACTCAATCACACTGAGCTAGACCCCGCTTCATCCAGGACCCTCCGGGGCCTCTTCCTACAATTACACCCTGACAGGGGTCACGACCCCTCGAGACCCCGCTCCTCTGCAAGCAACCTGCAGGCTCTGCTGCAAAAACGCCGGCCTGTTTCACTTCAGCACAGCCAGCATGAGAGGCAGAGTGAAGGAATTACAGCTTTCATCTACTGATGCACTCAAAACATGTTAGCAGATCACATTATCATATTTGGACAAGATTTTTTTTTTTTTTTTTTTTTTTTTTAGAAGTCACAATTCTTGACTTCTGCATTCATGTTGGATCCCCAAAATATAATAAGCTGAATAAATATCTCTCACACAAGCTCAATAAATGATTAAATTAATGATTAAATAAGATTAAAATCAATTACCACAAACTAATCTGGTAAAGGTTTAGTTCAGTTAAGCAGACTGCTTTGACTTTGGGATGAAACATTTTTGAAGGTCCATCATCAACATACATATACAACGTTTAAGTCTTTTGTGTATATAGTCAGCGGTGGAGTGTTACTAAGTGCCATTACTCAATATGAAGTACTTGACTATTTCCAATTCATGCTACGTTATGATTCGAGTCGACTACAGTTAGAAGAAATGTACCTTTTACCACTATTACAGTTACATAAGCTAATAAACATATGGTGGATATTGTTATAGATTAAACTACCCAATAGTACATGAAAATACAACAATAATATGCTACTTACACATGGATGCATCTGTAAGAATAATCCAATAATATAACATATAATACTCACGGAGGCATTTTTCAAATTAAGAATACTAAAGAATACTTTAACTCAAGTGACATTTTCAATGTATGTAAATGTATTTGTATGTGTGTGTGTAAAATGTTTATATTACATCATTGCTTCATTTACTTAAATAACGGATCTGAATACTTCATCCACTGTGTAAAGAGGCCTGTTTCGCAGCAGCCACCCGCTTTGTAGCTCTGCTAGTTCATAATGCTAAACATCCTACATCCAATAAGCAGCATCTAAAATGCTTCAGTGTAGTTTGGATATACATTATTTAAGTGGGATATACACTATTTCAAATGTAACAGTTAAATTAGTAATAGCATTTCAACGAATCAATATTAAAACAGAATTTAATTCCCAATAATACACTAATTTCTTGTGTATATATTATATATATCTTTTGGACGTTCCTTTACCTGTTTTTGAGTTCATCTACGGACTGAAAAGATGACTAAAGTAATGCTTACACATGCTCCAGAGAGAATCTCCGCAGGCAGAACGATGGTATTATCTTCAGTGGTGAACTTGTCCCTGACAAAATCATTCACCTGGAGGGTAAAAAAAAAAGAGGGAAGACGACATCAAGGAAAGAAGGCACATGAGACACACAATCCCAATCTTGATAGCAGGGCATTAATGTTAACTTGTGGTTGCAGTCGCATCCTGATTGCAGAGAGTGCATTTTTCTCCTGCATGTTTTTCATTCACAGCGAGCCATTAGGAGCAACTTTCTTTGAAACACTCGGTGGAATGACTTGCCGTGAGTTTGATAGCTTTCTCCGGGGCAACGCCGATGAGCTGCGGGAGCAGACCTGCAAAATATTATTCATAGATACTATTAGAATACCTGAGAGAGGGAGGGAGAGAGAGAGAGGGAGACAAAGCCTGGCTCCAAATGAATGCACTTTTTTCCCTTTTTTTTTTTTGGCTAAATGAATACATCTACTGACAGCTAGAACAATGTAAGCTGCAGGGTTCCTGTGTGCGTAAAACAAACCCATAAATATTTACAGATGTGGCTGATACATCTGATGCTCCACAACACAAAGGTCCCATTGAAAGTGAACAAAAGTCCAAAAATATGACACTGCTGGTGCATATGGGATCAGCATTGTTGAGGCCTGATCCCACTGTTGGTGGGGAACAGAGAGAGCTGTGTGGTCACGTAGGAGATCGGAGGGGGGAGGGGAGGGGGAGGCTGGGTGCTACGGTGGCGATAACCACCATACTGTTTCACCGTCTGTCCTTCATCAGGCCAGATAAACTTCTGAAGGAGCTGCTGAGTGACTGCTGCTGGTATGCAGCCAGAAAACAGCCGAGCGTGTCTGTCTCTGAGTCAATCACCCTCTTATCATGTGCGAGAGAGGAGGGAAGGAGGCCGAGGGACGCAGATCGCAGCAACAAAGAGCTGCAGTGATGGAGGCAGCAGTAGATGGCAGTCTTGACTTCCTTCGTTCGAGCGGCCCGAGGGGTAGAAGTGTTGTGTATCACAAGCTATCAGCACCATTATCACACACCCGGGAAGAGGCAGATCAGACACCGCTACTACATGAATTCTGCTGGTCATTTTCCTCGGGGAGCTCTCCCAGGTATCCAGATAATGAAAATGCGACCCCTGGGTGTTGCTTTATTCACCGCTGAACGGGGAGGGCAAAGGTTTCTGGTATCAATTAGCGAGCCATGCTGCTGATATTAGCACACTGACAAAGCCTAATGCTTTCCCATCAGATGGTTTGTTTTACACGAGAGCCATGTGGTTGACCTTCACACAGATTTTCCTTTCTTTTTTTCTTTTTTTTAACGCAAAACATAAAATCTGTAAAGGATTACCTCTGTAGAATCCGAAGAAGCCCTCGTAACGGAGCACTTTCTTCGCACAGTCGAAGCTGTTCTTGTACATCAGCTCTCCTACGAAGGAGCTCGTGGAGCGCTGGTTCTGCATGCGCGTCTTCACCAGGTCGATGGGGTACACGGCCGTGGCCCCGGTCGCTGCAAAAACACACGTGACATTAGTCTCCGGTGGAAATCTTGGTTCTGTTTTTCCAGATTTGTTAACACAAATGTACTCGCTCATATGGTCACGGGCTGCAATTATCTGTTAAATGTCAGAAAAGAGGGTGTGCATCTTTAAATGGGTTTGGTTCGACCAACAGTTCAAAGCCTAAATGTGATACATTTACTGTCATGTACGACAAAGAAAAGCAGCTAATCCCAACAAGATGAAAATGACTATTTGGCCTTTTTTTGCATGAAGAATGAATGGAACTTAAATAAAACACTTTTCTGTTGATTGATATGTGTCCCAATTTTCTTTTTGGACAGCCTTCTTGTCACCCTACTTCATTCGTCATTGTCTAACACAATAGCGTAGTACAGTCACAATCAGATATGTGTGGGGAGTGGTCATCTAATGGTCACCGAGAAAGAAATGCGTATAAACTAAACCGTTATTAATCTCGGAGCAGGATCTCTGGTAACTGTGGGAGAACTGCAGCGAGTCCAACTAAACTCTCGGCTTTACTTGCCTCGTCTTGTCTGACATCAAAGGCTGCTGTGATGACTCTTCTCTCAAACATGCAAACTGCTCGGTCAGCACGGAGGCCGCGTGACAAACAGCTCATTATCGGCAGCTTCGCTCTCATGATGTATATCTCTTTTTATGTGGTCCTGCCTGATTTGGCCCACTGGTTAATGATTGATACATCTTTGTGTGTTTGGGACACACACACACACACACACACACACACACACACACACAGGGTCAGAGAGTGTTCCTGTCTGAGGTGCAGTTATGTCAGACGTCCCTTGTATCAGTTCCTTCCAGTGTAATTAGATGGAGATTCCAGAGAGTGCGGTTCCGGAAGATTTGTGTCATTCCAGAGCTCCGGCTTCAACGACAGCCTGGAGCCACCAGTGGCACCGGCAGCACAATGCCGGAGCCTCACATCACTAACCCCTCTCTCCCATGCAGCAACAATGGCCGGCCCCGGGGCCTCAGCGCGCCAGTCTGGGCCCGGCTAAGGTTACCCCTCCGGCGGGCCGCCGCAGACATGTCACTCACCTCCAGCGATTGAGCCCAGAGCGAACCTGTAGGCGGATTCCGCAGCCTGGAGCCAGACGGGCCGAGACGTTTCGTGACCATGCTGTAGAGGAGAAAAAGAAAGACGGGGGGGTGACTAACCATGGCTGGCTATTAAACGACAGCCAAGCAGATACATTGTGGAAAGAGGCAACGGAATGCGGACGTGTCATATAACGTCTAATTCATCATCAGTCAATATTAAATGTCATAGACAGGCCAGCTCTGTGAACCTGTTTCCACACATGCTACATGTGGTAGGCTACAGGCTAAAGTCCTGCTCTTGTTTTTGAACTCAAAGTGTACTTTCTCTCGTATCTACTTGATCTCCAGATTGGTGTTTGATGTTGAAAGCGGAGCCCCTTTGTTTTCACTTTGTTGCAGGGGAACAGATTAGCCCCACAAGCCTTTTCTATGTACAGATAAGTATCTACATGAATATTACACAGCTCGAGTGAGACCCTGTTAAAGCGTGTGTGTGTGTGTGTGTGTGTGTGTGTGTGTGTGCAGGACTGCAGGTCGAGGCGGTGAGTAACTTCTCCCAGACCAGATGAGAAGGGAGTAGAGCAGATCAGTCTTCCCAGATGCTTCCACCGAGGGTTGCATGCTAACAAGATCGAGGTCTTGATCAAAGGGTTTAAACAATTAGCCCACTTCCACTAAAAGGCAGGCCTGAGAATTGCAGCATCCCCCCCGAAGGAATCAAATTCCAGACCACTGAGTGTGAGTCCCAGGAGCATGAGTGGCCTGAAAGCTCTGACCACAGCCTGATATAGAGCCATGTTATCCGGTGGAGGCAGGAACTATTTTGTTCTCCCAGATCCACATTGACTCCCACTCCCCTCCTGCCATTAGCCGTCTTTTCTAAAGGCTCCTAAAACTCCTCGAGCCCCACACTGATAAAAGCCTCTTATTAGCTTCTCAGATGTGTGATTGCAGCTCATGTGTATGTGCGACTATACTGAATAAAAGAGGGGAGAGCCTTTCATGGCGAGGTGCGACGCAACAATCCATTCCCTTTTCTATAACTATAATTGGTGTACTTTTATCTGGGAGTTAAAGTAATGCACTTCACAGGGGAAGAAAAACACGGGCACTCTGCTAATTCGGCAAGTGAACATTCTCCCTTTTTAGCACCTTTCTGAGAAGGAGGCAGAGTGTGAAGGGGAAAAGGCTTTGATAAAAGGCGGGAGGATGTGAGGTGCATTCGCCGAGTCAATCAGGGCTACCTGTCTCTGGGCCTCGGCGAGGTGGTATGGCATGGCTCCTTCCTCCAACGGGGCTATCCTCTCAATGTCTGCATGGTTCAGCCGCCTTAACACACATCAGCAGGGGAGGGAAGGAGTTAGGCCAGGAAAACAGCAGAGAGCCCTGCATCCCCTGCAAGCGGCAGCCAGTGATGTAAGATTTTCCAAAGACTTTTTTTTTTACTGGCAAATCAAAGTTACTGCAACTTTAATTTCAGCTTATATAAACAACAGAAAAAAAACACAAAGCAGGACGAGTGCCTGTGGCCCAAACAAGTAAATGAAAGTGTTTTGAGACTAAATGTTCGAAACACAAATATTCCCCACTGGCCCGACGCATCATACGGTCTGCATGCGTGTTTTATGTTTGTCTTGTAAATCAGCTGCTGGAGACACTGTTGTTAAAAAACCGAATGAGCAGCAACTTTGTGTTTCCAGCCAATAAACAGACCCTTAACATATTTATTCCACTCATGGCGGTTGAATAAAAAATCCTGGTTTTGTATTAATTGAATAATCTAAGTGGATAAGAGTAACAGCAACAGTACCTACCGGGATAAACGTGGAAATTATAAAATACCTTACATTTTGGGATTTGTTTTCATGCATTCATTTTTTTATCAGACTGCCAGGAACCCCAGACACATGAAAATTACATAAAGCTGTAAAAATGTACAAACCTTTTTGTCATAATCAGTGAAATGATCACTAGTTTGCAAAAACTAAATGTAGTTTTAGAGAATCTTACCCGGAGTGAGAGTGCAGACCAACCAGCTGGTACAGGATGTCAATTTCCATCGGAGTGATTTGACCAAACTTATTTGCAGAATGAACAAACTCCTCTACAACGCAATAAAGAGAAGAGGAAATTAAAGGATGCAAACTCAGGCAGCGGAAAGGGTTTAGCCACTTCAGGTATTTTCTACAGGAGGCTAGAATCAAATAATCACAAAAAAAAAAAATGTTCCTAGTTTGTTTGGGTGTTAATGTCAACACATGCCTCAACGGAAGAATAGGCCAAAACGTATGACTGGTTGAGAGTGACAAGATGTGTAATGGTCAGACGACCTATACGGACATTTTAAGGGGGTGCAGTCTGGATATTGTGGATGCTTGCTGCTAAACAGGATATTCAAGGATATTTCAGAGAAACCATTAAGTCAATTCGGTGCCTGAAGCACACTAACTGAACATGCGTTTTCTCTCCTTTATATGTGCTTTATATTCTTTCCTGTTGCCCGCTGAGAAGCTCCATTACCATCAAGTTATTAATTTCCCCCCAAAAAGACTTCCCTTTCAGGTCCAACCTTCAGCTACAAATGTGCTTCACTGATCTCAAGTACTGCAAAGATATACTTTCCTGCAGATAGCACACGTGAGTGTTTGCTTTACGCTCCTTCTGATATGTTTGGTGATACAAATAAGACTCACGTAGATTACTATTTGCCCAAGATCTATTCTAGAAGGAAAACCACAGGGAGGAAGTCGAGGAACTGTTTGCATCTCAATGGGACACACAATTAGGAGCAGATGTCACAGGATCACTATCAGTTACACAGGTCTACATGTAGGGGGGGGTGGGGGGGGGGGGGGTGTCTGATTACCAGGTTAAAAATGTTCATTTACCTTAGTAATTAAGTGCTACAGTAAATGTTCCCTGTGTGTTCTCTCACACCACTCTGTCAAGAAAGTTAAGACATCATCGCACAGCTACATCTCATATCACACATATGAAGCGTGACTCATGTCCGTGATGTGGGAAGAGTCTCGGGTGTACCTTTGGTGACGAGTATGTCTCTATTGTGGGTGCCGGCGACGGTGCTGTAAATCTTGCGGATCAGCTCCATGTTGTTGAGGAGGGCATTGAAGGCATTGAAGTAGGAGAAGCTCACCATGTGGGAGGTGCTGCCGCCTGCAGCCTGGAGACAGATGTCATTGCTTCTGTATGGATATCTGGTTCGACTCTCTTAAATCCTCTCTGTTCTGTTAAACCACCGCAGTGCTTGAAAATATAAATTACTAACATGGATATCCAAGCTAACTGACTCACTTGATCCTACCAAACAAATGTGTGATTTGGGACTCTATCATTTTTGGCCACTTGGGGGCAGCAAAACCAAGTTGTGAACACAACTTTGACATATTACTTTTTAAGCAACAAGTTGTTCGTTTACACATCAAGCAGTTACAGGGTAACAATATCTGCTTATAATTAATATATCTGTCTATTAGCTCTGTTTTTTGTAATATTTGGCTCTTTAGCTGCTAAAAGCTCCACTTTGGTCTCCAGCTAGTCGCCGACTGTGTCTGTCTGCTGCTGAGCAGATGCACAGCGTGTTTAGAGCTTTTTAGTTCAAACTGCTGCCTGCTGTGGCCAAAAACGATGTGATGTGAGTGAGAATCAACTAAAACAGTTGCAAAACAATGAGCTGAAAACTCGCTATACAAAAATAGTGAATACAGTATAAATAAACATCAAACATGAAATGTTTAACAACTGGTGTAGGTCTTAAACTCACGGAAACGAGGTTCTCCTCTACAAACGGAGTCAGCATGTGGTGTCTGATAGTGGCCATGATGTCACTGAAGTCCAAGGCAGTGATGGTGCCACTTTTGTTCTTGTCTTTTTGTGCAAACGCCTGGCGGGCATGCTCCAACTGCAGCTCCTGCAGCAACACGCACAAAAGGGAAGAGGTCACGCTGTTAGCTCGACAAAAGCGGCGAAGAATGTGTCCCCGTGATGAGGAGCGTCGCAATACAAGGGAGCAGACAGCTAGAAGTTTAGAGGATGAAAGTGTAATAATGTCAGCGTTGGACAGATGTGAAAGTCATCAGATGTGACATTGTCAGACTTTTTTTTTTGTAATCACCACCGTCTCTCTCTCTGGAGACTAATGGAAAACATGTCCCGAGAAGTCTGATCCCCGGAGCCGAGCCGTGTGGTCGGTGAGGAGGCCCGGGCAGGTGTGTCCGCAGGAAGATGATTCAATGTGACAACCACGCAATCAGATGGGGATGCAGGGGGAGGCTGACCCCGGGTCAGCGCCTGCTGTCAGAGCTCATCGCATATAACCAGAAGGAATACAAGTGCAACATTACGGCAACATTCAGCTGTTGCTTCATCTTTACACGCCGGTTCTGATAACCTAATCAGTGGATTGTTGCCGGAGATTAATTCTCACAATGTTTGGTGATTATATTGTTTGATACGTTGTCGCCTCACAAACTACTAAATACTTTTCAAGCCTATAAATAATCTCCACTTTGTCTGCACAACCACAAGGTGGCAGAACCAGGACTGTGAAACATATCTAGATATAAACAGGTATGCACTGTTTTGTATTTTAAGTAATACTCAATTACAATAAATGAAACATGCTTGGACGTGACAGAGAAACAGGACAATAATAATGACTGATGTGAATTTAATCCTGCACACAAGAGTCTTTGGTGTAACGGTGGGTAGCCCTAGTCAAGTATGATAAACCACAAAGTGCTTTGAGGGATCCCACACTGCAGCGCTGCCTGTCTAGCTCTCGGGACCACCCAGCTTCTGCCCAAGACCACAGTCCTCGACTCCAAGCCGACTTTCTCCCTGACCGTACTGCCGTCGCTGATTTAACAGCACAGAAGTCTCAGTGAGATGCAGGCAGCAACCAATAAAAGCAAAGCAACGATGCAAATGGCAAACTGGGCGACCACAAAACCGCCGGAACAGCTGAAACACTAAAGATGCAACTGGCGCCACAACTCGTTATCTTAAAAGATCATATATGGCATGCACTGTAGTTACATTATTTGACAAATGTTGCAATAAAGAACTGGAAAACACAATCTCTGTGCTGTCAATATGTTTTGTCACATACTTTAGATTTTTAAGCAATAGTAACAAAAAAGGCTCCCATTCATTCAGTAAATGTGGTAGGAAGTAGTGTTGGGACAATATATCGATATATCGTGATACTCTGCTGCGATACGTTATCGATACACTGGCACCAAATATCGATATTATTAGATTTGTATTCAAATATGCAGGCACTATTTACTGATCCCATTCATTAAGCCTGTTACCATTTTACCTCACCAGAGTTACGACTTCATGACTCTTCTTGGCCTTTTGCCAGTTTATGGCTGTGTTGGAATGACACGTAGACATGTTCAGTCAGTGTGTTAAAGAGAGACTAAGCTAAGACTTTAACACTTTGTTTCACTAATTCTGTGAAACTGACACCACAATGCAGAGAATAAACACAGTAAACGATGAATTCCTGCTTTTGCCTTTCACTGGTAAGTATCGTGATGCATATCGTAGATGATTTCTTGCAATATATCGTGTATCGCAGAATCGCAGTATCGTGACATCATCGTTATCGTGGGGCAAGATATTGTGACATTATCGTATCGTGCAAGTGGTCAGATGCACCCGAAATCAAATAGATATACCTGCAGAAACTGGGTGAACTCTGTGTAGCTGAGGTTCTTGCTCCTTTCGTGGCCGAAGTGTAGCCTGATGAACTCACAGTCCCAGTTGAAGGGAATGTGGTGGTGCACTGTGGTCTGGCTGAAGATGTCGCGCACATTCTCTGCAAGAGTGAGACATGAGTGAGCAACAACCAGAGACAGAGGGGGAGGGGGGGGGGGGGCACAAGATGTGATTGCAACATCCCTCTCACGTCCTCATTCCATTTGCAGAGAACCTTGTTAAAGCAGAGGGAAAGAGTCCATTTGGACGGTAACGCTGGGTAGGCTGCTTGACAGTCTCAATCCTTTTACATTTTGAGGGTTTTGAGTCCATCCGGGAAATTGTCTGTATAAGCACTGCCCTCAATTTCAGTCGCCTTTATGGAGCATAGCGGCGGCTTCTTTGTAAGACTCTGTATTTCTTGGCTTATGACATGCGGGCATTCATTTCTCTGCTTGTCAGATGGACCTGGTTATAAAGTGATGTTCCACACACATAACTCGCTATCTTGCCCCGAGATGAGATTTGCCGCTAGCATATGTAATGCAAAAAAAAAAGAAAGAAAAAAAAAAGACATTGCTGCTGCTACATTTATTGGCAATGCATGCTTTAGTAACAATAGCACTTGCAAGCCACAACGTTCAATGTCACGCTCAAACGCACCTTGAACCAACTCTCTCGCAGTCGTTTTTGTGACTTTCCATCATCATTTCTATTGATTATTAATTAAAACTACAAAAACACCTTAAAAACCTTTCATTGTGTCAACATCTTTCGTCGAATCATTTTATTACGACACAACATTTAATGTTATACAACTGTATTTATATAAGATGAAGCTTAGTCCATTGCAGTTGAGCATGACACCCCCACACCAGCATGCACCACTATGTACATACCAAACGAGATGTTCCCTGTGCCAGTCTTGTCAAACAACTGAAAGGCAACTATGAACAGGGCATCCGGGGCACATAGAACTGATTCAAAGGCCAGAAACTCCTGGAAAGAGATCAGTCTGTTTGGATAAAAAAAAAAAAAAAAAGTGTGCTATCTGAATAAAATATGTCTGACAGAATTCCAAAAAGAATACTGAAAAAAACATTAGCACAGATAAAATATACTGACTGGAGAAAAGGACAGAAAACAAGTGCAGTAATGTGGTCCAAAACTGTTTTTTCAGCTAAGTATCAACGTTCATTATTGACCTTGGAAATAGCATAAGACTAAACCATTTCACCAAAAACTAGGTCCATTTAGCAGCTGTTCTTCACATGATTCACATGATCAGCAAAAGGAGGAACTGTCATCGAAACAAATATGCATTTTTTTCATTCATGTCCATATTGAGCTTCAAATGTCATTCTTAGCTATAAACATGTATTATTATTACCAATAAATATGTATACATTTTGAAGGTCAACTTTTAAGCAAACACGGGCAGAAAGTCCTGAATGTGCTCAGAATAAAATATAAATGAGATAAAGAGCAGGTCTAACTGCTGCTCAAACTCTAATTAAAGGTGATCAGACATGCCACTAAAATAAGATAAAATAAAGAATAAGATATATTTTTTGGCTTATCTTATCACTGGATTTTTAATCGATCAGCTGTAGGTGTAAAACGGACTGATAAAGATACTTACTCTGCAAACATCACTGAGATAAATCATTAACAGTCTCATTACACACATGTTAGGTGATCTAAAGAACATTAAATAAACTGATTATACACAGATACTGAAAATTGGCTGTCAAAGAGGACTTAAAGGTAAATTTCTGCTTGATCACGTTATCCAGATTGTTTGTTGACTTGAAAGCACCTTAAGAACCTGAAACTAGACTACGTGGTTTGCTTTGACATAAATAAATACCCATACAAGCTTGATTTATTGGTGCAAACACATGTACAGGAATGTACAGGAAGAAAACCCTGCAATGACAGCATGTAAATACATTACACAACATAATCCAACCCAACAAGGCACTGGTCTTGTGAAATAATGCCCATATGTGTAGAGTAATGCTGACAGCATGTAATCGGCAAAAGCTGTGACATGTAATATTTACTTTTATATACGTTTGAGAAGCAGCGGCGGCGGCCTCCCAATGACAGAACTGTTGTGACTGCTGGAAAAATGTCAAGCTAATGGAAAAATCATGTTGGAGATTTAAAAAAAAAAAAGATGATGGTCTGTGTGCAAAGAAATACCACAAGGCTATTTTAGAGCAAGACAATTCATTACAGCTGGTCTCCCACGGCAACGTCCCTCGTATGCCTGCAGACACTCACCCGTCTTTCGTGGTGTCAGCCACTCCGGCTATCAGCTCCACAGTTTTGGGATTGTGCTGAGGCTGTGCATGCAGGCCCAGGTAACTCTGCACAAAGTCCCCCGGGGTCATGTAACGCTCCCCATCCTCCACCACACTGGCATACTGCAAGAGAGACAGAGGCAGAGCTGTGAACAACGCATGTAGAATTTCCATTGTTTGTATGCAAAGAAGATTCTGTGGAGTACTGAGAGAGAGAAAAAGAAAACAACAAATAGGTGACAAATCAACAAGACGTTTTTTTTTACTGCAGGTCTCTAAATCCGTATCTCTTTTTGTTTGTGACAATAAGGATGTTTGTGTATGGTTTTCTATACCAGCACATTATGGGACTCAGTTTACAGCTGCATATTTAAAACGTAAACAACGCTTGCCTGCATCACAAAATACACTGGAAAAGCATAATTTTCTTTCAAATCATTGTCAGCCTTTGACTTGTAAATATGTCCTGCAATATATTACATTATTAGTGTTTTGGTGATAAGGAAACAATGTGGTTTTACTTTTAGTCAGGACCAGGCCAATATATATAAATAAATCAATCAATCAATACATATATTTGGCTAAAATCAAAGTGTTTCATCACATTAATGTAAAGCTCCTGTGAATCTGATATTAATGAATCCATCTGCATTGATTTTAGAGCTACTTAGTCATTTAGAATTACTTGAGGACAGCCCTAGTTGGTTCGTCTAAAAGGGATACCTTGGTATGAACAGTATGGGAACATTTTCGAATATGAATATATTTGAGTTGCCTTACTATATTGTTGTAACGCCCACAGAAACATTTTAATTGGACAATACACAGTTAATAATTGAATCAATGACCAGCACCTTGCAACGGTTGCGTCGTGACTCTGTTTCACGAAGCAAAGAAACATGCACAGCTAAACCCGAGACTTCAGCGGGGCTTTAAGACGTAAGGTCATTTATAGAGCCGGGGTTGGGTTTCCAGTTGGAACAGAGATAGCTCTGGAAACACAAGCACTGCATGAACTGGCAGCAGAAAGGCCACGCTCACGGGCAGAGGGAGCATGAGATAAACACAGAAAGGGTGTGGGAGGAGACCTTCGTGCCAAGCGAAGGGCCAAACATTCGACGCACTCTGCCGAATTAATGTTTTAAGTGAAAATATTAATTCCAGGTCATTTATTGCCACATTACTCCCTCACGTGATTGTGTATCCATTTACCCTCACAGTAGTCCTTGAGTAGTTCTTAATGAAATTACACAGGCAGTCCATTCATTAACTCTTCCACCTGCATTATGAAGTGAGCACTCTTATGGTGGAGTCGAGAGATGTTATCATAAGGCAACGCAGTCTCTGAAGTTTACAGTTCAATCAAGACACGTGGGGGTAAACAAGCCTATACAAAAAGGTGTGTGCGTGTGTGTGTGTGTGTGTGTGTGTGTGTGTGTGTGGGGGGGGGGGGTAGACAATGGCACATCCAATAACATTGGGATGACAAACCCAATAACATGTTGAAGATCTAAATGTTAAGTTGGAGCAGGGGGGGGGTTCTCTGTTGAAGCAGATCCAAAATTAGTCCGAGCATTTGTGTGACCTTTACAGAACTATTTATCCCAAAGGGCCAACTCAATGGCTACGATGCGTTAGTACACTTATAACACACGGTTTCTGTACTTTTGTGTTATTGCCATGTTGGTTAAAAGAGCCGAAATGTTTTTACAGTCTTACCTTCAGAAAAATAGTCTTCAAGTCATTGGGGTCGGCTCTGTTTGTTGCTTGCACCTATAACACACAAGTTGGGAGTTTGCTATCAAAGAAATGTCACATGACAATTCAAATAAAACTGAAGTTTAGGATGCCACTGTTCAGCTTTGATTTTTTTTTTTTTTTTTTCGATCGACCACAGACACGACTGTAAAAAAAAAACGATAACACCACAAACGTGTGAGAATAACCGAGTAAATAACCGCTTCGAGCTTTAACGCCTCTCATAAACACAGATGCACCAGAGGAGGTAAATGACAGTTCTTCTCTGCGAGGCCGGCAGAGATGCGATTATAAGCTGCAGAAACACCAGGGCGGGTGGGGAGGGGGACTCCGCTGCGATTTAAAACAAGAGCTTTAAACCCACGCGTCCGCGCATACACGCTGTCCCCCCGCGCGCGTCCGACGGCCGCTTTTTACTGCTTTTAAATTAATATCCGCTATAGAAATATTGACGGAGTCACCTTGACCGCCATGCTGGGTGTGACGTCAGCTGCAGTGGACTCGTAGCGCAGGCGCTGGGCAGGAGGATGACAGCGGGCATGACAGGACCGCCGAGGTCTGAGACGCCGAATATATATTTAGCCAAGTATTGTCCCTTTCTGTGTGCGGGGCGGCCGAGGGAGCCTACGAGAAACGGGCTCCCGGACGGGGAGAGAGAGAGAGGGGAGAGACTCTGGCCAGGAGACGGTGCGTTACAGCATTTCCGGTCTGCTCGGGTCACGCGAGGACGCGACTCACCGCCTGCAGACGTGAACAGGAGAGCAACATGATGGCCTAAAGGTGTGAGGAGTGATGTAATGGTAAAAAAAGAAGAAAAAATAAATAAAATCAAGGGTGTTTCACTTTTAAATTACCAATATTTAGCTTCAGAAAATGAAAAGTTGTATCCTTTACAATGTATGCTCTTAATTGTAATGTTATTTTATCATTTACTATATTTCATTTTATTTTATTTTTGACTCCTTGTACTTTATTTCTCTTTTCAAAAGTTTGCACTGATGACAATAAAAAAATCTTGAATCTTGAATATTCCCATTACTTGTTCATAACACGTCACAAAAATATATGTCCAAAATGATGTAATCAAATGTACCGATAATTAAACACCCAAACATGTTGAGTTTATTGTATTGATATAAAGCAGAGTAAATGAATGAATCAGCTGTTTCACCTTTGTTAGCAAGGCTGTGACTAATCATCCAGGCTAGTTTGATATACACCAAAAAGTAACCATAACTTTAACATCCGCACAGTATCGCAACACATCATTTGCTCACTTGCGAAATGTGGAAGTGACTGTTATTTTTTGAGTCTACAATACAACATTCAAAACCACCAGACGTATGATTAATGGCCAAACCGCTCTACCACCTGAGCTGCTGCTGCTGCTTACTCTGCTTGTAACATCCGTGACACAGATCCAGCCAATTCAGACAAACAATCTTTTTTCTTTTTTTATTCACTGTATCAAAACTGTTTAACACTACAACATTGTATTTCCTTCCTCTGTTGTGCTCCTCTCATTCCTGTGTGTTTGCAGAGAAAAAAAAGTCCCAACAACTGTAGGCTGAGGTTCAGAGATCAAGCAGCATGCATTGCCTCCATGCAGACACAATTTGTTGCCTTGGTATGGTATTGTTCAGGACAGGGATAATCTAGTGTGGTAGTAGAGGTAAAATTACAGTGGCTTAAACATGACTGGGTAGGTCATCCATTCGTGTACCAGGGCTCAGGGGGATTGCCCTTCCCCGGGAGAGTCAATTTCTTTTTATTTTATTGAGATGTTGCTGATGTTGTAACCTAACAAAGAGTTTCTTTATTCTATGACTTGCCCAAATGATCCAGACACAGACAAAGAGAGGGAGAGCAGGTTTCTGAGGAGGTGTGGATGCATGTATTTGTGCTTAAGAACGCAATCCCAATGAAAAAAAATCTGAAAACTTTTGACTCTTCAGACTGACAGCTTTGTTCTCGTTAACGGGGGTCATTCACTCTTTAGCTTACTCGACCTTCTCTGCAATATCTCCCTCTCTCTCGCGCTCGCTCATCCAGAGGGGCACATTTTGGTTGCTGTGTTTACAAACAGAAACTTTTGTCACAGTGTAGGAAAGCACGTTGCTAACCCAGGTGGTTTATATCATTTTCTGTTACTGTTCCATCAAAGCATGGCAGATTTAACAAATTAGCTAAGTATCCAGCTGTTCAGTTCAGTCCAGAGTTAGCTCAATAATTCCACCATGTTTTGATCCTACACTAGTTATAGAAAATAAGACCAATATTGGGGCATCTCTTCATCTCTCTAATATTTTATCCTATTAGCAACATTTCTATCCATCTCTAATAGTTTAGCATATTAACAACATTTCTCGCCATCTCTAATAATTTAACATATTAATAACATTTCACTCCATCTCTAATAATTTAGCATATTAATAACATTTCACTCCATCTCTAATAATTTAGCATATTAATAACATTTCTCTCCATCTCTAATAGTTTAGCATATTAACAACATTTCTCTCCATCTCTAATAGTTTAGCATATTAGCAACATTTCTCTCCATCTCTAATAGTTTACCCTCCTGCTACATGCAACATTATTTGTTTTAGCCTGGAATTACAGTTTATCATCTCAAATGTAGGCAATATCAATTCTGGCACCCAACAACACAGCAAAATGACATTGTATCTAGGAAATGGTCATGGACATTGTTCTTCTCTGGCATTTTGTAGCGTAAAAAGCTTGCTTATTAGCTAGCTAAGCCAATCAGGGGAAAAAAACTAATCTAGCTAATAATTAATAATTAATTTCAGCTTGACATGTTGACGTTGAACTCAGCTTCAGTAATTGTCTTTTCAAAATGAACCATTTTAATTCACGTTACGTTAGTAATACATGGTAAAGTCATTTAACAGTCGTTTTATTGAAATCTACAGGCTCCGTTAAGAAAAAAAAAAAAACTACATCCTGTTTCCACGGAAACACAAGGACCCGGAAGTCGTCGTGATTCCGCGGGTCTTTTGGGACAACACAGCTCCGCACATCAGAGTGCAGAAATGGCGGGTGAGTGGCTAAACCCTTTCACGGTACAATGCTGCTGTCTTCACGTTAATGCGTATTCCGCGACAGAAGGACGCCGGACTCGCGTTAGACTCACGGGACCCGTAAACTGGCCCGCGTGCTGGTTCAAAACCGCATCCAGCTAAGCTAGCATTGCAAAGCACAGGGGGGGCTAGCTTAGCTTAGTAGCATGCTATCAGACTGTCATGGCATACAGTGTGTTTGTGTTTGTGTTTATGTAACGCCTGGGTGTCTAGCTGAGTGTGTGTGGATGGGTTCATGTTCGCTTTGATGCATACCCCACATGACGTATCACGTAAGAAGGCTACCTAAGATCATCATTGTAGAGCAGCTAACATTGGCAGGATATTTTTAAAGCTATCTATGACCTCAGCACTTGCTGTGTTTCTCCATGTAATGCACCGATATGAAGCTAACGTATCTACAAATTGGGATTAAGGGGGTTATAGAGTCCACAGGTACTTTGATTGGGCAGCTTGTGTTTTCTCCTGCATGTTTATGGTGACAGAAGGATGTTGTTGATAACATAAGGTGCATCTTAGTCTTTCTATAGAGGTATTCATGGTACACTGGTCATCAATTGTCAACGGTGTCTTCATGTGTTTTGATTTGGATCAGAATCTAAATACAGTTGTTTTATCACATTTTACTTCCTGATTGATATCCAGCCAGCAACATGTTGTGATGTCTCAAGCTGCTCCTGACATTTTAAGTGATCTTTGGAAAAGGAATAACTTTAATTTGCTTTTCTTTTTAAGAATGGTGCACCGCTATTATTGTGAAATCATAAACCGATTAAATAATTAAACTCTTGTGATGAAAATGGTTCTTTAGAAACAAATAAAAACACAATTAAAAATCAATTATTTTGTGTTTCCTCAGGAGTAAATAACATGGAGAAGAAACTGGCTGAATACAAGTGTGACACCAATGAAGCTATATGTCTGAAGCTGGGTATGTTTACTTTTGCTTTATTTGATATGTATTGTATATTAATATCGTTATATCTGTGCAGGAATTAGCTTCTGTTTTCTCACAATCCCGTCTTTTTCCTCTCAGTTCGCTTTCCGGAGGATGTTGAGGATGATGGCACTACGTTCCACCCCGAGTACAGCCACCAAGTTTATGGGGATGAGTGAGTATTTTTTGTCTGCATTACTTTTTTTATTTGTAATAGTGATGCAGAGCCACTCTGCCAGTAACGACTGGTTTAATTAATTGACTTTTAGCAAACATCAAGTAGCAATATTGATTAAGGATGACCCTGATGTTTTTAAATTTATTTAGTCTAAAAAGTGTCCTGTGGGCCTGTTAACACTAATAGTTGTCAAGGAGAGAGATGAACTTTGAAATGGAAATATCTAAAAGTTATTTATCGTTGCATGAATTCAAACTAATGAACACTAGCTAATTTGTGAAAGGTGCTGTAGGCAAGGACACATCTACTTCTGTTGAAAATCTCAGTGAATATTTATTGTCATATAAAATAAAATAAAATAGTAACTGTAAGCATGAACCTACGCACACGCAGCGCTGCATCATCATGTTGCTTCAGGAAGCCAGAAATACTGTCTCATATGAACCTAGCCAACAGCATTAACATCTAGAAAGCCAAGCGCTCTTTTCCATTTTCACTCGTCATTTCATATATATTTAATTATGTGATTCATTCATATGTTGTATTTTTCTCAATCCAGTCCTTTTAATATAAAATATTGAGTCCATGCCAATACGAAGTGTTTCAAAGCAGGTTTCGTAGCGGATGCAGGGAAGGTTAGTCTCAGCTATGCAAAGATTAAAACATGAACACAGGTCTCACTTGCATGTTATTTCAGTATCACAAAAAGCTCCAAAGAGTCACGTTATAAGCCTCGCAGAGACATTGCCGCTTAATACGTCATTGACACCTGTGTCTGTGTAGGCTTACAGTAGTGTGTCTGTATGCATATCATGCAGGGATTGGTTATTTTTGCACTTGCTGTAATCAGCTCAAAGGGAACCCAGTAATTGGGGCATTAATTATTTCAGCGAGCGTAATTGCTTGTAAAGCTCAATCACACAGTTGCATAATGGTGAAATCTATTTTGCCATAAACTGCCAGTGATGCAGTGGTGAAAGAAACAATACAGCTATGTGAAGTGAGTGGCCAGACTGACAGTAAGCGTTTATCATCTGTTAATGAATGTCATTAAATAGAAATAATCAGATGTTTATTGTCCCCCTGATATGAGTTTATCCCGGACTCTACACTACATAAAAGTGGCTGCTGTTTCATTGTTTTCTGATAACAAGTCACTGTCTTAGTTTAAATAAAATAAAAAATGTTAACGCTGTTAAGATTTGTAATGATTCCAATCACTTTATCCGCAGTGAGGTTGCTTTTGGATACAAAGGTCTTCAGATACAGCTCTTCTACACTGCTGGAAACCTGAGCACCCTCTTCAAAGTGAAATATTCCTCAAAGGTCACTGAGATGTTTGATTGCGTGGAGGTAGGACATGCTTTTTTAAAACTATTACTATTAGTGCTGTTGCAGGATCACCGCTTACGTGTGTCACCAATTTTCTTGTTATTGTAATAATGATAGGTAGCCATGTAAGGGATGATGTACGGTGTGTTGGGGGCTTCATCACCCTAAATGGGTTTGCAATAAAGGCCTGCACCTTGTACATTATCCCTCTTATTACACAGATACACGATAGATTTCACTACCTCCTTCAGAGTCCGTGATCAGAGCGACGTCCATAGCAGCGATCTGCTGTTCAGAAATAACGTACCGTAGAATGCTGTAATCAACAAAGCTGTGTAATGAGTGGTGCTAATTCTATACTAGTTTAAACAAGATACGCCTTAAACATGCACAAACACCTGCTGAGATATGAGTTTTTTTTAATCCAAAGATGCTCATGTCAAGCGTACAGCAGCCAAAATATTACCAGAGCTTAATGTTGGACTTCCACTGATGAGGTGGCTAAATACAGGGATTCAGTGGGTTGTTAATGTCGCTCTTTGCCTGCTGAATGTAAGAAGACACGTGTTTGCTACAGGTATGCCCGAATATTAGACATGTTTGAGAAGGCGCTCCAGCATCGCATCCATTACGCAAATCATTGTAAACAAATCCGTGCTGAGGTTAGGTGACAATCAGCGGGAGGTTGCAAGAAAAACATTCAGAAGTAAATGATTAAAAGAAATATGGCACAGCTGTAATGTGACTCGGGCATCCCGTCTGCTTAAGGAAGATGCTGGTGAGGGAGGCCACCTAAAGGTCTGTGGCCTCTCTGAAGGATCCCCAGGGTGCCACGGCTGAGTGACACTGTATATTAGACAGTTGTTGACTGAATGCCTCAAAGTGGAAGATTGTTCTATGACCAAAATCAAGCCCCACCATGAAGCCTGATGGTGGCAGCCTCATGCTGTGGAGATGCTCTTTTGCAACAATTTGTGAAGCTTGACAGCAAAAATGAAAGCAGTGAATTACAGGAAAAAATCCCAGAGGAAAACCTACTGTGAGATAACTGCAAGTTGGGTAGAGATTTAATCTCAGTTGCCTGTTTGTTAGGAAGGCCAAGGTAAAACTAACAAAACAACCCTGCAATACATTTTACCTTCATCCATGTTGTAATGTTTGACTCTTTACATTCATATTAATTAATATAAAGATTTGTCGTACTATGCCATTAAAGAGACTTTTCTGATGACCACCATGATTCAATATTGCGAAACCATAAAACATATTCGTAGAATGCTGGGAAACTGATGGAAAAAAAGACATTTTGTGCATTTTGAGAGTAGATTTGAAAATGTTAGTTTTCATACCCAGTGTCAAACATAATTTGTGTTTTTGGAAAACTGACAGCAGGCGACACCAACATTGAAAAATGGAACGTGATTTTATTTTTATTTGTCATAATGTTTTGGAAAAACTCAATAGCACACCCAGAGTACAGAAGTAGATCTGAAGTTTGTGTTTGACAAGCAAATACTGGGCAGTTTTCCTGAGTGGTTGGCTCCATAGTTGATTGACAGAAGGATTGTGTGATCAGTTATTCTTTACATTCTTTTATCCCTAAAGTGTACTTTTGTGGGCAGTTTTTGGTACTATAATGTCGCTTCTTTACGTACTGAAGTAACTCGGAGCCTTCCTGGCCGGTGGCATTATTCCTGTTCTCCTGTTTGTTTAGATTAAATCTCAGCCCACTGTGGCTCCCTGTGCCGTTACACTAATCCTACCGCTCCCTGTCAGAAGAGAAGGCTTTTAAAAGGGCTTTTGGACGTGGGGTTTAACGTGAGGCATTGATTTTTTTCTCTTTTTTTAAGAGGTTTGTGTGATTGAATCAGCAGGAGGAGTAATGTGACACGATTGGATATCTTGTACATTTATTTCCAGTAGCAAATTGTTGTTTGTGTAAGCTGATCTTCAGCAGGTTTTATAATATTCTTTATTTTATGTAATGATGAATGCGTTGTATAACTATTTTACATTCTAAATGATGAATTGACAGTTTGTTAATGTTCTACTGAGTTGCAGTCCTTACTATGTAAAACGTTCTACCTTTTTTTTAATTGCCCCACATGAGAATTTCCGCATCATCAATGGCCAGTATTTGGACAAAAACGGACAGTTGAGCGAAATGCTTTAATGTCCTGCTAACTCCTCCTGAGACTTGACAAAAGGCAGCTTTGAAAATCTCCTGAAGCTGTCAATACAGCAAACATGCAAAAGGAATAAGAAGTAGCGAGGGCCCCTATTGAGGTCAGATGATTCAACTCTGGGACATCTGTCCTGTCTGCAAACAGCAGGGGCTCCCTCGCTGGACAATGTGGCTTTCAACTGGTTGTAGTAGAATCAATTTATAAACTCACCAGGATTTGGTGTTTCTGTGGATGCACTCAAATTATAAATAGCCCCATGTGACAGCAATGGTTCCTTCCGATAGGCATTCGACATCACTTTCATCTCTGGTCCCCCCCCCAAAAAAATGCCATGGCAACCAATTGACTTTTTTTTAAACCTGAAGAGAGCCATTAGATTTTTTTTGGGGGGGGACATAGTTTGTAGCTGATATTCAAACTGAAATGTGATGGCTGGCTTACTGCCTGTGTGTGGCACTACTTTTAGTGTTCAGCGTTGACCCCTGAGTGTTCACCTTGTTAAGGGTTTGAGTGCAGCTGGTGTAGAGGTAGAGAGTGAGGGGAGCAGCAGAGTTCAGGCTGCATCTGAAGAGGGTTTGTCTCTGAGTGCATGTGGACGGTCGCGGTGCAGCTGGTGAGAGAAGAGAACGAGAGACGAGGGAAGGCCGAGATGGAGTTTATGCAGCTGCCATGTTGATGCAAGACTCTCATCATCGCATCACCTTGTCCCCTATAACTCAGCCAAACACACTGTAGTGCCGGACCTCTCACAGAAAACGCTGTTTTTTAGGAAACCAGACCTTTTGTACACCTGGGCTGGAAACTAGTCATTATTTCTATTACATTCATAATCAGTGTGGATGTGTAAATATGCTTTAACTTAAAAAAAAAATATGAGCCAATACTTAACAAATGACTCTAAACAGAAAAAATATTGACGACAGATATTGAATGTAGTATGGTGTTTGGTTTAGATTAAACAGATGAAATAACACCAACACAACAAATTAGATAGTTTGTCGTCCCTTTGTGGTTATTGTTAGAAATCAAAGACATTAACAAAATGTTCTAAAGGGACTTTTGTTGCGTTATATTCATGCCAAACTATGGCATCTTTTCTGGAAGGCTGTGCAATTTAGTGTCTAGTATGTAGGAGAGTGCTTGGGACAAAGGGACTTGTTTGTCCATGGCCTTTTAAGTATGGTCCTTGTTCCTTAGAAATGTGACTGAACAATTACAATGGTTAAGAGGCATTCAGCTGCAGGTGCATTACTTCCAGTTAGATATTAGCTGATGTCTGAAAGGGAGGAATTAGCAGTATGTTGTATTAGCCTTTTGTAGTGCATTTTGCTCAGACCTTCTTCATTTCCCAGTTTTCAATGCTGAGCAGCGAGGGCCTCTGTGCTGAAATAATGCCCATCATGCATGTAAATGGTGTGAAAGGGCTGCTTAGCAAAGTGTTCTCATGTCAATCCTTGTGGAAATGGATACAATGCAAACATTACAGCTGAACTAACCACGGGTTGCACTGAGTAAAAAGTCCAAGGGTAGGGCCCCTTTGTCTCTGAGGCTCTTTGAAAAAAAGCAGGGGCAAATTCATTTGATTGGGTTCACTTGGCAGGATTAGAGGAGAGGCCTCTATTATGGATGCCCCCAAAGGTTTGTTAAGTTGAGATCAATTCATACGATTTTATTTCCCAGTGAGAAGCAGAAATGTGTTTATTGTGGCAACTTCATCTGATATTCATGGTTTAACATAAGTACTAAATGTACTGATTTAAGTGGTCTTTTCACTGGGGGGGGGGGCATGATGGTCTCTGCTCAGCTGACATTTTAATTGCCTAATGGTTTTCTTTTCATTTCCACAAAACATATATGCTTCCAGTATTATTTAGATGATTTACTGCACTTTTCCCAACTCTTTCCTAAAACAAAACATGTCTTTCAACAGACAACCTGTGTACAAATCAGCATGTTTAACACTTGAATATATTAGAAAATCTGTCAGATTGTCTTTTTTTTTTTTTATCATCCTGATCTATTTGTTTGATGATTAAATTCATGCACATTGTGTTATTCAGCCAGATGATATCGAAGGGAAGATCCGAGAAATCGTTCCCGCTGGGTTCACCTGCAACACTGACGACTTCATCTCACTGCTGGAGAAGGAGGCCAATTTCAAGCCCTTCGGCACCCTGCTTCACACGTACACAGTCCACAGCGAGGAGGCAGGAGAACTCACGTACCAGATTCACAAGGTACAAACATCAGTTATGGCCTCACCCAACAATTTTCATATCAGTTTGTTTAATTTTTATTGTTGCTGTTGCCATATCGTGTATATATATTTATTTATTTTTACCGTATTTGCCCCAGGCTGATATCACAGGCCCAGGATTCCAAGAGTACCACGAGCGCCTGCAGACCTTCCTCATGTGGTTCATAGAGACCGCCAGTTTCATCGATGCAGACGACGATCGTTGGGACTTCTTTCTTGTGTGAGTGCCCTCCTTAATTGACACCATACCCCCCCCCCCCCCCCACACCCTCCTCTATGCCCACCCCTACCCTAAAGCCTTTATTGTGTCATTGAAAAACAAAGCCCCCCTTTGTGGCGCTTGTGACCAATTACCAGGCCAGTTTGATTATATTTCTCCTGTAGGAGAATTGTTGATCAGGCAAGAGCTTCCTTTGTGGCAAAAGCCCTTTTCAAATTTTTCAGGGGCAAGAGCTGAATTGAATACTGTTGTCTTTTGAAACACTGAACAATGTCTTAACAGTAAAAAGAGCCTCTGCCAGTGTTTTCTTTACCCTGGCAACTATTAATACTGACAATGGGGAAAATGGACTGAAGTGATTTTGAGGAGCTCAGTCCCTCCTCCAACCCCTTCTCTTCCTCTAAGTTGCAGTACTCCAATTAAGTGCATAATGTATTCAGGTTGTAGCAGGTGTACCAATCGGGGCCTGGCTGCTCTAACATGCTGATGTGGGGGGGAGACACGAGAGCAGGGAGGCTAAAATGGACACTGCATGGGAGTGTGCCTGTAATTGACCTGTTTGCCTTTGTGTTTTATCTGCAGATTTGAAAAGTACAATAAAGATGGGGAGACTCTCTACGCAACTGTTGGCTACATGACAGTTTATAATTACTACGTGTACCCAGACAAAACCCGACCACGTGTAAGGTAATTGCTGGGGCAGCACGTGCCTTCCCTTTCTTTTGTATGAAAAAGGAGTGGAAAATTATACATTTCTTTATCCTCTACCCAAAGAGCCCAAATTACTGGCTTATATAGCCAACTATTCAACCAGATTTTGTTTCATTACCAAACCAGGGTGATTTGTATCTGAAAACAACTTTATAGATAAGCTTTTGATGTGATTTGATTTATTGCATTGATGGATCAGGATAACAATCTATTATTTCCTGCTTTGTGAATCAAAGCTTTTCTGTTCCTGCTCAGATTTATTACGTGAATTAGTTTTGTGACTCATTTTGAATAAAGCGGTTTCTCACTGGCTCTGTGTTTGCGTGTATGTCTGCCCTTCAACCGAACAGCCAAATGTTGATCCTGCCTCCGTTCCAAGGAGAAGGTCATGGAGCTCAGCTTCTGGAGGCAGTACACAGATTTTATTGCAGCCTGCCCAAAGTGCAAGACATCACAGGTGAGCAACTCGAGTTTCAGCATTTGCTGCATTGAAGAAGTCGTGGATAAACATTTAATCCGATAACATGTCTCCCACAGACCGTTTAAATGATTTTTCTCTGCAGTTGGTGGATCCAGGGGTTGTGTTAATTTAGAAGGATGGCATGTATACCAAAATGTGCTACAGCTCTATTGAAACTAGTTGGATCGAAATAGTTTTTCTTTGCATGGAGACGGAGGGTGAATACTAAAGAGGCATCCTTTGAGAGAGGAATCCTATTCAAGAAAGAACTTAACATTTAGTAGTTGAATAGGCAGAATGTTCCGGCTAACAGTCCGTCTGGCCTTTAGTAATATTTCTCCATTGTTAATTATAATTAGGTTCTTGTTAAAGTTCTGCCTTTTTAGTAGACCCAAAAAAATGAATTCCCAGCAAAAACATTTATATGTCAGGTTTATTGCAAATGATTTGAAAACCACAGTTAATTTGAAATGTGTGATGGTGTCTGTTATCAGCCGAAGATCCCTCTGAGAGCTACGTGAAGCTGAGAGACTATGTGCTGGTCAAGATTTGTCAAGGCCTGACGTCCTTCGCCGCGGACAAGCTGCACCTCGGCTTCTCAGCCGATATGGCCAAAGAGGCACAAGACAAGTTGAAAATTAACAAGGTGATGTATAAGGCTGCAACTAATTTTTTTTTTCGGTGTTATAGTTTTGTCTATGAAATGTCAGAAAATCAAGCTTTTATTTGTAGTCAGGCGAATGTCATGAGTCAAGCCTATCTCAATTTTATAGAACCCCAAAGTGACGTCTTTATAATTCATATTTTCATAACAGTCCAAAACCAAACAGTCCAAATATTAATTGTACAGTGATTTTCAGATTTAATTTAATTTATAAATGAACATGTATTATCCATTTTCTCTTCTTCAGTGTCGGGCATGTTTGCTGCTTTGCCCTAAATACTATTTGATTCTATGCATCTTCATGTCACAAGTTATCATAGCATGGAATCTGTGACCTAAATGGACTTTGTAGTCGTTTTTCTTGGGAAAACTCTCTATTTCCCACAAGATGTTGTGGGAGGACCTTGAACCCCCTTGCGGGGTCTTGGGGCACGCTTCCCCCGGAGAAAACTTACACCAAGCTGACGCACTTTGAGAGAAAAATGAAGAGACTAGATAGTTTCTGCTCTTGTCAACAATTTTCTGCTTTTCTAGCTGTGGTGCAACGTAACCAAGTACATTTAGACTACTCGAGTAATGTACTTGAGCACAATTTTGAGATACTTACTTATGTAGTTTTATACTTGTAATTCACATCTCGGAGGGAAATGTTGAACTTTTTAACTTCACTACATTTATTTGACAATATTAGTTACTACTTAAGTTACTTTGCAGATTCAGATTCTTCAAGAAAGTCTCTCACCCTTACTCACTAAACATGGTAAAAGAGGTGGGGTCCATGTTTCACGAAGGGTTGGGTGGGTTGAGGGTGAGGACAGCCCGGCCTGGTTAGTAACACTAGGAACGGACTTGGACTAAACTAGACTTGGGTGGTCTGCCACCGTTTATGTAATTAATGTGAAACGCTGGATAACTACATGCCTGATTTATTATAAGCCCCATGTCCTGTAGCCATTGTGCTGGAGAAGATGATTTAAAAAATATATTTTAATTCCGTTTCCCCCCCTTTTCAACAGAAACATGCGAGGCGAGTGTATGAAATCCTGCGTCTGAGAGCGACAGACATGAGTGATGAAGAAAAAGCAAGGGAGTACCGTTTAGAGGTGAAGAAGAGGCTATTTGGACCATACAGGGTGAGGTTTTAATCATCACAGCTTCAGACTGGTTCATGGCCAGTTCATACTTTCATTCCACACTCGTGCACCTATAGCTGGTTTGCCAAGAAGACAAGAAGAAAACAATGCTGCAGTGCATTACCACTACCTACTGGAATGGAGTATGGATCGGGAAATGCACATACATAGAATGCTAGACCAACGCAGACACTTAGTTGTAGTGCGACTGGTACCTTATGAATGCATGCCTGCAGCTGTTGCAGAAAGTCCGTCCAGTGCTTTACGTGCCAGTGGGGAGAGGGCCTACATGTGTCATGAAAAATGACTTTCTAAATGAGCGATTTCCTGATATATTCATAACTAAATGTGAACGTCAACTTGCTATCAAACAGGAATCCAATGAGAAGTCCTCTACGTCTTTGTTCGCATTACATTACAGCTGTTCAGTTTCTGAAGTAAAGTGGCCCTGTGTGGCTGATCGGCTTACTGCTGCATATCGTCACTATAATGTTACCTTTTAGAAGTGCAAAAAAATGTATCTTCAGTCCCCTTAAAATTGGTAGAATACTAGTGCTGTATTGTTACAGCCACAATAGGGCGCACTAGGCGTCTGTGGCTTTGCTGCTGCTGGAGCTTTTTTGTAGTCAGGCACATGTCATTAGTCAAGATTTGCATTTCTTTGGGGGAAATATTTTTCATGAAAGTGTGTTTGAAGCACTTTGTCAAAAAAAAAAAAAGAAGCTGCCTCTATTCAGAGTTCTGTAGCTTTGCTATTGAAGGCGCCTTTCAAATCTCATCAGAAAAACAGTGCAATTTTATGAATTTGCTTTTGTCATTTTTCTCATGTTCTCCTGGGCAAATTTGATTTGAGTTTCAGAGATTTACCGCAACAGACTCGAGCTCCGTGAACAGGATATGATAAGCTTCTCTGATTCTGTTTTACCAGACTTGACAGTGGGAAATAGTGAGTGGATCGTTGTGCTACAACATATAACACCCTACATCCTGTTTGCTTGTGACATCTTATGTTTGAGCTGCTCACTGAGACTCTGCATACCAGCCATTAGAGAATTTGCTGTCAGCAGGGTAACCGCACTTCTCAAAAAAAAGGCAGAATTTGACGTGGAAATGACCTATGTGGTGAAGCGGGAAGTAGGAATTCCTTGGGAGAGTGGCAAGGAGAGATCTGGTGGCCAGATGCAGAGCGTTTTTCCTTCCCTGAGGAGGTTTAGCATGTAGTTAGTCGAATGGCAGAAGCCGCTGCTTTCTGAATGTGAGGGGGATTATGCATTTCTGCTCTTACCCCTAATTCCCCAGTGACCACGTCTGTATGCATGTGCGTGCAGGATTTTTCAAGCACCAGATTTCACTCAACTAAGTGAACGTGTAGTTTTTGTCCGTCCATATCTTTCAGCATTCTGATTTCACTACAGATGTTTATGCCACTATCTGCTACGGCATGCTTTATAAAAGGTATAAACTGTAACTAATGGATTCATCAATTGTTAATAAATACATTCCTAATGCTTTAAAGATCAGCAGTAATCCATTAATAGCATTTTGTTTGTTTGCCAGGTACATTGCCTGGTCTACATCCATATCTTGCCTAACGTACTTTGTCTTGTTTAATTAGCCATATAATTTATTATGTGACGTTTAGTTAGAAAGAATAGAAAAAATGGCGTGTGTGAAGTTATGATCCCCGTGTTTCCTATCGTAGTATATGCTGTATTTATGCTGGTCAAAACAAATGTTTGTCTCCAGCTGTTGAGACCTGTTGTCATAAATATAGTGTCCATACTTGATGAAGTATGCACATGTCAGTGTTCCATATACCTGCAATTAGTTGTAGCTTATATATCCATAAGTAGTACCTGAATATATGAATTACTAAGCTGTATATGCCTTTGGAACTGGTGTAACTGATTTCACACCTCACCTGTGTGCGCTTGTGCTCTTAATGTTGTGCAGAAGAATCAGAGGGAGCTGACGAAGATGAGGAAGTGTCTTCGGCCAGAGGAGCTGGTGTCCCACATGGATCAGATGGACACCCAGACGCAGCACGAGGAGCTGGAAAAGAGTTATCAGGTTGTTGTGGAAGACTACAGGAGAATCATCGAGAGGATTGCGACACAGGCCTGATCGGGCTCAAGAGATGCTGCTAGCCTAGAGCTCACCGCTCTCATACAGGTGGTCTGCCCTGTCTGTACCAAGCCCACATCACCACAGACTTTAGCTGCAACCAGGAAGAAACTCACCTGACAATAATCACTGTTTTAATTAAAAGAGTGTTACAGATTTATTGTGGCCGTCGGTGGATAGATCGCAGTGGAGAAGAGCTGTCTGTCATCCAGCTGATGTTAATGTCGTTGCCGCTGGAGGGTTGAGACTTCCTGTTTGTCCCATGAGTGTAATCGCATTGTGTGGGATTGACTGATACGTTATATTTCACAGGTTATTTGAGGTCCACTGCCCTGCAGAGAAACCCTGCTTCTTCTCCATCGTAGACAATTTTTTAAGATCTTTTTGTCAAAACCATTCCCAATGTGTGTTTTGAAGCACTTCATACTGAAAATAAAAAAAGCGTTTTGTATATTGCTCAAATGGTGTGATTCTTAATGACGATAATAAAAACAAAAATACAGATAGCAGTCCAGTAAATCCTGACCTGATGATGGCGCTAGATGAAAGGTCCGGGGATTAAAGTTTTCACAAATCTAGGAACAAAGAAGGTTCCTATCACGTGATTCCATGCAATAGTTCAGGTATTTAAATATAAAAAAAGAAAAAATCATGTGTGGAAATATCAGAGACATTTAACTCCAATCCAAAAGTTTCCACCTGGTGGTGGCGCTAGAAATGAATCTTCTTGGGAACATGAACGGAAACTTGCGTGCACAAAATCTCATGACAATCCATCTAACAGTTGTCAAAATATTTCAGTCTGGATCAATGTTGTGGTTGCTAACATCGATTCATCCCACGGATGTTTATTCCCCCTTTGTCGAAACCTGGCGCCTGCATTACCCACAATGCAACTCTACCGCCCGACAGTTGGATCGGAGATTCTCGTTCGTATGCTAGCAGCGGCTAATGTGAAGATGAGGAGCCGTTACAGGAGTCTGGTAAGCGCTCTTCTTTCTAACTGAAACTGCTTTTTAAATGTATTTTCAAACTTTTAGTCTACACGCCGCACTCTTTGGAGTCACCACTATGTTTATAAAACGGTTTGTCTTATATAGTATTAGGAGTAATGCTAGTTAGCCTGTGTAGAATTAGCCTGCCCTGTTACAGTGACACCTGTTAGCCAGCCGAAACTCTCCAAGTTTAGGTACTTTAACCTTCAGACACGCCTTGTTAGCAGCATTATTTTTCTTGAATTAGACCATTTCATAAAGTCTGAGGGGTGTAAAGTTATTATCTGTAACATAATGCAGCCCAGCCAACTTTTGGAGCTCACATGCCATATGCTGCCTTCACCTGCTAGTCGGAATTACGAGAATGTCACGTTCAAGTGCTCTGTTGTCGGGACGAATTGAACAAAAATGGCGGACGTAAGGTTAGCTGTTACCTGTGTATTGGGGAAATCCTTTTGTGATTCCATTATGATCAAAAATGACATATCACATAAGGAATAGTAGAGTAATAATTGTGCACCGTGCTAGCAGACTATGGTCCATTTGTTATGGATATCTTTGGAATATATAGATTACAATACACTAATACCAGCTAATACTTCAAAATAAAGAATTACATACCATCCATTAATGAACCTGTCCTCTTCTCCGCCGGCCATGTTTAAAGGTTCTGGTCATCCCAACCTCGAGAACTCGTTATTGAGGGGGGCATTCATGTGCAATTTCCAGTCGGCTACTCGTATTTACCATAATTATGATACCATGTGAAGGCAGGAATAGTTATTCTCAAGCTCCCCCTCCAGATTTCATATTAACTGCTATATTAATCACAGGCTTTTGCATGTGAGTATTAAATCATGTCATCCATAGAATACTTAAAACGATCATTTCATTAAATTCATCCTCCTTCCCTGTTAAACCCAACAACGGATCAAGCTGAGCTCCAATTGTCCCATTTATGAGTTAAATAACATTTCTTTCACCTCCTGCGCTTGTAATTTATATTTGACATGTCGTTCTATTGTTGCTTGATTGTCATGGTGTTGTATTAATGTTATTTCACTTATTCCCTGTGTTCTGTTTTGAGGTACAACAGTAGGCTGTATATTTTATTCCTATTTACTTCCAGATCTTAAACTGATAAATCGTGTGAAATTGCAAAGAAAACATCATTGAGTTTTAATGATTTTAATTATCTTGTCAGGGCTGTAGAAATGGAACGGTTGAACACTTGGATGCCATCTAAATGAGGTGTAGAATATCAAGGAGACATATGTTCATATAGGACTTGAAATATCAGTGCATAATCCCTTGCTATAGATCCCAACTGGCCTGATTAAGGCATTTTCCAGTATGTGTTTTATATATTTGAGCCATTTTTAGGGATGTAATTTTGTCCAGGGCCCCTCTCACAGCTAATGCAACTTCTGATTGCCACTGATGTTGAGTGTTACACTAATGAGTATTATGGCTTTCAATTGAAAACCTTTGTGCCACCGTATTGCCCCCGCTTGTGCAGATCACTGCGATGAATACCCATCATACTTTATGATACTTTAGCACATTGTCACTAAATGAAGGCTGCCGGGTCAATTTTCAATTTTTTTCTCCCTCTTCACATGAAACAAGACAAAACCTTGGAACCCTTCACATCTCTAATTCAGATTGATTGAATCCACTCGTGGCCACAAGGGGCCTCATCTCACTGTAGTTGTCTCTGTTTTTTTTCTGCTGTGAGTGCACATTTCACATTGCACTGCACTACCTCAGTCGACTGACCTAGCAGCGCGAAATGACATGACTGTTTAGTGGGCACATGTTCTGTCTCATTAATTCCACCTGCAGTACATGACTGTTTAATAGGGCCATCGTCAGGTTTTTATGCAGAACGTTGATGTACCTACTGCAGCTCTCACATATCCGGTGCTGAAGGAGAACCAACTAGTGTGGATGTGGATTGTTGTTGAATGATCTACAGGCCTCTCTGCAGTTGTCAGGAGGTTGTGAAACCCCCCTTTGCTCCTTCAGACCAGACAGTTGAGTTTTCAGGAGCTTAATTATTGCCCCCACATGTCACACTACGGCTATCCTGAGCCCTCATATCCCATTGCACCTGTCAGCATGTAGTCCAATGTATAAAGTATATTGTTTTTGTTTTTTTTTTCAAAGGAAAATCTTGGCATTTTGGTGAATCTGATCACTCTTTCTTGCAAAGAGTCGCCGAGCAAACCAGGAGAGTCCCAACCAATAGTGTGACAGACACTGTGCACACACACTTTTTTTCACAACCTTCAGAATAAACTGTTGCAAGATTGTTATCTTACCTGAAAAATCTGTACTGCTTGATTCCATCCCCCTGATTATTTATATTTTTTAAATAATCAGCAACCGTTTCCAACATTTTTAATGTACCGGTATTTCCCATATTTTCAGTCCAAACTTAAAATCATGAAAAGGCACAGAAACATAGCTGTTGCATCACCTGAAGTACATATAAGTATATACAGTATGTCTGTTTTTCTAAAAAACAAAGCTACAACCAGGCTGAAAGTAGAATATTTAACACGTCGTCCATTCCAGCCTTCCAGTGGATCAAAATCTGCAGAAGGCAGTGCACTTTCTTCCAGAGTCGAGGCTATTACAGTGGATCCAGCAGTGGGCCCTCAGTCGCTGTGCTTTTGAAAGGGGGATACAGTCTGCCTATTTTGTTGTGTCAGAGTGGAGATGTGGGAGGTTGATTTATGTCTGTACCTGTCAAGGGTTTCAATCTACCCTCTCTCACTTTATTATTTCACCAGAAAAAAAAAGAAGCGGTGAAACATCCGTTAATGCTTGCAGCTCCTCGCTTTACCCTATCATGTTTGAGCGAGTTTAATCGTGCAAATAATTCCATGCAACTTACATTAAAGCGGGCAGAAAAACGGCTTAATGCCATTATTCTGTGAAATGACAACAGCAGTATCGAGCTTGACTTGAATATTTGGTTTCACCTGTTGGCGTTTCTGCTACTGTTACCTTATGGCGCCTCCACATCTCCCCACTGAGACAGACAGTGAGGGAGTTTTGGACCGGAGCCCAGCTGTACCGAGGGACCTGCTGAATATGATACCTGTGTGGAGCTCCAGCGTCTTAGCCCCCAGGTTCCCAGGAGAGAGCTTGGCAGGAAAGTTTGACTCCCCCTCCACTCCCCTCCACCCATTCCCCCTCCCACCATCGCTGCTTTTCTTATCGTGTTCACATTTCTTTTGTGCTCCTCGGTTACCCACATACCCCGAGGCTACTGAGCCCCCTCTTCACCGTCAGTGAACCTGGCCGGTCTCTTTTCTCTGCTAAATGAGTCCCCTTTAAGATAATGTTTGATGCGCTGACAGCAAGAACCAAAACAGTGTAAAAGAAACCGAGTTTGACATCTTTTAATTGTGCGTTAGAAAGCAGAGATTGTGGTTTCTTGGACTGCTTTCAGATCATGCTGCTGATATGGTAATTTGCTCAAGTGAAGGATGTGACGAACGTGGCAGTGTTGATAGTTTAGTAGTAGAAGCCTTTAGTCCAGTCTGCTGGTTCCCAACTCCATTCTCTGTTTGTTGAGTAACTCGCATTTAGCGTCTGCAAATATATAAAAATATGGGTTAATAATTGGGTTTTATTTTTCACCAAAATGTTATTTCATATGGCATTTTTAATACCCTGCAATAAACAGAAACACATGTTCATCCTGATTTAGAATAAATGGCAGATGTGCATGAAATGAATAAGCCTTGAATGTACCAGTTATTTTTCAATATTGTTTTCCATGTGTACGACAAGAGCTTGCATGCGTGTGATCGCATCTGTCGATTAAATGATTTGGGATCATGGTGCAGTCGAGCGTGTATTAAGCCAGATTTCTATTCAGATGACATTAAAATAGATCAGTTAGTGCACATAAAGCACTGGATTTTGTTATGGTGATTGACAGCGAGTGAACAGCCGCTGACGAGACTCGTTATTTTTGTCACTAGTGATGCCTGTTTATAGAAATCATGCCCCCGTTTTCTTTTTGTTGTGCTTTTTTTAATTGACTTGAACAAACGCAAACGGCCCTATGAGTTTTGAGTCATCATGCTACACGTAATCATCGATGACTGGAACCTGCTGTGGCATTTGATTTTCATTTACTCCATGCACAGTACTAAAATATGACATGACAGCATCTACCAGGAAGTTTGTTGAAAATCCATGGAGGACTAATTTTCAATGTGTGGTTCAAGAAGAAAATCAGTCGTGAGTTATTATTAGTTGGAAGAATGGGAAACATTCATGTGTCAATGTGCTGCACGGCATGGAGGATTTAATCGTGAAGTTATTTCTGTTTTTAATAAAAATCAACAGAAAACATTTAGAGTGGGCTTTCTGTTTTGATCTGCACATGAATGGCCTCCTTGACTGGCTGTTATTTCTCAACACTGACTTTTCTTGTACAGCACGACCTGCCTGCGTATTAATCTCTTAAATGAGCCATGGCGTGGAGTTGGATGAACATGTGCTTTCCTAGATGTAGTTTTCTAATTAAAACCGTCCCATTATGCTGTAATTAGTGCTATCTGAGGCTGGGACGGAGCCATATGGGAGGGGAGCGAGAAGTCAGACCAAGATGGTATCGGGGCCGAGGAGACAGGAAGCCTCTGTGTAATCTTGTCAGGTTGGAGATTGAGGCCGCCATCAAGCCGAATGGACTGAACCGTACTTGTCCGCTGCTGTACTGTAGCTTCAGAGCGAGTGTACTGAACTGCCGTGAACTCGTTATCTTCGCTGTTTCCACAGAAGCCTGGCTGTCACCTGGGTGTTTACATGCTGGAATACTTTGTATACGAGGAGAGTGGAGCGTTATGGTTTTGAGTACAATGAGTTTCTGAAGAGATATGTGGTTAGTTTATGTCAAAACACAATAGAATAAACGTGTGAGGACAGGTTGCTCCTATGGGAACTTTCACTTCATATGTGATCTCAGTTTCAACTGCTACCCTGCGATCACAGGCAATTAAAAAGTTATTTGGCTGCAGGGTAAACAGACAGGGAGCGATATCTATTTCAAACTGAAACGTTGAAGTAATAGATGTAGATCTGCTTAATAGGAGGGTTTTTTTGCTCTCAATTCCACTGATGACAAAATGAAATACAGTAGTGAAGGGCCCTTCAGAAGATGAATATGTCGGTGGGGGTGACTGCCACCTACAGTAGAATGAGAAATGCTCAGTAAACGTTCACCGTACACAAGGAATCGGGGGGATAGTGAGAAGACTGCTATTAAATTACACATATGTCACTCACAATGTGATAACCAAACACTCCCAGGACCCTGGTCTGAAGCGCTGCGACGCTCTCACAGTGTTTTTTCCAGCAAGCTTACTAAGTAAATAGGAATGCTGCACACAGACACACACTGACATTTGCCAGATGCTCCGTGCTAATTAGGGCCAAGCATTCCCCCTCGTATGGAGTGTGTGAGAAACCACAAGTGCACCGCTGGCCGACCTGCAAGACCTGACGAGGGCGGAGCTCTGTGTTTGCACTCAAAACGCTTCAACATAACAAATTCAGGATTGTTATTCAGAGCAGGAATTTGTTGTTTCAGGTTTCGTGCAAGAGAAGCAAGTTTTCTTTGATGTAAGCTACAATCTTTGACTAAGATCCTAAGATCTGGAAGCTAAATAAACCATTTACATTGTATTTTACTCATAAACATGAATGCTAAATCCAACCCAATATCTCCCAGAAGCTCCAGCTTGATGCCTCAGCAGATATTGCCTCTCCACTCTGTCATTTAAGATACTTACTGTCTTGCTGTTCAGTGCTGCCTGTGTGGGTGAGCCACAGCAAAACACAGGTGCCGAGAAGCGAAATGCTTTCGCCTCGTTATTTTCAGCAGTTTACCGTCACCACATTATCCTTTCCAGGTATGACATTCATCATTTATCATCTAGCCTCCACGTTTTCAAATCTAAACCTCCATACCGCCTACAAGCTTCCAAATATAATCTGCCCATATCAAAAGATGTGTCCCTCCCCCCCACATAATGACCCACTCTGCAAACCCTCCTCCACCCCCCAAAATGGTGGTGGTGGTGGTGGTGGAGGTGGGGTACTAAGCAGGAAGTGAAAGGAGACCTGAAAGCTCCAGCCACCCACAGACCCACCCCTCACCCCTCCTCACCCTGCTCTCCCAGGCTGCAGTGTGGCTTTGTGTCCTGGCTCCTGTCCAGGTTCTGGTGCTGTGATGGGGAGGGTCACGCTTTGCGTCTGACCCCGGGCCTGCATGTTGGATGTTGTTATTATTAGTGCTCCGTGCCCCCCGGGCGGGCAGTCCCCAAAGCGGGACGGACTGTCGGGCTCTGGAGAGGCTCTAGACCTGGAGAACAGCTGTGCGGGTTAGGGGCTGCTGGGGCCCCCACAGTCCACTGAGAGAACCGCTGCTCTGGCCCTCCAGGAGGTACAACTGTTTCTTATACAGACTTACTGCACAAGTCATCACGCACTGCTAGACAGCAGGACAACGCCGGGTTACGGATACGCTGTCTAACAGCGGTTGCTCATCATAGTATGCAATAAATGACACTGTAGACAACATATACTGTGAGAAATAACTATTTTGTTAACCAAAAAACGTGCCATTTTACCACATCATCCCTCATATTTGCCTGTGACCCCTAAAAATGAAGCTATGTGTACGACTGATATCAAGTTATTCTCTTAGTGTGAAAACTAAATGTGATTTTTGCTTGTGACATTTTTTTTTTATTTGAAGGTGTTTTATAGACATGGGGACATGAAAATAATCAGATTGTTTTTCTCCATTTGACCCCCAGGTTGGGCACTGTATTGTGAGCACTGTGAACAATGCAATTGGCAGGATGATAATCATTTTGTGGATAAAAAAAAAAAAGATTCTGTATTGGTGTGATGAAGTCCTTTGGTTTGATTTGCTCAATTGGCCAAAAACAAAATAGATTTTTCATGTAATTTGTCATATCACTTTATAAACCTTTTTATTGTTTTTATTATATATATATATATATATATATATATATATATATATATATATATATATATATATATTTATTATATATATATATATATATATATATATATATATATATATATATATATATATATATATTTATTATATATATAATTCGTTAAAGCCTTCATTTCATTTGAGCCCTCTTCTATTGTAACAGGTGCTCCAGTCATTGCGTGAACTTTGAATTTCTACATTTATTTTTAAATGTATGTCACGATTCTATATAGGCTGCATAACTCACGCGCCGCGGACATGTGCTTTTATCCGCTGTCAGTTTCTTTGTGGCTGAATTGCAGCTGTAGGAGGGCACAATGTATTTAAAAGCCCACCATATACCTCTCTACCGTCTTAATTCTGCCTATTCTTGGCAGTTCTGGAGGGGGCTTTCTAACTGTGTAAATAGCTCTGGAAATTGCGTGTGGCCTTTGACTGTCTCTGTAATTGCGTGACTCTTGCAGTATTTTGCTTGGCAGTCTGAGAGGTTAACCCCTGAGGGCTGGAGGCCTGGAGCTCTCCGTCTGACTGGCAGAGGGCTCCTCAAAGCCCCACTTGTTCACCTCCCAGCCCGGGCAGCTCTAAGCCGCTGCTGATCCTCTTCTAGACGAGAGGAAGAGTGGGCAGGCTGTTGCATTCAGCCATGACTGAGGCTCTGCAGGGTGAAGCATAGAGTGTTACAGGGCCACACAGACACACCCAGCTCTCCCTGGTTGCACCTGGGCAGTCGGTCGTACTTGGAGCCTTGTCACCAACACTAAACTCAGGTTTTAGCCATAATCAGATTATAGGGACACTGCTGCAGTAAGTGGTTGATCAGTTTCCATGCAAACCGTTTTCCCATATTCCCATGAAACAGTGGACTGTTCCTGTAGTTAATGATGTGCAGATGGATGCACTTAGTTTGGTTATATTGAGTGTTTGATGCATCTGTGCACTTAAATGTCAATTTAATGTATCACTGTTCATTTACAAAAATGCTCATTGCAAAGCCCCAAAATGCACTTGGCAGTGGCGAAAATACGAGAGGGTCCGATTAGGAAAACTAATGTTGAGTGTAACCTTTCCAAAAACAATGTCGTGTGTCGAATTGATTTGATCATAATTCTGCATATCAATCCCGTATTTTGAAGGGTTTCACTTCCGTTACGCTGTGGATGTTGAACGTCTTCATCTCGGAAGAATTCAGGGGGTCAAGTTTGGGACTGCAGAAGGTGCAGTCCAACCTGTCCGCGGTGATGGATGATGTTGCCGTATGAAATGGTCTGTAAAGATGCAGCCTTTGTTTTGGAGTCGCAGCAGAAACTGTAGAGAAAAGACAACATGTGTAGTTTCCTCCTCGGGTTCCCACATTGTTCCCGCCAGCTCTGCTCCCCCTGGCCCTCGAGCATGACTCTCTACACCCCAGACAAAAGTGCACAGGCAGAAAAGAAATATCACGGGCACAAAAGCTCTTTATGTAATGCTGTCAAGTTGCATTGATTTTTTTGTTCTCGTATATTTGATAGACAACATAAAATTGTTGCTTCGTGTCATGTCAAGCTGGGCCTCGGAGATCGCATCAGCTCTGCCTGTATCGCTCAATTCTTTGGTCCAAGTGTTTTCTTGGACCAGACGCGGCGGAGCGACGTTGACTGAGTCATTCATTTCTGTGAACTCTGAAACTTTTGCCTTTTACGCAGCGACACACAAAAACAAGCCGTTCTCCAGAAAGTCATCTTAAGTTAGTGTTTTTCTGACTTAACTTTGTATCCCCACATCACAAGGCAGCGTGGAATAAACTATCTGGAGACTGGGTCTGTTTCATCAGTGGATAGATGGTTTCAAGGACCGGAGCAGGAATGGGGTGCTGGTTTGTCTCTGGGTTCTTGTGGAGGATCAGCAGCTGTGTAATCAGACCTGGCTCTGACCCTACCTGTCCGGACGTTCCTCCACAACTTCCATCATGTCCATGTGTAATGCACACGCTGATGAACCACTGGTCGCGTGTAACCTCTGAGCTGGCTCGACCTGCAGTCTGATTTAGTGAGGATATACCAGTACTGTAGGAATTAGCTTCTACCACCGTGCATTATTCTTTTTCCATAACATTAATCAGGGCTTTATTTAAACTCCCCCTGATTTACTGTTGGATTGCAGGCACTTGAGCTGTGCAATAGATGGACAGAAACAAGAACCCCATAAAACACACTAGTACAATTTTGAGATACTTGAATATTTCTACTTTTACCCCTTTTTTTATATTGTACTGTTTATTCCACGGCGATTATGTGACAGCTATAGCTGGTTGTTACTGTACTTTGCAGATCTGACATACTGTTATATACTAGTTAAAGATTAAACTATCCAGCAAAATATATACTAGTTAACATTCGCTTCACCTGAACCAATAATAACATATTATAAACTATTCCACACAAAGGGAGTCAGCAGTAACTAACCAAAGCAGAGATGTTGAGGAAAACAGGGTTCAAACTTTCAATAAAGTATTCAATCTGTCCGGAAAACTGGAACAGATAAAAATGTTGTAATACCTGTAAATAAGTATTGTTTTTTACTGAGGATTGAGGTTTTTTTTATTTTTTATATAAGTTATCTAAAAGTGTCTGATATAAGCCTACAGTGGTGTCTTATATGGCATTCAAGGATTACTTTGGTTACTTTTTATTTCTGCGTCATGCTTTTGTTTCTGCATGTCATTTCACAGAGAATAACCGATATAACATTAGTAATGTCATGAATGTGAGACTTCACCTTGTAGTTTCTGGGTACGCTTGCACCTCTGCTATCTGAGAGAGAACCATATAATCTGCTGTCATTGTTTAGCCTATCTGACGGTTGAGATGAATGTGACACAATAGAGGAAGCAGCCAGTGTCAGACATGTGGATGCTCCGTGGTCACTGTTGAGAACACTAAGCTCTGTATTTGCACTCCTCTTGCCGAGGATAACAGCCTCTCCAGCCCAGGTTAGGAGTGGGGCTCCCTGCAGCTGCTGTCTCTGAGGCTGATTAACGCAGTGATGAGCGAACGAGGGCCAGGGGAGCCGCACACACACACACACACACACATGCACGCACACACACACTCCGAAAGGGTTAAGCAGCCGGTTAGGGAGGAGACCTGCTCTGTGTCCAGGATGTTGAGTGCTGCAGCGCGATGGTGTGCTGTTACACTGCATGAGGCCTCGGCTCCACTTTGGTTCTGATTGGGCCTGTAAGATCACAGCCACCACCCCCTCCTCTCTGCCAACCCCCTCCTCCCTGAGGGTTTTCTCGCTCTACATCCTCCCTGCTGATTATCACCACTGCCAGAGCTGACTCTTGCACTCCAGCTGCTGTCCACACTCTGGCTCTGGGGCTAATTTAACCAGGCTGCATGGAGGGAGAAAACTTTCTCACACAGCCTGAAGAAGCAGCGCCGCTTCACAGCAAAGATCCTCGCAAGCTTTAGCTCGTTGCCCCTCCGTCAAGCTGCTTCTCACTACAAATGTGCTGCTCGGCGCCTCTCTCTGTCAGGCTTTCCCTGGAGGTGTGTTTAAACAATATCCAGAGCTACAAATGATCAGAACAAGGTCACAGTCCTCTTGACTCTCATCAGCATAAAAACAGACAGCTGAGGATCCCCTGCAGACCGACATGTGTTGCTCTCCGCAGGTGTTTCCTATGAGCAAAGTCAGAGCAGACTGCAGAGCGCTGACTCTCAACCGTCATCTTCAATGCAAAACTCAGCCGTTAAGCTCTTAATATAAAACACATACAATATCTTTGTAGCTACTGTATATCAAAGCATTGTGCGCTACCATCACAATACAACTGTGAATAAGAGGTGAATGATGTCTGAGTTGGGAAGATTGAAGACTTCTTTTTCCAAGAAAGACGCGTCGTGAGGCTGGAAAGTGAGTTCCAGTTTTTATCCCTGAATTGCTACATCTTTATTTGGGTATTTCATGGTATTGTTATTTGATAAAAGGAAAAAGCAGAATAATTCACACAAACATTGTCATAAAACGAAGCTGCGAGAAAACATCTATTTGACTTTGTGAAGCTGTGAGGGAGAAAAACATAGTAATTGACCAGTCAAACAAGTGACTTTTGAGCGGAACAAAAGAGGTGGATCTCAAAGAAGACAGGAATCAGAATCAAGTGTCGCTTGAAGGTTTCTGACAAAAAAAATAAAATAATAATTTGACATGTAGCTTGCAGAAAATTGTTCACTCATATTGAAACTGGCTTGTCAAATCCATAATTAATATCTAAATGACAGGTATTCCAACCTATAAATTAAACCAAATATTGTGGTGTTTGTATTTAATTCTGCGTGGCCGCTAACAACTCTAACAACATGCACACTGTAAACATTAGGTGTATCCTCTGCCTTGGCAAATATCCATAAGCTACTTGGACATGTGCCAGCAGCTCTGGAGTAAAGCCTCGTCTGACTTGTGAGTGTGTGCCAAAGCAGCATTATGTGAGTGTTGATGGGGAGAGTCCTCTTGTCAGCCTGCAGGGCTCCGGTGTCTGTCTGTCCGGGCCGTCATGGGTCGCACGATTGGGCCGAGAGGGCAAGACGCCGCTCCACAATCCCCCGCCCTCCCCTCCCCATACCCGCCACGTTAAATGGAAGCATTGTGACTGCAGACCTGCTCTCATCTTCATGTACACTTTCTTTTTTTCTCCTTCTCCCAGTACATAATGACCCCAGACTATGTGACGACAAGCATTGTATCCGACTGGGCCGACCACATAGAAATTGAAGATGAGGATCTGATTCAGAGGCAGCTGCAGGTCTTTTTCCGCCATATGGTGTCACTGTGTCCAACAGTTTATTAAGGTGGGTATGTGTTTGGTTTAATGTTTATTAAATGTGTTTTTTTTTTATATATATTCTCATTCTGTGTGTGTGGTCTTCTGTGCACCGAGCCATGTGGTAACAATTGATTAAATCAAATTTCTACCCACAACAAGAATTCACAGCATTAGAGCTGTCATCTCATGCATTCATGCCTTCACATGAAGACTGTGTAAATTGTCATTATGTGTTTACAGTATGAATCCCTGTGATTTGACTTATTGATGTGATTTAAAACATGTGCAAAGATATCGCATGTAAGTGATTTTCAATACGAGATGAGTTCAGGGCGCGTGGTTTCAATACAGATGTTTATTTTCTGAACATATCACCACACACATGCAATAAATACACTGTAACAAAAATAGAAAACAACCTGCATCTTTTGTTTCCCCTCCACAGAAATCTCCCTCCATCAGACTTTACACCAACAATGCAGTCTCACTCCACCTGACAGGTATTTAATGTCATGTCCATAGCCGTTTTAGGTGGGGATTCCCCTCTCGTGATTATCAGGTGCAATTTAGAAATCAAACCCAGGAGGAGTGTTCGCTGGCAGCGGAGTTATGAGAAGATCCGTTTCTTCCCCGTATCAAACTAGAATGCCTCCGAGGACTCACACAGCGAACACACGACCTTTTGTGCATGAGATAAGTCTTTTAACATTTCCACGATGAGATAGATGATGTTTTTGTTTCAAAAAGATGATGATTTTGACATTACATACGATATAAATGACAGAAAGGCAGGTTACATGCGGGTGTCTTGTTATAAGGTACTCGTGAGATCTTCAATGTGACTGTGGACGTATACTATTGAACTTTTATCTATTTTTGGGGGAAATGATTTACATCTTTTGCAGCTACTACACGAATGGATGAATTCGACAATTTGAACCAGCTTTAGCGGTTATTCTGTGAAGTAAAACTGACCACAGAGATAGCATCTTCAGTCTCAGAAAGCAGTTAAAAAGAGATTAACTCTAATTTTGTGTTCTCTGCAATTTTTCCGTGTTTATTTTGAGGTTTCTTGGAAACTCCCACTTTTTAATTACACCAAATGCTTATTTTGGATTTTCTTTTTAACCAGTTTCCATTGGTCTGTAAAATGCGGTAGATGCTATCAACAATGATGTCAGTGCGGCTATTTCTGCCCAACACACACACACACACACACAGATCTGCATGTATAAATAATTCACATAAGGTCAAGCTTTGATCCTCTGATAAAGCCTCTCGGATTGCCAGTAGTGGCAGGAAAACCAGTAGATTGAAAATGAGGAATGCATCAAGGGGTGTGCTGTTTACTTGTAGCGCAGGCAGCTGGTTAGCCACCCCTCTGCCGTTTACACCCCCCTCCCTCACTTTTCAATTCCAGCCAGACCCCAGGCTCGGCCACTAACTGGGGGCTGGAATATTGTGCACTGGGGATCAATGCGGCCCTGAGTGAAATGTCAACTGTGGCCCTGCGATGTGTCAGGCTGTGAGGGAGTTGTAATGGCTATTGATCCACAGTGCGCTTAATGCAGAGCTGCCCCGCCACGATGCGAGCCAGCTGCAGCAGAGAGATATATGTATGAGATGAGCTAAAACTGAGAAAATAGAAAAGAAAGAGCCCACAGTTTTGTCCCCCTCCTCACATCCCTCCCTCTCTGGCTGCAGATTGATCTTCCTCTTCCTGCTGATTCTAACTGGGGTCTGTCATTATCTTACTCTGTCATTAGGGGCTCCATTGACAGCCTTGGCCTGTCTGTGTCACTCTATTGAGACAGCAACACTTTTCCCATGCAGTGTTCCCTACATTTATTAAAATCTCTGACAGCCTTGTCTTAGCTTTCTCCATAGATGGCTGAGCTTCAGGCAGCGGTGCAGTGGTGTAATTGGAAGACGAGGCTCTCTGTTCCTGGCTAGTAATATCTGTGAGGTACAGCTGTAGGTCAGACTGGTTTATATCAGACTGAGAAGAAGAGCAAAATCAGGCAACCTCTGTCTGAGGGTCACAGTCTACGCAACAGTGTAGACCCTACGTTTATGCCTATATCTGCGAATCGTGTGTGTGATCAGGAGATTTCATGCTGTCCATGTTGGGGAAAAATGTTTCCAGACTGTGATGTGAGGGACCGTTTGTTTTTTTAGTAGAACTTTGATTATTTTTTTCTCATCTCAGAATTAGGTTTTTTATTCTGTTAAGAGATCAATTATTAAGACAACAAAGTATGTGCACCACATTTATGTCAATTTAGTCATGAGGATGACGTGTCTCCGTAGTAGGGGTTTACTGCAAATAACAGATTAATAAGTAAGAAACAAAATATAGGGATCTTTATTGGAGATTCAATGCTACCTTCACTCTCTTCTGCATCTTAACAGAAAACAGACTTACAAATGCGTCCCAAAATAATGCAAAAAAGTGTCGTAGAGGCACAACTCTGGGAATATTCCAGGGGGCAAAGTCTGTAAGAAAATATTATTAGTGCTGTTTTTAAAAGTAAACTAAAATGTTCAGTCCCTCCTCGCCACCCTAAACATTTTCGTACAGTCCCTAAGGAAAGCAGCCCCCTTCTCTTGACTTTTGGCTTTAACTGAAAGGTTTTATCAGGCCGGAGCTTGCAGAGTTTTCTTAACCCAGAGAGTCGAGTAAATTAATTTTTTTTATCATATTGTTTACTTGTAGGGTGTTAAAATGTTTGGAACATATGACAAACTTTAGACCCTGGACCAAGGAGCATGTAAAGATGAAATAACTACAGTATATGAAATGACTACAGTTAGACTTTTATTTCACAGGACCACAGCACCATGTTATTTTGGTGCCGTGTAGTTTCATTATGCACAGCAACATGTTACTGTGATAAGGACATACAGACATGTCTGGGGTGGAGAGCAGAGCTGAAAGTTATGGGTCAGATTTTTAAAAAAAAGTCCAAACCTCCCTGAAGTTTTTCATATTTTCTTTGGACTTGTCATACGATCGCTCCAATGTCTTTTAGTGAGTGGGAAATATTTGTTTGTTTTAGTAAGTAACCTAGTAACTGAAAGTGTATGAATAATTCAAGATTGTGTACTGCTCTTTAATACTTAATACTTACTCCAGGAAGAATACGCTTTTTGGTATACGGTATAGTGCATCGTTTTAATAGAACAACCTTTTATTGAAACCAAAAACTTTTAAATGAACCATTATTATCACTGTTGAATGTTATATAGCCTGTGAAAATATATAAAATATGAATCTGATCATGAGAAAACATTGAAAGACTCCCACTCACCCCATTAAAAAGTCAGGCTTCCCCGCCTGCAGCGCAAAGACAAAACGCGTAGCCCTCCCCTCGCCATAATCATTCTCTAACCACCGTCGAGCTCGATAAACCCGTTTGTAACAGTGAGTTTGTGCTCAAATATCAGAGCTGCTGCAACTCTCTCTGTTGATGTATGTAGCCAATTTGCTTAAGTGGCAGAGTGACCTAATAGTGAAAATATTATGGCAGATTTCAATGTGGAACAAATTGAAAACGGCAAATGAAAGAGCACGTAAGAAGCAAACAGTTTTTATTCTTGCAGTCTTTACGTAACCCAAATTTCTGATCATATGATTATTGTTTTGTTCTCCACTACTATTACTATAGAGACTTGACAACTTGAAAACATTTCTGGAGGCTGTCAGGAAGTGCACAGTGGGGTGCACTGAATGGAGATTGGTGGTTTGTGTACGTGTGTATTTGTGCGCCACACAAAAGCGATGCTTAGTGCAGGCTGGTGTTGGGGACCGAGCTGCTTCTCCGTGTTACAGGAGGCACAATCAGGTGGGACCGGGGGGTCTCTGGCAGCCGTGGCCCCCCGTAACACGCAACGCTGCTCAATGGGACGGAAGTTATTGGAGGGCTGAGGTGAAACAGATGACACGGCGTGTGACAGAGACTCATCATTTGAGTGCGATACAAGTATTTGAGCTGCAAGGCTGTAATGTCGCTCGGCTTGTCTGGAAAGGTTTATTGCAGATTGCAGGGCCTGAGGGGTCAGCGGCCGTACATGTGTGAGGTTTCTCTGGGGGAGGGGGGGAGGTTGTGGAAATAAAAAACCAAAATGCAAGAGAAAAACAATGTAAAAACGATGTATCTATCATACAGATTCCCCCAAAACCCATAGAGATCTCTTCTAAGACACGGTGATGAGTTTAATTCAGCATTTGCTGGTGTTTACAATGAATTTCTTTTCCCACAAACCTCGCTCCCGTCTGAAAGAAAGATGCCTTTTTTTCAGCTCGGAAGAGGAAATGTTTAATCCAACACCCACTGTGAAAGGGGAAAAAGTAATGCATATCTCACTCTATCGCCTCGTCTCTCCTGGCAAGCTGAAATTGAAATTTTTTAATGCATGTCTGAGTCCCCCCCCCCCAGAATGGAGAAGCTGATAGACACAGGGATGTCATATTTACAGTATGAACACCCGTGGTTTAATGCACTCTACAATACTGCCATCTCAAAGTTCTCCTGAACAAAAACGGGCTCTTGAACATAAAGGAAAGGCAAAGAAGAAAATTATTCCTCAAGCTTTCTATCAAGCTTCTGCATTCATGGCAAAGTCTAAAGGGCATGTCAGTCCTCCTGCCTCTGAGAGAGGTAATTATCCTTTTCCTGTCAGAGAACAACAAATGATAGCCAACTATGGGGGTGCATTTTCAGGGGCTGAAAATTTGTCAATTGGAAGGAGAAGGAGGTTTAATTTTCTGGCAGCTGCGTATCTACTTTTATCATGCTTTTCTTTCAATGGTCATTTGTAGCATGTTTTTTTTTTCTTCTTCTATTCACATGAGCTTCCACAGGGGTAGTGCTGTGAGGTTCTGAGGGTGTGTTTATGTGCCCTGCATTAACATACCTATTTATAGTCCTACACTTTCTTACAGTCATCTTTTTTTTTTTTTATGTTGTGACCATTTCACAGATTATATATTGTCCAAGTAATTTCCCTTTCAGCATCTGTTTTTTTACCTTTCAGAGAAAGCAGTGAATGGAGGGAAAATTATCACAATTACTCATATAATTGAGCCGTCTTTGTAGCAAGTGCAGCTTCAGTAGCCCCTTTTTTCCATCAGCCAAAATGGTTTCATTATATGGGTTTTTTCATATTCCCTGACACAGGGCTCTGCTGAGGGCCTGGCGCGTGGATGAGATGCAGGATGAACAGAGAGAATCATTAAGGTCACAGTAGGAATAATTATCCCAGCTATGGAAAGAGCATCTACAGCCTTTTTTTTTCTCTCCCTCGGCACAAATGCAGTGTGCACGGTTTTGTTACGAATGGAGCTTCCACCTTCTACTTATACAAAGAAGAGAGGGGGAGAGCAAGACTTGTATCAACATGACAATTTTACATCATTAAGACTAATGACAGGCACAGACTGTGGGGATCAAGGGGAGCACAAAAAAAGAGAGGCACATTCAGGTGTTGGCTGAGTGCTGACCTCCTTCCCGTCTTTGTTGGAGACTTAACTCTGAACAAAAACTAAAAAGGGGTTTCAGACTAAAGGCGCAGTGGCAGCTGAACGTCAAGCAGCCTGGCTCTCCATGGGCAAATGACTTAATTAGCAAATTTGCATGTTTTCCATTTGCAGAGGAAATTAATGCAATAACACCTACATGTAAAGATGTTTAATCAATCGTTGTTTTAGTGTAGGTGAAATAATTCCCCAGTTTATAGCTATGACATGTGAATTTTATCCCTGCACTCTTTCCCATCACCCCGCGACTAAGTTGATTAAATTTTGATTATGGTTAAAATTGATTTTCTGATCAGTTGATTTGATGATCCAGATGTCCGCTTAACAGGTGGGAAAACTGCAACATGGAGCAAGTACGACGCGTCAATGTGACACTAGTTTCTTTTACAGTTTAGCTGAATTAAGTAAAAGCCGTATTTTTCCAAGTCCTTTCTCCCCAGCCTTCACTCAGGTAATTGGTCATTTTGCAGCCAATTTCGGGCAGGTTGGATGCTTGCTGCCATGGCCTGACCCCTGCTGCTGCAGTAATGTGGGCAGCATTTCTACCAGTTCACTGGGGGCTTTTCCACACTGTGACCCCCAGCCTTCAGACTCTTTTCTGAGAACGAAAGGGGGGATAAAAGGAGTTGAAATATGACTTCTCAGCTCCATAATGTCCAGCTTGAAGTCCTATTACACAAGTGTTGATTATAGAGTCCTGCTTTTCTTTGCAGAAGAAGTTTTCGCTGTTAGAGAGTTCATTTGCTGGGAATTAAAGCGTCACTTAGATTCAGAATGATCCATTTATGATCTGCTTCTGACAAAATGTCTGAAAGGAAAAAAAAGTGGATGAAAAACAACATATTTGTATTTATTTTAATGGCTCCTTGTCTATTATCACCAGGCTTTGTCACTCAACGGCAGTGCAAGTCATCTAAAGCATCAACGTCCGGTTTGGAGCCCCAGCAGCATTTGGTCAGTACATCACGACCTGATATCCTCGCAGTCAATGCCTAAAAACAAACAAAACAATCATTATCCTTCATGCACCGAAACAAAAAAAAAACATTTTCATGGTTTCATTATTTAATTTGTGTAGAAAACATGTTTGGCAGTCAGGAATGAAATTATACTCCCTTTTAGAGGATATTAAAGGCATAATATCTGACATAAACAAAACTGTAGCCCCCAACATTTTAAACATTTGAACCTGATATCACATACGTGATTGATATTTCCTGATGTTTATCAACATTCTATTATCAAATGAGCAACGCACATTTTTTATTTTACAATTATTTATTGATCCTTTTAAAAACATTCTTAATTCATTCTTTGTGACTTTGCTTTCTGCTAATAAAATAAAGTATTAAAATCTGATTATCACACAAAAGTAAAGCAGCCAAGAAAGTTTATATATTTAAAGAATAATTGTGAGACATTCAATTTGTTCTTAGTGTCCCAAAAATTTTATTTCACTTTATTTTATGAAAACAATAATAAAAAAAAAATACTTTTTAAAAATGGAATCTTCCCCCTGTGTTCCTCCTGGCTCTTATGATAATGCAATCAATTAACCAATATAACAATCTCGTTTCTCAGATATTATGATTCAATTTTTGTTTGCGTGTAACTCAGCAAACAAAATCAATTCACATTTTGATGCCACATTGAACATGAAAATAGAGAGTGAATCGAGTTAATTGTAGTGCATCTAGTTTGCGTTCATTGAAGCTGCTGCAAATTACAGGATGGCAGCGAGCAGCAAAGCCAGAGAGGAAGCAGAACAAAAGGCAATTTCACTTGTTTGATCCACTGGCTTTTAAAACGCGAAATAAACCTTCATATAGCGTGACATTTCTGCTGGAATTCACTCACCAAATTATATCTGCATTTGTGGCTCAGGACATTTTCAGAAAGATGAGTATTACTGTTAAAATAAATAGTAACAAAGCATGAGAGAATACTTAACGCTGTGCTATGAATTAGTTTATAATTTTATGTATGACTCATGTTGAGTCCATGCATGTAGATGGCATTAAAAAATGTTGAAAAATATTTTAAATAAAAAATCATCACAATGATCGAATGTTACCAGAAACCCAAATTGGAAAATAAACCAAAACATAAATATATATAAAAATATATACACCTGCATTGTGCCCCCTCTCTAAGGAAGGGGAAACCAACAAAACAAAAACACACACACGTCCCTGCACCTCCACTGACAATGATTAATCAGCGCTCACATGCGGAGTCTGCGGGGTGCGCGTGGAAGCTGTGCCTTCACGCAGCATGGACGCACCGTTTACCAATGCACCGCGGTCGGGATCGTATTTGGTGGCTGTGAAAATGTGGGTTGGCATTGCAGTTGAGGAGGGCTTTCGATCACCGGACTGAAATGAAGTCTGTGACATCTTGGTCCGTTTACCCCCCCACCACCACCACCACCACCTCCACCTCAACCCCCCCTCCTCTTTCTATCTCTCCACCTCTGCACTAACCCTCAGGTGAAGAGCAGCAGGTGTTAAAACACCCTCAGCCACAGAGCTACTCACTCCTAATGAGTGCTGCCTGCGCGCTCCATCCATGCGTGGAGGACTTTATTTTTAGTGTGGCTAGTTAGAGCCCTGCTGCCAGGCTGCAGGACGGACCGCCGTGGCCCGCGCTGCCCTCCCGCCGCGAGCGCAGGAGTCAAATTATACATTAAAGCGGTAATACGCCCGCTCATCCTATGATAATGAGGATGGCTTGAGGAAAATCCCTCGAATAAATAGTTAATCATTTAGGTTGCAAGCGCATGAACACTTTGTAAATGATTGATTTCGAGGGGGGGAAAGTAAAATTGTGATTTATGCAGCATATATTCCGCTCAGCCCTAAATTACATTTACTTGTTAAAAAAAAAAAAAAAAAGCCTGTCATTGTTATCGCTATTAGTACACGTGTTATTTTACACTTTTCCTGCGAATTCTACCATCCTGTTAATGGTTTGCTCACAGCCGCGTGTCAATTTGCAGATACTATAATCGTGGGAAAATAATGACAGTTATCAGTCGCACCCACCAAGTACCCATAAAAATCTGTCCTCTGTTCTGGAAGATGATAATTATTGGTTGTACTACCATTATCATTGTCGTTGTTGATAGAGGAAATCTTGAAGCATTTTTCGAAAGTAATTCCAGAGAAATCACTTCAAATTGCTCTATTTTAGGGGGGGACAAGGGACCAGCTTTCATTATAGCCTAATATTGCACAGAAATCTTTAAATCCAGGCATCTGCAGCCGCCTGGCACACTGTGGCACACGTGTCCTGATGTCAGCGCCCGCATTTTGATAACATTTTTTTTTTTTTTTTTTGCAACTTGCTAGCTCTGTTCTGAGTTCAATTATGCAATTACACTGATAATCACAGTGACGGAATTTAACTGCCTTTAATTTGTGATTCAGGTGGAGACGGAGGGACATGGCGGATGGAGCAGCCGGGGCTGCGTTGCTGCTCCGCACAGACAGCCACGACGAGAGCCCGGAGGCTGCAAATGCATCCTAATAAACACGAAGAGCTGCTGGATACTTTCTTCTTCCTCTTTCGCCAAGTGCGTCCCGCGGAGGCTCTCTGACCCCGAATGGCGCGGATTTATTTGCTGCTTTTTTTCCTCCCCCCCACCACCACGTGATTTTTTTTATTTTTTTTTTTATAAAAAAGTAAGTTGCTTTTCAACTGCTGATTTGAGATTGAGATAAAGCCTGGTTAAACTCGATTTAACAACTGCGGCGGTGATCCCCCCCCCCCCCGTTTGAGCCTTTTTGAGTCGTGGACGTCTAAAACCTGCAGCTCAAACAGAAATGTCTCCCGTCAGTCGTCAGTTCAATTAAATCAAATGGCCATGGATAATTATTCTTGTTAGGCTGTGGGAGGCTGGCCGCCCCCCCCCCCCCCCCCCCCCAGCCAAATCCTCGTTTAGATTCATGCTAATCAAACGTGCCGGGATTTAACAAAACGGTGACCATTAATTGATTACGATGGGAGATGCGTAAAGTCGTTTGGAAAGCATTTCATTTAAACGTGATAAGAAAACCGGCCATATATATATATATATATATAATAAATTATAAAATGTTGTCTATTATAAATGAAGTGGTTTAAATTAGACGATTGTGTGATGGTGCTGTTTTGATGTCGTTGTGTGTTTTCGAGCATTATTAGGCCTCCACACACCTCATTTGACATCCGAGCAGAACCGTCCCACGTGCAGGTGAAACTGAGACCTCGAGCCACCGTTAAGTGTTAAATACATGACTAACTACACGCCTACTTATGAAAACGGAACACTAATGCTATGCTAATACGCCTTCATCCAGATAGAGCTTTAATTAATAATAAAAAAAGGAGTTAATTGAACTGTCCAGAGCAGTTTGAGTATAAATGACGCCTTTAATACACCAGATTGTACCGGATTATCCAACGCTGCACGGATATATTTGATTAAATATTTAACAAAGTGTTTAGACAAAAGGGGATCACATTTTTATAAGCAAAATGATTTAAATTTTGAGGTGAACATTGATGTTATTTTACAAATTGAAAATACTACTAATAATAACGGGCCTAATACTGCTAGTGATACTACTACTACTACTAATAAAAATAATAATAATACCAATACTAACAATACTCATAATAACAACGAATCTTGATGTGTCAAAAGATTTTTTGTGGTTTTCCTCGACTTTATCCGGTTCTTCGGTCCCAGCCCCAGCGTCGCCAATCGGCTTCCCTCTCGGAGAGAGTGGACCAATCAGCGTCAGTCTTCGATGAATATTCATGAGTCCGAGATTCAAACCTTTGAGCGAGTTTGTCTTGGTCCACAGCATCACACCTAGGACTTTTCACAGGCACAAACTACATTTTCTTATGAATGGAAAGAGAAAAAATCAGTGCGGCTTAAATTGGGACCCGTCCTTCACTGAGACCATAGAAGGAAAACAACAAAGGCGAGACGAGGGGAACCGCCAGAAGAGATGACAATGACTACAATTCCAGAAAGTCTTAATAGCCCTGCCTCAGGAAAAACCGTTTTCATGGAGTTTGGACCCCCGAGTCAACAAATGTCGCCTTCCTCCATGTCTCACGGACACTACCCAATGCACTGTTTACATTCTGCAGGTCATACCCAGCACGACAGCTACAGTCCGGCCTCGTCGTTCCCCAGATCTTTGGGTTATCCGTACGTGAACTCCGTCGGCAGCCATTCCAGCAGTCCATATCTCAGCACAGTACAGACCTACCAAAACAGCTCGGCGCTCGCACAGACGCGGTTAGAGGAGACCGGTAAGTTAAAAATGTGAACTTTCTGTGTGTCGGCGCGGCTTTTTTTCCCCTCCCTCCATGTGTACGGTCCCCGCAGCGGCGGAAAAGACCAGCCAGATGTTGGAATTAGGCTCGGTAATTATTTATTGCGTAACCCCTATAAACAATGTATGCAATTAAGGGTAATTATACCTAAAGTACAGCGCGTAAAAGTTGCGCCGGGGTATTCGTGGCTGCGCGTCACTCTCGGTCTCCTCACGCTTTGCCTCCTCTTCCTTTCCTGCTTTTTTTCTCAGCGCCAGAAGCGGAGAAAAACACGGTGGTCGAAGGCGGAGAGGTTCGATTCAACGGCAAAGGGAAGAAGATCAGAAAACCGAGGACCATCTATTCCAGTTTACAACTTCAGGCTCTGAACAGGAGATTTCAACAGACTCAGTATCTGGCGCTACCGGAGAGAGCGGAGCTGGCGGCGTCGCTGGGTCTCACGCAGACACAGGCAAGTCCAGGAAACACGTGGAGGCACAGGCAGCAACCTTTTACACGCCATTTATGTTCTCAGAACAGTGTTATTATTACTAGTAGTAGTATTATTACAACACAGTCAACACCATATTTCCCAGAAAAATAACACAACATTCGATGTTTGACACCACGTCCTGGATTTATGTTGTTTCTCTGAATATTCTCTCATGTGTTAATGTCGATAGCAGTTTAATACAGAAATAGTGGCCATCATGGGCACGCTGTTATTATTGTCGTTACGCTTATTATTATTATTATTCATGTATTATAGCTTTTGGAAATACTCTTGACTTTGCACGATAAAACGTGCGTAAAATATGCCCAATTATATTATTGCGCACCCAATTATTAACCGTCGTTTGGTACATTTTTCTAATAATGTCCTTCGTCTCTCCAGGTGAAGATTTGGTTTCAAAACAAACGCTCCAAATTCAAGAAGCTGATGAAGCAAGGCGGTGGCACGATCGACGCCAACGCGTTGGCCCCGGGACGCGGACTGTCGAGCGGCTCTCCCTCGGTGGCACCTGTCTGGAGCTCGCCGACCACCGTGAAGAGCTCGATGGGCACGGCCGGATCTTACATCCCCAGCTACACCTCGTGGTATCCAACCACACACCAAGAGTCTATGCAACAGTCACAGCTCATGTGAACAGAGACACTCAGCCCCCCCCTCCCTGCACCACCCCCTCCCCAAAAACATGGCCCGTGTGTACCACGACGGCGACGGGCTGTCAGCGCGGCCGAGCACCGATAACACCCAAGAGGAAGTTTGCTGCCGCGGGGCCGCCGGCTGACACAGTGGCCTCCTCGTACCGGACGACGGCGAGCAGTTTAGAAGGGAGACCGAGAAGGCATCGTAATGCGCCCAAGGGCAACACGTCTGTGACAGTCAGCGGGAATCCTAGACCAATGGATCCTTTTTTTCCCCTTCTTTTTGTTTGGGCTGCTGTTTATCACTTTTGTGTCAGTTTCTATATTTTTTTTTTTTGAAGTCATATTTGTGTGAGCTATTCTGTGTTTGTTTACACCAGATGTTTAGGCCCAAAGTGACGATGACCTGAAATCCATCTGCATCCATTAACAGTTATAAAGGTCTATTAGGCCATATAGGGGTGTTTCCTTTTAACCAAATAATGACCGTCCATACACTTCACCATTCTGCTTACAGCACACCCAACCACCAGGACACGTTGCAAAGCCTCAACACGCTACTATGTTGTTTTTACGTGTTTGTTATTTAAGTTAAATTATTCAGACTAGTTGTTTTTTTTTTTTCTGTTGAGGTCGGTCTGTGTTCCTTTTTGTAAGTGTTTTTAAATAACAACACCGTGTTGTTACTGCTGCACTAACGCAAGCAAAGCTTTTCTATGCCGTGCCCCGATGTTATGTGAAACATGTAAAAGGCCTGACAAGTTGCTGCTTTAGAAGAAGAAAAAAAAAAATAATAAGAAAAAAAAATGATCCGAAGAGTGAGCAGCTCATTTGTCACTGTATTTTGTACATAATTTTCAGATTTGTTTTGTTTTTGTTTCGTTTGTGCTGTTACTGGATACGCTGTGAAACAGGGTTTTAGGCTTTCTGTATTTCGTCGAGATGTGTTTAGTCAACATAGAAAATATTTAGTTTTGTATTGATCACTTTAATTTATTTATCTGTTTCTGAAGTTTATGTACATAATGTGCAAAGGTTCAAAAGCAGTAAAATAATGATTTAAATTATGTCAAGAAAGGTGTCTGATTCAATCCCCCCCTCCCTGTTGGCTCCTCCACCCACGAGCAAAGAGGCTTCAGCAGGTTTAATGTGAGCTGACACAAAGCAGGGTCGTGTCGGTTATTGTGGCAGACGGTTTGTGTGAGCTGCAAAAGGCTGCTCGTTTAGATTTATTGTCGTGTTTAGCATTAGGCCTACATGGGTTCCTGCTGCTGCTGCTGCTGCTGCTGCAGATGATGTCAAACATCTGGAGCGACCTAAGAATGATAGAAATCTGACTCTGCATCTAAAACAAATGGGTCAAACAAGATTGCATCAACACGAAAATACTGCATTTTACACAGCCTATTAAATCTAAAAGAGCAATCTAAGAAGGCGGACACCATGAGAATGGTGTGGCTGTATAATCGGGATTCAACCGTCGCGGTGGGAGTCCGGGACTCGTTCAACAACAGCGCTTGTTTCTGTTCAGCTTTTCTTAAAAGACGATCTTCTTTTCCATTTGTCTTCCGATAATCCCCATTTTCTGCCGTGAATGGGAGAGATCATTTGTGTGTGTTAAGTGAATAATCGCGCGAGGCAGGTGCTAAAAGACTGCAGGATGAGCACGCGGGACACCGCACGGATCAGATGGAGATCAGAAAGAGAAAAGTTCAAAAAGGCCTTCTTGTTTGAACTCCACACGTCGCTCGTTTAGACTCCAGGCACGCGAGCGTGCAGCAATCCCATTTGTTAAAAATGCTACCAGGATGGCTCAATATTAATTTAGTGTTTTGTGCTTGCATTTTAATTATTCATTATAATCATTAGAAAATGAATGAGAAACTGAATCAAATCCTTTCGAACATCTGGACTGTTATACGTGGCAATAATAATAATAATAATAATAATAATAATAATAATAATAATAATAATAATAAAAAAAAATGACCTAATAAAAATAAAAATATTCGAGGAAAAACGGAAATATCTAAAAGCGAAATGTTAATGTTCTGCCTAAGAAGAATAAAATAATTAAACATATATTTATTCAGCTGCAATATCTGTAATATATATATATGTTTTGCTATTTTATGCAATTTGTGTGTTATGCAAAGCATTAATTTAACGGGCAAACATGATGTCTTATTATGATCAATAATAATAATAATAACAATAATAATTCTAACAACAACGATTATAATTATTATAATTATAATAATAATTTATGAATGCTGGCGCAGTTTTTATACAGCAATCCAATTAGTTTAAAAACCTTCAACTGCAGAGGGGAAAGAAATAAACTGTCCTCGTTGTCTGCTCCTCATCATCTCCGTCTACCTTCCTATTTTAACACAGAGCTAGGAACATTCAGTCCTTTGTGAACAGGCCTATAGAAGTATAGAAAGGACCTATATTTTCGATGCCATGGCAAAATATGGATTGTGCTGTTCAGGGAGTGAATCTGCCTCCCTATATCCCCAGAAAGGCGCAGCTGCACATCCAAGAGGGTCAGCGTTATTTCGCTGTATTCTCCTCCTGATTATACGAGCTGAGCCCATCAAACCCAGCATAATTACAGTCATTTCGCCCTTATTTATTCTAATGCAGTTTCCTATCTCCGAGGTAATTATGATCGCGTTTTTTCTCCCTCTCTCTCTCTCGCACAGAGGATCTTTCTGCGTTGACAAAGGAGATAGTGCTCTAAAAGAAATGTGCTGCTGCAATAGGGGGGGGGGGGGGGAGGAAAAGCGAAATAGGTGAGCTGCCGTTTCGTCACTGTTCCCTCAGACTTATGTGTGAGGCTGGCAAATTGCTTGCAGGTGTACATCAGGGAGTCGTCAATGCGAAGAGGCCTCAAAATTAGCAAAGCACAATGTCAGAGTAATGAGAGTCGCGACTGGATTAAAGAACGACTGGCGCGCCTCCCCTTCCTTCCATCCATCCTCCCTCTGCTATAGGACTTTCCCCACAAACACGGCACACTTAATACACTGGAGACCACTTAAAAAAAAAAAAAACAGTCACAGGATTAAATAAGAATTTTACTTGTAAAGAACCCAGTCTTTGAAATATTATTAATATCATGAAAGAATCAGGAAGATTCACAGATTTGACAAAAAAATACATAAATGTAATGTGCATGGAGGAAGGGGGAAAAAAAGACGAATCAAGCTCGTTTCCTGTTCTTGCTTCTCTCATATGCATTCAATCATCACGCTGATTTCGATGACAATTTAAGACATAAAACATTTAAAACGCACCTTTCAGCTGGAAGATGAAGAGGTGAGCCCCCCCTTCCCCCGCCGCCCCCCTCTCTGGATTTAGCAGAAAGCAGCGTAGAAGAAGAAGAGGAGCAGCAGCAGCAGCAGCATCCTGCAGCACAGGCATGAGATAAGCGTTTAAATCCCACTAAATGTGTCCCATGTGCCGGTCTAAGCTATAGCAGCACAGTTCAGAATATGACTGAAAATGTCTGCTTTATTTCCCCCTCTTTATAGCTGCTGGAGGGGGGGAAATGTAGATTATTAGCATAAATGTTTACTCCTCATTACGCTGATGACATTGTGCACTCGAGATCTTGGTAATCTTTGGGGTAAATTATGAGTAATTTTTTTTAAATTTAAAGCAGCAGTTACCATGCAATTCAGGCTAATTCTGCGTAGGCATCACATGGATATAATTATCGTTGAGTCAAGATGTTAGACTAAAAAAATGCATTGATATTCCCATTTATTATATACATACAACTTTGACAATTTTGATGCTCGAAATAGCAGGAAATTGTCTTGTGTAAAAAATAACACCCCATATTAGGACATCCAAAATTGCGAAGAATTATGTAGTAATTGCAGGCTTTCAGATTTGAAAGCCAGAATGCTGCAAACCAAAGCGAATGTGGATGAAATTACACATCAGGACAGAACAAGGATAGGATAGGATAGGCTATGATAGGATAGGATAGGATAGGATAGGATAGGACAGGATAGGACAGGATAGGATAGGACAGGACAGGATAGGATAGGATAGGACAGGATAGGATAGAAAAGCATAGGACAGGATAGGACACAATTGGATAGGATAGCATAGGACAGGGTAGTATAGGATAGGATAGGACACGATAGGATAGGACAGGACAAGATAGGATAGGACAGGATATGACAGGACAGGATAGGATAGGATAGGACAGGATATGACTGGACTGGATAGGATAGGATAGGATATGACAGGACAAGATAGGACAGGACAAGATAGGATAGGACAGGGCAGGATAGGACAGGATAGGATAGGACAAGATGGGATAGGATAGGACAGGATAAGATAGGACAGGATGGGATAGGATGGGATAGGATAGGACAGGATAGGATATGATAGGACAGGATAGGACAGGATAGGATAGGATAGGACATGATAGGATATGACAGGACAGGATAGGACAGGACAGGATAGGATATGATAGGACATGATAGGATAGGATAGGATAGGACAGAACAGGATAGGATAGGATAGGACAGAACAGGATAGGATAGGATAGGACAGGACAAGATAGGATAGGACATGATAGGATAGGACAAGATAGGATAGGACAGGATAGGATAGGACAAGATAGGATAGGACAGGATAGGATAGGATATGATAGGACAGGACAAGATAGGATAGGACAGGACAGGATAAGATAGGATATGATAGGACAGGATAGGACAGGATAGGATAGGACAGGATAGGACAGGATAGGACAGGATGGGATAGGATAGGATAGGATAGGCCATGATAGGATGGGATAGGACATGATAGGATAGGACAAGATAGGATAGGACAGGACAGGACAAGATAGGATATGATAAGACACGATAGGATAGGATATGATAGGACAGGACAAGATAGGATAGTATAGGACACAATAGGATAGGACAGGACAGGATAAGATAGGATAGGATATAGGACATGATAGTATAGGATAGGATAGGATAGGACATGATAGGATATGATAGGACAGGAGAATAATAATAATACAAATATATTTTAAGGACGAAACCAATATAACAGTTTTGTGCATAAATGTAAGTAAATAAGTGAAAAGCAGCTGATGATGTTATTCCAGCGCTGTGGTAGATATGCAGGCCTGTCATGAGGCATGCACATAACCACATTAAGTAGGCTATACATGTGTGGTGTATACATTAAGTGTGTGTGTGTGTGTGTGTGTGTGTGTGTGTGTGTGTGTGTGTGTGTGTGTGTGTGTGTGTGTGTGTGTGTGTGTGTGTGTTTAGATGTAACGTGCACAGAGCTGCTGCATGCCCCGGATCTGGTCCCGTCAGCTCCATCATAGAGATACAGAAACCCGCTGACAAGCTACGCTCCTAATTACGCAGGAAACGATCCCACTTTACGGCGCGCGGTTGTTTGAAGGGAAGCGTGCGGGAAAGACAGCGCTGATCATGAATGAGAACTATGTGACGGGACTGTGAATTACTAATAATAAGCCCTCCCACCACACACACACACACACACACACACACACACACACACACACACACACACACACACACACACACATCTAATAAAACAGGCTTTCCTGGCAGCCATAAATGTAGTTTTTGGACGTGTGCCTCAGCTACAGGCCCGACACAAAGCCACACAGGCAATGTAGGTCAACCTGCTCGTCTTCGGAGATCAGAGGCTCTCACGTGAGCCCACTTTGTTTCCGTGTTGTTGTTGTAGCTCCGGGCTGTCGTTGCTCTTTTTTCCCCCCTTTCTAACCCTTTCTCCCCCTCTCTCCCTCGTAAGACCGAGTTCATAAAACGTCTGGAAAGCGGCTCGCTGACTCCACGGGAGGAAGTCTGTGCTCATTCACACACCCGCCCTCGCCTTCCCCTCTCCCTCGCATGCCACGGCGTGTTGTCGCCGTGTTGCCTCTCCCTCTCTCTCTCCGCGGAGCCCGCGCCCCCGGGGCCTCTTGCCTGCCTCCGCCCGCCCGAGAGAGAGAGCTCCGGTTCGGGCTAATCATCATGCTGAAGGAACCGGGTAAAATAACCCGAGACAGTTGAGGAATTATCTTGAAGCCTTCCACCGAGCTGAAAAAATACAACTGCTCTACAGCTAAACTAACGTGGTTGCCAGGCAACACAACCAGAAGCGTGCGTCTGTGAGCTTCAGACTATTATCAACCAAAATACAGGTAGATTTAATAAATCAAATGTGGCAGCTAACGTTATAATTTAAAATTATATAAAGGCATTGGTCGTGGGAAAATGCAACGCTCACAATGGCTTTAAAAATAAATTAAGTAGGCTAAAATACAAATAAAATCACATACAGGCCTATATATTTGTTATTAGGCTCACACGAATTCTCACCCATAAATGTCTGTTCAGAAAGAAGAAGAGAGATGCGTATATTCACAGAAAACCTTTTTTATTTAAATAACGTCTGGCCATATATGGAACACTGCTAAAATAAATGACAAAAAAAATATACAATTAAGTGTGATACAAGTAGCCTAAATCAGAGGGTAGGGGAATCAGTAGCTTACGGTGGTTAATGGATTTGCACCAATAGCCTAAAAAAAAAAAAAAAAAAAGCTGTGGTAAACTATTTACAGATTCAGACACCCCCGTTTATTCAAATTAACTAACATTAATGACACGAGAGGATACACTGTTTGATCGCACAACGAAATGAGGTCATATTGAAAAAGGCACGATACAGTTAATTTGTGCTACATTTGTTACAGGTTGTCCTGCGATGAAGGTTTTGTTTTTTGCAAAAATGAAAAAAAAAAAAAGAAGAAGATGCCCACGTAAAAGTGGGCTCGCGCCCAGGTTGTGATTGCTTTGGGTAATAGTGGTTCATTCATCCCTCGACATACACAAAAATAAATAAATACAAAAATAACTGTAGAGTCTGTGTTGTTTGCTAGGTCCACGTGCCTGTCTGGCTCCATTAACTTCTCATAGATGCTTGCGCGTAAAGTTCGCGTATAAAAAAATGAAGATATTGGCTTTTTTTTTAATTTTTGTTTTTTTCCCCCCGTTCACCAGTATTGTCCGATTTGAAGCCGGCGTCTCTTGTGCTCCTTCAGAATATCGTCCCGGCGCTTATGGCGGAGTTGTGGTGGTGCTGGACCAGAGGAGGCTGCAGATGCGTCGCAGAGTTCGTGGTGGAGTACCAGGTGTAGTTCGCCAGAAACGACGGCGGCGTGTTGGGAGGGCTGCTGCTCTGAGGTAAACTGGAGGTGACGCCGTTCATCCGTTGAGTCTGTGGAAAGTCCCAGGCGGTGATCGGCGGAGACGCGCAGGGGGGAGACTCGCTGGAGGCGACGTGTTGCTCCGGAGCGAGCTCTCCACTCTTCCACAACTTCTTGAACTTGGAGCGGCGGTTTTGGAACCAGATTTTCACCTTGGAAGGAAACAGCCAGCGTTAACATTTATTTTCAGATGAGAGGTGCATATTTTATATCTTAGATGATGTCCTATGTGCCCCACCTGTGTTTGCGTGAGGCCCATCGAGGCGGCCAGCTCGGCCCGCTCCGGTAGAGCCAAGTACTGCGTCTTCTGAAACCTCCGTTGAAGCGCGGCCAGCTGGAAGCTGGAATAAATGGTTCGAGGTTTCCTGACCTTCTTTGGCTTTCCATTAACCATCCGGATTTCTGGCTCCCGCTCTTCCTTCTCTGAGGGAACACATCAAAAACAATTCACGTCATGCATGGAAGGCTATTTCGATTTTCCTATCGCATTTTAGCACCATTTCGTGTTCAGCATACATGTGCAGGCTCTATATTTTATCATATTTCTATATTATAAAGTCGAGGAAAAATACAAATCGAAAGTTTGCTTGAGATGTGGGCCTATATTAATTGAACATTCACTAGTGGTGTTTTGTGCTCGCAGTAGGCCGTCTTAATCATTACATATAATAGGGTAATTATCTTGTGCATTGTGTGTTAAGCATGATTTCATGACATAAGCAAGTGTTGATGTTCGATCTCGACATGAAGTTAATTAAAATGAAGCCTATTAAAAACAACAACAACAACAACAACAACAACAACAAAAGCAATTAAAGAGCGTCCTTACCTGTGTCTGCTGGAGCCGGAGAGGAGATGGAGCCGTAGGAGCTGTAAGCACCGTACGACGTGTTGAAGCCGAGGTCGTACGCCTTGGCGTTGTACGCCACGGTGCTCGCCGCGTTGCCGTGGTACTGGTAGGAGCCGAGCTGGCCGAACGGCTGCTGGTTGTTGTAGTAGCTGCTGTCCGTCGCCGTGGACACCGGCAGAGTCGGGGACTCCTGCGATTTGTGCAAGCTGTGGTAATTGGTTGAGGTAATCTGGTTCGAATGCATATCGGTATTTAAGTTCTCAAAAACTCCGGTCATTCTCGAGTGGAGCCTTTATATATGCACACTAAAAAAAAATAAAAAATAAAAAATAAAAATCAGTCTAAGCGCGAGCAGGAAAAAAAAAACACACACACACACGACTCAAATGCGATGACACCTTTGTCGCGAACCGAAACGCATCTCCGTGTAAGAACCGTGGCGGGAGCGGGAAGGTGTGTCACTCACACGGTGGCCTGTGATTATCTGCCACGGTCGGCGGTGGGAGCACATTTATGAGAGAGGGAGCGCTACTGTGTCTGAGGCAACCAATGAGTAAGGGCTGCACGACTGACTACTCCCCACCGCGTCCACCCTCCATTATGCGTTCCGGTCTGTCTGGCCCGGTTGTCTGCCCCCCCCACCCCCACCCCACCTCCCCCTGAGAAAAGTTATGTGACCAGACCTGCAGGTCCAGGTCTGGTCCGGAAACACAGATTTGAGTCATCTCTGTGTGTCTGAAACCTGTGACTTCATGTGCTCGCCTGCACAGCAAAAAAACAAATACAATTAAATAAAATAAAAAAAATCACAATTAAACTGAGTTTTCTCTGGCATTTCGATTAGCCTCTTTATTTGAATTTGACATGTATATCCTTTTTTGTAGTATATTGCATTGGTTTTGGTGAACATTTATATTTAAAAAAATTAATAAAAAACCTGAGTGACAAGTGGCCAACAAACGCAAAACGACTGGGAACCACACAGACGAAGAGAAACTGGGGGTCAAACGGGGGATCTAAATGTGTAAATACAGAATTAAACCCTATGAACGGTGCTGGTGAAGTGGAGACTAGGAGAAAGCTACAGCGCCCCCAGGTGTTGGAAATCTGACTTACTACTTACAGAAACATGAACCGCTTTATAAACAAAAAAAACCTGACTCTTTATATAAAACCATAAGTATGTTTCCTATTAAACCTGAGGCGGGCGGTGACGAACTGTGTTTCACCAACTTCACATGGAGTCCAAATGGTGATGCGTTCAGTTTCTGCTGACAGTTCGTGCGTGAGAGTTGTTGAGGCGCCTGCGTTCACCGCCACAAGGTGGCAGCATAGTTTCTTTTATCAACACAGCTTGGTTATGCTTTTTCTCTCGGCCTGAGCGTCACTAAGCCTCCTGACAGCGTCATGGATGTACAGCAAACTTTTCTATCCGTTAGAGAAGTCTTTTTTTTTTTTTAAAGAGAAATTACAAAACGCAGGCTTTCTGAAATAAATAACTACATGGATGTTTTATCTAACGAACATACGTGTGAGGAAAAAAAAGGGAGAGTGACCCTTTTAATGTATTTATTCTGGGAAGGCCTTATGCAATTGATGTTCTATTTCAGTGAATAATGATTGTCTTTTATTCATTTCATTACACGCTGTTGTTATTTTCTTTTTTATTCTGCCCATGTGTGAGTGAGGGCATGATGAGACCCCGTAGATCCAGTCCAGGGAGGCTTCTATCCGCCCATTGTTTCCCTGAAAGGCATCATGGGCCAGTGGGGCTTCATGTCAGAGCTCATTAGTGGAGCAGTCTCTGTATTCTGCTGCCCGGTATCAGAGCCAGAATGTGGAAGAGAGTCACGTACTGTACAAGCTGAAAAAGACTTCCACATAATGAGTTATGCTCATGGTTTACGATTGAATAAATCATTTTACATCTTAATGTCTTAATAATGCTTGAACAGGTACGTTTTCTCTCTTTCTGTGTGTTGGAGTGTAAAATACTGTCAACTCATGACAACCTGATGATGCATTTAGGTAGTGGTCAGGGAGGAGTTCCACAATCTCAGGGTTCAGAGTCGATATCAGGTGTAGTAAAACATCACAACAGCAGTGTGTTTGCAACACAGTTCTACTCAGACATTTACTTTCAGCCTGATGTGAAATAGATGGTTGTTATTCCGACTGAAGTTGGTGATAATCACGCCCGTGTTGATTATAATTTGGATCCTCTGCTGCAGAGCAGCTGGTGTGGTAGATCTTCCCAGTGTTCAGTGGCATGAAAATAACGCCAAAAGACAGGACACAGATGTAAGCCGCTTTCATGCATTCCAAATTCCCATTTGTACAGGAGCTTCTCTTGACTCAGCCTTTAGCACGCCGGCCAATTCTTCCAGTTTAGAGTCCAATTTTTACAACAACAAAAAAGGATTTTTCCATAATAGAAGCACTTGTCTTCATCCTTTCCTGTATCAATAATCAAACCTATGCTTAATTAAATAACTATACATTATTTGATATTCCTTGACTGCTATTTGGCTGCCACACATTAAAGATGTACTATTGTGAGTACAAGAACAGACAGAGACGTTCTTGCTGGAGCCTATAAAGGATATGATCAATGCAGCCGGTTCAATGGCCATCGGATTCCAGCCAATACATCATCGCAAGAGAAAAGCATATGCTCATATACGAAGGCAACGCTGGCTGATATTGACATTTTGTCTTGAGGAATCAAAGTGCACAAAAGGAGGAAGTCATTGTGAAAGATAACAACTGTGACATTCTGGGGAGTTATCGATCTTGAGCATCTGAAATCCTGTTTTCTTTGTGTTGCAGAAGCTCAGAAGGAAAGCCGTCCCCCCATTACACACCATTTTCACACTATGAGATGACGTTTCAGGAATAGTAACAAAACTCAGAGCTCACTCAATAGAGGAGTCACAGAATCAATGGAGCGCTACACAGTGATTTCAGTGTCTGCTCTGGGTAAAGCTGTCGTCATGTGTACTCTATTAATTTATATACTAGATAGTACCATTACTATTATAAGCACTATTTATTTAGATAGTTACAAAGTGGAAGGAGAGAAGGAAGGAAGGAGAGAAGGGAAGGAAGGATGGACGGACGGAGAGGAAGGAAGGAAAGTAGGAAGGAAAGAAGGAAGGAAGGAAGGAAGGAAGGAGAGAAGGGAGGAAGGAAGGAGAGAAACAAGGAATGAAAGAGGGAAGAAAGTAAGGAAGGGAGGAAGGATGGGAGGAAGGAAGGAAGGAAGGAAGGAAGGCGAGAAACAGGGAACAAATGAGGGAAGGAAGGAAGGGAGGGAGAGAAGGAAGGAAGGAAGGGAGAAAGGAGAGACAGAAGGAAGGAAGGAGAGAAACAAGGAAGGAAGGAAGGAAGGAAGGAAGGGAGGAAGGAACAAAGGGAGGGAGGAAGGAAGGAAGAAAGGAAGGAAGGGAGGAAGGAAGGGAGAGAGAGAGAGAAGGAAGGAAGGAGAGAAACAAGGAAGGAAGGAGGGAAGGAAGGAATGACAGAGAGGAAGGAAGGAAGGAGAGACAGAGAACGAAGGAAGGGAGGGAGGAAGGAAGGAGAGACAGAGAGGAAGGAAGGAAGCAAGGAATGACAGAGAGGATGGAAGGAAGGAAGGGAGGAAAGAGAGACAGAAAGAAGTCTTGACTTCAGGGTGGCTGTTTTTCAGTTTTTAGGATGCTGACTATATACTGTATATAATATTACATTGTCACAGCCTCGGGCATACTTATTTTGAATACATACAATAACACATAATAATAATAATAATAATAATCTCGATAATAATAATAATAGGTCAGTATATATATTTTTTAATTTGTGTTTGGTAAATGGATATAAGGTGTTTTTTCACATTATGTAGCGTACTGGAGGTCAACAGAAGCAAACAAACGGTTTGTAGCTCAGAGAGATTTGGGTCTTTGCTCATCTCCTGCTGGGTCTATCGGAGCATTCATCACCCTGGCAAGCTTTTCAGAATTGACTCAAAAAGTAAAAAAAAAAAAATCCCTTTTATATTCTGAAACAAACAACAGAAACAGGATGAGTGCTACCCATTGTTAGTTGTTTTTAAGCCTCTAAGACACGGAGTCAGCAAGTATAAAAGGTGTTCAGAACCACCTCATGTGCTCCTTGCGACCGTGGAAATGATCTACCAAGTGTTCCTTGACCTCCACGCCTGAAAGGTCAAGCCTGCGCCGCGCGGCTGCGGACACGAGTGGTGTTGAAGTTGGAAAACCCTCGGTGTGGCGTTCATGATTGAGCATGTGTTTCCTAAAGTTAGTCATGGCGGCTTTTCCTCTGAGGAGAAGTTATTTTTAACAACAAAGGGCTTAATGACAAGTACGGGCGGAGAATAACAATTGGAAGGAAGTGTTCAGTTTGAAGCCCCTAACAGATGTAGGTTAAATGTTTTTGATTCTCCACAACGGGGCAAATCTGTTATGTTAGATTTAATAACAGCATTATTCACATTTGACACAACTTTTGCAAGCAACTGAAAACTGTTCAAACTGGCTTTTATCTCGTGTTTGTAATAGTTTTACATCCTTTTAATTATTTTTTTAATTGTATTTATTCTTTACCTGCTTATTTTACTGTTTGGTGTCTTATTGCAACAATTTTTAACATATGAAGCACTTTGTGACTTTTTATTATTATTATTATTATTATTATTATTATTATTATTATTATTATTATTATTATTATTATTATTATTATTATTATTATTATGTTTTTCATGCACTTACAAAAAAAAACGAGGCAGAACTTAATTGATACATTGCTGGTGTCTGCTGATGAAAAAAAACAAACCATAATCTATAATCTGTAAGCTTGTTTTTTTATATGAATGATTGAGTCAAAACTTCCACTAAAATAATTCAAAAACACACTTCTTAAATAGAGAGTCCAGCTCAAGTAAATAATAAGGCAAGACATCATGATAATGCACTCGCACTAATGCAAAGAAATGGGTTTGCACTTTGCGGGGGCGAACAAAGGAATCCCCAGAATTCCCTGTGTCATCTGCAGGGACGGCCTGAGAAAGAATTCGGAGAGGTCTGCGAGGTCCTGCTCCCTTCATTGTTGGCACCCCCCCCAGCACCCATAAATGGAAGCGGCCCTTTGTGCGAGGGGAGCGGAGCAGATTTACTGCGGATGGTCTCCCTACAAAAGGACCAGCGTACTGTCACAACAGCACCAGGATCAGCTGCTCCCTCTGTCACCGTATGATTATACACCGGGCGGCACACAGCCACTGATGCAGAGACAACTTCTGCAGTCACTAAACATCCACTACTCCAACGACCGGGGGCGTCAGCAGCATTTGATATGTGGGGGGGGGTTCTGTTTAGGCGGGGGGGTCTGGGGGTCCTCCCTCATAAAATGTTGGAATTAAGTCGATGCAATTTCCCACATTCTGATGCATTCTAACATGTTTTTAGAAGATGTCTCTTCTGGATTGAATGTCTCTTGATCCTAGAAATGAAAATGAGAATTAAATAGGCCTAGCATGGTTATACTGACATGTTTATGCCTTTGCAATAGTAGTTATACAACTGACTACAGAATCAAAACAAGCTTTTGCAGAGTGTATATCACAATCACTCACGATAGCCTAAATAGGAATTTTTTTTTCAGATACTTAAATTATCCACGCCACCCATTTCTTCCTCATCTCCACCACCTTTTTTTCATTTCAACATTTTTGCGTTTTCTCTGTTTAATTTCCGAGGGAAGTCAGTCACCCGGCCGGCGTTTAACTCTGTCTGCGTCTACCCTAACCCTTACCCCAACCCTAACCAACAACAACCCCAACCATAACCTTAACCCTCACAACAACCCTAAACCTAAACCTAAACCCAACCCCAATCCTACCCCTAACCCAACCATAGCCCATGTCTCTACGACTTACCGGTCCGGAGATACAGCCAAAATAAAAAAAGGAATTAACCCTAAAAACATTTCTGCTTATATCTCGGGAAGGGAGGGTCAGAGAGACTCGGGAGTGGGTGGCGTCTGACCTACACGACCCTTCTGAACACACCAGTCTTTAGCCTGTGTCTCTATGACTTAGCGTTCTGGAGATACAGCCAAAATTAAAAAAGGAATTAACCCTAACTACATTTCTGCGTACATCTCGGGAACGGAGGGTCGTAAAGATAGCCAAAATAAAAAAAGAAAATAACCCTACCCCTAACCCCAACCTAAACCCTAACAACAACCCAACCCCAACCCTAACCCAACCTTAACCATAGGAAGGAAGGAGGGGAGGAAGGAAGGGAGGGAGGAAGGAAGGAAGGAAGGAAGGAAGGAAGGAAGGAAGGGAGGGAGGGAGGGAGGAGAGAAAGAAAGAAGGAAAAAGGAAGGAAGGAAGGAAGGAAGGAAGGAAGGAAGGAAGGAAGGAAGGAAGGAAGGAAGGAAGGAAGGAAAGATGGAAGGAAGGAAGGCTAGACGGAAGAAAGGCGAGAACATCAATTCCAGTCGCTGTAGGTCCAAAAGTCCAATATTTACCGCTCATGCCCTCATATTTTTGGGATTTGTGCGTAGAGTCCGATAAGTAATACTAAGATGTAGAAGACTCAACATGACATGCCTCTTTACCGCTGCATCATCAACCGTATTTGGGCGTTGATATCAGTCTGTCATAAGTCCTTTAGCGACAACAGCCATCTGTTTAATGTTTGCATCGCGGCACACCCGCCCCCCTCCCAAAAATGCCGAGGCCAACTGTGCATTTTGGGCACGCTGCCTCTTCTCTTCCAAAAGGCTTGGGTTCGGTTTCCTGCACCGGTCTGTGTTATGTTGACTTTGTTACTGTGAAACAGAAGGAGCTGGTCCTTCTGTTTCACCGGGGTTTGAGTTTCACAGCTTCTAGAACTTAATCATTTTAGCATGAAGGTGGCAAATCAGAGAACGTCCTCCAGAAGGCGACACAAATGTATTTGCTAAATCAGCATGAAATGTGATCAATTTAGCATGCCGTGGCTGTATAAATGCATCATCATCAACGGGCCTAAATGTAAGTATTACTGCATTTTGGGCAGGTTTCCCCATGCTTCTCTGATAAATGTGGGGTTTGGTTTCCTCAGCCAGTCTATGCCTGTTGACTTCATTGCTGTGAAAGTCGAGGAGCTGATCCTGCTGTTTCACCAGATTTGGAGGTTCAGAGCTCAGCAGCATAAGTGTGTCAAATCCAGCTATCGACGATAAATAACCATTTACTCCAAAAAAATCTGAACAAAACCTGAATTCACGTATTAAATGATAAAGATCTGGAATTTTGGTCATAACCACTGATATGAATTTGTCCAGCTATAAGACATTGATGAAATTAGCCACTTTTTTTTGTTGCTGAGAAAGACAATTTGACAAACTGGCAGTTAAGAAAAACTTCTTTTATTGATTTAATTTAAATGAAGACTTTTCCCCCACAATTTAAATTGCCACTTTTGTTTATCTGACTGAGACATTGAGAGCGTTATTTATCCATTATTGACCTTTAAAGGTGGAATATGTGTGTACAAGAAAAGAGCTCACCCCCCAAATGAAACCTAATATCTTCACCAGCGGTTTGACCAGGGGGCCACACAGACCTTTCTCCAGTCGGCCCTCATTCTGTTCATACAAAAGTGCAGCTAATCTGTGAAGAAAGGCCTCGTCACCTGCAGGGGTCCACCTGGTCCACATGCACCGTCTCTCCGGTTTCTCTGTTCCCACTGACCTGCTCTCCCAGCTTGTGTTACACAACCACCCTGCAGGGCAACGGTGGACATGAAAGTGCCGTTTGTGTGGTTGGGGGAAACCTGGTAAAGGGACACACACACACACACACACACACACACACACACACCCACACACACACACAGAGTAAGGATTTACAGTTTAGCAGCATGCACGGATTTGTCTTTTTCACGTCATTCATGGAGTATTAGAAATGTCTGATCCTGACTACAGTAATGGGCTTGTCCTTTAGGCATCGCATCATATGTGTCAGACTCAGAGCTCGGGATGAGATCTAATACTACGCAGTGCTTCAAAGTGTAATGGGATTATATAGAGCAGCAGGTCAGTAGAAGAGGTCACCGGACTGGTTACGTCAGTGAACAGGCTTGCGATGCGTTAAGATCTGATGCATCTGTTACTGAACCCACGGCAACAGAGATGCCATTCACATATCTCACACAGAACCTCCCAAGTCATTTAGAGCCCCCCTCCCTCCCGCCCTCGAACACAAACACATACAGAAACATGCACATTCTAACTCCAACAATGCCCACATTGTCCTGCTCTGTCGAGGGGGATTGTTGGCGAGGCCGGTTCCAACTTCACACCAATATCAAACCATTGATAAAAGTGAGCAGCAATACAATGAAGCGTTATGTTTTCCTGCAGGTTTGGACAAAAACCGAGCTGCCGGCTCGCATCGCATCACTGCCGCTGCTGCTGGAAAACCTCTTAAATGCCAGCGTTTTCAGGAACTGCAGTGAGGGAAAGAGTTTGTGCAATCATTTTCTTAAACTTGGATGATTGTCAAACACAACAAAAGATCAGCTTTTGACATGAAATCAGTGTTTGGGATGCTGAGGTGCATGAAGATGTCATGAAAAACCAAAAACCCTTTCCTCTAACGCTATTAGTTATTTATGAATGTGGTCAGGTTGGCAGGTGCTGCTGATGAGAGCGTGCATTAATATTTCATTGATTGTTGGGTGGTTGATCAACCCTCCCACCAGAACATATTGTCCATGTTCAAGGAATCACACAGTAAATCACACAGTAAATCAGGGTTCCAACCCTTCAAAGATAGTTCAGCTTTGAGTGAGCTGCAGCAGCTCGTCTGGGTGAATCTGGGAGGTCTATTTGTCCAGCTGAGGGAAACACACCGAAATAGCAACAGCAACCTTAATTAGTGTCATTTCTCTTCTTGTTTATTACCTGTAAAACTAAACTGTGTGACAGATCATAGCCCTTTCTGGTAGAAAACCATAAGCTACTCAAGTTTGATTCTAATATTGTGTTTTTGAATAAGGTCAAGGTTTGATATTTTATTTTGTCAAAAGCTGTTCTGGTGCGGTTCTATTTTTAGGTTAGAAAATGATCATCAACTTATTATTTGAGAGCATTTTGCAAAAATCAGGTGTAAATCATAATGATAATAATGATGCCGGCTCATTATTGTTAATAACAAGCAAACTTTTCCTGCTGAGGAAAAAATATTCTGCTGTGAATAACTTGAATAAATGCATTTATCTAATTGTAAGCTGAAATGTTTAATTATTATCACAGTCTTCCTTAAATAAATGATCAGAACTACTGACAGTGCCTTTCCTCTTCCAGGCGCCCCTCCTTTGGACTGGACAGTTCGCCCCAGTGACCGAAGGTGTCGCTGTGGAGCAGCGGCGCAGCAGAGCCCTGCGTGGGGAAAACAACCAGCGGCCGCTTTCATTCTGCACCGGGCAGAGCAGAGAGTTGCAGCGGGGTCAGCGGCTCCGCAACTTTCGACTACTGAACACACACCGCTGCGATGCTGCTGCATGGAAGAGCCTCCGCTCTACATGTTGCACTTTTATTCTCTTCCTATTTCCTGGAGCCAACGCTGGTGCTCGCCTTCAACCTGGACACCGGTCATGTCATCAGGAAAACCGGAGAGCCGGGCAGTCTGTTCGGGTTCTCTCTCGCCATGCACCGGCAGCTCAACCCGGATAAAAGAATGTGAGTGATGCCTTTTACACCTCCACTCTGTTTGCTTCCACCTGCCTGGGATTGGAGTTAAAAAAAATGCACCTGACCGGACAAGTTTAATTACTTATTCACCTTTTTAAAAACAATTAGGGATTCTGCCCTTCTTAACACATGTTTATATCAGGCTAACTCTACCAAAGCCCATTGTGTTTTCTTCTGGTGACTTCAATAGAAGTCTCCCTGCGGCGCCTTGAATATAAAACGGTGAGGAGCCTAAAGACAACATGCGGATAAACAACGATTTGCGACTGTGATGCAAATGTGCAAAGGTCAAACAGGGCAGCTGTAATGTTTCTACTTCTGCTCGGTTAAATCAGTCATCATATACATATTAGATTTGGAAAAATGTAACATTGATAGATTCAATAATATAATTAATGCAAATAATGGTTAGTTTCACCCCAAGATGTTGGATATTTACTTGTGAGCATTACATTTAGATATTTCCTACTAGTGATGTTTCCTCTAAGACTCTTAATGACTAAGCCGAACAGTTTAAACTGTAAAATCTGATCTATGAACAGTAGAAGGGATGACCATGGTCCTCACCCTGTTGTCAGCTGGTGCACATTTCAGCTACACATTCATGTGTGTGTGAATGTATCAGGTCTTCTGCCAAAATAAGAGTGAACAGCAGTAAAGCAGCATTTCAGGAATTTCTATTTAATGCTAGCATGTGTGCAACTACAGTGGGTCACGTCCCCTTGGCCGGCCCTGTGGGGGCAGACAGTGGAGTCTGATCAACCTGCCACATGGGGGAGGGGGGGTTAAGTGAGGAGGGTGGGTGGTGGCATGTCACAGCCTGCGACCAGCGTGATGCTGCATGCAGGAGCCACTCTTGTTACGGGCCGGTTAGCAGGACCCTGCAGCAAACGGATAAGCAGCCCTGATAACGGCACAGGCAGAGATATCGCCTGGATTAGGCTCAACGTGGAATTTTATCTGACAATGTTTTGACTATTGTGCAAGGGCAACTCGTGGTGCAACAAGCTCACACAACCTTCTGTGCAAAGCCTTAAAAAAAAGAGGCACTTTTACATCCGTCAGACCTGAAGTTGTAAAGAGACTGAAAGCCATATTTGTCGGGCAAACAGACTAGAAATGTGACACTGGCCTGATAGTTGTCTTTCAGCCAGTAAAAGTAAGAAGAGAGTGGAGATTCACCTTCGCTTACACGAAGATGTATGACGATGACGCTCTAGTTTTACCAAACAGCATCATTGCGTTATTGTTGGTAGTTGCTTAAGATTAAAACTGTTGATTATTTGATTGAAATAACTTAATTGGCAACAGTTTTTCAAAGGAAATGCCAAAAGCTTTTTAGCTGGTTCTGACTTCTCAAATGTGAAGATGTGCTGCTTTTCTTATCCTGGTTTTTCTCATTCGGTCAATGTAAAAAATTGGTAAAAAATGATGTCAATTGATGATTTCCTGAAGGTGACATGGTCAAACATTTTATTTCAATTTATGATCACGATGGACAAAAGGAAAAGCAGTGAATCCTCATGTTTAAGTTTGATTAGAGGCTTAAAAAGTGACTCAAACAGTTCATCAAAAGTAGTTTTTGGACTAACAAGTAATCCACAAATTGTTTTCGGCTCTACTGACAATGAATTGCTTGGCAACAAAACACGTAAATAATGAAGTCAATGATGAGTTGCAGCCCTCGTTCTCACCGTCACGTCCTGGCAGACGAGTCTGCGTTGCCGTGTAGGAAACGTCTCCCGCCGGCTGCCCGATATTGTAACCGACAGGGCTTCCCCCTCCTCAGCTCCAACTCCTCATGTGACCCCGTGATTAGCAGCCAGACGAGTCAAGTGAAAGCCCAGTAGAGATCAGCAGCACAGGAGCAGACCGGCGAACGGCTTTCTTCCAACTTGGAGCCACATCGAAGCCAGCAATGTGTCACACGGTCTGTGTTCTTCTACCGAGGTGTTCCCGATGATCGCTAGCAGCTGTACGACTCCACAGGCTGTCGCTGCGTTTAATACTGTGATTCTATAGATTATATGTGAAGAGAGAAGTCCTTGGTCTTGAGAGCTAATCTTTGGGAGATTAAAACGCAAATTTCTCCACGTTGTTCCTCTGATGTGTTCATTTAAAGAACAACTTAAACGAGGACTTCCATGTTTGGCCATGAGACTGAACACAATGTTGCAACTGGACGCCTCCTCTGTGAATAATGGAATGCTGGGGGTTAATGATTTGGATATAACATCCTCTGAATGGAAACCAGAGAAAAAGGGCATCGGACTGGACATGCGCGGCCATCTGTGCACACGTAACCCGATAGATTAGACGCATCAGTGACTCATTGGTCCAGACATTCCAGCAGAAAGTTGGAACGAGATGGCGTGGATTTTCAAATGCGCTTAATGAAGTCTTTGTTCTAAACGCTACGCTTTACTTTAAAAGTCGATCTGTACCGATCGCAGGTCAGCACCAATCAAAGCGTGTGTGTCTGTGTGTTAGAACAGCTGCAGCAGTTCTTGTGGCTTTGAGTGCACAGCTGTGGGAGCACTGGTCCACATCTGTTAACAAAGACCAGTGAGTGTATACCCACAGCAGTCTACTGTGTGCTCCCATTTACACGCCACTGAAAGACACGCTGCATGATGGGAAAGCGGTTTCATGCCGTAGACCTGGCCGACACTGGGAATTCTGCGTGACGTCTCGAATATGCTCCTTCCTCACATGCACAAAAAAAAAAACACGGTGTGGATTCATGCAGCAGAAAGTCGAATAACATAGAAATTTAGCTTTTTTCCCCCCAAACTGAAAAACCACTGCGTGCCATCAGGCATGTTTGCATGTAAATGTCAATGTTAGCCCTCAGTTACTTGCTAAATTCTCGTCGCTCTGCTGTTGAGTTGGAGGCGTTTTCTTTCCCCCGTGTGTCTGATTTCCTCCTTAAACACCCGCGAAAGTTGAAACTTCTTACAGTGGACTAACACGATTACTTGATTTAAAATCAACTCTACATAGCATGACTCACTAACACCCATCATAGCACTGTTGCTCTTGAGGTACTACTTTACTCAGATGAGGACCTAACACTTGTTCTATTTTTAGCTCTTACTTTATCGGCAATGATACGTTGTGGTTTCTTTGTTTCCTTCTTTTGACAAATGTACTTATTGTAAGTCGCTTTGGACAAAAGCGTCTGCTAAATGACCTAAATGTAAATGTAAATGTTAAAATCGACAGATCTGTAAATCTGGAGTTTCCTCCACTAAGAATCACACAAAAGCACGACTTGAAAGCGTTTACCAGATGTGCTGTCAAACTTCTTGCCAATAAGTCACTCGGGATGAAAAAGCATTAATAACGACGACTAATCAACTAAAAAAAACGATTAGTTGACTGAGAGGGGGAAGCCCTCGACATCTAAACAGGGTTGTGACTCACAGTTGTTTTTAACAAGTCTACATTTTTTTGTTTATAAGCAAAATTCTCATTGAATGTGATCTATTTCATCACATTTATGAAGCAAATGTTTTATTTATTTTTAAGATCTAAAGCAATCCAATTGAATGCATGCAAGTTCATATCCGAAGCTGTAGATGCAGTGTTTGAAAATACTAATTATGTAAATCTAATATAAGATAACAGCGGCATCCATGTTTCTAATGCTCTCCGGTTCTCAACCATTGTCGCTCGGAGTCTTTGTGACGGCTTGTTTGCATTTACATCTCACTGGGCTTTGTTTGAGGAGAGGCTTTGCAGAAGAAGACCTCCTCAGTCGGAGGAGTTCTCGTTTAACAAATGAAGAGATCAATAGGTGACCGAGGGAACTGCAGAGTCACAGGGAGGAGCAAAGGATTTCCTCTCCGGCCTTTAGAAAAAAACATTCCTCCACAGCAAGCAGGCCGGCCGCCTCATACATGATAGTGCAGCTTAACATCGGGACATCTATCAACCCCAAACCACACTAAAGGGACAGTTCACACAAAAGGATGGAAACTTGACAAACATATGAATTAATCTACACTTTAGTGTGAACAACATACATCAGGCTATCTGTTGCCTATGAAGTTGGAATATTTTGTTTTCAGACACAATCCTCTGTTTATTCCTACTTAAATGCATCAGTAATCACTGTCGATCAGGTGCAATGATTTACATTATGTGTCACAATTACCAAGGTGAAATTAATTAACGCGTAACATTTGTTCGGCGCTATAAAAGACAAGATATTTTGCAAATTATTCCAACTTTATGGGCGACCCTGTATATATATAGTTGGAAATGACACAAATTCCCTTCAATCGACATGTATAATGCTAAGGCGGCTATGCAAGTCATTGTCTAATTGATTTAAAACATTAAGATGCGTTTAACAAGCTTAACAACGTTAGCTTAATTAGCTAGCTAGCTGCAGCTGACAAATCAGTGGGTTAATTGCCGCCTGCTAGCTACACGTGGGCCTGCTTTTGTTCGTTTGTCTCTGCAATAAAGAACCTGCCGTTAAAAAAGGACTTAAACTATAGTGTCAATGATAGTAAACTGCTTGTGTGCAAGAACAGAAAGTTTCTCAGCAACAGTAACTATATTATTATATAGTATATATAATTCAAAGTTAACTACAAAATTATGAGTTAAAAACAGAAATACAGCCAAATTGTTTACGCCAAATTGTGTGTTTTCTAAGAAAGGGAATATAAGATGATTTCACATTCATTCACCTTTATTCTGGTTTCTCGGTATGAGCTTCCTATGCAGGATGCAGGCAGCCGCCGACAGGAAGTAGGACCAGTTTTGTTTTTTCTCTCTCAACCTCTCACCTTGTGCAACATACAGCTTTTATCAAGACTTTGGCAGCGTGTGTAAATGTTACGAATGCCATCGTCTCCACATTTCAGGTGTCCAATTATGTTCATTTAAAGTAAAGGCATGTGATAGAGAAACTATTCCAACCAAATTCAATTATCCATTGATGTTGTTCATGCGTTCCTCTTTAACTGCCTCTCCAGCAAATGAATAATAGCAGGAGACTCAGTTATTATTTGTTGTTTTTGTCCGTGTCTGGTCCTTTTGATGGAGTCGATCGTCCCCGGTGACATCGTCTCTTCACGTGTGTTGAGGCTGAATGAGGATGTGGGATTGGAGGAGAAGCGGAGGTCACTGAGCTATGATTGAAGTGAACATGCTCCTAATTGTCTGCTTCGCTGCTCCTTTGCTCCGCACAAACCACTAAACAACAGTCTACTGTCCCGTACCGGGTTTTGCTGCTAATCACACAGATATAATACAACAGCTCTTTGTACACGCAACCGGCTCTCCACAGCCTGCTCAACCACCCGTCCTACCAAATACACAACATGCAAACTGTGCAAAGATATTTGGAGAAACCGCTATGAATATTTACTATTATTAGGTAATAACACAAAAATGGGACGGAGCATTTACAAGCTCTGGAGGGGTCCGCCTGAAACAGAATCATATTTTAAATCTTAGCCGATACAGATTTAGTTTTTTGTCAAGTTTGAGTATAATTTAATCATATTTACAGAACATCCCTATTATACTTTACTAAAAACCTGCTTAGAATAGTGTGAATTTGATAGATTGCTGAGCGAGGGTCTCCTGCTGCACCCTCACCTGTTTTTTTTCCAGTATTATTTTATTTTAATATTTTTAATGTAAGCTCTCTGAGATTCAGTGAATGAAAAGTGCACTACAAATAAAATCTATTATAATTATTTAGCTCCAACAGATCCTTCACTGTCTCTTTATGAGACGTAAGCAACTGTTTGTATTTCCTTTGTCACCTATTTATACCGTTCTTCATTTCGTCTTTATTAGTTGGTGACAACGTAGACAGGAAACGGAGTATGGGGTATGACAGACCCTCCCCCATTAGGCTCTATTGTTCTTAATTCTCATTGATACTGACAATTACATCACACATCGCTGCACAAATACATGCAATATTAAAAAAGGAGAAATATGGGCTGTTTATATTCTTTGACATATTGAGAAAGTACGTGGAAGTCATCTGCAGACAGTAGCCACAACATCCTCTTTGCTACATAAATGGCAGACGAAACACTGCATGCTTTTCTAGACAGGAAATGTCATCAATGTCACAGTCGCTCGTTTCACATGTGTAACTAGATGTAACAGAAATGTACTTACTGATGAAGTAGGAGGAGGTTTCCCCCCCAAAACACATCTCAGTACTCAAAGATATTCAAATATATCTTGGAATGCTTCAGGATGTAATAGTTTGATTTGTTTCCTCCCCCTTCAGGCTCTTGATTGGAGCACCCAGAGCCACAGCCTTGGGAAAACAGACCGCCAACATCACAGGAGGCCTTTATAAATGTGAACTCACCCAGTCCAACGACTGCGAGCGCATTGAATTTGATAGTGAAGGTGAGTTCATCGGTCCGTCTGCCCTAAACCGCACTGTTTTCCTGAGGTCAACACGACGAATGCTCACATCTCTGTCTCGTGTTCCTCATATCTTGAAAGAGGACGTAAGTGTTGAGAACAAGGAGAACCAGTGGATGGGGGTGACGGTTCAGAGCCAGGGACCCGGGGGGAAGATCGTGGTGAGTCAAGCTGAGCGCATGAACCATCGTTCTCAAGAATCGTCGGTCAAGGTGTGAACTAAAATTCAGCCACGTTTTTTTTGCAATTTCAGACTTGTGCTCATCGCTATCAGAGGCGCTTGTATGTGAACACGCCGCTGGAGTACCGCGACATCACCGGCCGCTGTTACGTCCTGAGCCAGGACCTGACCATCGACTCGGCGTCCGACGAGGACGGAGGAAACTGGAACTTCTGTAAGGGCAGAAGCAGAGGCCACGAGAGGTTCGGATCCTGCCAGCAGGGTTTGGCCGCCACCTTCACCAAAGACTACCATTACGTGGTGTTTGGAGCGCCGGGAGCTTACAACTGGAGAGGTCTCACACACACACTTACTGTTACACACACACTCAGCTTTACAATATTTACTAAGAGAATCACGTTTCTGTTTAAATAAGTAATGGGATGTTTGTGATCCATCGTTTTTCTGCAGGAATTGTCCGAGTGGAGCAGAAGAACAACACTTTGATAGAGATGGGCGTGTACGACGACGGCCCGTATGAAGTCGGAGACGAGCACCTTCTGAACCCAGATCTTGTGCCGGTACCTGCAAACAGCTACCTCGGTAAGGTGTCTACCCACAAAACAGATGCATTGTGGTTCCTTTGTGTCCTTTTGACTCAGCGATGCGGCCACTTCCTCTTTGGGTCATTGCATCGGTGTGAAACTAGTGGTGTTTTACTGATGCATGTTCTAGTTTTGCCTCTAGATTAGAGTTCATTATAAGATGACCTTTTCACAGGTCTAAGTAACTCATGTAATCATCATGAATTCAACATTAATTGTATCAGTTCCACCTGCAACGTTGCTGCTATTTAAGAGTCAAAGTCTTTTGTTTGTTTTGAAAAAAGCCTTTGAATCTGATCATTTGGGAATGATCCAAGATACAGAAATGAGGCGACGTCCCCAATTTGTGCAGAATGGAATGGTGTTTCTTCATTTGCATATCTCAAATAATCTGAATAATAAACTAGAAAGGGATGCAGCTCAGCTTCTTGATTATATTTTTAATAAATTAAACTTCACGTCTCTTTATTAGCAGTTTCAACAATATTGTTATCAGTTGATTAAATTTTCTGACTGACAAATATGACAGGAACAGGTTTGGTACGCTGCAGTAAATACTATAATTGGCACTATGGTCCTTGTTGATGCACTAGCTCCTCCTACTGGTTGGTTAGGGCAACTGCATGGAGATAGGAAGATGAGAATCTGAGATAGTGTCTGCCACCAGACTGTTCTTTGGCTTAAAATAACATATTTATGTCTCACACTGAAGGATTCTCCCTCGACACGGGACACAGCATCACCAGGAGTCGCGGCCTGACGGTGGTGGCTGGAGCCCCGAGAGCCAATCACAGCGGAGCCGTGGTGCTGCTGAAGAAAGAGAGCGAAACCTCCTCCAGGCTCTTGGTGGAGCACATTCTACACGGGCCAGGACTCGCATCCTCCTTTGGCTACGACGTGGCTGTGGTCGACCTGAACGGTGATGGGTAGGAAACTTTTTATTCTCTAGATAATTTAATCTCGTCAGAGGAACAAATCGGTAAAGCTTTGAGATTTTAGGAAGAGACCTCCTTTATTATATGTTTTTAATGTTTAATTTCAAATCAGTTTTCAAATATGTTCCATCCTTCTTTGATCTAGATGGCAAGACCTAGTCGTCGGAGCCCCTCAGTTCTACATGAAGGACAGGCAGTTTGGAGGAGCTGCTTACGTCTACATCAACAAGGCAGGAAGGTGGGAAAGAATCACTCCGGTCCGTCTCAATGGCACCACAGACTCCATGTTTGGACTGGCAGTGGAGAACATCGGGGACGTCAACCAGGACTCGTATGAAGGTAAATCAGTCACCTTTATAGCTTATTATGCGTGATTCTCTTTGAGTGTCCGTCACATAAACTGGTTTCTTTCTCCGACAGACATCGCCATCGGAGCTCCTCACGATGACGAGGGTGCAGGGAGAGTCTTCATCTATCACGGCTCCGCTAAAGGAATCAAAACCACACCTGCACAGGTTGGTTTAAAAGTTATATCTTCATATTAACAAAAGGGTCACAGAGGGATACTAAAATCACTGGAGAACCCTTTGAAAGTGGATAATATGTTGTGTTATATTTCCACTGTGGCTCAAACGTTGATTCCTGCAAGTTTATGCTTTTTCCTGTGATGCTTCTTGTGATGTTTATTAAAATACCTGCTATCAAAAGTCTGCAACTCATTTTAACTCCTGATACTTAATAAGTAACATTCTATTGTTTCATGATTTTTTTATATAAATTAACTCTTAAATGATCCCTCCCTTCATTACAGATCCTTTCAGGAAAAGAGCACAACATGCAGCTCTTTGGATATTCTCTGGCGGGGAACATGGACCTGGACAGTAACTCGTATCCGGACGTGGCCGTGGGTTCTCTGTCGGACACGGCTCTGATCTACAGGTCATTATTACGCATTATAAGTACGTGTCAAGCCGACCCATTTGTAGCACAACTTCATTTAACAACCTCTCTTTCAGGGCACGGCCAGTTATTAGCATCAGGAGAGATGTCACAATATCGCCACAGGAAATCGATCTTACAATCAAAACCTGTGGGAACAGCATTTGGTAGGACTTCTAATAAACTCACATTCAACAGATCTCATAGTTAAAACTTTGAATACTAATCCATGTCCTATGCTTAGCTTCACAGTGGACGCATGCTTCACCTGGAAAGGGAATCCGGCATCTTACAACCCGAGACTAAGTGAGTGAAATAGCGACAAAAACCCAACTTAAAAAAATCCAGGATTGGTTCAGTTCTTCATGCTTTCCCTCTTCGCAGCTATCGGCTACTCTGTGGAGGCGGACGGAGATCGCAGGAAACACGGGCTGACCTCCAGAGTGATGTTCCTCAACAAAACCAGCACGGAGACGGACTACCAGTTCAACGGCACCGTGGACCTCCGCGGCCAAAACCAGAAGTCATGCATCAAGATCACAGCCAAACTCAAGGTGAGACGCATCTCAGCCCCATATTCATTGCAACACATGCAGGTGTTTGTAAAACAAGAAAGGTGTATTTCAGTACTTTTACAGCAATACACCTGAGCACGTACCATGTGTCAATAAATGTGATTCAAATTACCCACAGTTGATAATCAATTTGTCATCTCAAGCACTTTTCAAGTAAAATATCCCGAACGTGACCTGGTTCCAGCTGTGTCTCTTTACCTCATATGATAGAAAATGAAACGTCTTACACTGAGGAGAGCCAATCAGGAGCCAGACCGCCGTTAGTATTTCCAAAAATTGGAGGTAAATGTTTCCTATTTGCACAGGACAACATTAAGGACAAGATGCGTAGCATCCCCATCCAGGTGTCTGCAGAAATTCTGGGAACTAAGCGACAGAAGACGAGGAACGGCCTCCCTCTACTCATGCCCATATTAGACTCCTCTCAGCCGAGCAAAGACGTCACCGAGGTAAACATCCAGACCACCGCTGTATTGTCAAGCTTGGCGTTCAGGTGTACAAGTCTTTGTTGTTCTGCAGGTGAACTTTGTGAAAGAGGGATGTGGAAGGAATCATATTTGCCGAAGTAACCTGAAGATGGAGTACAAACTGTTCTACAAACAAAGCAGCAGCCTGGACGTGAACTCTTTACACCCGTTACCCATGTGAGTAAAAACGTCATTCTCCACATCAAATTCAGTCATTCATAAATATCAACGAGACTCAACGCCCAGCTCTGCCACTAATTTTACAATATTTATGCTTTTAGATGTTCTTTTATATAGGTTTGTTATAATGTGATATATGTTGGTCTGTCAAATTTCCCTTGGGATCAATAAAGTATCCATCAATCAATTAATCAACTTGTGCACCAACCAGCAGCATGATTGTAACGTCTGCTGTCTGTCCATTATAAGGAAGAACAACGTGCCCGTGTTCCATCTGAACTACGAGAGGAAGGACTTGGCTCTGCGCGTCACCGTCAGCAACATGAACGCCGACGACGCCTACGAGGCAAAGCTGCTGGGGAGCTTCCCAGAGACGCTGTCTTATTCCGGAGTGCGCTCGCAGCAAACGACGGTACGACAAGTCAAATCACCAAAATGTTCAAATGAAGCTTTACTAAAAGTAGGGTGGACCTGTTCCATTAAAGCACACATACAGAGTCCTCAACTCCAAAACCAAGATGCCACTTTACAGCCTGTGCATACAGCTGAATACCAATCACAATAAATACAACTTCCTTCCTCACTTTCACTACAATTATAACCGGAAAAGAGGACAAAACGACGTAAATAAAAAGAGTATGGATACATATATTAAATACACAAAACATTACGTCCACCTGGATGAATATTAGCGTGTTAGCCACGCCCACAACATGCCTGTTTGTGACGTTATATCGCGGGTGTGTCCGATTGGGTCACCTGGCCTGGTTTGTCCATTAAATTTGTTTTTACACTGTAATTTATGCGACGTTTCATATTAAAAAACATAGTTAAATTATAGATTTTTAAAAATCCTTTGTTACAGTAACGAGATGTTATTTGTTATAATTATGATTTGATTTATTAAAGAGTATAGGGTGTAACGTTACAGCAAAAACAATGTCATCATGCTAAAATGCTAGGATTCACACTATAGTGTCAATTAGGTTTGGGAGAAACTCACAATACAATAATATCACGTTATGTTGCCCACGATAACGATATCAAATGATATCACGATAATGCGATTCTACGATACACGATAAAGTTTCTGGTGAGGCAAAAATAGTATCAGACTTAATACATGGAATCAGTCAAAAGCACCTGCATATTTTAATAAAAATGAAATAAAATTTAAATTAAAAAAGTAGATTTCTTTTTAAAATATCAATATTTGCCTTCAGTGTATGGATAACGTATCACAGCAGGGAGTATATATCGATATTTTGATATATTGTCCCCTTACTATAAACAATGCTTTTTTTTGCTTGGTGCCACAAGATGGTGAGATGTGATACCCAGAGCTATTTCAATTAGTGGTTTTAAGTTCCTCTTGGTGGTTCTTACTTTGAAATACAAGGAGGAAGTGTATGCCAAAACTACTTTTGTACTAGCTGTTTTTTTTAAATTTGCAGTTTATAAACGATCCGGGTGTTTTACAACAAGTTCTTCTCTTCTAGACGGAAAAGCTGATGATCTGTGCAGCCAATCTGAACGGCTCTCAGGCAGAGTGTGAGCTGGGCAATCCTTTCAGGAGAGACTCCAGGGTACGGAACCCTTTCACATTCCTCATCCTGCAACAAAAGCTGCTGTATTTCAAATGTTTGTTTCTTCCCTTTATTGCTCCAGGTTATATTTTACATCATCCTGAGCACCGTGGGTATGACTCCCGACACCACAGAGATCGACATTGACCTGCAGCTCCAAACGTAAGCACGCATGCTTGTCCCTCCATGTTCGGATACGTTTCCATTAACACAAGTCAAAGTATCGTGTTTTTATTCCTTCCAGAACAAGCGTGCAAAGTGTTGCCCCCGTTAAAGTGAAGGCTAAAGTAATCATTGAGTTGCCACTGTCGGTCAGCGGGTGAGTGTGTCCAGCTGTTGTCTGGCTGCAGAAACATATAATGTGCCTCCTGTATAAGAAAATAATGCTTTTGCTTGATCCCATCAGGGAAGCCAACCCGAATCAGGTTTCCTTTGGAGGTGTTGTGAAAGGGGAAAGCGCGATGAAGACAGAAGAAGAGATTGGAAGTGTGATTGCGTACACATTCAGAGTACGTTTACTCGTCTGAACCTGCTTCTGTGCCCCACTTTTAAATGACCACTGCCGTCAGATGGTATATGAAATGGTAACATATTGATTTCTCCTTCAGATCAACAACGTGTGGAAGGCGTTGACGTCACCCGTCAAAGCCTCGCTTCACATTCAGTGGCCCAAGTGGAACAAAAACGGTAAATGGCTCCTGTATCTGGTGAAGATCACCAGCACCGGACCGGAGGACGTCCGCTGCTCTCCGGAGTCCGAAATCAACTCTCTCAAACACATCCAGGTAGGTTTTTTTTTGTTTGTTTGTTTTGTTTTTTCAAATCATCTTAATTCCATTCTGGATGAAAGACAATAAATGTATTTCCAGGAGGCGTCTGCGTACAGGACAAAACGTGAAATTGGAGAAAGAAAAAATGTCGGAAAAATGTCTTCACTCTCAGACAAAAAGAAAGTGTTGGTGAGTCTTTGCATTCATGTGTTCACATTTTATAAACAGTGGTGGAATGTAACTACCGGTAACTACATTTACTCAAGTACTTTAAAGAATTCAAAATATGAGGTACTTGAACTTAAGTCTTTTCTTTTCATGCCACTATAGTTACTTTACAAATTCAGATTTTTGCATAGAAAAACATAAGAAAAATTAGTTTTATTCAAAAATTAAACTACCCATACATGTATACATGTATGTTGAAATAACATTTTTTTTTTTTATATATATATATATATATATATATATATATATATATATTTCCTAGCTTCTCAACTAGATTTCCTTTTTAATTATTTCAATTTATATCTAAGAATGTTTTATTGAGCTCGAAATAAATGTGGTGAATATTTTCAGATTTTTTTTTTACAAACAAAATAATTAATCAAATATTTTTTACAGTGTATTGTTGTCCCTTTTACCATATTTAAGTCTCTGAGTGCTTCCTCCATCTCTCTCTCTCTCTCTCTCTCTCTCTCTCTCTCTCTCTCTCTCTCTCTCTCTCTCTCTCTCTCTCTCTCTCTCTCTCTCTCTCTCTCTCTCTCTCTCTCAGTCATGTGACACTGAGGTGAAATGTGTGGTGCTCAAGTGCCCCCTACAGGGCCTGGACGGTACAACACTGGAGCTGAGATCTCGTCTCTGGAACTCGACCTTTATTGAGGTGACACGTTGTGTTTTAATGGTTTCCCTGCGTCTCATCTGTGACTCAGTATGACCGCCTTCACCTGAGCAGATTTATTTTTTTGCCCCCCTCAGGATTACGCCTCGATTTTAAACCTGCACATCGTTGTGAGGGCCTCGCTCGTTCTCCACACTCAGGCTAAAAACATGATCCTGAGAACTCCTCACACCGACGTAAGCACTTCAACACATATGACAAACTTTATTTTTTTATCTTGCTGCCAACTCACCTGGTCTCCTGCTTTCCTTGGTTTTCAGGTGACGGTGTCGGTGTCCCCTGAGGATGCAGTAGCGCAGCTCGGCGGGGCTCCCTGGTGGATCATACTGGTGGCGGTTCTCGCAGGCATCTTGATTTTGGCTTTGTTGGTGTTTCTGCTCTGGAAGGTGAGAAAAAGGGATGTTATGCCTTCTGTCACACGTTTGGTAGTATATGATGGAAAATAGGAGATAAAACACAAACGTCATTGAACCCGTATGTCAGGAAATTAGATCAGAGAAGGTGAACAGTGAAAGATATGAAAATGCTTTTAAAAAGAAGACTTATTCTTTGTTTTTATACCATTGTGATTTTTTAAATGTAGTTTTGGGCTGTCAAAATAACTTTGAGTTGTGATTTTTTACATTTCTACACCTAATAATACGTGTTTTATTAAAATAGGAGATCGTTCAACACTTAAAGGGAATAAATGCGGTTGTACTTGTGAATTTACGATAAAATCTATACTATAAATTACATTGATACAAATGTAAACCGTAGAAAAGATGCTTTGTTCATAAGGCATACAGTCTGTAAGGCATGGGACGATAATCCCAGCCAAAATAATCCCGATATTATCTCGATAATCATCAAAGATATGCATAAAACTTTTAAAACAGTGCTTAAACAACATAAATATGTTTTTTATTGCATCACAGATAAAACATCTTCTTTCCTTTTATAGTGAAAAACAATAAAAGACCTGAAATAAGATGATCATAAATCATAAGGTCCCCCTATATAAAGGATAAAATCCTATACCATCTCTACTGTTTATAGTCTAAAACAAAGAATTCATTCATTTATTCAGCCGGCTAAAATAACCTGCAGATGTTGTGCAAACAAGCAACACTGAGCTTTTGACATTTGAGCGTCAACACTGGAATCTCCGGTGAAGTATTGTGTAAAAACCTATTTCCTTTTCTGGTGTTTTAATGGAAGAAATCACAACGGCGATTGCCTGTTATTATTGATGCAGTTTGTCACCCTTAACACCTCCCCCTCCCCCTCCCCCCCCTCAGTGCGGTTTCTTCAAGAGAAGGACAAAAGACCAGTACGATGCTGCGTATCAGAAGGCAGAGATCCATGTTCAGCCCTCTGACAAAGACAAACTCTCTGCCGAGGCCTGATTCATGCTCTCTGAACAGGGGTAAAAACAAACAAGCTGTCAGCATGGAGTGTAATCAGCGCAGCCACTAATGAACGCACTTTCCAGCCAAATCAGCCGACTTCATGTGGAAAAATTCAGTCAGACACATATTGTACTGAGATTAACATCAAACAGAAGCCTCTCGGCGTAAATGTCACGCATTGCATTCATGAAGCGCTGAAGGTTTTATACAATATGTGTCTCTGAATTTTGCAAAGAAATCAACGCATCTTCTTTCCGACAGGCTTAATGTTTGTTTCTCTGCTCTGCAGGAGCTTTTGCTGACATTGCTTTTACCGCTTGGCTACGCATGCTTAACACCGCTGCACATCCCCCCCCCCCCCGTCCTCCTCTTACCTTTCCAGTGTGTGAAAGTTTCTGATATTTATCGGTTGTTGAATAAGACATCTCGTTTTGTGAAATGTTCCCAGTGTGGATTCTTCAAACGCTCCAAGCAGGAGGACAGCGTCCCTCGTTACCACGCGGTGCGGATCAGGAAGGAAACCCCGGAGTGTCGAGATGGGAAAGTCAAACTCGACCCTTTTGAGAAAAAGCAGTGGATGACGACTTGGGTCGACGATGAAAGCTACTCGTGAATCATTTTTTATGCTTTAATTCTGCCGACAGCTTTTTCCTTTCAGCCACAGATCACAAACACAAAGAACTTCTGCTTTTCACGTTCACTTAGCGAAACATAAGTGGTTTTACTTTTTTCGGGGAGTAGTTGAAGTCATGTCACTGAATTTTTGTACACTGTATAGATAATTAAATATTTTTTGTAAGTTTTGTAAATATTTAAATACTTCTGCACACTGTATATTTATTTTTTGGGGATAAAAAATAAGTTCATGCAGCCAAAGATTTTTTTTTTTTACACTTTATGTCCTCAAGCTCAAGTTTACTACTGTTTCTACGGCGTTGTACATTCTACTGAAAGACGAAAGTCTATATGCAAGGACGAGCTCAGTGTCACATTAGTGTCATTTTTTTCTGTCTAGTTTCAGGACTTTTCAACAAAAATGCTTCTGTAATTTTTGGAACATTTAGGTACATTATCATGATTAAAAAGGTAGCTCAGGTAGCTTCCACTGTACTGTAGGTCATCACTGAACTGAGACTTTCTGCTTCCTTGTGAGGAATCCAAAGGGAAGATGGTCAAATGTACGTTTTTATAGATTTCATTCAAAGTGAATGACTTGAATTGTCAGGAAGAATAAAAATGCTTACAAAAACATGATTGCTACCATGTATTTTAATGACCAGTATACGTATATTCCTATATAAAAGCTGTAATTAAGGATTTTATTCTCCATTAATCTGACAATTGGGTTTTTTGGGTTCCAAAAGTTCCTGAAGCCTAATGTTACATCTTCAAATTACTTGCTGTGTTCAACAAAGATGTTATTAGTTTACTGTCAAAGATGATCAAGAAAAGTGTCAAACCTCATAACTGAGAAGCTGGAAATATTTTTTAAAAATCCTTAAATGATCATTCTGTGAGTCAATTAAGTAATTATTTCTTATTTATAACCAAAAAAAAAACAAAAAAACATGTAAAAGTCTTTGCGTCTAAAACATTGCCACTATGACAGTAATGCTTATTTTTAATCAACCGATTTATTTAATCATACTTAGAACAACCATAGCATTAACATGGGAACATATCACTCGTCTGAATAAAAGCTTTTGCATTGAAAATATCGATCTTTAAGCAACCAAGCGCCTCAGTTGAAAGAAAAAAAGCAAGTTAACAGGAATGGTGAATGTCTAAACGCCTAAAAAAATCCCCTCTTTAGGACGACTGAAAAACAATTATGTCAATATACATGTCAACATATTTATTTCAGATCAGTCAAATGTTAAACGAAAGGTTTTCTCCTGGTCCTTGCGCTGGTTGTCACACAATTTAGACACTTCCTCCACTCTTCTCTGCAGGAGAACAGAGTTCTGATCGATCCACTGAAGTGAATCCATGTGGGTGTTGAGAATTTTACAGATCTGCTGAAGCTGAGGAGAAGAAAAAAGGAGGTAGAAGTTAATTTGACATGTAAACAATAAATGACAAAAGCACCAAAAATGTGTGGTGGAAGTTTGAGCTGCGAGTCTTACCGGGTCACTGGTATCTGCTGGGCCGCTGGACGTGTTCAGGTGCTCGATGATCTCCTTCAGGTCCTGCGACATCCTCTTCAGCTGTGCGTCCACGTTCTCCGCGAGCTTGTACGTTCTTTCCCGTTCCTCGTCGGCGTTCTGCATGTAGATGGTTCCGCTCTGCTCTTTCACCGACTCCTCCAGCGGGCAGAGCAAGTCCTCCAGCTCCTTCTGTTGGGACAGGATGAAATCCAGCTCCTGGTTTAGCCTCCTCTGGTCCAGCTTGACCTTCTCCATCTCCTTGTGCAGGGACGTGATCTTCTCCCCGTTCTCCACCAGCATGCGGTCCCAGGCGTTCACCTGAGTAGCCTGCTGTAAGAAATGCCTCTCCTGGTCCTCGAGCTCCAGACTCCACTTGTTGATGAGGCCCTCTAGCTGGGCGTAGGTCATCACCGGAGGAGCCGTGGTGGTGGGGAGCGTTGTCGTCGTCGTGGCAGTGATGGCTGTGCTGGACGAAGGTTTGATCCCCAGTGAGAAGCCTGTAAGAGCAGCCGCTGTGGTGGCTGCAACAGCGGTGGTAGGGGCGGGGACGGGAGCAGAGGCGGAGGTGATGGTTGCCGGCCCCAGAGGTTTGAGCATGAAAGCCAGGCCTCCGGCAGCTGCTGTGGTGGTTGCAGGGGCCATGCTTGTTGCTACAGTTGGAAGTGCACCCAAAGTGAAGCCGGTAGCTGGCGCAGCGACAGAAGCTGCCACAGCAGCAGTAGCAGGGGCGACAGAAGTCGTGTTGATGGCAGAAGCGAAGAGAGTCTGGCCTGGAGGTAGGGCTGCCTGGGTCAATGTAGGGGGAGCTGGGGTCGATGAGGGTTTAATCCCAAAGGCAAAGCCTCCACCCTGACCCATTATGGCTGCAGCAGTGGTGGCTGGCTGTGGCTGGACGCCCATGGTGAGGTTGGATGGGGCACTCATGCCAAAGCTGAAGCCCCCTCCAGGGGCAGCAACAGGGGCAGCCACAGGGGCTGCAGCTGTGGTCGCCTGGACCTTGTTTGCTCCGAAGCTGAACCCTCCGAACGAGAGGCCACCGGCTCCGGTAGTTGCCGTTACCGCGGCTGTTGGTGGTGCTGCAGGTTGAAGTTGAGCTGCGGGTTGGGGTTGCATTTGAGGGTTCCCAAAGGCGAAGCCCCCTCCTGCTGGGGCCGCAGTGGTGGTCTGCGCGGACATAGCCGTGCCCAGGGTGAACCCGGACGCCGCAGCTGGAGCTGCTGTGGAGCCTAAAGTCAGTCCTGGTGCTGGTGCTGGTGCTGCCGCTGCCATGGCTTGAGGAGCGCCCATGCCGAATGCGGTGGCTGCCGGTGCTACGGCTTGAGGAGCGCCCATGCCGAATGCGGTGGCGGGGTTCCCAAAGGAGAAGCCTCCGCCGGCTGGTGCGGCCTTTGCTTGGGTGCCAAAGCTGAATGAGCCGGCAGGGTTGGCGGCGGCCGGAGTGGGAGTGCCGAACGCGAATCCCCCTCCGGTGGCTGCGGGAGTGGAGGTGCTCATCCCAAAGCCCGTGGCGGGAGCTGCTGCCGCCGTTGGCTTCTGAGCTCCGAAGGAGAAGCCCGTGGAGGCTTGCCCAAAGTTGAACCCGCCACTCATGTTTGCGTTCACGGGAGGGCAAACGTAAATAATAACGATATCGAAACTAGCTAACTCACAAAATGGTCACTTCCTCGCTGAACTTCTTGTGGCTTTTGGCGGGTCACAAACACGGCCGGGTTCAATCGACGTAACCGGAGGAAACCGTTTCTCCGCCGCTCTCACTTCCCGGACGTTAGCGGTCAACTAAGTGGATCGCGAGGTTTGTTACCGTCACATTGACCCAGCGGAAGACTTAAAAACTAGTAAAACATCCTTCACAAAACGTGGCCCGCTTGCCTCGCAGTTCTTCATGCAGGCATTTCTGTAGTCGACTAAAGGAAATTACGACAGTAAGGACCACACACAGTTGACGCTAGCCCCGAGTCTTGTCTGCCAGCGAATAAAGCCCGCCTTTCTTGCTAAGATTGACACATCCGTTGGCCAATCCCGGTTCTAAACAGACACCAACTGAAATTTGATTGGTACAGTTGGCTTGCCTGAAAAACAAGCCTGTGGGAAAACAAAGCACCATTTTTTCCAAAGAGTACTGATTATACGACAAGATATATATTTACGTGCAGAACACGCGCTTAGTGTGCCAACCACCGCCTGAATGAAAAGAGGCAAAAATAAATAAAAAAAAGAACGGACTTTCGCACAAGTGCCTCCAAAATGACGTTTAGTAATCTGATAAAAAAGCATGTCTCGCTATCGATGCAAATAAGACAGCTAAAGACGAACGTAAATGTAAAAGACTACGTACTTTCGAAATTATTTTTTATTTAATTGCAACATTTTCGTTTTTAACGGCTTTTCCTCAAATATTGAACATACACAAATATCGTTTTTTGTTCTTTGTATATTTTCCTTTTTTATATCCACAAAAACAGAAACATTTTTGCTCCAACAGTTAAAAAAAAAAAGTATCTTAACAAAGTCGAACGGCAGTGACGTCTCTTGAAACCACTGTGACTCTTCGTTTGAGTTAGCTGCACAATCATTATAACCTGTTTGCCATGTTGACATGTTCCCACGTTCAGCTATGAACAGATAAAGTAACTAAGGACCTTTTTAGACATGTTGCGGTGACTATGGACGCTCAAATATCTCCAAATCATCCAATACGAGAACGTTAAGTGTGTTTGCTGGCCGCTGAAGTTAGCGTGGAAGCTAATGTCAACAAAGATTAGCTAACCGACTGCAACGTGGATGTCGACTGAAATAATCCCAATTCATTAGAATACAAGTGAGCTGAACGAGTCACCATGAGGATTTTGAGGTTCCTGAGGAGCAGCGTGTCCGCAGGAAAGGACATTGACTATTACTCCAAATTTTCACCCTCTCCGCTGTCAATGAAGCAGTTTCTGGATTTTGGTAAATCAGTAACACAACAAAAGCTCATGACTGTGTGGCATTTATGAAAGTGGATCCCAAGTTTATTTGTGCTCATTGAATGCAACATTGCATGTACGCTTTGTGTTTTGAGGCTGTGTGGCTCAGACTCCCTCTATTTAGTAACATTTGTTGTATATATATTCACATTATATGCATCATTTTGTCATACAGATAGTTACTCTGTACACATCTATTGCACATCTGTCTGAGTTTTTCCTTGGTTTCATTTGCTGCACAGATTGTAGAACTAAAGTGATGTCAGAGGCTGAAACACAACAGCAAAGATAACAAATCATTTTCACAACTTTTACTTTTTACGTACAATTTGTTTTTCTTTTGATCAATAACACAAGACAACTCTGATATTCCTGTGTGTGTTTCAGGCTCAGAAAACGCATGCGAGAAAACATCATTCGCCTTCCTCAGACAGGAGCTTCCTGTTCGGTTGGCAAACATCATGAAAGAGATCAACTTGTTGCCGGACAACTTACTGAGGACTCCGTCGGTGCGATTGGTCCAGGGCTGGTATGCAAGGCTGCTTTTTCTTAGTTAAATCTCAGGTCACGCTGATGCCAATAGATGTGATGATTTGTTTCCATCATGTGCAGGTACATGCAAAGTTTTCACGACATTCTCGAGTTCAAAGACAAAAATGCAGACGATGAGAAGGTCACGTATGAGTAAGTAAATGAAAAATTACTTCAACTATTTATGATTAAATTCTGCACCTTTTTTTACTTTCCTACACGTCTTCATTTAGTTTCACAGATGCGGTCATAAAGATCAGAAACAGACACAATGATGTCATTCCCACCATGGCTCAGGGAGTTGTGGAGTACAAGGAGACCTACGGCACGGACCCCGTCGTCAGCCAAAATGTTCAGTATTTTCTAGATCGTTTCTACATGAGCAGGATATCCATCAGGATGCTGCTCAACCAGCACAGTGAGTAGACTCTCTTCTACTCAACATGATCTGAAGATTGGAGATAGGAGGTTTTAGTTTTAGGGAATTCATGTGAAGAAATAACAAAAATCTCCAGTTGCAGATTTAAATCAGATGTATTTATCCCTGTTTTTAATTCCAGCTCTCCTCTTTGGTGGGAAGGTGAAGGTGAACCCGGCTCATCCCAAACAGATCGGCAGTATTGATCCAAACTGTCGGGTCACTGAGGTCATCAGAGGTGAGAACGCAAACGTTTTATGAGGAAAACGTTGCGGCGGAGCGCTCAAATCTGTCATCATGAGTGTTTAAACCCGACCTCTTCCTTATAGACGCCTATGAAAATGCACGAAACCTCTGTGACCGGTACTACATGAACTCTCCCGAGCTGATTCTGGAGGAATTCAAAGGTAATTTGTTCAGTAGATGTTCAGTCAGAAAAACATTTTTTAATGCCTTTAAATTGCATTAAAAGGCTTTATTCAAACATATCTGATGAAACGTGTCTGATCTCTGATCATCCGTTGATTCCAACAGTCAATCCCATCACTGTGGTCTACGTCCCATCTCATCTGTATCATATGGTGTTTGAGCTTTTTAAGGTAGGATTTGAACTCATAATTGGCTCATTTTCACGTGTCTGCCTTTCTCTTGATGTCAAAAACGTTTTGCACGCTTTCGTTGTTGCAGAACGCCATGCGGGCCACCATGGAGTTGTACGGCGACGCCATGGAGTATCCTCCCATCTGTGCACAGGTCGCTCTGGGAACAGAAGACCTGACCGTCAAGGTGAAGCTGTGCTGCATCCTATATGTCGTTTTCCCCCAAAACATACCGGTGTAAACTAAACAAACCCGTGTGTTCTGCTCCAGGTTAGCGATCATGGAGGCGGCGTGCCGCTGCGGAAGATCGACAGGCTGTTCACCTACACGTACTCCACGGCTCCTCGGCCCAGCATGGACGGGGCCCGTGCTGCTCCTCTGGTCGGTGTTCCTGATGTCTGATCAATAGTGTGTTAGTGAATTCATGATGGAGCTTTTGTGACGTCAGAGGCTCCGAGAAAATCTTATCAAAAACAGTCACTCCTGCTGATGTTTTAACCTGTGCTTCAAAACATAAGACTATACGATATCATCTTTTTCACAGCAGACTCTCAGACTAATAACAGTCACATAATCACCTTATAAAATGTAGATTTGTATCAGGATACATCTAGGTCTTCTGTCTGTTGTAGGACTGAGTGATCATTACATTTTATTGATTGCCTTTTTCCAACCAAAGTGAACTTTGCATACATCCCTATATTATGATCTTTGTCAATAACAGACGACTTCTTCTCATTATTGTATCACCCAGATTTAAACCAGTAATCAAAAGCTTTTTTCCCCTCAAATCCTATCAACCTGTACTTTTTATTACAATGACAAGACGGTTACAACTCAATATCCATGAACTAGCTTTTTCCAGAGCTTTCAATCGCACCAGACAGACAGATTGAATCCACAGCACTTTAGAAACAGTACTTTAGAAACTTTGAAATAGTACAGTAACTGCCTTGCAAAGGTTTTTCTTCTTTTCTTCCCTTAAAACCTGAAATTAAAATAGTTTTTTGTAATTGACTTACACAAAAAGATGGATGAAGTGAAAAAAAAACAAAAAAGCAAAACGTCTTCTTACTGTGACATTGCTTTAACGAGAGAGAAAAACAACCACCACAAAACCTGATAATATTCTCGGTTCCAATGCCAGACTAACTTCACAGTCTGAACTCCACAGTGTAAACACATGTTTGATTTCCTGTCCAGGCTGGTTACGGGTACGGCCTGCCCATATCTCGACTGTACGCCCGCTACTTTCAAGGAGACCTGAAGCTGTACTCTCTGGAGGGTTACGGAACCGATGCTGTAATCTACATCCGGGTAATTGAGTTTTTACTTCAACAGTACGTTTTGCAACAGCATTATTTACACCGCGTTTGAACTCTTCCCTCTGGTTCTTCCTTATTAGGCGCTCTCCACGGAGTCCATTGAGAGGCTCCCCGTGTACAACAAGTCGGCCTGGAAACACTACAAGACGATCCACGAGGCCGACGACTGGTGCGTCCCCAGCAAAGAGCCCAAGGACATGACAACGTTTCGCAGTTTCTAGATCAAAGCGGCTGCATTCCTGCAGCAACGTGTGCAAGAGAGGTGGTTGTAAATAAATGTGAGTGTGTGTGTGAGATGGCATTTCAGAAAGGAGCATAAATTGTGTGCCATATTCTTTAAAAAGGTCAACAGTTTTGTTATAATGTGGATTTTGGAATTCAGCTGCCCTTAATTAAAAAAGGTTTTCCTACCCACTCCTACTGGTACCGTTAATGGTCAGGACTGGGACTAACCAGGACCAGGTTTATAGAAAGCCACATTGCTGAGGAAAGTAAAGCAAAACCAAAACTGGATTTTTCCAGCTGATGCTATTATATGTTGGCTAACGATCTCTCTGCATTACTTTTGACAGTTTGCTCAACTCTTTTACAGCTTTTCCTTAAATGCTTTGCTGCTTTTATTTTGCTGAAAGTTGGACTTTAATATTCCGTCTGTGTGCAGAGTTTGTTCATCTCTTCTGCTTTGGGTGAAGTTGGATATTTTGTAAGAAAAGCAAAACCTTTTACACCATCAGTCACTGCTTGTTTTTAAATCCATTGGTAGTTTCTGCTGATGAGTCTTATTGGATTAAATGTTTTAATTTAGGGCATTCTCTCTGAAGTTGGATGGTGCATACAAACATGCAGTCAAAAACATTTATCTATTTTCTTTTCTCGTATTGCACAGCATAAGAACAATATATTACAAATAAACTATTCTTAATAGTTTTCATGTTACACGGAAGCAAGTTACTGGATGTGGATCGTTTTCAGTGAAAAATAAATATTTCAAACAGACAGATGTCTTTTTGTGACAAAAACATACTTTAAAAAGTTGCTTTGATGTCCTGGAAGACAAAATGAGGGACTAGAACACAGTACAAGCATACCTCATGAAGTGAAAATTAGTTTTAATGATGCTGTTTGTACCAAGAAATGTTTCTCTGATTCACAAGAGGTGGAAAACATGATTTTCTCCAACATGTCGTATTGTATACAGAACATGGAGTGATGCGTGAGAAGAAGAAAGGAAGCACTTGGGTTTGGCTGTGAACGACTCGCCGTTCAGCCTCACATTCATACAATAACGCTGCTCTCCCGACTCACACAAGTCCTTGTCATAGGCACATCTAACCATCTAATGGAGCGGCGTCGACGTGTTCATGTAGCAGACCTGCATGCTGCGTGTATTTACAAGAGCATGGTAGCATCCCAGCGACACGCAGCCGGAGTCAGGGGCAGCAGCAGCAGCATCCACCTCGTCCCTACTAGATTTCATTCAGCAAAAACCACAGCCTAACTATTCTACTTAGTAGAAAATGTATATAGTATACAATGAACGATGAGTACAAAAAAAAAAAAAAAAAGATATGCAGTTAATAAGCATATGTATAAAACGTATTTATACATTTAAAACCTTGTCGCCATTGAAGTTAAAAGACAAATATAGTGCTTTTATCTGAACTGTACAATAACTGTTCCTGCAGAAGAGTTGTACATGAAAACAGGCAAGTTATACTAGCAAAAATATAAAATGCTGAAAAAGCAGTATACATTTGACTTCCATAGGTAAATGTGTGCGTGATCTGCAACAACTACATTAGATCTGATCCTTTTTTTTATAATTAGAGCTTCTAGCTTTTAGTGGCAAAAGTGTTAAGATTCCTTTTTGGTCACACATCCAACGTTTTTTTTTACATTCCCCATCTTTTAGTTAAAATGGTTTGAGCTGAAGTTTGTTAAAAACATTTGGAAGAAACAGTGATGAGAAAAGAATCGGGAGCTACTCTGAACATTAATCACAACTGGCACCTCAGTCGGCACACCTGGCAGTCATGTCCTGTGGTTGGTGTTAACACATGAACGTCATGGCACCAAAAGTATAAAAAAACAGAAGGTTTCTCAGGGTTCGGCTTGTGATGACCTTTATGGGCTCATACCTCAGCAGACAGAGTCACTGCTGACCGGTAGTCTCCCACTGCGTCGTCCCTCCTTCTCTCTTTTCTCTTTCTGTTTCTCCAGCTTCTCCTGGGCCTTACGCATGTCCTTAAGCTTCTTCTTAATAGTTGAACGGTCGCTCTGACTTGACACACCGAGTGCCTGAAGTTAAAAGGGCAAAGATTTAGGTCAAAATAATGCTATGACATTTTGGCCACAAGGTGGCAGTCAGAGGTTAGTAAGACTATATAACTTCTCTGCAATGAAAGAGGCCTTGCATGATTAAAACAAATAACATTATACATCATTCGTAAATTATCATTCCATTATTACACAGGTAATCCAAATCTAATCATCATCATGAGTTGTTTTTTTTCTACCTTCAACTTGTCACTGTCCAAGTACAAGAGCTGCTGGCCGTCCACTCCCTTGGCTGTGAATTCAGGTGTGTATTGATCCATATTCATGCCCATCAACCAGTGACAGACCTGTTGATTGGTCCATTCAGAGACGGGCCGGTTCTGCCACTGATACTCTTTTCCTGTAGCTACGGGTTCGTCATCCAAAGTCTACACAAGACACAGATCAAACAGAAACGTGTAAGAGACAGGACAGTAAACATGCTTTAGTGCATTTATGTGCAGGATTCTCAAAGTCTAAGTGGGTTCAACCACCTTGTGATTCATGGCATATGTTGCTGTACTCTAAGGGAAAAAGATCACTTATGTCTAGAGCATGGAAAAAAATATATCCAGTTGATACCTTTCAACGATGTGCAACAGCTATTTGATGCCATGGATTGCACTGTATGTGATGACTTTGCTAACGAACAGTGGTCAGTGGTGAAATGCAGACATTAATCATGTTTTCCACTTACACTTACATTACAACTTAAATGTATCACTTAAATAAATTCTGCACGACATAAAAAGTTCATTTTTATGTCTAAAGGTGAAGAACATGCTGAAAAAAGCAGTTCACTTAGTGAAGGGTGAGCCTGGGGGACCAAAATATAATAATAAAAACAGTATTGTTACAACAACAAAAAAAGAACACATAGTGCAAGTTCTGTTGAACCAAACTGTGTGCAATGTACAAATCCCCCAAGCTAGCACCAAGAAAACAGGTGTGCGATGACAGCATAATACCATTCTGGGCTGCAGGTCTATGTGTGTCTTCAGACTGTATGTTATACTGAGAGAGACTGAACAGAAACTGGTGCTGACACATCAGTGAGCATGGCAGTAGAGCAGTCATCGTTCTGTGGTCTGCCAAAGCTTGTAAAGAACATGAAGCACTGGTTGATGGTTTAACAGAGGCAACAGTCGATACACATCACAGCTGACTGAAGAAAGGCTAAGCCACAAGACTTGTTTTAAACACAAAATGCACACAAAACAGCTTCAACACAAGCATGCAGCTCGCTTCCATTCCCTCTGCATTCACAGTTTAATCTCAGTCATGAAAGGGGGGGACGGCTCAAAGAGCATGCTTGAGAATGTCCCCTTTCAGCCGCATCAAGGCGTCCCACACGGCTTTTGTGACTGTGCAACAAGGAGAGCACTCACCTCGCTGGAAGAGAAGACTAAAGTATGTGAGCGCCCAGACAGATTGGGTTCAGCAACTAACCCAGAGATCTCTGAACTGGGGCTGGCAGGGTTAGAATCATCTATGACTGAAAAACTCTGGAACAAGTGGAAACAAGGAACGCATTTACTAAAGCAACACATCACCAAACAACAGTTCTTTACCAGCACAGGCAAACAAATACAAACACGGCAGGTGTGATGGGAAAGTGCAGTGCTGCGTCCACAAGGACTATAACTATTATGATTACAACCGTGAGTTCAGTGGCAGCAATCCAAGTAATTGATTTGAGCAATGAGTGACTGTGACCTTCAACACGCTGTGTAGCACAAAACCACCACCAAATCTACATCAACAACCTCTAAACTACAGCAACTAGCAATACTACTTCTAATGAAAACACACACACACACTCAGGTATGGGGTACTGCTTTTAATTTAGTTGTGTAGATGCTATGAGCTTTATTATTTAATTCATGGAGGGATAAATTGGGTCTAAAAGTTCAACTGTGACTTGTTTTTCAGAAACAAATTTGGAATCAGGGAATTATTTCCCAGACCTGCAGGCTATTGCACCAGCTATGTGAAAGTTATGCAGTTTATTTCAATGTAGCATAATTAATTACAATCTAAAAACAGGTTGCACAATGCAAGTTAGTTACAGTGCAGCAGTAAGCGTTGGTTAGCTGGTGCAACAAGCCCTAGAAACCACATTTAGCTTCACCGGTTTCCTCTAATACCAGCCTTAAGGCTTTCTGAATGTGAATAAAAAGGAAAATTGAATAACATTACTTTCTTATAACACTACCGCATACCCAGTTCAAATAAAACAGTGAATTATGTCGAGGTGAGCAATAACAAATCGCACAAATTGATTGTTATGTTAGTAATGCTCTAGATAAAAATCAAAAGGGTAAACAAAAATGCATATACTGTACCAAATCTAATGAGCGACTGAATAAAGAGGACCAGGAGAGATTTGTCTGTTTCAAGGAAACACGGTTCAGTGAGATAAAAAAGTCCAGGCAGCAAAGCACTGACAAAAACTACAATAATACAGCACACAGCAACAAAACCACAACTTTTCCCTCAGTAATGGTTCCCGTCTAGGTTCAGCCTGTGCCTTGATCTCATTAAACAGCTTCGTGGGAACACCAGCCCGACCACAGCCTGTGTCACAGTTAGCCACGCGTTTCACTGGATCCCTTTGATGTGTCACTGTTTGCAAACTTGTTGAAAAGCCACCAGATCCTCGCCTGCTAACTCTCTGGCTAACATATGGATCCAGTTAGGATAAGCTTTGCATTGTGCATCTTTTTTTGGCAGCACTAATCAATGCTGGCACATCTCTGGAAACTACCGCCCGTTATGCTTCTACTAGTTTTACTCTTCCAATAAAGATATAAATATATTAGGATGGTGAAGGACTGGCCAAGGGGATCAAGGTTGCGACCCCCCCTGATTATATTGTATTAACTTCTATCCTAACAAAGTTTTGCTGGATGCTCTCTAAGTCTGATATTTATGTTCACATAAAGCTACAAACCTTATTCTTGCGGTCCTGGCTTTGCTCACTGCTGGTCTCAGCGTACGGCAGACTGCTGCTGGAAGATGAAGGCTCTCTGTCCCTCTCTTTGTCTCCAAACCAGGAGAAGGGCATACATGTGGGGATGGAGGTCATCGAATCTGCCGGAGAAAGGTTCCCTCCAGACTCCTCCAGCAACTCTGCTGATCCCCTAGACATTGGAGAAATGGGAAGACACATGATGACATCTTAATACATGATGTGCTGCATTACAAATTACTCAGTAAGTGCTTACCTTCAGATATATAAGATAGATAGATATAAAAAGAAAAACTATCTATATTAAGATCACAGCAACATGTAGCAAAGGATAACTCCAAAACACAAGGATCCACACACAACGTTTAAGTAAATATTTTAAGTTGAGCAACCTGCTGTCCAAAGATGCTCTCATAGCCTCCTTGTCATGTTTTTTCCCTTTGCCACCTGACTTCCGGAGACCTCTGTTGATCACCAGTAAAAAAAAGTGTAGTTAGTGCAAAAAAAGATAGTAGCTTGGAGACAAATGACAGTGATCACTATGGAGACTTACCCAAAGTCTGGAAATCGTCTTTTAGGTTTCCCTGCTGGAGAGACCTCATTCAGCTCCTCTGAAATGAAACAATAGGCTCAGTAACAATGGAACAGCAGGCGCCTGCTGTTGCAAACATCACATTTTGGTCTTCTTGCATACCTTTGCTCTTTCCTTTCGACTCCCTCTTCTTGATATTGCCCATGAATCCAGAGGGGGAATGTGGTGACAAGCTGTCTTTTGGAGGGGACAGAGGAGGACTTCCACTGCTTTCAACACTGTCTCCCTGCGATGGTGACAAGGACGGGCTGCTGGAGAGCTCTGCCTTACTCCTGGGCCCATCCCTAGTCTCTCCCGGATCAACTTTCTGTCCATTTCCAGGATAGCAGACAGGCACTGGAAGGGACAGGCTCTCCTGGATGGACCTCCTCCTCCTGGGAGATTCCTGCTCCTCCTCTTCTTCAGTTTCCTGCGAGGACAAAGCTAATTATTTACAAGGACAATGCAAGGAAAAGAGCGTAAAGCTTATTATATAACAGAAACCTCCTCTCTTCAGTTCTGATTGGCTGAGTCATTAGAAAAGATGCATTATTGCTTGGTAAAATCATATAGACACTCAAGGATGTTCCCTTTTGTATTTTAGAACAGCTGTGAGTATCTTAAGGCAATTCCCTTTTTAGGAAAAGTGCTGACTCAACAGCACAACAGTGAGTTTTTTCTAAATCTGGCTTTGACATGAAAAAAGCAAGAAAACAGATTAACAACACAAAAACTCACAGTAACATTTTCAGCTACCATCTCTGCATAAAACCCCACCCGTGATGCTGTTATTGATCAGCTGATATACACAAAGTTAAATATTACTCAAGTTAAAATGTGCTGTGATTCTTCTATAAAAAGGGAGGGTGTTTACCTCCAACATAGCATTTTGAGTTTACCATGCCTTGATGGAGCTTCAGGTTTCATGTCATAACGTATATCTGGCCTGAGGTGATAAATCCATTTCCATTCTCATGCAACATAGCAATGTATCACTATGAGATGTTCCCAGCTGACCTGAGAGTAACTTGAATCCACCGCGAGGTTCTCCTTCAGTTTGTTCCGAGACGGAAGCTGACGTTTGGCCTTCTGAGCCAGCAGGCCTTTTGCTCTGTGTGCGCTGGTGTCCAAGAGCTCAGTCTCAGGTACCAACTCACTCCAGTCTTGTTCTACGCAAGAGGGGGAAAAAAACAAACACATCAAATAAGTAATAACAAACGGTTTTAATTATTTACCAGGGTCACTGGAGTTTATGACGCGTGCTTGTGAATGTGTTACAGATCACAAAATTAAAGTGTGACATAACATTTTAGATTCAATTTAATTGGAGTAACCCTTTTACCTAGTAGTGAGTCAACAGATTGCGTGTTGGTGACTGGGTCCTGGTCGATTAATCTGTCGTCTGTTGCCGAGTCCTGCCAACGTTCCCCATCCAGGGACTCTCTGGACTCCAGGATAGCTATCTGTGGATAAAACAACACTCTAATTTCAGTGTCTCTAGCGAGTTTGCTGTGGTGTTTAAGCGTTTTCTTTTCAAACCGTGGTCTTACCTTGGACTGCAAGCTCTCCAGCTGCTCCTTGTACCACTTGTCTTTTTCATCTAGAATCTTTTTCAACTCCTCCTCTTTCTTCACAAAGTCTATCTCTCTGGGGAAGAAACAAGGAAATGTGGTTCCCGACCAGTCCTTTAGCTTGTAAACAAACTTTTTATTTATTTAATGTGTGTTATCACCAAACCACTTAATTACAATATCCCAAAATGTAAAGTCTTATATTTCATTTGAAATCATTTGGTCAACATTTGTTTTTAAATGTGTGTTATATGAATACATTGACTAAATTCAAGCCCTCCAGCAGTGAAACAAGACAAACTCACTTCTGCTGGTAGTCCTTGAGCAGTTTCTTGGCCTTGTTGTACTTCTTGTCCAGGGTTTCATGCTGGGACTGAGTCTCAGCTAATTGTTCATTCATCGTCTTACACAGACCCTGGGCTTCCAGCCAGTAACCCTCCAAATTCAGGATTTTGTCACCGCTATCCTCGATCTTTTGCTCCATTGCAGACTCCCTGGCTTCCCACAATGATCTGTCCTCCTCAGATGCCCTTAGCTGTACAAAGATGGTGACATGTTACTCAAGTAGGCAAAATTTTGTCTGCTTGTTGTCCGACACATTTTCCTTGGCAACCTACTGCGATTTGCATCCTACTGTCAAAACACATTTTCAACAAATATCTTAGGAAAAATCATCACGCACTGTACACGAGAGTTAAAAACATCAGAAGCCAAAAGTATAAGAAGCTTCAGATAATATGACAGTCTGTTTTGGTTAGTATATTATGGTACAATTAATTTGTATTTAGTGTATTTTATCTTGTATGTTATGAGAATGCCTTGAATATCTTAAACAATAATTAAAAAAAGGTTAATTTCATCTTCGTCATACCTTTTCCTTAAGTTGGTTTATTTCAGCTGCGGCAATGCTGTGTTTCAGCTGCAGCTAAAGAACAAAAATAGGAAAAAGTAAGATTTGGTTACACCCATGATGACTGTATGTAAAACTCTGGTTGTCTACGCACAATACTGAAACTTTGATATATATCTTAAATCACATTAGACTGATTGTCATGATGTAGGCAATACCTCTTTGAACTTGAAGACCATCTGAGAGCCGTCCATGTTGGTCGGCATAAACAAAGCCTCTGAATCAGGCAGCTCGTACAGCTCTGCGTTTGGCCCCGGAGAGAAATTGGAGCACAAAATCCTCTCATCCACTCCGTCCTCGTCCTCATAGCGCTCCTCCTGAAATATGACATCACACAAGGCATCACATATTGCAAACAGTGACACACCCTACATGCTCACGGACATACTGGAGCGTGTGTCAACAACACTCCCAGTGGCACAGTTCACCACAGTCTGGAGTGAACAATGTGATCAATGCATCATAGTTTAAACATTAGTGGGCTGGTTCATGGCGAGGCACTGCAGGAGTTTGGCTACATATGTATATAATACATCTGCAGCATCAAACGCATCGACATGAACAATATTCTCTGTAGGTAACAAGACTGTCAACACACCTACACACACTTTGCATGAGCACAAAGCCACCCAAAACAGTTTCCACTTCCTCACTGAAAGTTGTGCAACGCTCCTGTTTTGTCTTTGTCTACTCCAGTAAATCCCTGACATATTCTCTGCCCAGTGTCTTCATAAAAACAGGAGCTTGTGGCTACTTGAACTTCAGAAAACAAACATTTCACAACTCTGGCAGAGAGGCGACAGTGAATGGTGACACATGGCTGGACTCACAGCCAGCCGCTCATTTCCTGGTTGTGTCGGATGCGATTAAAGCAGGCATGGCAAAGGAGCTGTCCGCGACCAATCTCTGTCTGTCATTTGAATATCTCGAACCCAGCTCGTCCAGTCTACTTTACACTTGGCATGTGTATTGCTAGGGGCCCAAGGATAAACGTTGTTGAATATGGTGCAATTTGGACACAAAACATGTTCAATATTAATAAACCTGAATAAACAAACAAATGGCGCTTAGTAGAATCGAGGGCGGGGAAATATGAGTCATTGATTTATCTTAACACTAATATGTTACCGCTAGCAAAATACCAACACCAATTAAATCCATTCTCTACATTGTACAATTAATACACATGTTTGGAAATTACCTCTGCTAAGTTTATTTGACTGACGTTCCTGACTGTGAGTAACCACGACTTGGGTTTGTTTTTCAAAGGAGGAATTATTGATTTGAGGGCCACACAGTTTTCCCTTACTTTTCACGATTTCTCTAACTGGAAATTTTGGTGTAAGCAGTGGTAGAAAGCATCAAGGATCAAGGATCAAGGATCAAGGATCAAGGATCAAGGATCAAGGATCAAGGATCAAGCGGTGGTAGAAAGCGTATGTGTATTCAAACCTTTTTCCCCTGAAGTAAAACTATTAACTGTTAATAGTAAAACTATTAATAGCACACAGCAAAAGCCCTGGATTCAAATGTTTACTTTAAATGAAGAGTGAAAGAAGCATTATCAACAATATACTTAAAATTACTTAATGTCTTTTTAAGGTGGAGCTTTCCATTTTAATATGGTGCTGGATATTTGTATGAATAAAAATGCATTATATTTGTATTATTGTATGTTGAGAGTCAAATATGAATATGAATCTGCAACGTACCCAGTAACACTTCTCTGTTAGAGGAATGTAGTACTTCAATGTTTACCTCTGAAGTAGTAGTATATAGTAAGTAGAATACAGCTGAGCATATTTAACGTGCCTGTGTTATTTCAGGGTACAATGACTAGAATAGTACGATTTTTTTTCATATTCAAACATCATAATAAATCTATAGCAGTATTTAGTTGAGCCCCAGGCACAGGTTGCCTTCTGAAAGTCACAAGTAAGAAATCTCCATCTCCACCATTGATCCCATATGACATGACGATGGTACACGGATGTGAAGAAACTTCTCATGAAGTCCTGACTAGCTGACTCACCTCTTCTGTGGAGTGTTCATATGGGTCATCCAGGTGTTCTTGCCGTTGCTGGTTCTTCTCCTGCTCCAACGTCTCGCTTATGAGGCGGGCTACCTCGCTTTGTGTCCCTGGCTTTTCCCGTCCAATCAGGAAACTGTTTTTTAATAATGCAATTCGTTAGTGTGCCATAAAATGGAATATTTTACATGTGGCTGTAAACTTACTACAGCTTCTTTCATGTCTTACTTGCGCCAGGGGAATGCAATGTTTGAGATGTAATTTAGGGCTGATCCCCATAATGCACTAGTGTTTTTGTGTGAAATAGAAGCAACACATTCATTTGTGGCCCTCTGGACTCTCAGGAGCTAAAGAGACTCAACTGTTTGCAACATATTTCTAATCGTGATAACAGTAGTTCAACCTTGTTACCAACAAGATCTTTCAATAAGGTTGATTTTAGGGGTCGAGGAGATGGGTGTTGCGCTGACCTCACTGTGCCTTTGGTGTTCTTCAGGACGGTTGCAGCAAACAGTTGGGTGACGCCCACCAGACTGATACCATCCACCTCCACTATCTGGTCATTCACCTGTATGCTAGTGAAACAGAAGAGAGAAATCATAAGGATAGGTTTTCAAAGCATTTCCACAGAAGACTTTTACACTGCCTTCAGCATAGCAGTAAAAATGAAAAATACAGTAGCCTCAATGCAGCTGGCAATAAAACACATCTCAGAATGACGGGAAAATAGAAGTAGTGACTATTTTCTTTAGCTTCCTCATGCAGTTATAAATAAATCTGGTTGTTCGTGTATTGTGGGGCCTTGGGTAATGCGTGTGACAAATAGCTGTTGTTGTGGTGCCATGTATAGTGAGCGTGTACCGAGTTTCTGGTTATATACAACCAGAGACTCTTTGTAACAAGATGTTATTGTGAGGTTTTGCAAAAAAGGTTTTATACTGACTTACCGTCCATCGTTCTCAGCTGCTCCTTGCTCGGTTATGGTTTTCACAAAAATGCCTAGCTTCTCCAGACCCTGGTCAGCACCTACTCCCATTCCTATGATACTGATGCCAAGTCCATTGTCTCCTGGATGCAGAGAAATGATGGAGATTTTAAAGGGTGGGTAGAAAGAACTGCATACACATAGGCTCATTCACATTTACGCCCTTAACGCTCTAGACTATACAATTCAAGCTAATGTTGCTGATCCATAAACAGTCCCAAATGTTTGTCTTTATAGGGCTGTGCTTTATGTGCAGCGAGGTGAAAACAGTTTTCCCCCTTTGAAATGTTTCTTACTGCTTGCTTATGTCACATAGGAATTTACCTTCAGTGTTCAAAACTCACCTTTCTCTATCTCCACAGGGAACACATCCATCTTCTCCACTCTCTTCTCCAGCTCATATTCTGCAGATGCTGCAACTGGATCCACGTCATCATTGCGCCGATCATAATCCTCATTAGAGAAGGTGCTGAAGACCTGTATAATTCAAAATGACAAGCGTCAAATGTCAATATACCACCTTCTATGGTTTTATGGAAGGGTACCTGCGCAGAATATTATTTGTTATTCATATTTATCTGAACAAGGACACATTTTTCCTGTGAGAGTACAGAGCAGCAGAGACAGCAGAGACTTTGAAGATGATTTTAAAATACTAGCATTAAAGCTAAATAGTTACTTCATCTTGAAGTTTTACAACCGTTTCTTTTGCATCTTTAATAAAAAATGCATCAACCACAATTTTGAACAGATGTAAATCAAGTGTCCATGACACTGAAGTAGAAGATGCATTCCCAAGACATACTCTTGAGGACTTTCATCCGAGTTTTAAGAAGTCGTGAACTGGGAAGGCAGACGCAAAGCACTGGATGTGTCCCAGAGACCGTTTGCTGGTTGGAATTATGAAGCACATACACACGAATATGAGCAGTGCGGAAAGTAGGGCACAGCTGGGGAGAGCTGTGCAGTGGATGTAGAGAAGATCAATGTTCAGACATGACAAGGTATAATATAATTAAAAGCTATAATAAGGGAAAAGGAAATTGCTTCCCCTTCAGTCAATGGGCATTGCCCAGTGCTCAACACCGGCCTCAAGGAGGATTATTACATCCAACATTATTTACCTTGAATATCAGTAATATACTTTAAATAACACTCCCAGGTGCAAGCTGAAGAGAGTGCTACAATATTCAGTATAACATGGACTGGGGATTACACTACAATGGTTAATTTAGTGTTAAGACAAAGTTAGCACCAGGGCTGAAACAAACAGTAGTTTACAAAACAAAGGAGAGAACAACCAGAGAGTGAGTTAAACTATGAGAGACTCATTTATAGACGTAAAGCAGTGTTGATAAAAACGTAGAATAGAGATTGGCAGTCCGTAAGGGGCTAATGCCTGATTATGGGGATGAGTTCAACAGTGGGTCTGTGACAAAACCCACAGCTTGGCCATCATAAATCTTAATCTGGGTGGAGTCATGATGATGATTTGTTTTTCTTTAAGATTTTAAAGTGTTTTAAGCATCACAGGGGCAATGCATATAGGGCAGAACACTTTTAGATTTCTAGAAACCTTTGACTTTGATTTAGGATTCACCTTTGGATTGTATTGTGCTCTTGAAGCACAAGGTTGGACTCAAATGGCAGCAGTGCAAAGGGTTTTCATTCAACAAGTGATCATTTACCATAGGACTGAAGATTGATTGAGACATTTGCCACGAGAATGTATGATGTAATCATGTAAACATTTCCACTCTGGGCAACGTGGTCTGAGCGTGTCAAGACATGAAGAATCAACCACAAACGATCACCTTTTCCATCTGTTTTTTTTTTTGTCTCTTCACTATTTAGCCTTTGGACTTGAGCCCATTGTAGCAAAGATCCAGAAAACATCACAGAGCTCTCTGTTCAATTTATTAAAGTGAATTTCTACAACTACTTCTGTTTTACAAAACTGCTTATTTTCACACACATGAAAAGTGGAAAGAGTTGTGTTAAAGAAGAAGTACATTTGTGGGGGATCTCTCTAGTGTAACTTCCCAAACCAGATGAAGAAGATTAGAAAACCAAGGGAATACTCCTCCATCTGCATACTCCTCCTTCCTTTTAAACTTATTGCCATAGGTTTATAGCCTATGACCAATATAGTGTGGTAGATGGGTGTTATCTTTATCACACAAAGGCGAGGCCAGTGTACGTAGCCCTGAAGGAGCACTGAAAACTATTTAAACTTCTCAAGACATTTTTCGCCCCGCTTGCATTGATGCTTATTTTACATGTCTCTGAACAACAGGCTTGAAAGAGCCTCTATATATAGGGCCAACAAAGCTCATCTACTAATTTAGACAGTGAAAATGAATCCACAGAACTACAGCAGACAGAAATTTCCTTATGGATAAAAGATGCGTTTTAATTTAGACTTTGGAATATTACTTACTAAGGTTTGAACATTAAGGCTAATAGATTGTAGGGAGCACCACTGCATCCTTGGCCATGGCATTAGCTGAGCAGCAGCAGACTGATTGGCTTCTTCTCTCTACTTTCCCAACAACTCCAAAGACTGACTTTCCTGTTGCCGTGGACTCCCAGGCCTTTCGCGAACAATGTTCTGTTCTTTGCTGAAACCTTATCACTTAACAACTGTTTTCTCTGCAAGAAACACAGAAATGTCTTTATTAGCCTCTCCCTTGCAAACAAGGTTCATACAAAGCTCAGTGAGTTCACACGATTTTCACTGTCTCACACTGTCTCACACTAAATGGCCATTTTCAGACTACCATCAGCCAGATCACCATCAGCTGAAGCCAGACATGCAGTGATCTGTCCTCTCTACGTGCGCTCACATGCACAGATGTACATGCCCACACCCAAGCTGAAATCCTTCCCATCTTTCCCTCGTTCCCTCCCCGACTACGGAATACCAATGTGGGAAATGAGTCAGCAGCTGTGAGAAAAAGCAAACCAGAGAAATCTCTTGCCAGCGCAAAACCCAGGGCTGACCACTGGATTGGGGTGCTTGTAATGTAAGCAGGCCTACAAAAAAATTCAACAAATCAAAACATGCTGTGAGAGTGAGCTGGGGCCTTATGAAGATCATAGAGTAAGGGAAGAAGTCACGGGGCCCAATTTTTAGATCCTGTGAATACACACACACCAGGAAAAAGAACAAGATAAAGTGCTTCCTGTATGCATGCCCTTGGAATTATCAATATTATGTTAAGTTCCCCAATGATTGACTGTTATTGAAACAACAATGTTTATATTTAAAGTGTAAATGTATGACTGACAGCGGGAAGAGATGGAGTCTGACAAGAGCAGGGTACTATGATGGAATCACATTTCCAAAGCAGCGCAAACAAAAACAGGTTGAGCGGGTTTGTACATAAATAGAACACAAACACTTCTCTTGTCCTGCAAAGGGTTGATGAAAACTTTAATACATAATTACTGCTAACTTTCGGTGAAAACACACAGCATCTGCTAATGTGTTTGTCTGTAATCACATAATGAAAGCATTTAAGGCAATCATAATCAGTCCGAGTCTCATCCAATGCCAAGTTGTTTAATGAACAGCATTGAGCTGACTGCATTAGTATTCTGCCCCGTTTTTTTGGATGGTCACCCACTTGCCCAGGTGGCTGGAGGAAACTCAGATCCGACAAGGGGGGAGCTGTCTGCTGGTTGCATGGGTGGAGTCTTGTCAGACACATTCCTCTGGGCAGCAGAAGACCCATCTCAGATAGGAAATGGAAAGAATAACACTATGGGATGTGTTGGCTGGAGGCCAGTGTGGAGTATGCCCCTTTTTCACTAATCACATGAAACACAGAAGAGCAGAGGACTAGGTCCTGCTGAAATTAAATCTCAACTTCCCAGCATATGTGAAGATTACTTTACATAAGTTGTTATGTTGATGGAATGAAAAAAAAGAGTAACTCAACTGCAAGAGCTCAGTACAGCGCCCGGTCAACGTTGTTGTTGATAAAATGCTGGGCTTATCTTGTAGTTACTCTTCACACAAGGAAAGCATCTTGGTGTGTTTAGGATTTAATAACATAATAATTCGCATAATGAGAGTATTTTGTACCCTATCACCTGTAGAACAACTAACATTAGTGGAGCATCAAACTCCAGCACTAACAAACTAGTCAAGTTGACCAATTCACACTGCAGAACTTTACAAAACCCCCAGCAAGCTCTGGTTGAGTGAAGAAAAAACCTCCATGCACATACCACGGTATGCAAATGCCAGTAAGCTCTGGTTCAAGACAGAAACACCACAGGGCCCATGAAACTCTTGTTATCTCGCTCCACATGAATGTCTACAAACTGTACCTGACAAAAGGTCAAATGTCTGCAGATGCCAAATGTTTTACTGCGGGCATATGGGAAGTCAAACTGATAAAAAGATGTGTATACTTAAACAGTGACCAATGTGGACAGTAATTATCCAGAGTGTAAACAAAGAACAAAATGCTGAATTCTTTCATGTCACAATGTGTTCATTTGTCCGTTAACTGCTGGTGGTACTTCCTGTGAGGGTGGGGCAAAAGAAGCAGGTGCAGATCCTGGTTTCAGACATTTTCTTTTCTGTCACGGTGAACTGGTTTTTGAGTCCTGTTCCAAACGTTCTCATGTGCAGAATGGCACACACACACAGCCCATGACAATCACTCAAGGAGCCCACATAACTACCCTGAAAACAAGAAATTCCCTGTGCAGTCTTTGTCCTCAAGCAGATAACACGCCTACGGCAGGGAGCGTAAATCATTCAATAACACTTGGCTTTTTTACAAACTATAGAGTGAAAGTGTATTCCAGTGGATGCAAACCTTTAAACAGCTTTGAAAAAAAGTTTAATCAGAGGTTTAAAGGTTTCTACAGTTAAAGTGATGCCTAGACACACTAATGTTACAAGCCTGGTTTTTATTTGCAGTTAAAGAGAACACAGCCTCCTCACGAACACCACAGATATAATCAGTGTAAGCAGTGGTGCAATATTTATACTGCTCATACAGTCAGAGTGTATAGCAAACTTATATACTGACACAGCAGCAATGGGATTGCAGCATTTCAATGCCCTACTAAACTATGAGCCTGTGTTACCATATATGCAGAAGAATCTTCCCACAAAACATAATGTATAAAATAATTGCAGTGCTTTTTCAACTACACCATGGGGTTATTTGAGCTATTTCCTTTCCAAATATATGCCATTTAGAGTATTTCTTTACAATGAAACAACCATATATCAAGTACATTAAACGCATTTAGCAACCATAAACATCCAATACTGGCTTGACAGAATGCTTTCACTTTTAGGAATTATTGAAAGTGTGTGCACTAATTCTGCCTGATTTAGAAAGCCACCTTCAACCAACGTTGTTTTCCAAACCTGACACAGTTAATGCATGTTGAAACTGGACATCTACTTTACTTCACAAAGAGGACTTTTCTTCCTCACAGGATAACTCCTCTGTCAAGAAGACTCGGGTTACGTTGGGAGCTAATCCCATTGTGAGCCAGAAGCACAAAGCGCTTCCTCTTTCCTTGTTAGCCTCAACTCAAGTGCGCTAGATCCCAGTGCCAACTCGGACTAGCATTGTGTAGAATGGTGCGGTGCTAGCGAGATGCCTTTGTTAGCCAGGCCACAGGTGGAAAGGTAGGCTGAGGAGCATTTGAGCGACTTAATTGGCTAACATGCATATCATGTAACCTTGACCCCATAGTTTTCAAGTGCATGTCATTGTTTCTCTGTGTTCTTTTAGCCTGTCCATTGCACCCATCCATTCATGCATGCATGCATGAACACATAATTGTATTTAAAAATGTGTGACTTATTTTCACCTTACACTTGTTCATTTGTTACAGTATATACTTTGCTCTCCTGTGGAGATTATTATAGGTGATCTTACGGAAACCTGGAGTGTAGATGTTGGGGGAAAAAGCTGTGTCTACTGAACACTCTACATATTATCTTATAAAATAAGGTGATTCACTGATTATTTACTAAATACTAAAACTCCATATAATTAAATTCATTATTGAATACATGTTTTACATCTAAAAGTCTAAAATGCAGTTGAGGTGTGATGCAAAGCTAAAGCAAACTTTATAATCAAACTGATGGGGCACAAGGACCTTCGCAAAGTTTGATCATTCCTGCAGATCTTGAATTATTAGAAGATTAATCAATCAAACAATAGACATTAAATTAATCTGCCACTACTTTAATAGTCAATTCATCTTTTCAGCAGAAATGCTGAAAAGTAACTAGTTCTAGGTCCTCAACCAAGACAATTTTTCTATGTCTTGCGTGATCGCAAACGTTGCTATATTTTGGGGTTTTACATTGTTTGGACAGAGTAAGTAATTTGAAGATGTTATATTAGCCATTTTAAAAAGCAAAATGATTAATCGGTCAACTTAGAAAAGAAAATCTGCAGATAGATGATGGATACAAGCTAATGTGTCAACAACTAAACCTTGAGTGAGTAATTTCTGTTTTGCATAAAGTGTCCTTCTCAAGGTTGTTATGAGCAGTATGTGAACTACTACATAGGTGACACAGTCTATCATATTGTTGTGAACTATAAGGCTATCTTTATCTCTGTCATAGCTCTACTTTGGGCGGAGGAGGCACTGCTGTTTGTGTCCACTCTAGGGTCAGCTACTGGTCCCCTCTCCCAGGACACCCTGCCAGTATGACTGGGATGGGATGGTGATGGGGATGGGGATGGGGGGGGGATCCACACCCTGAGATAACAGTGCATTTTAAGGCCTGGATAAACACTGAGCTGTCCACAAGCTATGTGGAATGCAGTGGAGTTATTTGTTTTTCTCTGCTTTAACAAAATGTTGTTTAGATATTGTGATTGTGGAATATTTGGTAGAAGATATCACATCCAACACACCCATTAAAATGCACTGGCAATGTCTGAAATACGTGAAATACGTATTACGCAGTGTTTCCCATTAATTACAGAGACTGTGGCGGCCCATCAAAGTCTATTTTGTTCCATCAGAGTTTCATAATGAACCAAAATATTATTAAACTTCTCAACGGGTGGGCTGGCTGGCGCCCTCCAGGTGCATTTCCACTGCCTTGCCCAGCAACAGGCAGTAGTTCGGCTTGAAAAATGAAAGGGGCTTGCGGCTCTGGCTGTGTCAGCTCCACAGCACCCCCACCCAGACTACGTCACATCGCAGGGCTTTCAACTTATTGCTTGTGGCGCCCTTTTTTGCTGTGTCATAATCATACATATTAATACATCAATGTGTTTACAATTAAAGTATTTACTGCACCACGGTGCGAAAATAATCTTACAAGTAAACGCACTATGCATTAAAGTAAAAGTATGAAAATATTAGCATCAGAACACAAGTCAAGTACCAAAAGTACAAGTATACTCATTATACAAAATGATGTGACTACAGGGATATGTGTTACTGCAAAATTGCTGAAAGATACTGTCTGATTCTCCAATTATATTTGTTCAAAGAAGTATAAAATGAATCACCATTTGCAGAGTGTTGATGCTAATCCCTAGCTGAGATTATAAATAATATATTATAAATGTCTCAACATAAACACCAAGAGGGAATTAAGAGAAAAGAAACAAACAGAATGTCCCTTTCTGTTTTTCACAAGATTCGTATCCTTTCATTAATGGATGGTAAAAATCCAGAATTGCCCAGCTGTAATAACATAACTTTGCCATGGTCTACAGAAGAGACTGTATGGGTAAATAAAACATCGGAATTGCTCATATCTATGTTATTGAGAAGTGAAAATTCCCTTATGATTCACTTAAAGAGGGGAACCACTCAAATTAGTAAAACAAAATAAAAATACCCATGCAGTGACTCAGAGGTGGCCATGATTTTTTTTTTACCATAGAGACTTAAGTTTCATATGTCTCTACCTCAGTGCTCCTGTTTCAAATGTCAACAATATTTCCAAAATAATGCCACAAGCATTATTTCCAGCTAGTCTCCAAACTGCTTCCCTCTCTCTCCTGATCTCTTGCAGGGTTAAAGCACCAGGTGTTGAGGTTGTCAAACTACCTGCCTCCCATGTTACTTAGGTTGAATAAACCATAGTTTACATTCTTTTTCAACTGGGATGATGATACACTGCAGCAGCTGTGACGTCAACATGCACAACAAAGGCATTTATTGTAAGCCTCAAACTAATTTGTCTCGTCTCTGCATCCTCGGGCAGACAGTTGATGAATCAGTAATGATGGTGGTTTATAATGACAGTGCAGTGCAATGTTTTTTTAGGTGCTTCAGTTGAGCAACAGCAGCTCAGATGTAAACAACACAAAAACTAACCTGAATAGGGTCTGTGGAGAACTTGATTTTCCTCTTTTGGGGGGGCTCCTCCTCATCTGACAGACCAGTGGTTTCATAACAGTCATCATAATCCCTATATATTCGATCTTCCTCTTCTTCTTCTTCCTCCTCTTCTTCTTCTTCTTCTTCTTCTCTGAGGACCTGGTCTACATCTCGGTCATCCACAAATGCTGCATTCTCAATACCGTACACTGCCGGCGAGGCTCTATCCAGGATGCCCACCTGCTCCTCCTGCTCACTCTCCTCCTCTGCTACCTCATCACTTTCCTCACGATTATACTCACCATCTTGATTCACAACTGAACATTCTTTTCTCTCCCTTTTCGACCCAAATCGCGTGTTGTCCTCCAAGACTAGACCTTCACCCACAGGCTCTGTAATCCTTGAAACATCTCTCTCTAAGACATGACGACCAGGGTTACAGTTCTGTTTTTCTGGTGAAGATGTTCTCTTCTGGTCTGTTGTTTGGTTGTCTTTGGGGCTTTGTAACTTCTGTTCAAACACATTATCTTCAACGTTCTCATCCTCATGCTCCTCACTCTCTGAGGACTCATTCTGAACCACTACCAGTTCTGCACGTACCACACCGACCCCCCTGGAGTCCAGCGACGAGGTCTGGCTGGATGGCCTGTCCATGGTAGGACTCCTGGCCTTTTCAGGGTATTTAGCCATGTTGGTGTTCTGAATCCCACCAGCTGATGGAAGAGGCTGCTTCGGATCCCTTGGGGGCGGACTATGTGGCTTGCCTTCATCCCCACCAACAGATGTCCGACTAAATCCATCACCGGATGATGAGTGTTTGTAGCCATGGCTTACTGGGGTTGATTTTTCTGGCGAGAGGGGTTTGTGAGTGGCATCGGTTGTTGGACAATTTGATTTGTATGCTGTATTAGTTGATTTGACATTAGACGCTGCTTTGTTAATCTGGGATGTGTTTCTGGAATTGGCATCCATCACGGGGGTGGAGTTAGTGGTTTCTTTAACAGGAGAAGTAGATTTGTGTACGCTGTCCCTTGTCGGAGATAAAGGCGGTAGGTGATCAGTGGCACTGCGTTGTTTAGCAGACACCACTCCTCCCTTGGCGGCAGCGGTGTTGATGTCTTCCGTGTCGTTCTCTGCCACATTATTCTCCAACGTTTTGGACATGGGTCCTGCATTCAATGGCACTCTAGACACAAGCCTTTTCTCACTATCAGCCTTCTCATCCGGTTGACATTTAACTGTTGATGAAGGAGCATGCTCGGATTTGATAGGGGTCTCAGAGGATCCTGATACTCTCCTAGTGCTTTTCCCCTCATCAGAGGCACTTCCGATAGACAAACGATTTACCACTCTGTTTGGAGACTGTTTTTCAGCTCCAGGCTGCTCTTTGATGCCCCTCTCAAAGAGTTTTCTGGTCACAGAAAACTTCTCTGCCAAAGCCACTTTGTCAATCTCAACATCTTCCCCCTTGGGTGTTTTCTCTAAATTTTGCACTTCTGGGCTTGTGGCATTATTGACATTAACTCTGTGAGTGTTGACTGGAAATTGCAGCTTTGTCGGGGACACCGGGGACACATCGGGCTTTAACGTGACTTTAACCTCTTGGCTTTCCTGTTGCTGGCCATCCATCTGTAGGAATATGTTCTTTATCTTGTTTACTCTGGTCCCGAAAGGCCTCCCCCTCGAGTCCTCCCGGGTGTCAGTGGAACCATTTGCATATGACTTGGCATCGCCCTCGGATTTTGACCCATCAAAGGAGCACTTAATGGCGTGGAAGTCGGACTTGTACGCGTTTCTGTGAGGGGACGCGCTCCTCAGGGTCCTATCGCCTCCTTTGCTTTCCGCTTTGATCATTTTCGCTGGTTTGTGACGGCAGCCCGTTTAGAAAAAGCCGGGGTTTGGAGCGACTTGATGCCGTTTGTTGGTAAACAATTATCCCTCAACTTTTACTGGAGTGGTCCCATGGGTCCGGCGGAGCCTCTTCGGAGCACAGTTAGCTAAACCCTCACGCCGTGTCATGCCAAGTCATCTAAAGAGAGAAACCGAGAAGCAAAAAACAAAAAATGTTAGTACTGAGACCGGATACCAGTAAATGAATATCCCTTACATAAGTCACAACACGTTAGCACTTCATTATCTCTGTCTGTGTGCAAACTCAACCCCCCAAAAAACATGAATATGTACGTTAACTTTAAGTTATAAGACGACGGTTAACGTGCACAGCCGTTTCAACGCATTCGCTAGCTAGCTTTAGATCAATCCGTGTTTGAATTGAAAGCCACTTTAACCAGCCATGAACTTTAAATGTCTTTAGTTCAATGGGCTAAACGTTGTTAGTGCTGTTAGTTAACGCTACGTCAAAGCTAACACAAAAAAAAACAAAGTTTAACTTACTGGGCCAACAGTTCAGCACAGCCTCAACTACAGCGCCTCGGTCTGAACTATTCATTGTGGCATTTCAAGTACGAGCCGTTGGAAATGTTAACTCTACACACAAAACGTACATAACTTTGTCAGGCTCTCACCTCCTACTTGCTTCATCGTGTTAGACGCCGACAGATGGCCCAAAGTGTCCCGGTTTTTTTTTTAACAGTATCAAACTTGTGCCTTCTTCTTGCTCTCCGCCATCATTCCCCCCGCTCCAGCAGCGTTGTCCTGCCTCCTCCTTGCTTGCACTTCCAGACCTGTCGCGAGCGAGCTGCGCGCGCGCGCTGCACAGCCAGACTCTTCGTGTGACCGCGGCCGACGAGAACAGAGAGATTCGGGGGCGCGCACACATTCCAGGACTGTAACCCACCACCCCGCTCCAGCCTCCCTGCTTTCTCCTCCGCGGAGACTCGAGGAGTCGCAGCAGAAAGGCGTGGGAACGAGCTCACTCTATGTTTGAGCTCACCTAGACCTCTCCACGACTAGACTGGAAATATACAACTCACCACACCAAACGTGTATTACAACCAGGGCTGTGAAAAGGTGTCTGGAAAGTGTCTCTCCCCATTTTCCACTGAGAGATTCTCATTATACAACACTAAAAGTTGCATTAAGTCTTTTCTAGGCCATGAGGGCAGTCCTGGCAATCACAGTTATCTTTTATACTTGACATTTACAACAGAATATCTGCATTTTAAACTGGAGGGGTTGCATTAGTTGCATTATGGAAAATGTAAGATCCAATTTATCTTTCTAACTTGATGTTTAATTTTATCTTTTCAACTTAATGTGCAATACCAAATGTCTCCCCCTTTAGGATACTTTGATGAAACAACAGTTTGTTAATGGTGTGACCCAGGCCTATGGGAAATAGCCTTGGCATAGGCTGGATTACCAGTTGAGCAGAGCAGGCAAATGCCTCAGTGTCCTAAACCCCCAGGGGCCCTAAAGCCCCTGATCAGTGGGGTTTGGTTATCTGATTAATAGGCCCTTTTCACAGAAGATGACGTGTTTACTCATAGTAGGAAAAGCAAAGTTGAATCTGATTAAATCAGTGATGTCTGTACTTCTTTGCTTCACTCTTGGTTTTAGCATTAGCGTATCAGGGACGTGGTATTGTGTATGGTTGATACATTTGGACAAAAGCGACAGAACAGTTTGTTAAATATTACATTTCAAAGCAGATAATGAGTGCGCTTGATCGGAGGCACTGAAGAATATAATCACTTTTAGGCTTCTTCTGAAAGTTTGTTCCAGCTCTGTTATGCATAACGAAACAAGCCAAATTCTCTTCACGTTAGGAATGCCTCACCAGCATTACTAGTCTCACTTTGGAAGTCACAGCAGATGTGCATGCGTGGCATGTGGCTCAGTATTCCTTCATATTACACAGGTCTGGTTGATCTATTACTGTAACGCAACATATGCCCCCGTTTAAAGTAGGTCATCATCAGAGATCCTATATACTCTCAATATACTGTACATTTTTCGCTGGCTGTACAAAGTGTTTTGGGACATTTTCTGATTATATATATTTATTTACTTTGAGTTAATTATGGAGAAATGTTATACACGTTTTCACACGACAGAAGTAGATGGATAAAAATGGTCAAAGCAAAAATGTATTTAGGTTTTCATCTTTAAAATGTCTTTTTGACATTCCTTGACAATACATTTGCGGCTGCAAAATAAAGAGCTGGTTTTATCGTCGAGATCGGCCACAAAGATAATGAATGAAAGTCAGATTTCCTTGGTGGCTGAGAACCTACATTGCAAAAATATCATCCAATCAAACTGACCAAGGAAATAGAAGCCAGGTCATGTGGGAGATGATAATCTCTAAGCGTGACTGAATATTTGAATATGTTTTACAAGATGATGCTTTTGGATCCAAATTCTATAATTTATCAGTTCATCATTACGAAATACTTCAAAGCCTCTTGTGTTCGTTAAAATCTTCAAACATTTTGAAGCTCCACTGTTTTGTGGCCAGGTATCAAACGAAACATGGGAGGAATGATGTAACACATTGCAAAGAGGGATGTAATTATTGATAAATATGAACCAGAATGCAGCAAGAGGCAGATGGTGATCTATTTAGAAGGCATAACCATTTTTCAATTGCCTAAAGTGTAATCCCATTTACATTTTTAATTCCACAAAACATGAAATATTGAACCCTCAAATCAGTCTTTTTCTCCGGAGAGAATTACTTTTTGCCCTCAATTAGAGTGAATGAATTATGAGCAAATTATGAAAATAGTGATTTCTGTTTTCAGCCCCTCATATCAAAGTTGTAAATTAGTGTTTTAAAACTAGACTCTCTGGAAAAGGTCCAGCCCTCAGGCATTTCCTCTGGAATTATCTGCCCTCACATTCCATTTATTATGTTTAAGGTCGGATTATCTCCTGAAGAAGTGTCACGTCTCCTACAACAAATGCTACATCTCAAAATAACAAGAACCAAATACCGTGTAATAGAAGTTTGACCCTGAGCATTCACTATTTTACACTTATAAGAGTTCTACATACCAGCAGTAACACATATCTTTCCAAAATGCTCATCAGCGTCTGACATTTTGCTGAGTGTGAACACATGGGTAGCATGTGTCCATGTGTTTACCATTTCCAGCTTGCTGGATCATCTCCTAGCAACTGTGGGTCTGAAAAAGCCCTATATACGCAGTCCGTGGGCTTTCTCCCAGAGGGCAACACGGCACGCCACAGCCAAGCCAGCAGTTCCTATAGCGACCCTTCAAACAACACTGAATGAACAAGTCAAGCCAAATGGGAACGGGAGCAGGTGAAGCGCAGGTCAGAGTGTCCAGTGGAACCCTTGAGACAACGTCTCAAACTCAACGCAGCCAGGCAAAACTCACTGGACAAAACTGGCTGCCCACCTGCTGTTGTTCCTTCCTGCTGGAGAGGATAATTAAGTATTCAAGCAATGCAGTGCTTTTAAGGTGAAATAGCAACCGGATACAGGATTAACACATGAAACCCACCTGAACCTGAGTACATGCAGACATGTTTGATTTAAGTTTTTTTTCCCTGAGAGAACAGTATTGCAGTGGTTTGTGAGCTGGTATGAGAAGTAATGGCAGGTATAGTGGCAAAGTACTGCACTGCTTATTGACATCTTCACAGATTGTTATGTGTTGGTCTGTTGCAGTTGTGATTTGCATGCAGCATTGCAGGAATGCGTGTATTGTGTTGTGCATGCCCCAGCCTGAGCTCAGTCTTGCATCCTCCACTGTTTATCTTAAGAAAAGGGGAGACTATGTGATGGGAACATTACATGCTGCTTCTTTCTGAGGGGAAAAAGAGGAAGTTGTGCACCTTATGCGGGGTTATTCTTGACTATCACAACAATTATTTGTCAAAAGAATCTAAATTTACTTCCACTTACTAAAAATAAAAAGATAACCAAAATACAATATCAATATATGAAATATATAGCCACACTGTGCCTCTCAATACCCCCCCCAGACACACACAAAACGACATATCCTCTAAAATGATTGAAAATGATGCTTACAGGTGGATGCTGCCATCTAGTGGCAGATATAAGTACATGATTTTATATAATGTTTGAGAAACATCAAAAGTGTCCTCATCTCAAAATCCCTGTAAAATCATGACTCATGTGTGCCCTGTCCAAAGCATGGAAAGAGCAGGAAGGCTTCATATTTTCCCACAAAACAGCCCCTCAAGCATGAGAATATGTTTGATGCACTTTACTGATTCTGTTGTGGTTTTAAAAACATCTGCCTCTAAACGTGGACAACCATTTCATTAGTTGTTTACTGGATTTCTTCAATCTGTTTATTAACCGCGCTGCCACTCCCATGTGGACTATTAGGTCTTTAATGGAGACACTACAGTGCCTGACATTATTAAAGTTAGCTCTGCATGTTGAGAGCCACTGAGACGCAATCAAAATCCTCCCAAACCCGTATCTTGCACCATTAATGGAAGCCACACATTTGTTGATATCAGCTGTGCTCATTTAACACTGGGGAGGATTGGCCGACATTTTCAATACAAATCATCAGGTTAGAGACACACAAGTTGAGTATTTCTTATTTAAACTTTTCTATTGAATGTGTCTTTGTAATTCAGATGGTAACAAAAGCAACCTACTCATTTGGTCTTTAATAAGTAAAGCTTTCGAAACAAAAACCTTTACTTTTGGAATGTTATGTAAGTTTTATGGACATTAAAGAAGTCTAAGTTTTGTATGTAAAACAATTATGTATTCCCCTACTATTCTCAAACCCAATGTTGCGTTTTGATGTCAGTTTTCATTTCCAACAACAATTAATATTCTTTCCAACGTCACATCTTTCTGACATTATAATGACATCCAGTTCCAGCTGGGATCAGGTAAGAGACATGCATGCTTACTTTTCATCTTTGGTCAAACTACTGACCTTTAATGAGTAATGTAATTGTATGTTTTACATTTACATTTAGGGCATTTAGCAGACACTTTTGTCCAAAGCGACTTACAATAAGTACATTTTTCAAAAGAAAGAAACCACAACATATCATTGCCGATAATGTAAGAGCTAAAAAATAGAAACAAGTTTTGTTTTTTTCTTCTTAATAGTAACCCCACACGTGGAGTGTAGGAGTGATGAAAAAGATGCACGGTTTTCTTCACACTTTCGTGAGCACAGGAGGCATTGTGGTACTGCACTATGTGGCAGTTTGTTGCCACGGTAACTCAGAGAGACCCATTACCCTTTCATTATGTGGCCTCTTATCACAAAGCATGGTTTCGGCGGGGCCATTATGAACATGCTCCCCACGTTGATAGAAGGCTATTGAAAGTGCTGCAGGGGGCATCGCTCCACTTATACAAGCAGATTTATGCAAGGACTTGGTGAGGGCTAATTGTCTTGAGTCCCTCTATAGGTATCCTCGCTGAGCTGTGAATGCTCATGGTGATGATGTTATTCTATAGGCCAATCACAAGGTGACCCCCTTTGGGACAGCAAGAAGTCACTCATTGCTGACTGGGCACTTTAATGGAAGCACACGTACATGTCCTCCACCTGCAGACTAACGCCAAGTGCTTCATGGTCAACGTCATGTGACATGAGAGGCAGAGTTAAGACATTATCAGACATTTCACACTTTTAAAGACTGTCTAAAGCCATTGCAACTTGTTTTATTCGTAGGGAAGTCAAGGCAATTTTATTTGTATAGCACCTTTCAACAACATGGCAATTCAAAGTAAATGATTAAAAGCATTGGAGAAAAAAAACATTAAAACAAGCCAATAATAAAAAAAAGTTTAAAATAAAAAAATAAAATAAAATAAAAACAAGAATATCAAGGAATAGAAAATACAGTGCAGCATAAGAAGTTCATAGATGGTATTGTTTACTGAAAGGCAGCAGTAAAAAAAACAATACAATTCTACATCACAAATAACTAATTCACACAAACCATTCTGACATATTTTAACCAGATTCTTGACTGTGAATTAGGTTAATTAATGATTATTATTATAGTAAAAGTTGTTTTATATTTAGCCCCACTGGTGGGCCAAACTATTAGGAACACATCCCAGTTTAAATCACAGTATACAGTCAACACCACTACAAACAGTTGAATAAACACCTCTCTAATCTAAATCTGAACAATCCTAATTTACAAAGGCTGGAAACAAAGTGAGCATCTTTACTTTTTTACTGCTTTCAAATTCATAACAGCAGCTGTGGATGAGTGAGGAGGTGTTGTGGTCCAGCCCTCTCCTCCTCCTCCTCCTCCTCCTCCTCCACCTCCGCAGCAGCACCAGCAGCAGCAGCAGGATTTCAAGATGGTAGCAGCACACACTTCTTCACACTCGTCGGAATCTGCCGAGTGGATTATTTGTCTGGATAAAAGGTATTTCTTCACTGCGTCTCGTTTGAAGTCAGCCAGCGTGCACGCGACGCAGTTTTTTATTTATTTATTTATTTATTATCTCGGACGATGCGTTTCAGTAGCCGAATTAAAAAACACTGTCGGCTGGTTAAAATGTCCCTTCGGATTGACATTGAATGGAACTAGGGCATCTGTGACAGCGCCATGTGCAGCACACTTCATTTGGGCTTCAGACAAAATCACGTGCAACTGTGTAGCCGCAATAATCACAAGTAACAGGCTTCTAACTTTGCGCCACTGGCTGTAAATCTGGGCTCCCCTCCAGCTGCTGCACTTAGATCCTGTGATTACTGTTCATGTCCAGGACAAACACGTCAAACTGTTTGCACACAGTAGGCCGCGGCCAAGACATCCACGAAGAAAAGTTATGACAAAAAAAGGTCCCTTGATAACATTGATGTTATTGCTTGGCTTAATGCATTATGTGTAATATAAGACAGGCCAGCAGATTTGTGCGTTTTTAATACATCACAAGATTTCTCATGAGACAAAAGCTGTCCATTAAAAATAATTAACTTGCCATGTGTTATAGCTCCTAAGGTGCCTTAGCTTTACACTATACACTCTCACCCCAAATCACTGCAGAACACTGGAGCAGCAGGTGAAACTACTGTATGAACACCTGCCAGAGGCATCACATCACCATGCAGCTGCAAAGGGTTGCTCAAATAGTCATCTAATAACCTGATTTTGCAAAACAGAATTGTCTTCCAGATATTTAATCATCATCAACATCATTTTCTGCATCACCAGGGTTGCACCTGCTGTATGCCATCATCTTCTACAGCAGAATTGCACAATGTTAAATTGTGCACTTGGGATTTGTTCCTCGTCCGTGCATTTTACACCTTGACTTCCCCGACTCAGATTTGAAATAGTGGAAAGTGAAGTAGTTTTGGAGTCAGCGGGGCAGTGATGTTGGACGCAGCTCAGGTGTAGACAGAGCAGAAGGAGGGAGTGAAGGAAAGGTCCAAAGTGCATCAGCTATAAACAGCAAAGTGACGCAGAGTGCCAGACGTGTTTACACAGTAATATCGTCTGGAAGCCACCTGTGTCGCTGGAATGACTCACCTTTTCCAACCAATGCACGCAGTGTGTATGCTTCACTTTATTGCACAAAAAAACAAAAGTTGTCATTAAACAGTTTGTATTGTCACAGTTACAGTAATGCAGAGCTGTTGGGGATCTCACTGTGACTCTGTGCAGCCTCACGCTCTGTGACTGGATTGTAAATGAGAAACAGTTGCCACGTTAGTGTTCATACTGCGACAAACTGCTTCGTGATGAAGGCATTCAGTCCTCAGTTGGACTCTAAATCAGCACCTTTTGTTTTTTGTTGACTGCAGTTTGAGACTCCCACACGTCTCTCTGTTGCCTCGTTGTCATCACTGAGTAACGCGTTTGACGAACAAAGCACTGTTGAAACGATGCTGGTTTCCAATCACGCTGACAAGAGGACAGATGCTTTAATGTGACTCCTGTTATAAAGGTTGCTAGGGGATACACGATGAAGCTTAGTGATAACACCTATTGTACGTTGACAGGTAATATAGTGCAATGAATCGTTTTCAGAGATACGTTAAGTCAGACGATTGTTGCTGTGGTGAAGCAAGCACTTTCCCTTCCTGAATTATTAATGCCGTTTGGTCATTTTTTTCTAAAGGATACGGATTCAAGGTGATATAAGCTAGAGTACAACCACCCACATGTTACATCAGAGATACACCAGATTTAGTGGAACAAATTTGACTCACATCGTTTAAGCTCAGGGCGATAAACAACAATATGCAGAGTTACTTCAATTCTCTCCTCTGGCCTTAAGGAGATGTGTTTCACAAACACTTGCAAAGTTCTACGTGACTTTTCATACTGAAATATAAACTTTTTATGTTAAACAATTTAGTTTTAAACACTGAAATGACCCTTCAGAGTGACTTATTCTGGTCTGATCTTGTGACATCATCATTAAATATCATCAAACAAGACTAATGTGATTGGTTGACGTTAAAAGGGTAAGTCACACTGTCCAGGGCGCTGCCGAAGTCCAGGTGTAAGTTTGAGTTACGATATAAGAGCTGGAACAGGAAACCAGAGAACGGTGTTCCTCAGGGATAAATTAGTGTCGCCTCCATCCCACAGAGATTCAGTACAGAAACGAGGCCATGATGCACTTATGCTGACTCAAGCCCAGCAGCCTATTTAGGTACCTTATGTATGTATTATTCGCAGTTACCTGTGTTGGCCCCTTTTCTTTGTATTTCTCCAGACCAGCAGAGCGCTCTGGAGAAGATGTTGACATAATCCTGGCACGTCTGAAAAATGTGAAGGCCTTTGAGCGATTCTACCCCAGTTTGCTGCAGCAGATTTGCCTGTGTGGATTTTATGAGTGCTTGGAGAAAGGCATCACCTGTAGGTCAAAGTCTGTATATCAAAATAAAAGGATGATTACAAAAAAAAAAAAGACATGCAGTTTTTTTAAAACTGTGCTGTGTTTTTTTAGTGTATCGCCAAGGAGACATTGGCACAAGCTGGTATGCGGTCCTCTCTGGTTCACTGGATGTCAAAGTTTCGGAGACATCAAGTTATCAGGTACATCTGGTTAAATTAACGGTCATTTGATGTGCTTATTTACTAAATTTTGGACTACATCTGCATAACCCTCTATAAAATCTTGCTGTAAGGATTTGAATGAGATAAAACGTGATTCATCACGCATGCAAAATACTTTACATGCAACCTTTGAACTGTGGGCGGTAAAGAGCATGTTGCTTATTACATTGAGAGACACTGCTGATTTGTTTTTAACGCTTCATGCAACCCGGCCACTTGGTCTGGGTGCTGATTGGAGTAATATCTTATTGGAGTGTGTCCATCCAGCAATCACCTGACTACGAGTCGTGATTGCCTGTAGCCGTTGAAGGTGACCTGATCAGTGCTCCATCAAGAGCCTCACACTAGAGCCGTTCTTCCAGCAGCATAATTACACCCTTGGAAATCCTTGAAAATGGTCCATGTGGAGCACCTTCTCTGTGTCTGTTACAGGATGCCGTTACTATATGCACGCTGGGAACTGGCAGGGCATTTGGGGAGTCGATCCTGGATAACACCCCCCGGCATGCCACCATCGTCACGCGGGAGTTCAGCGAGCTCCTACGCATCGAGCAGAGGGAGTTCAGGTCACTGTGGGAGGTGAGTACCTCTATCTGCTCCACCTGTACTTGTACTTGTATCATACCGCAGCCGGTCTCTGGCTACATTGCAGTTTGTGACGCATCTCTGAGAACAACTCTAGGTAGGTGATTGTATAAGATCTGCTAACACAATATATCCAAGCATGTCTTTTCATCATTTTCTTTAGTCTAACTACAATTAAACTTTTTTTTAGCAGCTAAAATTAAAACTGTAAACATGTATTCTATGAGGCTGTATTGAAACATGTATCCTATGAAGAATCATACACACAACAGGTGAAATATGTCTATTTTAACATATTTGAAGTAAATATTTGACTCCTTTTTCATTGTTAAAGTCAACGATTGCAAGCATAAAACAGATCCTTAACAGCTCAACAACATTCATCCTTTAATTTCTGACCTAGTGAGGGAGCTGCTGTAAGCCAGGGTGTAGACGGTTTACCCTATCTGACCACTAGATGGAAGCTCAGTGCTGAGGAGGATCAGAATCTTTCCAGTTGTGTGTCAGGCTGTGTCAGGACAAACATGAAATTCAACATCCAACAGTAAATATTTGTTAGAGTAAATTGATTGTGACAAGATATAAAAGAGAGGCACCGTCCATCCCTCCGTCTCCTGCATGTTGGTTGTTAGGTGTTGAGGTCCCCCTCCTCTCTCAGCTCCCCCTCAGCTGCCACGCTGGTTTACTGAGAGACAACCCATTTCCTCTGGGACCGGAGGGCATAAGGGGCTAAGTTAGATTATGGTCTGTGTGTGTGTCAGCATACGGGCCAGCAGCTGTGCCACCAGATACTTGAGGATCACATGCAAGCACTACAGGGCTACAGGTTTCAGCTCCGCCCCCAGGAGACCTCGCCGGTAAGATACCTTTCAGATGAGATTTTATTGCTTCTGATGCTCGCGCCCACATCGTCGTATCTTGTCCTCATATCTATCTGACGGATATGAAAGAACTGCTTTTCCCTGGAAAGTATCTGACATGGTTGCAATGTAATCTTGGTATGAAGAAGCTTTCTTTATAATTTCATAAATTCAAACATTTTAACGAGTGCAGCTGCAGTGTTTCTTGGTCTGAGATCTTGGTCTCGGGAACATTTTTAAGACCACTTTTTGAAGCCTTGTCTTGGAATCACCCACATTTATACTCCTATACTACTATGTTGTATCTCGGTCTTGATATACTTTGGTCTTGGTCATGGTTTGGTCTTGTCTACAACAGTGATTTTTAACAAGCTAAATGTACTTTTTGGGTGAAGAAATCATTATTCCAAGCAGATGCTACTCTGTTTGCGTCAGTTTCCGTCCGGGTTCTCCAAAATTAGATTTTCTCTCTATTTGCAGATGTACTTCGCCCAAACACATCAGCATTAGTACATTGATTTATGTCGTTAGATGTGCTGAAATGCCTTTTGCCTTGCAAGTCGGCCAAGCTGTGACTGAAGGGCTATCCAGCCAACATACACATAATCAGCTTGCTGACAGCTAATCGTTGAACAAACTCCAAGTAAGTCGTACAACAGATCCCCAAAATGATGCTCATTCGATACTCCCGGTATTGCCGCAATGCAGAACTATTTCTCGCTGTGGTGACAAACTGCATCCGTCTTCCTTGGGTGACTTCCTGGCTGTTTAAATAGATGAACTTCATCTACACCACACTGGTTGTATTAAAGCTGAAAGACACTTCGCGGTGCATGAGAAACTTCAAGCTGCATGCGATCAGTATTTTATTGCTTCAGGCCCTGAACACCGGGGCGAAGAGAGAAATGATAAAGTGATTGATGCCTGTGGAAGCGGGGAGAGAGCGGGTGAGTGATGTTAAGGGAAAGGTACCACCTCCCCTGCTTCAAGCTGAGGAGGAAGCCCTTACACAAAGTTACGCACCTCCTCCCCTCACAGATCGGTCACCCTGTGGCCAAACACTCTTACAAAACTATGCCAGACTGAGCACAGCGTTGCCCTAATGAACCAATGCATAATGTGATTTATTCAGGACTGCCCATGTCAATTATTCAGAGTGTGTCTCCCTCCAGTTTTTCCATTTTCCGCCTTAAATATTTAATTGTTCAGTAAAAATGTGATGTTTGTCTCAGTGTTTCTTATGTCGGACGAGCACACGTGGCAAAGCCATCGCATGTATTAGTGTCTGCGGGTACCACTCATGCGTGCGACCTGAACATTTGTTTTCTTGCGCTGCTGACTGCTGCAACCACCGGGAGCGAGCGGCCGCATGCTGTTTGTTTAACAGAGCAGACATGAGCCGAGCTCAGCACACACGGGCACGCTGGCTGGAGCTCAGATGGCCTGATCATCAATTCGCTCGTTCCCTTTTGTTTCCTGCTTCCGATGGGGAACCGTGATTGAAACAACACTACTGTGATTTTTGGTGTAAAAGGGGTCATGAGACAGCTCGTACGGCCTGCGTGTGGCCTGAATAGACCTGCATTCGTTATCTGCACGCTCCGACATGTTGGCATTTTTGCGAGGACAGTTTGATAAGAAAGGTTAACATTGTGTTGGATGCTCTTGGTTGAAAGTATTTTGCAGGCGTTTTGAGGCTCTTTAAGTATCCGTTATGTGCTGAGCAGAGACGGTGGGTGGGTGGGATCGGTGTGTCATCAGTCCATAGAAGAAGCCTGGTGGGCTGCCAGTGGAGAAGGCTGATGAACAGGAAGTGGCAGGGACGCAGCGTGCCCTCTGGTGTCTGAGGATTGGTTGGAGGGGGGTTGGAAAAACAAGGCCACATGGATCCGTTGGTGGGTTCTGCATCCAAGTAGCGTGCCACGTCCAGGGCTGGACCCCTGCAAGTGCACAGCGGATACAGCGTGTGCGTGGAAAGAACAGGAAGATCATATGAAAACATTTTCTGTTTCATTCCCTTATCTCCACTCCCAGAGTTATTACATCATCAACAGATGAGGCAATGAACTCAAAAAATAAAACGTGTAAACTGCAAACTGGCCATGCAGATATTTAAATTTCCAGCTCAATTTTTGCTTCTTAATTCAGTCTCCAATGGGACATGTTTTGTTGTGACTTCTTTTAGAGGATTGATGTAAGACTTGAACAATGATTTAGATGAAAGCAGATCAATAAGACAGATTAACAGAATGTTAAGAATTACAGCAAAACTCCAACACATTTCTGTGCAGTATGAACAATGCTGAACTAAAATCAATCAGTTGGCATGCAAACTAGATTTCTCTCAGCTTTTGTCTTTCATAGCATTGTGTGACTTTTTTGTTTGTTAGTTTAGTTGAAAACTTAAAGATCCGAGTAAATTGATTTCAAATGTGAAATCAAATTTGTTATGGGATGTTGAGTACATTTGGAAAAAAAACTATTCTTTCTAAAGTGACTCAGTCCATCATATTGACGTCCAAAATACATTTTAGAAAATGATGTTGTCTAAAATGTGTGCCTGTTCAATACAAACCTTTATTCAATCAAATTCAGGATGACCAATGTCACATCCAGAGCAAGACGTGATACATGTAGATATCCAGTAGATTATGAAATGAAAAAAGTTCAATGTTCTCCATTCGATATAGTGGAGTAATCTGGTCTATCTGAGCAGAGAATGTCCCTCTGTGTGTGTTGTTATCCGAGGTTCTCTTTGCCTTGTTGACATAGACGGTCTGGCTGCTCTTGACTTGATCAAATACTCACATACTCTATAGCAAAGACTTCCCATTACAAACTCCAGCAATGGTTTGAAATGGGACACACTTCCCGTCTCCTAAGTGGGCGTGGTCATGACGTATTCATGACCCCCGAGGTTTCAACAGGGAACACTGTCAGGCGTTAAATTGACAATATGCATATATGCATGCATATATAGTAAATCCACCATCAATATCTTAGTGTCGGGGAGGCAAACGTACTTTAAGCTCTTGATGGTGGATTTACTCTCTTTGTTGGTGAATACACAGGGAGTTCAGTGCAGCCGTCTTGTGGATTTGATACGTAACAAAGTCAAAGATAAGAAGCCATCTGGTCTGTGTTCTTGAGAGGAAGGAGTCAGTGATAGGAGGAGCAGGATGCTGGATGATCGGATACCTTCTACAATTGGATTGAATTCACAAAGGAAAATTCACATGTTAAACTAAATTCTGTGTGTACGTCCACGGAGGAAACTGTCTCCCCGAGGAGTTATGAGTTGATGAAATTAAATATATATTTCTGATTATTGTGAGGGAGAGAGAGAGGGAGAGGGGGAGAGAGAGAGAGAGAGAGAGAGATTACGCTCAGTGACTGGAGTTGAGTAATCACCTAGCAACTGCTGCTCAGAGGGCTCACACAGCTCTCTGCTCTCTGCTCTCCACGCCGGCCGCGGTGACGGAGCTGCTGGATCATGCTGGACTAGCTCGATGTGACCCATGACTCTCACAGCTGGACCTGCATGCTCGGAGGGTTTTTTTTCCTTAACGCCGGGATGAAGAGGGTGTGAAGGAGCTTCCAGGCACTCGCAGCAATAATAGGCTGCATGGGACGCGGGTAGCATCTTTAGGTAATCTTTATCAAACTTTTCAACAATCCAATGCATTTGTTGCAAAACAACTGTTATGTATGTGGGGAAAGGGAACAATGCTGATTTGAAATGATGGGGATTTGCTGGTGTTGCAGAATTATCTGGTAATTCAGAATTTAAATTGGATCCTGATAAAAGTAAGACAATCTAGAATTGCTATTCAAATGTTTTCTGTTTAAGAGGAAATCTAACAGAGCAGAAGAGAAGTGAAACTCTTGGGTTGAGTTTTTTTTCCTCCCAATTGTTTCCCTGAAGTGGCCTGAAGTGTGCCCCTCTGTGTCCGGAATAATCTGTGACTGCCTCCAGAACAGTTTGCACTATGTAGGTTATGCAATCTGGGGTGAATTATTCAGAATAGAGCAGCGCATTCATGCACATCGATGCCCACAATGCAATAATGTGATCAAGCATGAAAGATGGAGGACGAGCTGCAATGGGATGACTTAATATCTTGTCTATCTCTTCACTGATGCGTTATGACAAACATGAGACCGAACTTATATGCAGACATGTGCACCAGATAGAAATATGTTGATTGTTTGTACACGGCGTGTAAGGGGGAACAAATTGTGCATTATTAGTAGATTAAGAGCTTTGCTGTTGTGAACAGTGAAGTCAGTGTATGAGAGCATGAGCATAAACAGTTGACATGCTTCACTGGAGGAAAACAGAACGGCACATCTCTTATTGCAGACATTTGTAAGCTACTTTTCATGTGAGTATAAGAGCCATGCGATGACGAATACAGGATATATACGCCCAAATGAGTCTGACATGTCTGTGCTTCATTCACCTGATTATTAGTACATAAAATATCACTTATTTAAACTGTTTGAACTTCCTAGGCTTCAGAAAATGTCACTCAAAGTGTTTAAAATACACTCAAAATTCTCAAAACATATCACAAGACAAATTAACCAAAATTGGTATTTTGTCTTCTTTGAGTCAAGTTCTAAAAACCTTTAAGCTATTACTGCAATTCCCATGGCCTATTAATGTATTTCTCTGATATATAGTTTTTACATTTTGATAACCTCATCAAACTTAAAATTGTGCGCTGTAGTTTGACATTACAATATACATTCAGCTGTTTAATTAAATATACTTTTAGGCAGTGACATATTACTCATTATAAGTATTCTGAATTTACTGAATTACAGCTCTGGCTCACGTGCCACCATTTCCCATGATGCTGTTGGTGGGAACGGCATTTGCAGCCATTTGTCATCCTCAAACTGAATTTGTTTTTTTTTTTCTAAATAAAGCTGAAATATGTATAAATGATGGCCAGAACACATCATGTCATTCAAAGAAATCCCTTTGCCTACGTACATCCACACCAACATAATCAGCTGTTTTCACGTTCTATTGGAAGTCGTGTGATGGGATTTAGACTTCTCCTTATTGGGGAAGTGTTTGTAACGCCGCTCAGTAGCTCGGAGTAAATCTGCTTAAGGAAAGATCATAATTGCCTCTAATGTGATGGAATGCATTTATAGAAATAACATAATAAGAGACGGTGCTGGAAACTACACCGCTGTATAGTTGCCTCTCAGGGTTTCAGATTGTGACAGATTATTTGACCTTGTCAAAAACACCCAAAGGTGTGTATCCACACTTTTCACAGTGTGTACACTCACACATTTGTAATGCTAATACAAAAAAAGACATTCTGTTCAGAGCTGTGAGTCCCAGTGCAGCTCATTAATGCCTAATGACTTTTGACTATCAAGCATTTACATTTACAGGTCCGCCTTTCCTCGACTACCCGGAGATAATAGCCAGTGAGGACGTCTTTGCCAGTATTACGGTTATAAAATGAGAGAGCACAAATCACAGCCAATGGTTGTTATATTGCGACATGAAAGTGTTCTCAGGAATATTTGACTTTGGCACAGCTCTTTGTAAACATGGCTTATAAACCTTTCAGTTTATTATAACATTTTGTCACAATTCTAGTATATCTGCTGTTTAAACACCTTTCTTGATGTGTGAAATGATATAATGCTCTAATAATCACCCAGGCTAATGAGCTAATAATCATTCTAATTAATTTAAAGTAATAGACATTTTGCAGAAATATACATATCGGCTTTCTCGTGTTAGATGAGAAGATCCAAACTGTCTTCTTGACTCTATTATCAGTATGAAGCTACAGCCAGTAGCCAGTTAGCTTAGTTTAGCTTAGCTTAGCTTATCTTAGCTTAGCTTAAAGACTGGAAATGGCGAAAACAAAACATACAGTTTTAATTTGTTAGCTTTAGAAGGGCATATTGTGTTCCTTTTGCCAGACTAGCTGTTTCCAGTCTTAATGCAAACATATGAGTGTTATAATTTTTCTCATTTGAGGCAAAGAAGCAAATAGGTCCAGAAATGAAAATTAAACTACTCATTTAACCCAATTTAGTACTCAAACTGAGCCGTACCACAATTTGATCATGTGTGTGCCGTTGTGGACAAAATAGACTAGAATGAAGGCGTACCTCATAATATATAATATATATTTTGTTTTTGAGGAAACTGTCAAAACAACAGTGATATAAAGGACAAGAATGTGGACAGACAACAGCAGGACTGCAAGAAATGATTATTCTGATTATTTTATTAATCTGATTATTTCATGTTTGGTCCATAAAAACCTCATCCCAGTAAAGCCCACAGTGACATCTTCGAAAGGGAATAGTTGTTAAATCATTTTATTTATCAACTAATAGAATATTCAACTAATAGTTTTCACTCACGCTAATATGAATAAAAATAACACTTTGAAGAGTCTCTGACTTGATGGCAAGCTGGAGGTCTTAAACTAAACGTGTGTGTGTCATTAGAGTCAGAGACATCATTACTAACAGAATAGAAACTGAGTGCTTTTTATGCACCTGGACAATGGTGCGAACGAAGCCTCCTCTAAACCAGCACCCCCAGCCCCCATACTGGATCCAACCCCTCAGGGAGCCCGGCTTTATCGGCTCAGGGCTCATTTGTTCATGTGCTGCTCAGTTTAAGTGCTCCTCCCTAATACCAAAGCCTATAATTGTCAACAAAGATTCAGAGAAAGGCTGGTGGAAAGTGGCTTCAGTTCTGTTGATTAACTTTGAATATTTAAATCCGTTGTTTGCATGTGTACAAAATCCTAAATCTGTTTATTCAAATCTGAGCTCAAACTGACATTAATCTATATCGTTTATTGTCTTAAAGAGCAGCAAGTCAATCCTCATTTTGGAGAAGATAAAAACTGAGGTTGCTGAGACGTTTCTAAACTGCGTCTTAATTGAGGGAAAACACTGTGTGGCCCCTGAAGGGATCCTAAAGTGATTAACTGACTTCGGGAGGTAGAATTGAATTTAAAACATGACCTCTGAGAGTGCATTACACATCCAGGAACAAATGGCTCTGTGGTTCGAGCTCCTGTTAAGTCTCCTCTGACCAGATGATAGGAAGGTAGAGAGAACTAAGTGGTCCTCAATCCGCTTTTTATCGACTCAGGTTGTAGTTGCTTTGGCACATAATCAGTTTTTAAGTCTTTAACCGCAAATTAGTATTGAATCTTGATCAGTCTACCGAGACAAATTGTCAAGAAAATCAAATAGAAATGTAGTTTGTTAAGAATCAGCTCATAGATACTAAATGTGCTGGGGATGCTTTTTAATGATCAGGTGCGTGTTTTTTGTTGTAGAGATGCAGAATTGAGTATTTTCTGTACAAGAAAATACATCCAAGGCCAATTAGATAATAATAATTGAATGATTTACAAAATCCAAATATTTTGGCCCATTTCTTTAAACCTATCTAATGTATGCTAAACGTAGCTTTTTAAATGCTGCAACGGGGCCGTCAATGCTAGTGGTAGGAGTAGAAGGCGAATATTTTTATGGCTCATTGGCTACAGTTGGATTGGCCCCCTTTTTGTAGCCCCAGTGTCACAAACAAAAACATGACATTTACAAGAGTGCATGAATGCAGCATGATGTTCATTACATAACATCTGTGATGCTGAAGGGCACCGTGATGGTACGAGGCATGTACAGTTACGCTGTCATGCTCTGCTGGCTCTGTGGCTGCAAGATGCCGAGAGCAGCAGCAAGGAGTACTTTATGACTTAAAACACATTAGAAAAAAGGGGACTGAGATTCAGAGTTGAGTTATATATAGTGTATAAGTGTTGACGTAGACTACACCAAATATGTTAGGATTTTTAATGAACTTGTTTTTAAATTACGAAATAGAAGATGAAATAGAATTCAACAAACAGCCTGCAAGTGATGTTGATGTTATTTTAATTTTTAGGCAAAGACAGGAAATGTTGGAAGACCACAAGGAAAACAAGATTTATTGCTATTTATTCCCAGACAGAATCAAACCACCTTGTTTCAGTCCCATAGCGTGCATGTGACAGTTATAATGTTCCTGATTCAACTGTATGATCATTAGTTGTTTCTATCATTTTGTCCACCCCATTTATGTCAAGCCCCGTGGCATTCGACTGCATGAGTTTACCCTGGTGGACCAAATAAACTGGAAAATTAGTGTATAATAATATTTCAGTCACAGGGGTCACTTTAAATGCAGAATGAGCACTTTTAATTTAGAGACTTATCTTAAACTTGTATTTTGGGTTCCAACTGAAACATGTTCTAATGCTTTAATGTTCAAAGAACACATTTTTATTTATTTTGTCTTCCTGAATTCACCTGTATTCACCCTTTTGTCTGAAAGTTTCCGTTTAACGCCTGTCTCTTTAAGAACCCCTCCCTAAAAAAAGCCCAGTCTGCTGTTGCTTGTGAGGAAAAATAGGGTGCACCTGTGCAAACGTAGTTCTCAAGCTGTGGGAGGAGATACATGACATGTCCCCTTTAAGATACATTTTACTGGTGATTTTTACCTTGTTATATTGATTCTTCACTGCTGACTCTTGGCATACAATGTTCTGCAATCATATTAATCACATTGCAGATGTGATATTTTTTTTGCCAGCATTGACTGATTTGTTCTCGTATTTTCTCTATTTACATAGAAATATCATCAGTGCATGGCTGGCCTGCTCGCCCCACCCTATGGAGTGATGGAAAGTGGCTCTAGTGGTGACAGTAAGTATTACTGTTTACATGTCTAACTGGTTTAGGCTCAGCAATGAGTTTGGTCACTCAAGATTTTACGGTACAGAGAGGAAATAAAAACCTCATTTGAAGTGATGAAATAATGAATAAAATAAATTGTATGCAGATCATCTTCAATGTATCAAGATGAAGAGCATTTACTCTTTAATGCCGTCACTTTACTTTATAAATATTCCCAGAAAACTTTGATTTTGTTTGTATAACGAGATTTCACAGTAGGGTAATATAACATAGATCATCTTATTTTGTATGTAATAATATTTTTGTCTGCCTAATTCCATTACCGTCTGACCCTCCTTCGTCCTCTCGCATTGTGATAAAGGCTGATACATTTATTTATGCTTTTCTGTTGCAAGTTAACTCAATATTGACTTTGCTTTGCTCAAACAGAGCACTTGACTTCGCTTCAAAAGTCATGTACCATAAAGATGATGAACAGCAGCGACTCGACTTACTGGCAGCTTCTTCACAGTGTGCTGCCTTTTTTAAATAAATTATAAAGAAAGTGTTTCTCCAGTTAACTTCCAATCAAAGAGGATTTGATAATGCTTTTAAAAGTGGATGCGTCTACTTTGGTGGTCATCACCGTTACGTGCTGTGAAGCGGTGCTTTTGCAGCATACAGTGCGATACTTAGGGGGATTTACAGTATGTACCCAATGCATGACTGCACCATGACGGGAAGCACACGAGCATCAAGAGGCCGGAGGCTGCAGCACTCTCCTGTACATCCACGGCAGCTTAGTGGCTCTGAAACTGTGGCGGCGGATGAATTAAACATACTTTAAATCCTTTTCTTAGTTACAGCAACGACGTGCTTCTACAGCACTTTGGTGCAAATAGGTGGAGCTTTTTAAAAGTCAGCATTGTTTCATTCGGTCATGCATTCATTTACCACTCTGAGCACAAAGCAGACCGCTAATGTCCAATAAAGCAACACACGCTCAACTCTGGCAAACTATATCTCATCCAACAAATTCAATTTTGCATTTTTGACACTTGTAATAATCTCGGATTCGTCTCGCATTCCGCACACTAGATTTCTATCAGTGTGATTGAACCGATGTGACACTTGTGACGTCACTCGGACCGACACGGCAGCATCGCACATGATGATGACGGACAGCCGCGTTAACTTTCAAAAAGGGAAAAACACAACAAGCACAGCTTCTGTACACAGATGTGCAGCATATAAATGGAAATGCAGTCCAAGAGTGTGTAAAAAGACAGGCACCAAAATGAGACATTAGCTCATAATGTGATAACCTTCAACACCAAACGGACACGATTATTGACTAGTTGGTGAATGTGTTGGAGAATTAGCAGCTTAAAAGAGCTAATTGAGTGTGAATGCTGGATTCCATCCATCAGGAGGCCAGAAACATGACTCCAAACAGATGATAATGTTGCTCTGTAACTGCTAGATGTAATATCAAAAATAAAATAAGCAACTGTTTCATAACAAGGACTTAAAAGGCGATGATATGCCAATATTTGCAACTTGTTTTCCGCTGCACTCAAGTGACCAACACATTAGTTATTGCAGGTTTAAACGTTAATATTAATTCTGTAGTTGAAAGTCTTTCCTCTCTTACTCGAGCTGACATACAAAAAGCCTTTCAGTCACAATGAAATGCAACAAGCCGTCATATAAATGACAAAATTTGGGTTAAATTTGGGGAAGTAAAACATTTAGCATTTATTATCTTTACTTTATTGCTCACTTATTGATCAATTGGGTCATTTGTTTACATTTGTATTAACATTTTTGTGGACGTTGTTTGCCCAGTGGTTAGGCAGTTTGAATGCTAACACGTATTGCGCAACATGAAGGTAACAATAGAAAAAGAACATTTAGAAACTATAACCAGGACTTTAACGTAGCCCAGTATTACACAGAGCATTGTGAGCACAGTTAAACAGGTGCTTGAGTTGTATTCCTGAATATGTAGCCAGAAGCATGACGTTACATCATTCCACTTTCTATGTATTGGATTCTGTGTCTGTTTTTGTCGTCTCAACAATCTGAGAGGCCCGTCTAAGAATAGCTGAGTTTTATGCTGCAGATACAGTTGTGGCCGAGCAGCTCTGACTGATTACGCCATTTGTCCCGGAGGCGAACTATACGAGCTAAAATCCCGTAACATGGAGAAATAACCACACCCGACAACCGCTCTGCAGGACTGTCCTCATGGCTGTCCTTTGTTGCCGCCCACAGTTGCCACCTGAACAATGAAGCCTAATAGCATCTTTATTTAAGGGGACATTTAAATTAGATCAACATTGATTTCAGTGTAAATTTGTTGAGAAATAGCACTTCATTTTCTCCTAAATGTAAATGCAGCCTAATGTAACAATAATTGATAATGAAATAGGATAAAACATTAATAGGAGATAAAAATAAGATAACAAGTTGCATCCATATCATTCTTTTATTATGTGTACTGTATGCTGTTGCTCTGTATTTAATTTATGAATATACTCTGTTTTTACCACCCACCAGGAATGCCGGACAAAGAGAACATCAGCAACAATTCATTAGTGTCAGTCTCCAAACATCAGAATAAGGTAGTTTTGCCTGACACACATTGATTAAAATGATTTGTCGTTACCACAAGTTATGAAAGCGAGTGTTAGTGCACTTAAAACGTCTCGGCTGTAACTCATTCTGTGCTCCTGACGTAACGGCATCCTCTACCATTATTCTGCTGAGGATGGAGAAGAGCGTGGAATGTGTAGTTTGTTTAAAGTTGGTGTGAATATAAACAAGATGACTGGAGTTTTGGTCTCCATCCATAACAGTTCCTGTCCCACCTTTCTCCTGTTGTCGTTTCCTGACCAACCGGGTAGATAACGTGGCACAGCAGCAGATTTATGATGCCCTGGGCTTTGTTCCTTTAGTCACAAGACGGCCACAAGGCTGTTATTCAAATAGACATTTTTTTTCTTTTCTTTTTATGTAACAAACAGACAGCTTTAATTTACTTTAACGTGTATAAATAATCTGTACGAGAGCCCAGCGTCTTTGGGCGGACTAATTTTCTTGTAAATAAATGATGAACTTCAGAGCTTTTCGCATAAACACACGAGTAACGCTGCTCTCTGAAGCATGTGGACCACACTTTAAATGTCACAGCCCTGCAGCCCGGCCCCGTGGCCCCCCGAAACACATTCCCACACAGTAATTCACAATATCTGAGTCCCATTTACGCAATTGAACGCATCAGTCAAGAGGCTGATTACAGACCGAGGAGCAATATGGAAAGCCATAAGTTCAACTGAAGGCGACAGCTAATGTCAAGTGTGAGTCATCATCTAGTAGCAGTGAGGAAGCCGTTCCGCAGTGAGAGGAAAAGTACTCGACTTGTCAGACACGCTGTTGTTTCCCCACAATAACAAACCTTTAATTTCACCCAATTTCTGTGACATTGAGCCTCAGTTTTATTGTCATCCACGATGTGTTTTATCCCTCCTCTTATATTTTGTTTCGTTTTTATTTTGCAGAAGTCATTCATTGAAAGTCCAGCCAAATCCCACCTTAAATGCATTTCCCAGGTAGTAAACGCAATGAGCCTCATTGTATGTATAGGGGCCAATCATTACAGTTTATGTGCCAGACGCTCAGTAGCACTCTTATTGTGCTGAGATTTAATCTGGGCTCTGCTGTGCAGGTCCCCTCTGAGAAGATACTGCGTGCGGGGAAGATTCTCCGTAACGCCATCCTCTCCAGGGCGCCGCACATGATCAGAGACAGGAAGTACCATTTGAAGACGTACAGGTTAGTCGGCATCTTGATTCCCTGATTCAGAGCATTGTATTCATTCTCAAGGGGGCAATTTGAGGCAAATTTAGTAAAACAACAAAAAACCAAGAACAAGAACAGGCAGATTGCATTAATTAAACCAGACATTACATAACTCATCAGCCTTCATAAGGTCTTATATGGACGGTTCCTGTCTTTCCCACAGGCAGTGCTGTGTGGGGACAGAGTTGGTCGACTGGCAAATGCAGCAGAGCTCATGCATCCACTCTCGCGTTCAGGCCGTGGGCATGTGGCAGGTGCTGCTGGAAGAAGGTGTTCTCAACCACGGTGAGACTCTGTCTGTCTGCAGCACATGTGCGTGCGAAGCAGTGATTTTTTAAAAATACATCTGAGCCCCTTCCTCCTGTGTTGTCGTGACGCAGTGGACCGGGAGCTGAGCTTCCAAGACAAGTACCTCTTCTACCGTTTCCTGGACGACGAGCAGGAGGACGCCTCTTTGCCGGGCGAGGAGGAGAGGAAGGAGAGCCAGGAGGAGCTGCAGGACACCCTGCTCCTCCTCTCGCAGATCGGACCCGACGCCCACATGAGGATGATTCTGAGGAAGCAGTACGGTTAAAAAGCATCGATACATGAAGCGATATTATTAAAACGCAGTGCATAAATGTGATGGAGTTTCCTTTATTTCCCGTTTAGTCCGCCTGAAAGAACAGCCGATGATTTGGAGATCATTTATGAAGAGCTGCTCCACATAAAGGCCTTGTCTCACCTCTCCACCACTGTGAGTTCTCCATATTTAGCCTCATGCATCCAGTTGTCACTGTGCAGACATTAAGATCTCATCTGCCTCTTGTGTCCATAAAAAACAAGCTTTCTCCTCAGACCCTTGTCACATTTAAGAGTTGTTTCAGTATCATCACGTATTTATAAATGTTTTAACACACGATCTGGAATTAAAACCATTTGTTCTCGTCGCTGCTGGGTTTCCTGTGCAGGTAAAGAGAGAACTGGCAGGAGTGCTGATATTTGAGTCTCATGCAAAGGCAGGAACCGTGTGTAAGTAATGCAATCAAATAAGTATTGTGACCGTAAAACCTGACACCAAACCAAATTGAATCCATAAATACCTCACAGAGTCCAATATATCCCAGATTGGGTGTCTACCAAGCGACCAAAGCTTTTCTTTGTGTCTTTTCTCCCTCAGTATTCAATCAGGGCGAGGAGGGCACATCATGGTACATTATTTTGAAGGGCTCCGTCAACGTTGTCATCTACGGGAAAGTAGGTGTTTCTCCAGATGAGATCACACTGTTTCTACAATAAATAAGATTATGATGTTGACCAGAGCATCAGTCAGTAACTCAGTCTGCCGTGTGTTGCAGGGCGTCGTTTGCACTCTTCACGAGGGAGACGACTTCGGGAAGCTTGCTCTTGTCAACGACGCCCCCCGCGCTGCCTCCATTGTCCTGAGAGAGGACAACTGTCACTTCTTGACAGTCGACAAGGAGGACTTCAACAGGATCCTGAGGGTGAGTTTGTGTTGAACATCTTTTCTTTCACAGTAACTTTTAAAAAGAAAAGTCATATTGCCCTCTGTTGGCAAAACCACAGCAATGCAGCCATAAAAGTTATTAAATGAGATGGTATTCTGGCCCCCAGTAGCTTAATCCAGAGGTCTCATTGTGTGTGTGTGTGTGTGTGTGTGTGTGTGTGTGTGTGTGTGTGTGTGTGTGTGTGTGTGTGTGTGTGTGTGTGTGTGTGTGTGTGTGTCTGAAGGACGTGGAGGCCAACACGGTGCGTCTGAAGGAGCACGGCCAGGACGTCCTGGTGTTAGAGAAGAGTCTCAGCAGCAGTCGGACCTCCGGCCACGGAGCCCCCTCCTCCCATTACAAGTAAGAGTACCCACAATCCCCTGCACTGAGCCTCACACAGGAAAGGTTTAAATGCAGCTTGTGCGCGTTATGCATCTAATTTAACCATCATCTATGTAAGTGCTCATTTCTAATTATCTGGCAGGTGTCTGTAATGTATTTAGATGTATACAAAAGGGCATTTTAAGTGTGAATTAATGTACAGTATTTCTACACAATCTTCTCCTGTAAAGACATTTTATATTATTATAACAACGTTTTACTAAATGATTTTACCACAGCCTCTACTTATGGGCGGTAAAGTGACTTTTAATTATATATGATTATATTTATTTCATTTATACAGGGTCGTCCATAAATTTGAAATAATTAGCAAATGTCTTGTATTTTAAAGCGGCAAACAAATGTTATGGATGAATTAATTTCACCTGGGTAATTGGGACACATAATGTAAATCATTGCACCTGGTCAAAACTTAACAGTGTATATTGCTATTAAATGCTGAACAAGGGAACGTGAAGTGCTATTTAAACTAACACCTGTCATACAAGTAGATATTATCTCTATTATCAGAGAGCATGACTCTGCAGTTGACTGTAGTTACCGTATACCTGTTATTTCAGATTTCTTCTTTCTGTCAACAAATCTCATTTGAAGATACAAATATTGCAATATTTGCTTACACAGATAATACTTTGTTGTTTTGGTCTTTTCATAAGATATATTGACAATAATAAAATAATAGAATACAATATCTACAGCTTTATCTTTAAAAGTGTTGGGTGAATATTTGACTCCCGCACAGCCGTGCTCTGCAGCCGAGTGTTATCTTAATAGAGGCATCTGTCACTGCACCACGGTGGCTGGAATTCAGAGAGACACATTAATGGTAATGATGGCCCTCGCTCCTCAGGGAAAAAGAAGCTCTGGCAAGTCACAATGACTTGTTTTGGGGGGGCTGCCCTCTAATCAACTCAGAGTGTGGAGCCTACAGGGAAGACACGTCCCCCTTTGTCACGCTGTTACCGAGTAATGAAAACAAACCTGGGTTGTGATGACTCTCCTTCACGGTGAAGCTGCCCCTACTCTCTCCATTTTTTGGCTTCTCTGACAGACTCCCCTTAATCTTCAACCCCCGGGCCAAGAAACCTGTGATTGTAAACCGTGTTGTTATCAAATGAAGCAATCGCAGGCGAGGCTTTCAAAGTAAGAGGAGTGGGTCGAGGGCCGCGGAGCATTAAGAGCCAGTGTTTTTCCTGATAAGTGAAGGGTGTGTGTTTTATCCTGCGTTGCTTCCAGATACAATGTGATGTCGGGGACTCCTGAGAAGATTTTGGAGCACCTCCTCGAAATGATGCGATTGGATTCTCACCTGACGGAGTCAGGTACTGCTCAGCACGTCGGATTACAGCTAATGCATTGTATCAGTGTGACGATAATTTATGGTGAAGGGTTTTTCATCTGTGCAGTGCATTTATTCTCTCGGTGTTTCTCTCCTCCGTCCTCCGCCTGCTGCTCTGCACTGACCTGTTTGTTCTCATCTATAATTAGCAGCACGTCACAGAGCTGATCTAATTCCTCTCGCTGGTGTGGCTACGTATGGTTTTCATTTGCCTGCAGAGGTGACGGAGACGGCACCGTGGAGAATCAAGGCCTGATGCCTCTGGCCAGCTTTTGATCTGCTCTTGCACAGGTGTTTCACACAACCGTCTCTTTGTTTTTGTTCCAGACTCAGCCTTAGACGATTTTGTGCTCATGCACTGTGTCTTCATCCCAAACAGTCAGCTGTGTTCAGTGTTGATGGCCCAATATCCTTTCAGCACTATTTTACGTAACATTAAAAAAAAAAACCTTCCTACTCTGCTCAACATTGTTTGGATCTTTAACGGCGGTGCACCTACCATGCCCAGGCCTCGCAGGGCTCCGCACAGGAGAAGCTGGACTACACACTGAACAACAAGCGCAGGGTGATCCGCCTTGTGATGCAGTGGGCTGCAGTACACGGAGATCACCTGCAGGAGGAGGACATGTCTGTGGCCTTCATAGAGGTCAGCATATAGAGTAACCTTATAGTCACCGTTATAACAATAATCATGGTAGTGGTTTTGACCTTTTAGTGACAATGTAATGTCATGTGTAACAATTTAAGTCAGTAAAGAGATACAATTATTATTTAAAAAGAATTATTTTATACTTGTCAATCTCTTCTTTAAAAAAATAACAATAACAGTCATGTATACAGTATGTACACATGCATTTAGAAGTCAAATAAGGAATAATACCCATAATTGTAATAAAAGACGGGGGTCAAAGAAACCATCAGATGCTCAGAGCACAGGTTTCTGTGAATATGGACCTTCAAACTAATTCCCAGATTCACACAAATAAAATATATATGTCCTAAGTCATTAAAATAAAGAACTCTCCGTTGCTGTATTTATCTTCACTACTAGCACCTTTATTTACAACAGCAAGCAATCACCTGTATCTGGGTTTCCCTGCCAACCACTCAGAGCAGAGAATTCTCCATGTGACCAAGATATAAAACAGATTTATGACTCTTATTTAATGATATCATGTAATCTATTGATTGCCCTGAGCAATAAGGCCAGGTGATGAACGACATTTACATGTTCGATTTGTGACTGTTTTACTTAATAAATATGATACTTTTTCATTACTTAATGCATTTTTTTTGCTTCTTTTATTTTTATGCTTTGCAGGAATTTGTCACGGCGGTATCTAATGATGCCAAAGTGATTCCAGCGCTCAGGGATCAATTATCAGAGCTGGAGAGAAGTTTAAAGAGAGAGTGAGTGAATGAATGAAAGCTGGCCATCTCTTTTTGTGCTCAGCTAGAAATAGCAATGGTACATTTTACTCAAAGATGAACATTAATTTTGCCTAATTGCTGCTTATTTTTGTTCACGTTTCAGCACTGAGGATGCCAGAGTCTCACAGAAAAAGGTAAGATACAGCAGATTTTGTTCATTTTTGTGCAAAAAACCGTCCCGATGCCTGAATATGTTCAACTTCGTCACAGCACAAAGTCCTACTGCGGCAGTTCAGCATGGGAGACGAGAAGCTGCAGAAGCGTCAGCCCATCAAGAGCAGTGATGAAAGTGAGTAAAGGATGTGACTCCGACATATTATACAACACTGTTGCTGCACACTGCTGTCACTCTTACGTTACGTCCGCCAGTTGAAACTGTATATTGAGCAATGTCTTTTCCCCTCAAACCTGTGGGAGGAAATGAGTCGTTGCTATTCTTTGCCTCTTTTGCCTGCATAATCACACTGCTGGACATTTAATCTTTGCATTCTCTGGATATGGGAAGCTTTAATGTGGTGAATCCTAATCTTTTAGGCTCATAACAAAAAGCAATCTGCATCGTTTTATTAACTTTAAACTATCTATTATTTCACAAGAAAGGAAAGATTGAAGAAAGATGTGTTAAAATATGTTTTTTCTTGTGAATCATGGCGAGAAGATCTGCAACGACTGCATTAATCCAACTGCCTCTCACCTTTGCAGCACGGCTTTAACTGCTCCCCTCTCTCGTTCCCGCTGACAGTTCCACATTTGATTTATGCCTCCAGTTCTGCTCAAAGTCTACTGCTGTGACCACACCTACACGACGATCCGCATCCCCGTGGCCGCCTCAGTCAGGGAGGTCATCAGCGCTGTGGCCGACAAGCTGGGGTCAGCGGAGGACCTGCTCCTGGTCAACCTCAGTTCGGCAGGAGGTGAGAGCGGCGGCAGCTACGTGTTAATCAAAAAAGAGCCGAGTCAGCACTCGGGCAGGCTGATATTACTAATGAGTCCCCGGCTGATTGAGTGAGAAATGAGCTGCCTTTTTTGCAGACGTGAACGGCCGCTACAGGCTAAAGAATGAGCTTTAAAACAGCTTGAGAACAATCTGAGTTCTTTTCTAATGGCGTTCCCTTGTGTTTGAATATCTCTTGTCGGATAGAAATAGCAATACAATAATATATTACTGTATAATAATATAACTATTAGATAATGGTGTGTTGCCCAATAGTATCAACATCCCTTAGTCTGAAAGTGTGAGACACACCTAGTCAACCACGTTGTTCAGTACTAGGAACTGAAAAAGGGCAGATGGTATCTACAGCAACCCTGTGAGGCTGTACTTTGACTTCAGTGCACCAGCTGACAACAAGCTGATTGATATTTTAGCAGGTATAATGCCATCGTTGTAGTATCTTGTAGAAATATTTGTACAAATGCACAGGAAAAAAGTTGAAAACTTTGCCTTGATGATGGCGCTACATGAAAAGTTAAGGGATCACCAAAGTTTTTATAATTCATCCAGAGGGGATGAATGTTTGTAATCCATCAAGTAGCTGTCGAGGTTTGACACTGAAAACCGGAACATGTCGACCTCAAGCTAAAAAAGGAAATGGAGAGTCCTCACGGTCCTTTTCATATGACTTAGTCTGATTCTGTGGTTGTTTTCCCATGAAATGACGATTCCAAATGAAAATCTTTTTTCAACCCGTGTATGTGTTTGTTTCCTGTTTTGCAGAGAAAGTCATCTTCAAGCCCAACGACGTGTCAGTGTTCTCCACTCTGAGCATAAACGGACGGCTGTTCGCCTGCCGGAGGGATCAGTTGGACTCTTTGGTGGGTTCATCATAGAAAAGAGAGGCAGATTGTATGTGTTGAATATGCAGATTTTATACATATGATTGCTTTTATGTATTTATTGTAGTTGTAGTATTTACCCTTATAAGAAGCTGTCTTTTCTTTTCTTTTTTATATATATTTTAATCTATTTTATCTATGTTTATGTCACAAGAAAACGTTTTTTTCCAAAATTTAAAATACAAGAATACCTAAAACAGTAGATGACATGATTATAAATATAAAGGCTGTTATTTCTTGTTTTGCAGACGCCTTTACCCGAGCAGGAGGGTTCCTCTACAGGCCTGTTGGCCAGCTTTGAGCTAATGAGCTCTAAGGACGTGGCGTACCACATGACTTCCTATGACTGGGAGCTTTTTCACTGTGTACATGAGGTATGACTGTGAGACCAGGTGACAGTGCTTCAAATCAGAGCATACATTAAAGTAAAATTGCTTTCATTTGATCCACTATTTTGTTCATACGATTTTTCTTGGTTGTACCAACAGCTTGAACTCATCTACCACACGTTTGGGAGACAAAACTTCAAGAGAACCACCGTGAACCTGGACCTGTTCCTGCGGAGGTTCAATGAAATCCAGTTCTGGGTGATCACAGAGATGTGTCTGTGTTCGCAGCTCAGCAAGAGGGTGCAGCTCCTCAAGAAGTTCATCAAGATCGCCGCCCAGTAAGTGGACCTCGTTTCACCGTGGGTTTTCACGGTTCTGTTTGGTCACGCTCCTCTAACACGCCTGTTTTGGTGTTTTCTGTCAAAGCTGTAAGGAGTACAAGAATCTGAACGCCTTTTTTGCCATCATTATGGGACTTAGTAATCCAGCGGTGTGCAGACTGAGCCAGACCTGGGAGGTTGGTACCCGTCTGTGTGTCATTATTCTTATCACAGGTGCAACTTCACATTCATGGTCACCTGTTTTCACAGAAACTCCCCGGCAAATTCAAGAGGTTTTACGGGGAATTTGAAAACTTTATGGTAAGTTGAAAACCGCGTCTCCGTCTTTGAGTTGTGGTGTTGCCCGTCCAAAATACAGCATATCTCGCACCGTCAGCCGGTCAAGTGATGAATCTGTTTAACAAGACGACGGCAGATCTCAGAACAGTGTGATTGTTTCCACAGGACCCGTCCAGGAACCACCGGGCGTACCGACTGACAGTTGCCAAGTTGGAGCCTCCCATCATTCCCTTCATGCCGCTGCTGATCAAAGGTCAGAGTCGCTTGTTTTCATGACCGTTTCTTTTGAATGTCAAAGTTTCTCCGTTGCTACATTTGCTTTCTTATTATGATCTTTTCTAGACATGACGTTCACTCACGAGGGCAACAAGACATGCATCGACTATCTGGTCAATTTTGAGAAAATGGTGAGGCTCTGAAGGTGCAGATTGTTATCCAACAGTTGTTGTTTTTTGTTTTTAGCCATTAAGGTAATTACTGATATCTGCTGCTGATTAAAGCTCTTTGTCTTTCAGCGGATGATCGCCAATACGGTGAAGATAGTGAGATACTGTAGGAGCCAACCATTCAGTGAGTGTGCATTATTTCAGATAGTTTGATAGCAAGTTGTATTTATTTTAATTTTGTTTATTAAAAAGGGACAATACATTCAACATTGCCACAAATAATTGGGAAAATGTCATGTTTATAAGACAGGATGGATTTAAATTAGATTCCAGAATTACATTCATTATTATTGTTATTATTATTATTATTATTATTATTATTATTATTATTATTATTATTATTATTATTATTATTATTATTATAATAATAATTATTTACACCTCCTTTCAATTGAATCAGGTCCAGATTCCCCTTTGGCCAGCAAATCCCACCCAGAAGTTCGGACTTACGTGCGTCAACTGAACGTGATCGACAACCAAAGGACTTTAACTCAGCTCTCTCACAGACTGGAGCCCCGCAGGTCTTGAAAAACCACTCGGGGACACGAATGTTATGCTTTGATGCTACTTCCCTACGTGACACGTGTTTGATTTCGGGGTGAATTTACTCCCAACACAGGCAATCACATGAAGGACCCTGATGATATAGCAGACAATGAGATATTGTTTCAGATGCCTGACTTGTTAAGCCTTTTATTACAGTAATTTGTGATACTTTAATGGCGGTAATTGTTGGTGGGTGAAGCACCTCTCGTGTCACTCTGCTGTAAATCAAACAAGAGCAACAATTGAAGGAATTAAAGAAATCTTTGGAGGGGATCTCATTCATCGGATTAACATTTTACATTACGTAAACACTATGTGATGCTTTAAACTCTTGATATCCCTGATATTCAGTTGTTTCGTTTCTTTTGTATTAAACAATATTTATACATATTTAAGTTGGTGTGTTGTATACAAATATTTATTTTGACATCAGCATGCAAAGTCATTCTGATTGTTATTCTTTTATATTCACATGAGCACATTTCTTCTTTGGAGATACAGTCAATGTCTTGTACCTTTCTGTGTGCTGAAAGTATTAAATATTTTAGATGTATTTGTGCGTTGCATTGTCGTTATTGTATTGGTTTGTTGTGCCATTTCATCAATAACATCACTGCTAACTAGGACACAATAATAAATAGAATTTAATTAATACCTGGCACTCATTATAATCTTCTAAATGTTGAATTTGTAACAATACCCTGTACAAGTAGTCCTGCATTCAAGATGTTATTTAAGTACAAAGTATCAGCATACATATACCTAAAGTACTCAAACAGAATGACTAATTTCAACAAAATAAATATTATATCACTGGATTATAATTATTGATGCATTCATGTGTACATTAATGTCGCAGGTGGTAAAGTTGAGTTTGATTTTTAAACTGCTGGGTATATAAATGAATAATATGATATATTTTATAAATTGGTTTATATTTTGTATTAATAATCTGCAAAGTAACCAGTAATCTATGTTGCCAAACAAATGAGTAATGTATATATATATGAATAATATTACATCGTATTTTTATAAATGTATTTGTTTATCTTAATACGTTAAGTAAAACATTAACTATAGCAGTCAAATAGATGTAGTGGAGTAGTAGTAACATACTATTTACTATATTTTACTCAAACTACATTAAAATTGTACCACTGAAGGGTTTGCTATGATGTTCAAAGGCCAAACAATAAAATATATTGGACACTGACATTTCACTGAGGAATAAAATGTAACAGGGACCCGGAATGGTCCGCGGGCCGCACATAGAGCCCCACCGTCCCGAGACGGAGGACGCTGTACCTCTCTGGTCCGGCGGGGGTCGCTGTTGTCATTAGGATCGGGGCGTGTAAACGAGTCCAGCGGGACTAGTTGACTGTTGCTTGCTGCTGGAAGAAGTTGTGCAACAAGTAAAACCACCTCGGGCTGAGTGGAGACATAGAAGAGAGAGAAAAAAACACAACGTCACATGAGGTTTCCCGGAACTCCTATCGTTAAATCCTTCGGTTTACGGAGCGTTTGCCGCGTGCGCCGACGACCAGCTCACCTTACGAGACTCCCGAAAACTTCGCGGTGAATGTCGGTACGTATGTTTACGACGTCAGAGTGTAGAAAGTTTGCATACGGTGAGTTTGCGGTGCATAACGTACAGAAGAGAGGCTGTTTTCTGACAGGTTTACTTGCGTTTCGGGGTGTGTGAGACATAAAGCTTGTGTTTATCAATAAACATGTTCATAATGACGGTGTGGTGACGTAACATTGTTCCCCTACTTCCAAAGTGTTGATGCAGTAAAACATGCCCTTGGCTCTTTTTTAAAAAAATATGTATTTTTTGGTTTTGTTCGCGTTTCCTGGAAATGATGTCAATAATAACAACATCAACACCTGGATTACCTGCTGCCTTCATGTGATATATTGTTGGGCTTTTAATGACAGTAGCTGCCTGTGGTTTTGACATATGGGCTATCAGGCCCTTATTGTTGCAGTGTTTGCTGTTAAGTGAGAACAGGCAGGGAGGAGTGCTACCATATCCCAGTAACCCTGGCTTCTCGAGTGGATGGACAATACTGGTGGACTGGTCCACTGAGCAGATTGCTGTGAGGTTAAGTATAGCATGCATGCAAGTAAATCACAGAAAGCAATGCCCCCCCCCATTCTTTGTGACAATGGAGGCATTTCCCCCGCTGGGATAGAGAGCAGTCCCAATGAATGCCCAGGTAGCAGCCTTTTAAAAGCCATAATTGCTCATCTTGAAATGGGAACCCTACGAACAATTACACAGCTACAATTTCCTGTAATGATGGAATTATGTCTTTTACAAGATGCTTTTATGCCCTCGAGGACAAACAAAAAGATGCGATAATCAATCTGTGTGGACTCCAGCTCTGGTTTTACACTAATGTAACCGCCGCTTTGTACGGCCTTGGAAACGATGAGCTCTTCTATCATGTTTTGTCTTGAAACAGTCAGAGACGTATCCATACTGGTGGCCTCGCCTGCAGCGAACACAGTAGAATAGAGTGGGAGCATACCATGCATGCCATCGTCCTCACACAAGCAGAGTTTTGGACCCTGAGCTCATTGCTTACCGGTACTGATGATGAGCGGAGCGGAGGGAAGAGGCGCTCAGAGCTAAAAATCTGGGGGGGATACCATGCCGACACCACATGGAGTCTCATCTGATCTGAGGTGTTCCAGAGAAGAGCTATTCATAGGAAACGGGAGTCCGTTTGTGTTACCGTTCAGGACTTTGTTGAGTGAGCCAGACTTCCTTCCTCCCCTCCCCATCCCCTCGCTCCCTCAGAAGCAGAGTTGGTGTCATTATGAGATGTCGTCTCCAAGCGCCTCCTTCGTGCAAATCAAGTTCGATGACGTCCTCTTCTTCGAGAACTGCGGCGGCGGCAGCTTCGGGAGCGTGTACCGGGCCAGGTGGATCTCCCAGGACAAAGAGGTGGCGGTGAAGAAACTGCTCAAGATTGAAAACGAGGTAGGAGTCGAAATTGGGGAGGGGCTTTTTTTATATACTTTTTAATTGTCAGTATAGTAATCATTTTAATTGCTAGAGCCATTTAGCGGGGAAGTGGTGACTTCTGTGCCCATCACTCATGGTCATTATACCCCCCACACCCACGCACACACACACACACACACACACACACACACACACACTCTTAGAAATATGTACCCCAGCAGAAGAAGAACGAAGATGGCAAAATGAAAGAATGCCCGATTACAGCAAGGGGCCGTTCTTGAGATCTCTTTTGAAAACTCAGCCTCATTGTCTTACAGACAAAAAAAAAAGGAGAATTATCTTTGAAACCTTGTCAGGGACATTGTATTACATCTGTTGGCCCCGCGCTCAGGATTTTCACTAAAGTGATTCATAGTTTCTTTGTAAAATTGTAAAACAATCACAGATATCCATTCAACTTCGCTCAAGTGTTGGAAGAGATGATTGTTGGGTGAACATAATAATGTAATCCTTTCACATCCAAACCAATTGTTCATTTAATTGCAGTGTTTTGCTACAATTAAATAAATTGGTTCCCGTCAGTGTTCGTTCTCGGAAAAAGTTCTTTCTTTCTGGGCCGGTGTGTTATATTTATATAGAACTTTAGTCCCGTGGTGGTGGCATGGCTGAAAAACTGAAAGACCTCATTAAGTATGTCATTGCTATGAGAAGTTGTCTTTTATAAATAATTACAGTATTATAACAGTCATTATTGCTGCTTATTACTAATGAAAGACATGTTGGATTTAGTGCTGTGACGCCGTCGGCACAGGTCGCTGATGTTTTTCATTTTCCAGAAGGTGTCATAAGGACAAATGCACCCTAAACCGGTTTTTGCATACATTAAACCGGTTTAGCCCGTACACCGAACCGAACCAGTGAAACCAGCTATCGACCCAACCCCAATGAATATTACTGCCTTTGATGATTCCCCCCTGACTTTTCCTTCTTCACGCCATCACGACAAACAACAACAAACGTTCCAATCATTCGACTGAAAAACTGATTAAATTTTTTGGTTCTTTTAGTTTAGTTAGCTTACACACTAAAGTAAGATACCAGCTTCATGTGCTGATGTTAAACATTTAGCTAATAGCATAGCTACAGATTTGCGTAGCATTATCATCCAGAATTTCTAAGTTTTAGTTGTTTTACTCTTGTGTGTTTAAAAAAAAATGTTTTGACAAATAGACAACACACATACATACAAACAAACATGGATACATAATGTACAAAATCTTTATTATTACATTACAGGAAAGCATATTTACCCAAATACATATTAAGTAGTTTATCGTATTGCAGGAAATAAAATATATATGAAAAAGAGTCAGTTAATCTTTACTCATGAAATCAAAGGAAATCACAACTCCGTATCCCATTCCTCTTGTGTGTGTCTTGTTTAGGCGGAGATCCTCAGCGTCCTCAGCCACCGCAACATCATCCAGTTTTACGGCGCCATCCTCGAAGCGCCCAACTATGGAATCGTCACCGGTGAGATTATTATTATTTTTTTTAAAGCCTTCATATTGAACGTGTCAATAAATACAGTACATGTGGTAATCAGTGTAAAAGACCAATCCTGCATCAGGACACAGCAGCTGAATCCGTTTGCATCAGTTGCAGTTTGCTCAACACTGAATGCTGCAGAGGTTTCTATGGAAGCGTGAGTGAATGCCCGAGGGTTCAGGAAGTGCACACATTGATACAGTAGTTGTGCGGCCCCTGTGTCTTTTGTGTGTTTAGGTGAGAGGCTGAGAAGAATAAAAGCTCATGTAAGGGGCCCTCGATGCCTCTGCACAAACTTTACCTCTTTTTCAACTCAGAATTAGAATCAGCTTTAATGGTCGAGTGTGAGCACATAAAAGGAATTTGACTCCTCACGCATTTTGGATTAAAGACCATCAACTGGATTCTTTTTGTCTAGACTCTTTATGAGTTGTATGAGTGTTCATATGCTGTTTGTCCCAAATCACAGTAATCATAATTAACTACACAGGTAGCATGCTATTCTGTACTACTTTACATTTCTTTTTTGAGAATTTGTTAATGGTTTAGTCCATGCCTCGACAGCTGAACGGTTCGCCCAATAAAGGCAACAATGCAGAATAAAAAAAAAGAAGAAATTATCGGCCAAAAGTCCATGAAAACTTCCCCAGAACCCCAAGGTGACGTCTTGTTTAGTCTGTCCGAATGCACACATTTCCAAAGCTAGAAACTGCAGTTGTTTGCTTGATAAGTTGCTTGTTCAGCTAAAGTCAACTAATTATTAAAGCACATAATTGAGCTTTAATTTGCAGCTGCACAAAGGAAACGTCCGAGCTCTACCAGCATTAACATCTTTCCTCGCTCTAAATCAGGGTCCCAACTAGGGTGGGACTGATATCTGGTTTCACCGGTTCGGTGTTCCGGCTAAACCGGTTTAATTTATACACAAACCAAGAAACCTCTCAGAGTGGACGAAGAATCACTGCTCACTGTTTGACAGTGCCATTAGAAAGTAAACATGGTTAGATGTTTGATTTGTACTATTTAGAGGGTGAAAGGTTGTGGTTCTGCTCTTCTATATTAGTTTTTTTATTTACAGCTGTAAAGTATCTATAAACGTAAAGTGTGCAAGTAAAACTACACACCTTTGCTGAGCAAATCTCTCTAAGGAATTTTCCACTAGAGTTTGGATTGTTGGAGAAAATAAGCTCTGTGCCAAACACAAGTTTATATTATCTTTACTTTATCGGGCAGTCGGAGAGGTGCTATATGTTCTCATCAAATGGTAGAAATTAAATTTGGCAGTGGTGAGCTGTTTATGTGTGTAAGCTGTATTGGAGAGAGACAGTTTCTCTGCTACAGTGTTTCTCTGATGTTTGGAGGAATTTTTAGAAATAAAAGGGCTGCGTTTTGAGAATAGATGGCAACAATATACTGCGTTTCAGTTTTCAAAACAACACTCAAACACTCCAAGTTGTTTCATACAAAGTCACCGTTGAAAAAGAAAATGCTGTAACAAAACAAAAACACAAAGAAATTGTAAAGAAATAATAATTAAAATGCTCTATATGATCTATTCATTGACTGTTTCCATGACAATGGTAAACTTAAATATTATTCTATAATTTCTTTGTCTTTTGATGTTTCATTTGAAGTTATTATCACTGAAAAAAGCCCTGAGAGACAAAGATTTTGTTATGAAGGAGCTGTTTGATATCTCTGTTTATCAAAGCAGAATCTCATATTCACCTGATACAGGCAACACGTTTATGGCCATCCTGACGGTGCCACGCTCACATTCATATAATTAATGTAACTCTGTTATAAATGTCCTCTGTGTGTTGACATACAGCCTCAGACCCAGTCTGTCTCTGTTGACCTGCGTGAGGTGAACGATATCTGCTCTGCAGCCTCATAAACCAAATTAATTAATGTTTTAGTTCTTGTTTTTCGGGGGTAAAGGTGAATTCACCTGTCAGGTACATTGCAAGGGTGTTGGTTGTTTCACACGGACCAATTAAAACTTAACCGTGAGCCTAATGGATGATACCAAATGGAATGCGCCGTCTGCAACGGAGCCTCAGGACAAATCCATGGAATGTGGATGAACGTATTCCAGTTCAGTGCCGGAAAGTCTGCACACGAGGGGGAAGTCATGTGACCTTATTTGTATGAAAAACCAGCACTCCTAATAATAAGATACAATGTTGGTGTATTTTATGACTTAATTAGACTCCTGTCCTGGCTCATGTTGCATGTTTACACTGTGTTGGAACATTATAGGCTTATTATGCACAGACAGAGGTTTCCTGCTGTTTCAGCTGGTCTGATAGTGCTTGTTTATTTCTGTCGAGGCACTTTGCCTCCGAGATGTTGATTTCTAGATATCTTTGTGTTTATTTAAAGCGTTATCTGTTTGTCTGGGTGGTTTTGCAGAAAGGCTACGCGTCAAGACGTGTATCACAATGTAGAAAACAGAGCAGGACGACTCTCAAAGAGTTGATAACGTGAGGGAGCAGGTGTTCAGTCACACTGTGATAAGATGATAAATTGAGCTCCTCCTCGCTGACAGGTCAGTGACAGGAGCAATCTGTAAACAGCACAGCCGTCAGCTGGCTTCCAGACGCCCTCTGGCAGGATTTCACTTTTCAGTCGTTTTTCACGTGAAGCTCTCACATACTGCACGCATATGTATGATGCAACGCCTCAACATTTCACCATCACACGCCCGTTTGTCCCAATGACACAAACGCAATCACATGTCTCCTCAGAGTACGCGAGCGGTGGATCGCTGTACGACTACCTGTCCAGCGATGAGAGTGAGGAGATGGACATGGGGCAGATCATGACCTGGTCTGCAGAGATCGCTAGAGGTAAATGTGATCTAAACTCCTTGATTATATGACTGAAAGACAACTCCAGTTTATCCTAAATGTAGACAGTGGTTGTAATATGACAAATAAAACATGCAAAACGTTTATAAACTGAATTTTAGAACTGAAGGAGGCTGGTATAATATGGTTTTACCAAGGCTTTATAAATAGAAAGCCAGCGGTATTTGTGATTATCGGGATTTTTTTTTATCATTTGGACATTTCAAGATATCAAGATAATGAACATAAGCAGCCTAAGATAATCAACATAATGTAAACACAAGCTTCCTCTATTTCCATATATGTGTTTAAATTGATGACTGATGAGTCATTTTTGGATGCAATAAAAACTGAGCTTCAAATTAGTCAGCATACGATCAGTTATGTCTACATGTGTTCATCATGGAACAAATAAAATAAACACTCAGAGACATACATAAAATCACAGAAATCATAAAACAGTGCAGTCAGTTTATGCGAGTACTTCATGACATCAAAGACCTAAAAACAGATTTAATACCTGCAGCACTATGCTGATGTATTTGCTCTAAACACATGCTGAGGCGGTGCTGTGCCGAGGTCTGAGAAAGTCAGCAGGTTCAATCAAGAAACGTAAGTAAGAAACAGCCGGAGCTGAGAAAGTATTTACGAGGCACGAAAAAAAAAATGTTTGGCTCAAATCCTCATCTGTTGACGTCAAAATAGATGTTCACACTGATAACCACTGTTATGTTCTTTAGTGTGTTCAGGCGCTGTAGGTGTGCTTTAACATGGAAATATAAATAAACAAGCCAGTCTTGATTATGATTTTGAGTAATGGTGCACATTTCTACTCAAAGCGGCTGTAGGTCATTGATTCTCTAAACGTACAATGTTTCAAACAGGATGAAAGATGCATGATTTGCTCCTGACCCCGTATAACATCACATGATCTACCTCTGAAAACCTGTGTTTCTGTGTTTCTGTTAAGGAATGCATTATTTACATTCAGAGGCCCCCGTTGTGGTGATCCACAGAGACCTCAAATCCAGAAATGGTAACAGATTTAATCTCTAGATTTGTTTTTGTTGTTGCCCAAAGCAATATTTATTTGTATGATGCCACATCCACTACTTTTATTGCCTTTTATTTTCTCTTTCAGTTGTTGTGTCAGCAGACAAGGTTCTCAAGGTGGGTTTTCATTTCCCTGTTGACGTTCGTGTCGGACACATTTTGTCTGGGAATATGAGCATGAAATGCTGGTTTGTTATTTACCTACATGATGTGGACACAAGAGGGCAGTGACTAACTTGTACAAGAGCCACCGACACGTTACTGATGTAGACGAGACGAGCAGGAAGGGGATTTGACAAAAACAAGACATGCCTTTAATTTGAAAGGTATTATATTACTGACTGCAGACACATTTTCAGAGCTGTTTTGTCTTGATGTGACAACAAAGTGTTCCAGTTTGCAGCAGATGCCCACATTTGTAGCATCGCCATCAGATGTACACCTTGATGGCTTTGGATACCGAAAAATAAAGTTGTTGAAATGATAATCTCAATTCTTATTTCCTCTCGTCACTTCAGATCTGTGATTTCGGGGCGTCCAAGTTCCTGACCCACACGACACACATGTCCTTGGTGGGCACGTTTCCCTGGATGGCTCCGGAGGTGATCCAGAGTCTGCCCGTGTCGGAGACCTGCGACGCCTTCTCCTACGGCGTGGTGAGTGACGAGAGGGAAAGGTAGATCTTTGTTTTTTGCAAACCTTCAGGTAAAGAGCCAGCAGTCATCTGACTGACGTACAGTGTCGAGGACATTTCCCTTACTCTTATAATAAAAAATGACAGTTCTGGGTTTCAGCTCCCAAAGTAGAGCTCCAAATATGATAGAAGTCTACTATCGGACAAGCAGGTGTGATCGTGTTTACTCCTTTAGTTTTCCAAAAGTTACTTTCAGATTTTTATTTAGTTCCTAAGTTTTGCTTTTAAGATTTGACTTTGGGACTGTTCCTAAGACCATTTCTTTGATGTCAGCTCTTTGTTCGTCACATATTCTACAATCTGTTGAACATGTATTCATTATGTCACATCAAAGATTGAATTTTTTTTTTATAACTGACAAGAACAGTTTTTTATAAAACATTTATACACTACTTTTGTTTCTTTTTAAAGGAAAGATTTGACTGACTGAATAATAATTCTTTTATTTCTGTCTTAAAAACACTGAATAAAGTACAGATCAATACATTTGTAGAAAGTGCACTGAAGTACAAGTATAATAGTCAGTCATCCAGTGCCACTTATATTTTCATTTCTGCATTTCTTCCTCTGCTTAAGTGGACAATAGAAGTCACTTTGGCCTTTGCAGAAGTAGAGACTCTTAGAAACGTTCCCTCTTTCCACTTCCTGAAGCTCTTGCGGCGTAGTTTCAAAATGGAAACTAGTTATCAGCTTAGAAATCGCAGTTCCTCTTATACAAGAGTGAATTTCTGCCACAAAAATATGCTCCCTCAGATATACAGTAGACAGGATGTACACGATAAATAGAGAACGTTTATGACTGCAATGAGTGCTTTCTATTTCAGAAGTACTGCAAAATGAGTATGTATGACTAAGTACAAGTCATATACATAAATGTAATGAAAGGCGGCTGGTAAAGTGCAGAAATGCAGCACATATAGAGCTCTCCACCTTTTCATGATGTAATTTTTTAAGGATGTTGACACAGGTTGTTTCTGAATGCCAACACAGAAGCACCTAATTTTTCTTCTCCCTTTGAAAGCCGACCCAGAGCACGCACTTACCTGTGTCTGACACTATTATAACTTGTTTGTTTGCTGACCTCGGCTCTTCTCTCACAGGTGCTTTGGGAGATGCTGACTCGTGAGATACCCTTCAAAGGCCTGGAAGGTTTACAAGTGGCGTGGCTGGTGGTGGAGAAGAACGAGGTGCTCATTATTGAACAGATTCATAAACCTTCCTGCACACCGAATCAATATTTTACTTTTATGTTCCTGCTTGGGGTCGTATGTTTGAAATATCTTGTTATGGAAATAGTCTCATGTCTCTATGCGGTAAATAAGCCACAATTAGCTTTAATTCTCAGAAGGAAAGTGAATTTAAAATGCTGCTTCATTAAATCATCATCCTACATCTGTGTGTGTGTGTGTTTCAGAGGTTAACCATCCCGAGTGGCTGTCCTGCCAGCTTTGCTGAGCTCATGAGGAGCTGCTGGGCGACGGAGCCCAAAGTGAGTGATCCGCTGAAGTCACATTAACATGCAAAAAATGGACGACGTTACATATGCTTTCGTTTTGAATCACGCAAATGTTTGTGTGCCCGATTCAGGAAAGGCCAATGTTCAAGCAGATCCTCTCCACACTGGAGTCCATGTCTCATGACAGCCAACTTCCTCAACAGTGCAACTCTTTCCTTCACAACAAGGCTGAATGGAGGTAATGTGCTCAGCCGTTCTCCCAGGCCCAGTAAATGTATTTATAACGTTCTTTTTTTCCCCACAAACATACTGCCTCAGCCTAAGGAAATGTGCAACTGTTTGCAAAGAATGATGTGGAAATGTAGCTGACGGGGGCCGTGAAATACAAAAAAGGCCTCGAGTTCGTGCATATAGATCTTTAATAATTACACTGATAGCTACATAAAGGCATGAAAACCTCCAAAGAATCATCCATCTGGATATACTTCCTCCCTTTACCCATAAGGCCCTAAAAATAATCACCATCTTTTTCAAGTAGAAGTGTTTAATTGGGTTGTATGAGCAGCTGGAGGTTTGGTGATGTTCAGCACAGCCTGAGTCTCAGCTGTTACTTTATTCCCTGTCTGCCTCTCTGCGGGGCTTGTCTGTGCTCTGAGGTTTTTCCCTCAGAAGTTGTGCTGGTGGCATCATGTCCAGGCAGCCATCTGCAGGTGGAGCAGGTTGGAGTGAATCTCTCTGCTGGAAGGCAGAAACCGAGAATGTGTTAGCACGAAAAAAGACAGCATTCCTTGTAGCTCAAGAGGTTTGACGCTGGAGCAGGAGCTTGTTTATGTTGACCTCAATGAGATCTGTCGGGCTTGTTCACAATTTTTTTGTTTTTTTTATTCATACGGCACATAAGACAAACAGGTGCCGTGCTCGCGGCTTTATGAGGCTGCACTAATGCACACTGCTGTGCTGCTGAGCTAAGCTGAGTTACATACATGCATATAACATGCTGATGTTTAACAGCTGTTTACAATCTTCACCATCCAAGTTTAGCTAACATGTGCTGAGGTGTATGGAAATGTTGTTATATTATCATAAATCAAAGGATCGGACGTGTTACCTTTACGAACCGATGAAGGCGCTAAAAGAAAATATCATGTAAAACTAAACAGCTGCATTGTGTATCAGAATCAGAAACAGGCTCTTCACTCATGTGAATCATAGAAATGACAAAGTGTTTCTCAGGAATGTGAGGAGGCGAGAGGACAAATAATTTGGGAAGTTGAGGAAGAATGGAAATCGTTTGAAAGTGGGAAGGGTCGGGGTGGAGGACCGGGAGGAGTGAGGATGGGCTTTTCCTGTTTCGTGTGTTTTTGAACAGAAAGCGTGAGAGCTATGGGTTTTTTTAAGGGGGGGGGGGTCGCTGAAGCTCAGCATGGTTTTCCTACGACACGCTGTGCAGCCCCACCTGCTGGACAAAACTAACTTCCACCCACGTGAAGTGAACATGAGACATCGTCCTTTCGTGTCCTTGGCGTTGGAAGCTTCAGAGGCAGAATAATCACTTAGTGGCTGCAGGGCATCACTGGTTCTGTTTAGTTTGATGTAGTCTTCTGCATGTGTCATTGCTTACTGCTCCGGTACTCTTCACTGTGATTCAGTCCACTCTTCTGTACACTGGGTGCTTTAAAGGACAGACCAAACAATAGTCATGTTCTCGTGGAAGTCCTTGAAGTTCACAAAGATCCAAAATGTTTGTTTTCAGACACAATCCTCTGTTTATTCCTATTTGGAGAATCAGTAATCACTTTTGTGTCAGGTGCAATGATTACATTATGTCTCAGGTGAAAATGTATGCATACATAACATTTGTTTGGCGCTATAAAAGACATTTGCAAGTTATTCCAGCTTTATGGGCGACCCTGTATATAAGTTGAATGCAAAGCCTTTAGCCTTAAAGATACATTAAGTAGGCTTTAACATTTGGAGAAAAAAAAGTTGTTTGATTTCCTCAATGTGTATGTGATATTTGGTGGATTGCAGACGTTGTTGTGTTGCTGTATCCTGCAGGTGTGAGATCGAAGCCACGCTTGAGAGACTGAAGAAGCTGGAGAGAGACCTGAGCACCAAAGAGCAGGAGCTGAAGGAGCGAGAGAAGCGTCTGAAGATGTGGGAGCGCAAACTCATCGAGCAGTCCAACAGCCCGGTGAGTTCCCACACCTCCTCTCTCGAATGATTCACCTTCACCCTGAGGACGCTGCAGCACCTTCACCGTAACGCCGCTCACGTGTGTTTCCTCCGTCCTCACTGGGTGAAAGAAGTCTCCGGTGATGTGGAAACGGGGAAAGTGGTGACATGAAAATAGGAGTGGAATGAGAAGTTAAAGTCCCAGTCGGCAAGTCTGGCGGATCGAGGGCAGATTTTGAATGTTTACAACTCTCACACTCCTCCCCCACGACCACCGAGCTCCTCCCCCACGACCCCCGAGCTCCTCCCCCTCGACCACCGAGCTCCTCCCCCACGACCACCGAGCTCCTTCCCCTCGACCACTGAGCTCCTCCCCCACGACCACCGAGCTCCTCCCCCTCCACTTCGTGTCATTTGAAATCCCTGAGATCACGCCACCTTTGAAACGCGGGTCCAATGTTGACTCTGGTTTTATCACGGGCGCGGCCGCAATCTTTCTTTTTTTCCTTCTTTTCCACCGGTGTTTTCTTTTCCTTGGTTGTTTTGGACCTCCTCGTTTCGGTTTTTAACGAGGAATTGGAAGCTTGTTGCTACTTCCCGCCGCCTCCCTCCTGTGATAGTGGTACGACCCGAGGGGGGAGGGGCTCTGTGTGTGCACGAACACAGCCCTGCGTGCTGATTGGACAGGATGATCCGGGCGCTGTCGATTTTTGCAAAACAAACAACAGGCTGTACGTGCACGTTTTTAAAAAAAATCTAAAACCGTATGATTTATGTTCTATCGGATCGTAGTGTCGGCTTCGGTGAATATGATCAAAAAAATGTTGCCGACTGGGACTTTAAGGAAGCAGCACGTCGTGGGAATGGTATATTAAAGGCAGTGATTGATTTTTGTGTCCCGGTTGCCTAACGAGCACATTTGCATCATGGTACACGTGGCGAATGCTGCATTTCTCACTGAATTGAGTTGTGAGCGTTGCAGAGCTGCAGTTCACGGCTTTTCTGTTTGCTTTTGGCACCAACCGTGTTTGTTTGTTATCAGAATCGACTGAATACCACAGTCGTGTAGAGTATAGATCACTTGAGCACCTTTGAATCGAGTAGGCTGACATAAGTTCCTGTGTTTCCTTTCTTTTCCTGTCCTCCCCTTATTCTATTGTTCTTTTCTGTAAATGTCCTTTCCTCTGGTGTTTTGGGCTTAAAATTGTCCACTTTTCTCATTAAATTTGTGGATTGATTATTTACTGATCACTTACGTCCTTTTTCCGTTCTATCCTCTCTTGGTTTCTTTCACCCCCCTGTGTCCCTCCTCTCTCTCCACCTGTCTCCGCCTCTCAGCTCCTCTTACCTGTGGCTAAAAAAATAAGCGCAAAGTCGTTCTATCAGTCTAAGACGGAGGAATCAAACAGTTCACAGATGTCGTGTCAGATCACGGCCTCCGGTAAGGAGGTGAATCTACGGTCCGTGATGAGAGGCCTTGAGGACATGTTTCCCCTGGACTTTGGCCGGCCCGTCCTGCACTCGGGCATGCAGGTCAACATGCAGGCCAGGCAGAACTCCTCCGTGTCGAGCTGTGTCAGAGAAGGACGCAAGATCAACATGACTCTGGGGATGGGGCGCCGCTCTCGGTCTGACGACAGCGAATAAAAGCTGCGCGTCGCCGCAGCTGCAATCTGTCAAACGCTGTAATCTCACTTAATGCATTACTGGTGGAATGGAAGCACCGCGTCGTCATGAACGGCTTGTTAAGTCATGATTATCTCCATCATTTTAACAATCGAGAGAAGCACCAGAAAACATGGCTCACTATTTCTTCTGCTTTCTTCAAATTGTATTCAGAAATGTAGCACTATATATATATATATATATATATATATACACACACACACACACCTATGGATGTTATGCATGTCATTTACCGTACCTAATGTACTGGATGTATAGTGGCGTGCTGCGAAGAAAGCGCCACACGAGCCAGTTGCTTAGAGAAGGCCAGGCTTTTATGATGAAGTGATATTTTCCTGACATTAAGATTGGCCAATTTGTTCTGGATGTGTTGGAGTGCAGTTGTTGACACGCAGTTTCTTACCAGGATGAGAAAGTACATGTTTTTTCCTCTGACCCAGGTTCAAATCAGCAGGAGAGGGACATCGCTGTGTGACTGCCAGCTTCATTCTTATTTCCATTTTCCGATTTTAAAACTGAAAAAAAAGAATATTAGCAGCATTTCTGCTCTAAAAGGCCTCAATCAGAAGCCACAGATTTGAACAAAGATGGATTTTAATAGAATCATTTCCTTCAGTGGACACATTTTTCCCCCTGTACAGCATCACACCATCTAACCGAATATTAGTCTCACAGCAGAGCAGAGAAAATGGTATTAGCATTTGTGGTCAGTTAGTTATTAGGCTTCATCTGGGGGAAGGACATGCTTCCGTGAGCATAGCACATTAAATTGTCCCGTTCGCTTGTTATCATCAGTCAGTCTCATGAGGATGTAATCCTCTGTATTCCTGTGTTGCAGCTTGTTAGCGTCCTGACACAAGCTAATATTCAAACATCACTTGCACTCTTGCGTCATCAAGTCCCCTCACACACCAGAATGCCACAGACTCATAGCCAATATTCACATTTCCCTTCGTGAAATTCAGGAATGTTCGTCATCTTCGCGAGCTTTCGCCAAAAACACACTCGTCACCATCAGCCGCTTCGCGATGTGACTTATTTTCCTGCACCCTTTACTGTTTTTTTGGTCAATAAATCAGTTTTCTTTCAACTCTCTGCCAATCTGTTTCATGAGCATTATGTTGTATTATTAGATTTAATATATACTATTAAAACCCACCCATGAAAGAAGACTGATATCATTTTAATACGATTGTAAAATTTACCTCACGAGGCGTTTAAGTTGAGCTGTTTCTTGTGATATTAACTCCCAGTGTTCATTGATCTGGTTATCCATTATCCACTTTGTCCACATGGGGGCAGGATTGTGTGAACTAAAAACCAACTCAAAATCCCCCCCCCCCCCCCCCCCCCCCCCCCACCATATTCCACACACAACACAAAAACTGTTCCCCCCGTTTTGAATTTGAGATCGTTAGAGGGAGAGAAGCATGGCAGCACATTTGTGAAATACAATATGCTGCTTGACAAATTTTGATCTAAAGTCGCTCCAATGAGACTTTGGCAGCGGCGGAGTGTTTCTGAATTTACTTCCGAGCAGCAGCACTGGAAGAGGCGGAAAAAACGCTGCGGGGCTGAGTGGCTTTATGAGGCGGCGGGCTGCACTGAAATGTTCAGCAGCGACTCTCTATTGAGAGCAGCATTCAGCTCATAATCTGAGCTGTTATCAGACGTCGTGGGAAGAAGGGGAGGGGGGGGGGGGGTTACTCATTCATTTAGTCATCTTTCCTCCAATTTCCCATTGCATTATTTCTGTCATTACACACCAGTCTCGTGATCACAATGATGAAATCTTTATTTTGGCTGGCAAGTTTCTGCCTGATTACATTTAATGAGCAATAAATGATTTATCATTCAAACAGATCACGTTAGATCAGTCAGATGGACATTCCGGTTTGATATAGACCATTAGAGGCAAGTCGTCTTAATCCCACGGCACAATAACTGGAAAAGTAATGGCTTTACAGACATGCAAAACATGGCTATTTTCCATTTGAATAACATTTGTCTTGTCTTTTACTATGAAATGTGTCGGGAATATACGTTTGCTCACCCGTGATCCATACCGTCCACAACTATATTCTCCATATTCTATCGCTGTTACGTCTCTTTGTGTTTTGCTTTAATGCAGTTGCTGCCCCACTTTGACATCTATGCATGGACAGAGGAACATGTGGTGAGTATCGTATTTACCTCATAACTCACACAGTTTGATTTTTCACATTACTATTAAAACCAATGTATTGCCATTTTATTCCCTTCAGTATTTCTGGATGCAGCAAATATTCGGAGCAGGTTTGTTGATTTACTTCATCTTTGACGTCTTTGTCGTCTTTATTAGTTTGTTTAAAAGACCGTGTCCTTTTTCCGTCTCAGGGGAGGGTCTGTGTGACATGCAGCTGTATGCTGACCTGTTTAAAGAAAACCACATCACTGGGAAGAGGTTGCTCTTGCTCACAGAAAACGACATGCGGGACATGGGGGTCAAGTCCAAAGGTCACGTCATGCACCTTAAGGCAAGTTTAACCATTAACTACAGCTGTCTAATTCCTTTAAATCCATACGGGATTTACAGCGATGAGATCTCTCGCTTATCTCTGTTTGGAATTACAGTGAATCTCACGTTTTTCTCTTTTGTAGGGTGAAATTGAGAAGCTAACAAATGATTACCTGGGGTTGGTCCACTTCCCGCCTCTGTTGAAGGTATGAAGAGCTCCTTCTTTTATTAATCTTCTGGAAGAGTTGATTATTTGGGGGTTTCTGTGCATATTTGGTGCTCTTTTCTTGACAGGATGAGCTGGAAAAACAGGTGGAGAACAGGAAAACTGTAAATCTGGAGCTGGTGTTCGGGTACCACTGGAAACCAGGAACTGGAAAAGCTGTACGTTTGTGGTGAAACACACACACACACACACACACACACATGCACCGACGGCATCAACATATTTTGCAGCTGTGAGGATCACAGGATGTAATTTGTCATTTGCTCTGTGAAGGGCAACCAAAACATTGAGGACAATCACAAAAAAAAAAAATGCTGTACTTCCTTTGATTATTAATATTCAACATATTTGGTAATAATCGTTCCTTTGCTAATAGATGCCTCCGAATACTGAGGCTCTTTGCCGACTGTTGACGGCATTACTTGACATGCATAAAAGCAGACAAATAAACATTTCATTCTCAGCCATGTAGCGCATCCACCTTGACGGGCTCACAGCTCCTTTGTTGGGGTCTCAAACTGTGGAGAAGGGGTGGCTCTTCACTTGCTGTTTGAATTTAATCAAAAATAGCCCATTTAGCCAGAAGTCATTTTCTTTTTAAAAGGCAAACGTTATTTAATTTTTCAGCTGTTCATTGTGCCATCATAAATAGTCCTCTTTCAGTGTGTTCGGCAGGGCTGAAACGAGCCTGCTAATTGCCTCCCATTTCTTCTGACATGTGGTGGTTTAGTGGGTAGAAAACACAGCAGGGAGAAGGAAACAGGAGGCTGAGAAAATGAGAGCTAATTATTTTCCCCTGCCTGGTGTCAGGTTCCGTGTCAGCCTTGTTTTTACAAACTGGAAGGTTTTTTTGCACTAAATAAAACAAACCCGCACTGGATTTTTTTTTTTTCCCCCCTCGCCCCTCTTTGCTGGCGATGTCATGGAAGCAGCTGCACTTCTCAAAGACAAAATGAGGGCCTGCGATTGTGCGGCCACCATCTGACAGCCACTGAGGGTCCCCTACTAATGAGGATATCACCGTGCAGCCAAGTGAAAGGTGCTGAATTATGTATGAGTTGTCATTAGACGCACTCGGGTCCTAGGCATCATTACCAGACATTGTTTCTGCTGGAGTGATTAGACTAGCGTGGACCTGGAAGCCCCGGTGCGACCGTCCAGTGCCGACAACGGGCCAGTGCGGGGCCACTGGTGTGTTTCTGAGCCAGGGGCTTGCTGAATCTCCCCCTTTGAGCCGTTTCCAGCCCCCCGGGGACGACGCAGGAGAGGGCGAAAGGCTCCTCAGACGAGTGTGTTAGTGGCACTCCTCTGATGTCTTTCTCTGTGATCACTACACAATGGATTGGCCTGTGCCATGAACCCTGTGTGGTTAAGCGGTGACCTGTGGCTTCGCGGCCCCGGCTTTTGGGGGATTGGCAGAATCATTACTGCTTCGTCAGCATTCAGTATGCAGGAGAAGAGGTCTGGGGAATTGTTCAGATGCGTGCCTCCCAGTGAGGATTTGATGTGTTGCCGCTCGCAGCCACGCATTAGGAAAAACCTTCAACCTTAGCACCCAAAAAATTGACCCGACGCCTGCTCAGAGAAATTAATCCTGGATCACGCTGCAAATAATAACATCTGGTGTTTGACAAGGAATTCACAAAGTCTACATAAAAATATTTGCTATTGTTGTCATTTATTTATTTCTCGCTCTTGTAGTCATTTTATGTAATGTGGCAATTTTCACTGAAATGTATTACAAAGCTTTATATATATATAATTTCTATCTTCCTCCCCCAAAAAGAGGCTGTTGCCAATAACTTGCCACTGCCATCAAACCACCTCTAGGTTGTGCTGTTGGTTTATATACAACAGTAACCAAGTTCTCCATACAGAATACTGCAATTATAAACTTTTCCATAGAATCAGGTGTTGTTTCTGTTTCTCCAATATCTCATCACTATTTTTTTTTTACAACACAAATTTTATTGCAATAGTACAGTAACAGCAATATAAGCATCATTAGAAAATGTTTTTTTTTTTCCAGGACTGCAAATTGAAAATGTACATGGAGCTTGATGGAGATGACATTGCAGTAACTTACATCAAAGACGTCATCTTTAATGCCAACCGGCAGGATGTGGAAGTCCTGCGGATGACTAAGGTTAATCAATGCTAAATGTCGTCTACGTTCCTGACCTAACTGCTTACTATAGCTTGTATTGTTGTGTTGTTTAATGAGCTAAAATCTTTGCAATGCAGCCACCGTTTGTGATGGACAAATGGATCGTTGGAATCCAGCAGAACCATAAATTGGACTACACTGTCAATTATGAGGTGAACAAAGCAAATGTACACAAGTATGAAATCTAAGAAATGCATCGTGTGCAATCACTCTGCAACAAGTATGCATATTTTTGATGCTGAATATCCTCCATACTGCATTCTGCTTCTCTTTTTGGCTCCAGAATGACGTGAGGTCACCGAGGACCACCAGACACAGCTGTCCAGTGACGTGGAGTCACAGCGGCGGACAAGACGAGATCAAGACTGTGGAGCTGGTCATCGAGACAACGCCGGCCAACATAGACCGGAGCCCCATACACATGTCTAACCCTGGTAATTTGTTTCATTTTTTATTATAAATGTGTTGACCTGAAGAGAGCAAAGCAAATAAAGATTGTTGAATTTCCTCATTTCAAGATTTACACAGACTGCACTCTTATATATATTTTTTTTAATCAATGCATATGTTCCTTTTTTAGATATTGACCCCACGTGGATGTACCATGTAAGGCAGAGGCAGTTGATAACCCAGAAATCCCTGCAGAAGACTGCCGCTCTGACTGCCTTCACCAGCTCCGATAACCTCACGCTGCCTCAGTTCCTGTCTGCACATGAAAGCCGCGGGTTTTCTTACGCCGCAGCTGTGCGTCGCGCTCCAACCCGCGTCTCTTCTTGGATCGACTCGCGCGGCTCCTCGCCAACTGCCAGCCTGTCGGCCAAACTGTCCTCGCTCCATCTTGGGTCAAAGGGCAGCAGCCCCTCCAGCACCACATCGGAGAGCGCCACGGAGAGGGAACGAGAGCGCCGACTCAGCGCCGGAGCGGTGAACGAGCGCTGCAGAAGCCTCTACTTTGGCAACACATTAACCGTGGGAGAGGGGAAGGGTAGGGGGCATGCATGGACCAATGCTAGAGGGAACTATAGTCATAATAAAACCAGCAAAACCTCACCACAGCCAGGGAGGCCACGGTCCAACAGTTACAGTTTCACGCCACAGAACCGCCCCTCCGCGATACCAGGTATATTGTCTGTGACAGAAAGCCCCAGTGAGGGAAGAGAGGGGGCCAAAGCCAACGATGGAGGGTGGATCAAAGTGGAGCGACAGAAAAGATTACCACGTCAGGACAATAAACAAGTCAGAGGTCGACAGAGGAGAGGGGGCAGGGGAGGGCGCGGTGCCGGCGGAAGAAACGCACACATGAACTGAAAAGCTTCTTAACAAGTCGTGCTCTGAAAGGGTTTTACATATGAAATATGTCTGTTAAATGCTGAAAAATGGACTGCTGGTTTTAAGAGAATCACATAGGATGTATATAAGTATGAACATAAGATATTTAAAAAAAAAAGAACTGGCTCCTGTCAGGTTAATATAAATGATTCATTATTTTTAATACTTCATTTTTTTTCTACCTCTACATAGCAGATGGCAATCAGTGACATGGATGCATACCATTTAAAAAAAGATATTTATCAAATAAACTGTTTTAACACCTTACCCAAGATGCATTGCTTATTTCTTCAAATCCATACGTTGGCTCCATAAAATAAAATACTGATTCCATTGTTGACAATTGACAATGGTCACATGTGCATATATATATATACGCTTTGACTGCTCTCCAGTCAGGAAATTACATTGTTGTAAGCAGCACAGATAAATAATCTAAAATTATATTATATATATATATAGTAATTATTAAGAGTTATATAATGTGTGTGAAGTGATAAGTAACAGCAAAGTCTGCAAGATGTAGTCAATATAAACATCAGAGTAATATATAATATGATTAAGTAATGAGACTTTTTATTAATATAGAAATATATTGTAATATATAATGTACTAAAAGAGTACAAGACATTAACATTAGTACGCAGTTTAACAATATAGTATGGTATACGATATATAGTATAAGGTAAAATAAAACTTTTTGAAGCCAGACGTGCAAAGTTTCATCAGAAATTGTTATGTTCACGCTTCAATCATTCATATCCACTTCCTGCTGTTTGTGTCAACCTGTTTTTTCATCTACATTGCCAGTTTTTAGTGCTGTCTTTTATCATTAGTCCCCTTTGTTCAGCTTTATTAAATCAAATTCCCATCTCCGTGTTTACTTTATCAACAAACCCCTCTTATAATTCCTTTATCAACTCTATCCCACATAGATTGACACTATTTCACCAATCTGAACAAAGCTTCGCATATTTCATGAGATGTCTCGTGGAATGTGCTGTGACCTGAAAGTGACTGCTGTATTTCAGTCTGCAACTCTCTGCAAAAGCGGTTGCAGTTGGACAGAGTTCAACATTTTACCCGCCTTGCATGTAAATTCACAAATAAAAAGGTTCGCGCCACGGCGAAGTACCTGGAAGACACGCCGCTCTTGTTCCCTGAACGCATCACAAACTAATACATCTGTGCCGTTAAAACACTGAAAGAAACGTCGAACTCGTTGCGAAACGTTCAGAACGAGCTTCGGTTATGAGTGTGTCTTCTAAAAGAGTATTATTTGGTTGAACTATATGAGTTTATTTTATGCACCTTCCAAGACCTTCCTGTGGCGCGGGAAACGAACAGTGAGATCCGCCTGCAGCCGCGGGAACTGATCTGTGTGCGTTGTTCACCGCAGAGCTGCTACACGTCTCGCTTCCTGTCTCTGTTTGCTAAAAGAAAGAAAGAAAATGCCATACACCCGCTCCAAGGTAAGAAAAGCTGCTTCTTCATTTTATACATACAATACTTATGTCTGCTTATGTTGTCTTGTTATCTTATTGATGGTAAATAATAATAATAATAATAATACTAATCCTACCAGGATCAGTTATTAAAAATATCAAAAAGTTATCTTACCTTTACATCTTAAATCACTGTAATGGGTTAAATATGATCAGTTGACCCTCTTTTTAGTGAGTGAAGTAACTTTAAAGTTAGCTTGTTGATTTCCGGTGACTAACCTGTTAGTTGGATATTAAAACAATGCAAGAGCTAGCTAACATTACCTAGCTTTACATTTGGTAGGGGTGTGTCCCACAAAGTAACTTATGTTTGTTAATCGATGTAAATGATTAGAATATTGACAGAAATAAGCTTAACTTATTGAGTTAAAAGGTTTAAACAAGCTTTAACATTACTGGGTTTATGTATGGAAGCCCATTTCTGCCACTTTCAGAAAATAACAAACTTTATCAAAATTATTTTGTATGTTGAAGAAATAATACTATATTAAGTATACGTATCTATCAGGATGACGTACCACACTAAGTAATTATTTTGAGATTAATTCATTATTTTGATCTGCCAAGTCAGTGATGGAAATAGACTTCCATATTTAAGCCAGATGTGCAGACAATAATAAAAAACAAAGCATGGGTTGGGCTTCTTCAAACAATTAATTGAGACATCCTGTGCACTCTTTACAGCCGTTTCCTTAACTTAACCGTTACCATTTGCAGAAACTGGCGGCCCAGCCTACCAGGATGAGTTTGAGGAGCTTCCGCAGCGTCCCTCTGGTTCCCATGGAGACGTCCTCCTCTTCCTCCGATGACAGCTGTGATAGCTTTGGCTCTGATGGAGGCTTTGCAAATACGGTAACAATAAAATCTCTGCTCCTGTCAAACGGTGAATGTGTGCGGTCTCTGCAACATCGCGTGTAACTAAAAGCTTGTGTCTCGTGTTTAGAGGAGCAGCTTAAGACTGATGGGGAAGATGGCAGAGAGACCAAAGGTGTTCAAGGCTTCATCGGAGGAGGATTCCTGCAGCAGCTTTGAGAGCGTGATCAACAGGCAGATGAAAGCCATGGTAAGTTTTCAGGAGAAATGAAACCGCAACATATTTAAGATCTTCCTCGGATGCGGCAACAGTTTCCTCATCGTTAATTGTTTTGCATTTGTTTCTTTCAGAAAGTAGCCGTTGAACCACAGAGACGTGGACGCAAGTCCGCTGTCCTGAAGGTCGCCATGCCATTCCCCAAGAAGAGGACTGCATCCGAACCACTCCCTCAACCTAAAGTACAGGACTCTGAGGAAGAGGACGAGGCCTTCATCAACAAGAGAGCCTTAAATATAAAGGAGAACAAAGAAATGGTACGCTTTGCTCTTATTTTTCCACATTCCTTGCAGCATCTGATCCTGTGAACTGAAGTTTGACCAGAACAGCCTTGATTTTTATCGTGCCCATCTACTCGTTAATTCATGATTGTGTTTATTTTTCTTAGCTGGCGAAGCTCATGGCAGAGCTGAACAAAGTACCTGGACTTGTCCCGAGACGGATGGCGATGTCGGCGTCCACTAAGGTAATAAAACCTGCCGAATAAATATTTGAATCTGTCGTTGAACGCGTCAGGGCTCCGTACAAATTCTTTGCTGCTATTTGAACATCTCCACTCTCGCCAGGTGGCTCGTCGTCCAATGGGAACTCCTAGAGCTCGTCTGAGAGTCTCAGAGCGTTTGTCTCGACCCCACACAAGGTCCCGTACCCTGGTGGACGGACCCCCCAGCCCAACTCCAGAGGAAGAGCCCGAGGACAACTTGAGCCTGGTTCGCAGAAGCCGCTACTACGAGGAAGACGACGAGCCGGTGAGTTAACCTTCACGTCACCGTTCTACATGGCATCAAATTCTCTTGATAAACATTCCAGATGTTAACTTTAGTTATTTCATGTGCAGCCCCGTCGCCGTTGCTTTACTGGTGCGAAGGCCATCCCTCACACGGTGCGGCCTGTGGATGAAATCACAGAGGCGGAGCTGCAGGGCATCTGTAACAACGTGCGGGAGAAAGTCTACAACAGCTGTACTGTACGTCCCACATTCACCGCAACACAGATTTCGGAGCAGCTGTATTTGCCCGTTGAGCTCTTTGCTTTAAAACGGACGTCTTTCTCTTTTATTTTCAGGGATCCACTTGCCATCAGTGCCGCCAGAAAACGATTGACACCAAAACCAACTGCCGTAATCCCGAGTGTGTGGGGGTGAGGGGTCAGTTCTGCGGGCCCTGTCTACGTAACCGCTACGGGGAGGAGGTCAGCGACGCTCTGCTGAATCCGGTGAGTACCTCGACGTTACAAGGTTGTAGTTATGTGATTGTGCGTGTTGGACTGACCCCTGAATCGTTCTTGGTAGGAGTGGCAGTGTCCGCCATGCAGAGGGATCTGTAACTGCAGCTTCTGTCGGGCCAGAGAAGGTCGCTGTGCTACAGGAGTGTTGGTCTACCTGGCTAAATATCATGGATTTGATAACGTGCACGCCTACCTGAGAAGGTGACGGGAGCATTTGTAAAAACTAAAGTGCATGATTTAAAAATGTTTTTTTCAGAATTTCTGTTTAACACTGATATTTTCTTATTTCCACTGCAGCTTGAAAAAACAGCTGGAAGAGAGGGGTGAGTGAGAGATGGAGGATGGAACTGACCCTGGACCTGACTGACATTCTCTGATTTCTGTCTTTTTTTCATACGCACTATAATTTTTAGTGTTTCAAGCATTATAGCACAATGCTTATTATTGCTCTTGTTTGTGAAATTTCTCATACTATCTGAGCATTGACTGACATCTGGAGGAAGCACCTGTGGGGGGGGGGGTTTCTCTCCAGCCTCCACCTTTTTTATTGTTTTGTTTTCCTGTCTATTCTAAAGAACGGAGCTTTTTACATTAAGACTGCTGGATTGTGAACTAGGGGACCAAAAAAATTGTTGACTTTAACAATTTATGCTACACATTCCCATGTGATCTCAAATGGTTTTAGACCACTGATGTACATATTCCCATAGCATACAAAAAAAACGTATAGCTTAATCACACCTACTGCAAAAAAAAAAAATCAGGCTTGTTTAATGATCAAGTGTATTTTTACATTGTTTTAAATGTACAGGTTTTACACTGCCCACATGACCTCCAAGATATTTGTTTTTGTGCATTTTTTTTTTCTTTTTGCAAAGTTATACTTGTGTTTTTACAAGTTGTGTAGCCCCCCCTTTTTATTTTTTTTGTAAATCTGTTTAAAGTGTAAATGTAAAACAAAAAAACGGTGCTTTTAGTGAGGATGTCCCGTAGAGATGGCCTGCTGATCTGCATGCCGCTGAGGTGGTGCAGGTGGAAAGGGCATAGACTCTGGGGTCCACTGCCTCTCGCTCCTAAACCGAGAGGATCTGTGTGATATACTACAGCGCCTGGTTAAATATCCTTCATTAGATAACTGTCACTAATGGTGTGGAAACAATTAGCACACTCTAATGGGAATCTCATACCTGTAAATCATTTTATCCTGTTAAAGCACATTCTCGCTCTGCTCCAGTCTCTTTGGCTCATTTTCTGCCTTACACTGTTAAGTAGGAATGGTTGAAGGTGCCACTGAAGTGGCAATAGAGTTATGGCCCGCGTTTCCCCTGCACAAGTGCAATCCTCTCCGCCGAATGACACGGAGTTAACCTTTGTGTCGCTCATCTCTGCAATATAATTCATTTGACCTGCACCAGGACGCGCTGATTACGGTTTCAACAATAATCAGCGGTTGAGCTTCTTCTTCAGTGTCGTGGCAGGTGGAGGTTATCTCACTGCTGTTGCTTGTGTTTCTCAGGCACTGATGCTGACCTGGTCATTTGGGGAGGGGGTGTATGTTATGCTGGTGCTTTGCTTTGTGCTCATTGGGTTAACTGTACATTTTCATTAAAGTGTTGATCACTGCAGTCATGTTATCACTTTTCTTTGACTTGACTATCACTTTATCCAGAACAGTGGCAGCTGTAATTACAGTTATTGAAATATGCAGAACATGATTGGAGATCATAAGCGATGTGAAGGCTGAAAGTTTAACGATTGTGCCAATTTTTTTTTTGCGACGTGGAGTGTTTTATGGCAAGTTTGCTTTCCTTAAGAGGGTAAAATTTACTTATCTGGCAAAAAAGTTGTCTATCTTTATACTGGGGCGTCACTGAACTGTAAGCTTGAATTCATAATTTATAACGACCTGCATTAAAGGTTCACAAACACGCGTAACAACAAAAGTCATAAAATGCAGAGAAGTTGGAAACTAGTGAGTTGTTGCATGATTTAATAACAAATTAACCTGCATTGCAGCGTTTTAGAAACGAACTGGATATCTGGATGCGGTTCAGAGGTCATGGTGGGCGTCGCCAGAATCTATTTACAGGGACTTATTGTCGGCTGAATATTGACGTTGCCATTTTAGGCAATCGGTGGACAAAAGTGCACTATGACTCTCCATCCGAGCTTTGAAGCGTTCCTTGGTCCGTTGGTTGTCTCTCTAGTACTATGGTGACTATGTGATGTTACACATCACCTTTAAAAAGACCATCTTATAACTCCAGATGCAGTGATTGGACGACCTGAAAATGCACTTTTTTTCATAGAAAGAAATTAATTCTTCACTGAGATTTTGGTGACGAGATCGATACCACTTGTGTGCGCCAGTGGCCGGTTAGCGTAGCTTAGTATAAAGGCCGGGAACAAGGGAAAACGGCAAGCCTTGAATGAAATGCCCCTCACACATTTACTTCCATGGGTCTGAAATATAATCTGTTAATTTAGGAGTTTTAGAGGAGGCTGTAGGTGCCAGGCTAGCTGTTTTTAGCTGATGCTAAGCTAAGCTACGCTAACTGACAGCTGGCTCCAGCTACATTTTTATCAAACACACACATGAGAGGTGTCAATCTTCTCATATCATTCTCAGCAATAATGTGAATAAGCATATTTCTCAAAATGTAGTGTGTATAAGTAAATGTATAATTTGTCTTTGTCTCTCAAACGTATTGATTGCTCCATTTAGTGATAAACTGTTACTGCCTCAAAAGCTTTTGTAATTAAATAATTGCGTCAATTTACAAATCCAATATATCTTCTATCATTGATGTTTATTTATATATGGTCTATATATATCTAGTGTTTATTAATCACATAACTGTTGACACAATAAGGACATTAAACAATAAAATAGAATATTATTGACACAGCAATATTACACAGATAGTGGAACAACAATAAACATTAAAACAACTCCCTGGTCATATTTTATCAGGCACACAAATATGAATAAAAAAACCTATTAGATCAATTTGTAGCCCGTGTTATATTTTTCCAGTCCTGTTTATGAAATAACACAAAACCAAAAGCGTCAAAAGTAAAAAGGATTCATTGCCAGGTTTTCAAATTGTAACAATTGATCAAGTAGTTAATAAATAAAATCGTCACACGATGATACATTTACATCGCAACTTCTAATAAACTCTTTTTTCCCCTCCAAAAGGAACATTTCAAAAACTATTATTAGTATAATAAAGATGCACTTGAAAATACTAGTCCTGTATTAAATACCAATGATCATCCACTTTGGGGTGATGAATATTTAGGGAAGTAATTGTTTACAACGCTCAAGCATTGAGCTGATCTGGTAATCAGGCTATGAAATACAATATTTATTCATTAGAGCAGATTTAATGAGGCCTTGCGGCGCTAATTATGAAAACCAGTGTAGCAGCAAATGAGTAGCGCACGGTGGTGGGCTGCGGGGTACCTGTAAGGAGGGACTGGGGGTTGAAGTGCCCTGAGTGCCATGGCACACTGAGCAGCCACACACAGCCCTGAATGTGGCCGTCCAGCCCACAGCTATACATCACCGGACCTGCAGACAGGTCGCAGATGGGCCCCCCGCATCCCAGCATGCCCCGCTCCCCTACCTCCAGGAATCGAGGCTGGATTTCCCCAAAGCATTTTAATGCCCAGATTATCTGGGAACATCTCAGGACAGTGGTGCTTCAGGTGGACGTGCCCAGACCGGCGAGGCTTTCTAAAACGGCGTCGCTGATCTACCGTCAGCCGCGATGCTGAAACAGGTTGAGCGCTTACAACCGACTATTTGTCTGGAGATACGTGGTTGGATTTCACGGCGTAATACGGGTTTTGATTGACTGATATTTTCATTATGGCTGCAGGGTAGCGTGAAGACTGTTAATTTGCTCGGGAGTCCTGCAGGTCTACGGTGATTGTAGTAGAACCAGAAGAAAAGCTGAATAAATCAAACTCACGGGGCACAATCACAATCTGTGGGTCAAAATCAACTGATTAATTATAATTTAGAATCAATCTGTCAGGCCTCTGTAATAAACACTCTTTTCAGACTCGCCGCTTAATAACCAGCTTTACATGGCACAACATGTAAAGCTATTACGGGCAATACGTACGGGATAATTGGGTAAAATTCAAATTGCGATAATAAAATGAGGCAGTGCGTCGATTGTTGCTGCTTTTTTGTTGTTGATGCAGCTCAGCAGAGCAACTTTCCATGCAAGAATCTCCCTCCTGGCTTTGACCTCTACATCCTGAGAAGTGAGAGTGCTGTTAAATGCACAGTGAGTGACTCTGGGTGGCAGAAGGCTTATGACATGTTCCTTTCCTCCTGTACCAGCTTGCAAAGTGATGGAAACAGCAGTGTTGTCCAGGTGTCAGGGACATTATCAAAGAAAAGGGCTGCCTGCAGTTGCTCCATCTCGCAGGAAATTGCCAACTCACCCTAACAAAGAAAGGCATAAGTGCACTTGCTGCTGCCTTCAAGGGGAGCGTGATAAAATGACATTATAAATACAGAATTGTTCACGGAGGTGGAGGGGAAGGCACATCAGGCAGCTGAACTTGATCATTCTGTTTTTTTTTTTTTCCCTACTGCGCGCCTAAAGCCTGTATGGATTTATCTAAAACAAAATCAGCTCCTCATCCACTTGGGATTCATACATTTTCATAAATGTGTTCGGCTGTAATTGTGGATGTCTGTATTTCAAAGTACTTGCAGCTTTCGGCAGAGTTTTACAGTTTTCCAATAGTGAGCTGTGAAATTATAGAGATGAATTTTCATGTTTCTGCACGTTGAGATTAATTAGTAAGAGGATTTTAATTGCATATTTCATTTGAGACAAAGTCTTTGTCACCAAAAACACTGAGTGCCATTGTCAAAAAGAAAAGAAGCCTGCAAAATACATGATCTATAGATGTTAATATAATGTGTACATAGTGCTGCTTCTCATCGTGTGGAGGGTTTAGTCTCACAAACATAGTTCTCCGTGGCACCTGAAGGGGGAGCTCTAATACAGGCAACTTGCTGCACTTTATCTCCCTTCCAACTTTCAACAAGTCTTCAGGAAATGGAGGAGAAAAAGTGAAAGGGCCTCGCATATCACATACATTTTAATGAAACGCAAAGATACTCCGCCAACCCGGGAAACACTCGCCGGGTCGTGTGACAGAAATTGGGTTTTGTTTACCGTGCCTTTTTAAAGAAAAGGTGGTTTTTGCACCTGCGGCATCAGGGCTGAATATCCAGCGACGTGACAGGAGGACGATGACATTGTCCACGGCTTCATAGTGTTCATTCTCTTAAGGAGTCCGGCAGCACGCTCTCACTGCAGGGAGGGGGAGGTGGCTGTAATTATGACCAGGGGAACACAGGGCTGTAATCTGTAAATCTATTCTTACCCTAAGTGAGAACTGGTACATTGGATTGATTTTATTGAGATCATACATTATAAATGGGGCATGGAGGGAGCTTACAGCCTTGGAGATGGTGGTGCTCACGTGCTTCATTAATTTTTACTTCATTAACTCTCTCCTTCAGACCCTTCAACGCACAATTCATTGCCGACCATGAATCCCGGCTACAGGCGAGTGGACAAGCCCGGGTCAACTTTCAGTGGAGTGGATACACCGAAGCAACGCTGTCAAAACAAATCAGTAACACATGAAAAACACATAACCTCAGATCAGTCCGTATTCACGCCCGAGGTCAGGTCTTTTTTTCTTTTTTTTTTTTAACTTGTGGCTTTCCCTAAAAAAAAAAAGAAACATGTTCATAAGGAATAAAAGTATTAATTCCAGTCACAATACGACGGAGTGCTGTATCAATTATAGCTGTCAGAAAGTAATTCCAGCCACACAAACGAAAACAAAATTACTGAGGAGAAAGAGTTTGCTCCAAATCTTACATACATACAGCGTTTTCTTCTTAATTCTGCTATTGACAAAAGGGCATTTTGGAACAATTATGAGTGTCACTATGGTTATTTTCCAAAATGCTTCACAATCACTGGATTTTGGATAACAACACGTCCTCGTCCTCACATAAGCTACTGTGTTCCTGCAGTCCACTTAGTCACCTCTGTGTTACCAATAGGCAGTTTGCTTTTTTGTTTGGCAGCAAGGAAATCCCAACTTCCTGTGGGCCCTTTAGAATGGAACATTTGTTTAATATTATAGCCTTAAACCCAACAATATCAATCAGTCATGAAAGCACCTATGCATGCTGCTCTGCCCCTGCGTCGCCATTAACTACCAGACGGGTGGTGGCCTTCGCTCGGTTTCCAGTGAGAGAAGGGGAGGCAAAGAGGGATGAATGGATGGCGTTGGTTTACGTTTTATTTTTATTTTGTCGTTGTTTTGTTCTGGCTTTTGTCTGTGATTGACCTATTCAGCAGCAGTGGGAGTGTGTGTGCTGTTGTGAAAAATCAAATAGTGAGTGCAGAACTCTTGAGTAAAGTTGGAGTGAGTCCGTGGCAGCAAGCTGCAGCTGTGTGTGTGTGTGTTGGTTAACTTCAACGAACATCTCCTTTAATACAATATTTTCTTGTGTCAGACATCTTTTTCCCATGAAAAAAAAAGTTAAATTACTTCAAGCTATTTTCCAACTTTCACCCAGAATCTATGAATGTGCAAAAACAACTCACAAGCGGACACAAGATGCCGCCTCCTTCTGGTTTCTGGACCACGATTGGCTGCCAAATTAGGAAACTCATATTTAAGGTGAGCACCTTTCCTTCCTCGTCGCATCAATGGATCCGAAAGTCCAAATTTTCTCGCACCGTGTCGATATTTTGAGGATAAAACATCAATAAATGCTGCTTTTGCTTTAAAGCGGGAGAGCATCTGTGTGGAGCCTCACATGGAAGCTGTGAAGTTGTTCATGCTTCAAACCTGTTGTCAGACTGAGCATGAGAACAACACACATCAGTGAGCAGGCGCTAAGTGCTTTGCCTCTGAGGCAGCATAAACTTCTTAACATTTCAAATCTGTTGCGACAGCTGTCCCGGGGAACATTTTTCACCAGATCCGTTTCACCACACGTTGAAATGATGATTTCCTCATTACGTCTGCCATCAAACAATATCTCCAAAAGCTAACAGTGGACAAAATCAAGTTAAAACATTCTGAGGGGGGGAAAAGCTCTTAAAAGGAGAATTAATGGGAGAAAAAGAAAAACAGCTCTTAGACAATTAGCACCAGAGACCACTCTGTAATCTTAAGATTATTTTCACCACTTAAAAGCAGCACACATGGTTTGTATTGTGGCGGGTCAGAATGAACAACACTCGAGTGGATTTGATTTAGTCTCCCTAATCTGCATTTCCTTTAACATGCCTTTCTTCTGTTCCAAAATGTCAGCGTTGATGAAATCCAGCTGGAATAAGCTCGCTGTGTGCCATTCCAGTTTCAAACCCTTTCACAACATCTTTCCCCAAGAGGGAAGAATAAAGCGTTTGGTCCGAGGCGTGTTTCCAGTTGTCGCCTTCATTGTAGTTTGTTTTTGTGCGTAAAATCCTCATCAGATAGGAATCCTTATGTAAACGTCGCAGAATCTCCACGATACATACAGAGACGTCTCGTTAGTGACCCAAAAACAGACCATTTATACACAAAATTATGAGTTAAAATAGAGTCAAATTAATCCACAATTCATTTTTCTGAAGTACCCCAAGGGACACTCCGAAAGGGGGCCCACATGGGTCCCCAGACCTCACTTTGAGAACCTCTATATTAGATCTGGTTAACAGACACATCCCACAGCTATGTTCATTTAAATAACACATCGTATTTTTTTTGTGGAATAAAAAAGAAAAAAAAAAACTGTAATTGCAAAATCTGAAATTTAACCCTGGGGCTGGTTGCTTAACCAAACACGCTTTGGCTGGTTAGGCTTAGTCACAGAGGAAATGTCTGGCACACAGATTGAATTTGTTCTCTCTGAAGTCAAAGGCAGGAAAACAATTAGGTGCCTGCCGCACATTTCACTGTGCACTACTTGACACAGTTTTTCACATCACTGGGGCAATTGTCTGCAGAGAGCGACGAGACAAAGCCATTACTTCCGATGTCTACAAAAAAAGACGGCATTGTTATTTTCTGATTTCGAAACATTTCAATTAAGCCGCCGGTGGAGATGATAAACATAACGGTGGGAGACTTTGTGGCCGTCGTCTTGTTTTATGTGCCGTCACGTCCATTTCCAGGATGGTTACCGGCGGTGCATCAGAGGCAGCTTTGGTCCCTGAAGGTAGATAGATGTGTGTGTGTGTGTGTGTGTGTCACTATCCTCCAGAGCCCCTCACCCTCCTCTACCTTTCGTCTTTCATTCAACGTCGAGTCCTTTCAAAACAAGGTGAAGTTCAGCAAAGTTTCTCTGCAGAGATGATCAAACAGTCTCATCACTAATGGCGATGGGTGACAGGGCCAGTGAATACAGATCAGCTTTAATTGTGGTGGGTCTTACTGCCACTGTCTGTCAATCTGAGCCTTTGAATTGGTGAAAATTTGCTCTGTTCATTCTGTTAAATGACGTATCCAATTAAATGCTTTAGAATTCATGATCTTCAGTCAAGGTTAAATGAAAGCAGTTACTCCTGTCAGTAAGGTGATTAAAAGCTGACTACATCAGGCACATTTTGTGCAAAAATTTAAATTTGGAACTAAAGCATGAATCTTTATTCATTATGTGCAGTCCTGCTATATAAATGTCCAACACAGTCGCTCTTAATCACCTTGTTCATTTTAAATCTCACTTTAGTCCTTTTTTTTTTTTTTTATTAAAAGCGTCCCGATATTCAAATGACAGTGTTTTACATATTCAAATGAAACTGTGGACAATTCAAAGAACTTCCTCAACAGCAAATATGCATTAAAAAACACACTTTTGTGTTCTTTTTTAATACTGCAAATCCACATATGTTGTGGAGGAGGGGGAAAAAAGCAGGTTAAGACCTGTTTGTCCCATTATCTCTTTTTCATTATGATTGAAGGGTTAGAGCAAATCCTGCTCAGCAAAACAAAGAAAAAAAAGGGGGTTTTGACAATTGGTTTAAATGAACAAGTGCACCACAGCAAGGAAATTAATTCCCCTCCAACAAGATGAATGTAGTAGCGGGTTATTAATGAGCATATAATGTGCTTGTGCAAGGAAGTTTTGTGCGTTGTGATGAATGTGACGACGGAGGTGAAGAGCATGTTGACTAATGAGTGTTGTCCAGGGATCTGATCCCAGTGCCCACAGGGGGAGAAAGCCACCGTCTGGATTTCACACTCGGCGTGATGTTAATACCCCGAGGTCCACCAGTCAAGCTGCTTGTTAAAGAATCACCTCTGTCATTTCCACGCTCCCTCTGACCCATTCAGATCCAGGCTTCAATTTATACGGCGTGTAATTGAAAGTTGTACTTACCGCTTCTGATCTTATTTGCTTTGAGACGGCATTAACCGGTCATGTGAAATCAAAATCAATGTCCTCCTTATCCCACAGTGAGGCTGCAACCTTTAGTAACTAATGAGATAACTAACATTTCAACTTAAAGGGGTTTTTCTTTGTTACATTTTTAATAATATCGACAAAGTCGCACTTTGTCAGTATCATTTGAACCGATCTTAACAAGACTTTGGAGATGTTATAAGACATTTAAATATATATGTTTTAATGTGAAAACCCAGGATTTACTATTCCTATAGGTTGTTCTGTTTTGTGCTGTTTTATAAAAATATAAAAAGCCACGTGACTTGAATTCACAGGTTTGTGCACGAGATACCAAAATGAAAGCTGATGGTCGGACAGTATCAGCTTGGCTCACGTGAGCAAAGAGTGTGTGGTAACCCGTCATAAAAGTTACAAAGAATGCAGCAGCAGTCGGAGTAGACAAACATTAAAGGAAATGAAACCTCCATAGGTTCCTCTGCATCGACTCCTTCACATACATAATGGGACACAGGCCCGAGGGCCGAGATGTACATTTGAATGACTGCCAAATACATAAACCAGGCTCACTCAGGGGTTCACAGTGAATAAATAAGGCTGTGGATTACATCCAATCTCTTTTCAAACCACCACTCCTGCACGCCACTCCCAGTGTGGAGACCATTTAAACTCTAGAAGGGGCCAAACATCAGCAGTTGGTCTCCTTTAAACAAGCCTGACTAAAGTAGAAAAATAAATAAAGCCTCCAGCGCTCTACTTTAATGTATTCAATTAACTGGGGTCCCTCTAGAGAACTCCAGCGCACACTTGGATAAAGAGAGAGCATATCGCCTGGAGATGAATACGCTGAATGCACTCATTCTGAAGACCATGATTGGAAATCTTCCTCAACAGGTTCTTACTTAATTAAACTTCCCTTCATCTGACTTTCTGTCGCTTTCGAGGGAAAATTGGGCGAAGGCATATTTGAAAGCGGAGGAAACTTTGTTCACCATTGCATGTTGTTTACAGGGGGTGGGTGGGGGTGGGGGTGGATGATGGTGGTGGTAACCTCCACCATCACCGTGGAAAGTCAACTCAGCCTGAAAGAACAGAAAAGTATATGAAAATCTCCTATTCAATCATACACAATTATGTGGTGAAATGAGAGAAATTCAGCAGCCGTCAAGTCTGAGTGGGAGGGATAATTATCTGGCAGTCATTACTGCTCCCATAATAGCATTTAACGACATTCATATACTGTATGAACATATTGCACTCGCTGGGAACATGTAAGTTGAAAAAATAATCAGACCAGGCTTGAAAATATATGAAGTCGTCCTGTACGGCGGGAGAAACGTAACGTGTTCATAATGTCCTTGAGTGAACGATATGTGTTAGTGTGAAATTTATCTAATTATCTCAAATGTGTCTCGTGAGAATCCATTCAGCCTCCCTTTGTACCTTATTTTCCCTCTGCAGCCCCATTGTGCAGCAAAGCCCCAACAGAGTCTCCTATCTATTAAAACCAATCTCTCATCACGTTTCCTACATCCAACCATTTGCTGCACTTCTTTTCCCCCCCGTAACAAATCAACTTAATCAAGCTCATTAAGTGCCATTATTAGCTATTTATTGTGATCTCCCTCAGTGCAACTTGCAGGTCCCACCCCGCCCACGCGTGTTCCCCCTGATACCGGGACCTTTCGCTTGTCACAGCGGCTCCGCACTTGCTTCTAATTGGCCTTCATTGTGTCGCGCTCGCAAGGAAAAGAGCAAAGCGACGTGGCGTCCTCTACATCGGCGTCTCTTTGCCGCTCCTCGTTCTTCAGAAGTGGCTAAAACAAATCCTGCGAGGGGGGACAATGCACTAAAATGAAGTGATATGGCGCGAAAGGGTGTGGAGAATGGGCGTGAAAGAAGGTGCCCCGCGTTTCCTTTTGTGCTTGAGTGTGGCGTTAAACGCTGTGGACGCTCCTTAATGCGGCATGGCGAATGTATTTCCACAGCTGTCAGGATGATGGACAGAGGGGCGAGTCTCTCCATTGCACCGGCGTGCTTCTACCTGCACACAATAGACCTGCAGGATGAGGAGTGTAGACTGATGAGAGGGAGGGAGGCAGGGAGGATATATCTGTGTGTTGCTGTGGAGGAGGAGGAGGAGGAGGAGGAGGAGGAGGAGGAGGAGGAGGAGGAAGGGGGGTTTGATGGGTTGCGGGGAAGTTCGTCCCATCGCAGGAGTTATTAAGTTTGTCTCTCGGACACACTTGGTTTCACCAGGGTGCTCGTCCCTCATTCATAATAGATGCTAATCTGTTCAGGGCTGACTGATGACAGAGCTTCCTGCCCTTCATAGAATTAGTCCTCAGCTTTATCAAAGGACCCAAACTGCCTGCTAATTAGACTCATTTCCTCCAGCATGAATTATTTACTTCCATTGTAACTGATCGGAGGCGATTGTGACGCATCACGCCGCCGCTGCCAGTTTTCACACAGATGCGCATATGCCACAGCGAGTTCTCAAAACTCTCAGCTCGATGTGTGGAGTTTTTAAACGGGAGCCGGTTGGACCGCTCCCTCGCTAAATCAAGGGGTTTTCACGGCAGTTTCAAAACACACATTAGTATTTCAGAGACTTAATTATGAGCAATCTTCTTTAAATATGTATATACATAATGCGTGTGTTGCATTTAGAGGATCAGTTCACATTTTTTCCATCATTCTCTTGAACAATTAGTGATGTCACTTGATGCAGGGCTGACATGTAGAGACAGACAGGTAACCAGTCTATCACAGGGAGACATGTAGAGACAGACAGGTAACCAGTCTATCACTGGGCCGACATGGAGAGACAGACAGGTAACCAGTCTATCACAGGGCTGACATGTAGAGACAGACAGGTAACCAGTCTATCACAGGGAGACATGTAGAGACAGACAGGTAACCAGTCTATCACTGGGCCGACATGGAGAGACAGACAGGTAACCAGTCTATCACAGGGCTGACATGTAGAGACAGACAGGTAACCAGTCTATCACAGGGAGACATGTAGAGACAGACAGGTAACCAGTCTATCACAGGGAGACATGTAGAGACAGACAGGTAACCAGTCTATCACAGGGAGACATGTAGAGACAGACAGGTAACCAGTCTATCACAGGGAGACATGTAGAGACAGACAGGTAACCAGTCTATCACTGGGCCGACATGGAGAGACAGACAGGTAACCAGTCTATCACAGGGCTGACATGTAGAGACAGACAGGTAACCAGTCTATCACAGGGAGACATGTAGAGACAGACAGGTAACCAGTCTATCACAGGGAGACATGTAGAGACAGACAGGTAACCAGTCTATCACTGGGCCGACATGGAGAGACAGACAGGTAACCAGTCTATCACAGGGCTGACATGTAGAGACAGACAGGTAACTAGTCTATCACAGGGAGACATGTAGAGACAGACAGGTAACCAGTCTATCACAGGGAGACATGTAGAGACAGACAGGTAACCAGTCTATCACATGGCTGACATGTAGAGACAGACAGGTAACCAGTCTATCACAGGGAGACATGTAGAGACAGACAGGTAACCAGTCTATCACAGGGCTGACATGTAGAGACAGACAGGTAACCAGTCTATCACAGGGAGACATGTAGAGACAGACAGGTAGCCAGTCTATCACAGGGAGACATGTAGAGACAGACAGGTAACCAGTCTATCACAGGGCTGACATGTAGAGACAGACAGGTAACCAGTCTATCACAGGGCCAACATGTAGAGACAGACAGGTAACCAGTCTATCACAAGGCCGACATGTAGAGACAGACAGGTAACCAGTCTATCACAGGGAGACATGTAGAGACAGACGGGTAACCAGTCTATCACAGGGAGACATGTAGAGACAGACAGGTAACCAGTCTATCACAGGGCCGACATGTAGAGACAGACAGGTAACCAGTCTATCACAAGGCCGACATGTAGAGACAGACAGGTAAGCAGTCTATCACAGGGAGACATGTAGAGACAGACGGGTAACCAGTCTATCACAGGGAGACATGTAGAGACAGACAGGTAACCAGTCTATCACAGGGCTGACATGTAGAGACAGACAGGTAACCAGTCTATCACAGGGCTGACATGTAGAGACAGACAGGTAACCAGTCTATCACGGGGCTGACATGTAGAGACAGACAGGTAACCAGTCTATCACAGGGAGACATGTAGAGACAGACAGGTAACCAGTCTATCACAGGGAGACATGTAGAGACAGACAGGTAACCAGTCTTTGGACTGTTGGAGGAAGCCAGAGAACCAGGGAAGAACATGCAAACTTCACACACAAGGAACCCGAACTGGGACTCGAACCAGACCCGGGACTCAACCCCGAACCCGGGACTCGAACCAGAGACTCTCTCGCTGTGAGGCGACAGTGCTACAAACATCTACATTTCCCCACCACCTACACCACAGCCCCGATGCAGCCCCGCATCAACAATTATCGTCCAATAATATATAATACGGTATATATTATTCTGAAATGGGCCATTCTGCATAATGGGCCTACGTTGGTACTTTAAAGTGGCGGTCGACAAGTTTTTTGCTTTGACTTATTATTATGAAGAACATCTTAATTGCACAATGTGATGGCTTTACAATAATAAAACCATCAGCGTTTAGATTGTTCCCCTTTAAGCCTCGCCTTCACTGTGTGGTTATGTCAAACATTTAAGTTCAAATCGGGATTCTTACAGCGGTTTCTGTTAGCGGTAGCAGTGTTGCTAATGCTACCGCTAGCACGTCTGTGTCTGGAACAAAAGACACAAACATCTAGAATTGCTTGTGTCTGCTGGTATGTAGCATGTTGCTAACCCCACACTAGCTAACACTAACACCAGCAGACACAAACATCTAGAATTGCTTGTGTCTGCTGGTATGTAGCATGTAGCTAACCCCAGCTACACTAGCTAACACTAACACCAGCAGACACAAACATCTAGAATTGCTTGTGTCTGCTGGTATGTAGCATGTAGCTAACCCCAGCTACACTAGCTAACACTAACACCAGCAGACATAAACATCTAGAATTGCTTGTGTCTGCTGGTATGTAGCATGTAGCTAACCCCAGCTACACTAGCTAACACTAACACCAGCAGACACAAACATCTAGAATTGCTTGTGTCTGCTGGTATGTAGCATGTAGCTAACCCCAGCTACACTAGCTAACACTAACACCAGCAGACACAAACATCTAGAATTGCTTGTGTCTGCTGGTATGTAGCATGTTGCTAACCCCAGCTACACTAGCTAACACTAACACCAGCAGCCATATACAAACATCTACATTTTCTCCTTTCTAAAATGAGCAGTGTATATTTATATATTCTGTAATATCTGACAGCGGTGACAACAATAACGCCACTTGGAAATGTCAAAAATCTATTATTGGTCATTGTATTCATCACTCCTGTTCATACTAGCTGTCAATAGATTTCTTCCTAATTCTATTTCAATAAAGAAGATGGGGGACAAAATCCAACATTCATCTTCCTGTGCAAAAATGCACAGGCTACAATTAGTCAAATTGCAGCTATCTTCCATTCTTACAGTGTTTTTTGTAGGAGATTCACTCTTTTTGTTACTGTGCCGTCAGCTCACTGAAGAAACACCGTCTGGGGAAACAGAAGGAGGGACTTTTGCCCGAAAAATGTTGATTTGACTGAATCATGAAGAAGAGAGACAGATGCACACTTCCTATAGCGACTGTTTGGTTTATGGATATATTCCATAAGTTCTCTTCTCATCAAAACATTCACTCCCTAATTACATCTACTTAAGCAATTTTGTCAGGGGGGGGAAAAAACTGTTGTGCTTAATTGCATTACTATCTGGAAAGCAGAAATATGCAGAGCAAAAAAAACGTATAGCAACGTGAGGGAACTGCTAATTAGTCCGATATTTGGTTTGCATTACCAAATAGCACATTACGCCCCGCACAGATAGGAGGCTTAAGAGGGCGAGGTTTCTGTTCTTGAAACTGTAATCAAACAAAGAGAGATGTACGGATAGACACTAGAGGGACGTTTTGGAATAATTATTCCTCTGTTCACACTCCGCTCCCTGATTTCACATCTATAGGTGCCAGGTATCATATATATCTCCAACCACAATACCTACTGACAAGCTTAATAAAGAAACATTCAAATGTTACAATGGCATGAAATGCGCAACAACCGGATATTGTGCTGCATTTCAAAAGCTTATATTTACAAATCAGTCCGATACAATGTGCTCCAGAAGCCTGCCATTTTCTCTCCCTCCCTGCACAATAAGACTCAGTTTCATCTAATAACGTGAAAGTTATGAAAGCCTTGTGTGTTTTTTTTCTTTTTCAAAAAAGAGATGCCCTTCAGTCCACAATAACACTTAGAATGCTTTTCTTTTTTCGCCTGCCGTTTTCACTTGAACAATAGGAAATTATGTCGAGACAAGAAAAAAAAAAGAAAAAGAAATCTTTCATAATGAATACCACATTTAGTGATTGCAAATAATTGCGTTAAGTGGCTTATTTGCCTTAGGTCGGGGAGGGTGACTCCTGTATCACTAATATAAGAATCTGAACCCTCACCCTCACTGATGAGGCCTATTCAAAGCTCCACTGCCCCGTGCCCCCTCCCAGCTCCTTATGCTTCAACCTGATGAGAAGTGTGTTGTTAAAGTTTCCAAGCAATGATTTCACACAAAGCTATTCATCCCTGTGTTACGGAAGTAACAGGCCAGTGCTGCCGGTGTTCTCAGCTAGAAGACGCATCAGGAACCGTACGGCGGCAGGTTGTCGGCAAAACGGGAAAAATAGACATTACCGGGTAGAAACAAGAGAATAATACGGGATTAACTTAATTAGCAGAATACTCAAATTAATGGAACACTTACTCCATTTTCACTAATGACTGACTTTTTGAATCCCTGGTGAGTAGTGGTGGAAAAGTACATTGACTCAAATACTGTCCTCAAATAGAGTGTATATATATATATATATATTCAGTGATGTACAATTTTGAGGTACTTTACTATAGTATTTTCCATTTTACGTTATTACATTTTATTCTCCCACACTGTTTTGAGCTTGTGCTGTTTATTTTGCATCACATGTTCAGTCTTCCATTACTAATTTGTATCGACCGACTATATAGATAAATAAATATATATATATTTAGTGATGCTATGTACAGTTTTGAGGTACCTCACTATAGTATTTTCCATGTTATGCTATTACATTTTATACTCCCACTTTACTACATTTCAGAGGAAAATATTTAATTATCATTTATTCCACTTCCATTCATCGGCCGTAATTACTCTACAGATAAAGATTGTATATACAAAACACATGGCCAGCCTCTAAAATATGATTACACGTCATACTGTAGATCACGTTACCCGACGGAATGTGAAGTAGTTTAAATTAGCTCTACCTCGACCAGCTGCATCATTAAAATGCTGCTGAAACTTTAATGCCTTTGTAATACTAAACAATATAATACTTTAAGTACTGCTGAAAAAACTTCCACAATCTCTTCCCGATGAAGGAGTTTTACTTGTAAAGGAGTATTTCTACACTCTTTTTTTTTTTTTAAATGTGTGTAATCAGAATCACCTTGCTCTACTCTACTCTTCTTTTGTTTTGTTGTGCACTTTATATCACATATCTCTCAGTCTGGCCCGCTGCCCACTTTAAACCAGTGTGAGTTCATATATCTCTAAACCCAACAGCTGTAAAGAGGCGGACGCAATATGGTTTCCAGGTTGTTGTACCTCACACCGAGCTCCGTGTGCATCTTTTTTTTCCCTCTCTCTCTCGAGTGAAATGAACACTTTGTGTAAACTTGATTACAAAAAAACAAGGTTTTCCATGTGTAGTCAACATCTGTTTATCTCCTCTGAAGACGTTGGCATGGTCTTGAAGCAATCTCTGGAAATAAATGGAGCTGTCTATTATTCGCGGAGACACGCCATGCAACATGAAGCCTACCATAAACACAGTTTCAAAACAAAAATAACTTGATCTGTTTTGTTTCTGGCGCTGACCCGTCCCCATTTGGCGTGTGCTCACTTACAGGTTTACCTTCCAGAAAAAAAAGGGCCTTCATGGATTATTAGCAGTATTCTGGCTGATGGTGGAAAACAAAAATATAGAAATGATTGTACACATTGTCCTCCATTTGAAAAGAGATACCCAGGGAAATCATCAAGAGAACAAAATAAAAAATCAGGATGCTACAATAATTACTTGAGGGTATCCAGTACTCTCTCATGGAACATATCAGTGGCCACCATGTCTGGGCTTTGACCCACAGTTGCCGTGGAAATCTCAAACAAACAAGGGATGAGAAATGAACCTCCCATTATGGACAGCTTAAACAGTCCCTGGATGTAAAATAAATAATAAAATCCTGCACAAACTGACCACCTGGACAATGACCACACTCACCGTTATAGAAATAAAAAGTCATTTACATGTGCTTAAAATAAGAAATTCATGCTAAGAACTTGGAAACCTTCCAGCTCGGATGGACTTTCTTAATTAATAAGACAAACAATACGTTCTACCTTTTTGATTGTGTATGTATGATGAAAAAAAAAGAGTTAACAGGCTGAAGAGCTACTTAGCTTTATGTAGTTTATTACTTAGAGATACTTTAGTCTAAATACGCCGTTAACGCTCAGACTGAGTGGATTTAGTCACTGGGATATTTTCATGTTGGGACAACACTCTCTGTTGGGTCTGTCGGACCTCTTTGTTGTTGGAACATTTGGCGGAAAACTTAAAATCCAAATTGCATCCTATTATCACAAGTGTGGTCCATTTTAATATGAATGCACTCTGCAGGGCCGAAATATGAAGGATTTCCTGGCAAATGTCTTCAGTTACACCTGAATGCATTCGTAGAAACACAGCTCGTTTCAAATTCCACAACTGATAAACATGACCTCCAATAATTCATATACTGTGGACAAAGATTCTTTCATTTTAGATTTAATTGAAATGAAAAAAGAATGCTTTTGTCTGTAAATTTGGTGTAAATTCACTGTCAATCCAACAGGTCAGAAAGTGTGCTTTCCAAGACGATTACAATAATGGAGGAAAGTTTTTGCAGTTCATATACAGTTCACGTCGTCGCCATAGAGGCCAGCACTTAGCCCATTAGGACTAGTGCCTCAGCAGCACGCAATTAAATGTCTCCATGCAAAATGAGCACTCAGGTCATGTTTAATGGGCAGAGAGCTAATAAAGGTTGAGCTGAGCGGGAGGAGAGGTGACTCACCCTACAGTAGCAGCCCAAAGGTGTCGCAAAGACAAGAGCAGGGAGAGGGCCGCTCGGTTGCCGTGCCGACTTCAGCGGGTGCCCGGCCATCGGGGACGCGTCTCATCAGCAGCTTCGAGTGCACGCAAACTGAAATGTGAATCTCTCCTCGCCGTGCAGGAGTCGCATCAGGAAGTTCACAGTGTCACGCAGGATAAACGCTGTATACATATATAATAAATGCAGGTCCATAACGTATGAAGACAGATATTAACATAAATATAATTCCTGTACGTGCACTCACACGATAAGTTCCTCTTTTGCTGCTGTTATGAATGTGATATTTGCTCTGGCTGACACGTGCGGTATGGCTGTTGCTGCTGTGCATCTTGCTGGACGTTCATCAGCCGCCGCGTGGTTCACGCGGTTCCCTGTTAACGGCCGTAGACAAAGAGACAAACATGACACGTAATGTAAACCTTTTGAGTCGATGCTTTGCTTTTAATGGAGAAAGATGAAAATATCAATACCAGCTCATTTACCAACGCGTTCCCGTTGCCCAGTTACTTATAGTTAATTGATTTTAACAACCACATGGGAGACGTAGCAAGAAATCAATTGAAGGGCCAAGTTAAGTGACTGCATGACAGCTCATATTGTGGCCAATTCGACATAGTCTAATCTGAAAAGACAATAATCCACGGGGCGACAGGCAGGCGGAGTGAATGTTACAGGCGAGTTTGACACTCCACCTCCCTCCACAACAGCAACGCCGAGCTGTCTGGTGAGAAAAAAGCCGAGAGATGAAGTGGAATAAATTCTCCTGGTAAATGTTATTACAAACAATGTGCCTTCATGAAAGAAAAAAAGAGAGGGAAGAGCAATCCGCGCGGGCCGACCGCTCTGCCAAGCGTTTATCAGCTCGAAATGCTATTTCATGCATTAATACTCCACAAACTGTGTTCCCCCCAACACTTTCGGTTACAAAAGCCCTCAGATTTATGATTACCAGTCAACTAAGCAATGCCGGTGGCCCCCGCCGACACACCACTTCCTTTTACTTCCCTCAACGCCGGCTCATCTCGGGGCCCCTGCAGGTTCAGAGACAAGGCTGTCAGGGTAATGTGATCAAGGTGGATGCAGGCTGAGAGGAGCTAAATCGTGGCTGGGGGATGACATTCTTTGATTTTTAACCATTACAGAGTTTTCATAGAGCTGCAGTCAATTTATTTTATTTATTCTAATGAAGAGCATTAGGAGTGCCATACTGTGCTGCACTGCACATTGATCGCCTCGTTAATCACACTTTGCAGACACTCGCAAATCAAGTTCTAACAGCAAGCACTGAATCAAGTGCAATGAAGCATAAGCTCCTTCACAATTTATGATCTTTCAAATTGCATCTTTTCAACCATTAAATTGCAAGATACCATAAATTTTTATCCTCTCTTCTTCAGTCCTGGTATTGATTCTGTCGTGTGAAAAATAGAAGAGTAGTAAATTCAGGCAGTTAGACAGAATTTAAGCCTCGTCTTCGGAAGGGAAACTGAACGGCACGGGGGAAGAGTCTTAATTTGCCATCGAGAACAAATATCAGGTGTGATAAAAATTTAAAAGTCCAACGGGGGGCTTCAAAGACACAGCTCAGATGGGCTTCAGTCCTCTACAACCTTGAGGGTTCTTTTACTTCACTACCTCTGAAATGCCAGTGCACCTTCAGGGTCTTTTGCCTACCATTCTTTAATATTAGGGTACCTGATGTGCTGCAGAATTAGAATTAAGTCCTCACCATATACGAAAATGACTCGCAGTCAGAGACCCTGCAGCTTTAGAGGAAGGACAAACCGCAAGAAATGGCGAGAACACGAGTATCAGCGGTTGCTATCCATCTGCATATACAATATCAATACGGGCCTTTCTTTTCCTGCCCCGGGCAGAAGCAATTTGAATCATTACATCTGACCTGTGAAAATCTGAAACGGCTCTTGCAGCCCCACATTGTTCTCAGAAAATGGCATAATTGTTCTCAGATTGCATCTCACTCACACCGAGCCGTAAAGGAACACTTGTCAAACAATACGGTCAAATTAGTTCTCTGTGATTGAGCAGGTTGAGGATCTATCCGGCACATTATAAGTCTAGGAAGAAACAGAAGTGCCAGGAAAGAGTCTCAATTAGCGCGATACAGTAAAGGGTAGGAAAACTAGTCAATGGCCTCCAAAAGTGAAGGGTTAAGCTCTTCAAATCTGTACAGGGACCAACTCTTAAGTCATGATTGGAAAGAGTGCCTGCTGTTACACGTGGCATGAAAATAACAATGCCTTAAATACAAGGCTCCGTCTCAGGAGTCAGACATCTGCATGGGTGTGTGTGGAGGATTCAAATATATACAGTACAGTTACATGAAGAAAGTGAAGAAAAACAGAAAAAAAGTCAACCCCTGCAAGTTTTAAAAAGCTACGAGAATTCAGCAGATTCAAAATGACATTTCCAAATGTCTAAATCATTTTCTTACTCCGGCGAACTGGGGGAGAAGAAAAGCCTTCAGTGACCTCTGCACAGATGAAAGCAGGGCAGCCTTAATCATATAGCGCTTTGCCAGACAACCGCTCTGAAAAGGTGAACGGTAAAAACTGCAGCGGCATGGCCAAGCGGGCGTGGAAGATAATGCTGCTCCAGTCACTTTCATGGAAGGCGCAGCCCCCGACTCAGACAGCAACAAAAGTGTGACTCCACGTCCCCGAGAGAAGTAACGCTGGTGAGGCAGCAAAAGTGTTTTTGACACAGACCCTCCCCAAGGGAAGCAGGGGAAATAGCACGTAAGGAAAACAAACCGTAATAAAAGGCATAAAAGCTCACAAACATTGGATTGATCAGACAATTACAACCCATCTGGCTTGTTAAACTCAATCTGCTATCACACGCAGGCTGGCAGTTTGGCTTTTTGCAGTTGGACTGTTTCCCAAACCTGCTAACGGCTGAGACTTAAAGGACAAGTCCAGGCGATAAGCTATGCTTTTCTTATTATCAAGGAATCCAAGTGAAAAAGACCAAAAACAAACGGTTGATTCTATTAAACGAGAAGCAACAAAAGACGTCTGTGAATGGTCGATGTTTTCAGTGTTGACAGGGAGCCGATGCTATTCCACAGATCCAGCATCACTTCCTGGCAATCTCACTCATTTTGTGGATATAGGAATGTAAATGAGAAACAGGGCAGCGCTGTCAAGGTGGTGAGTCCAATGGTTTGATAAGCAGCCGTTTTCAGCCAGTGAATCACACAGACAGACAGCTAAATCCATCACAGCAAACCTGAAGCCGGCTCTTTTTTTTTTTTTTTTTTAAGACATTTTCTCGTGACCAGAAATGCAGCTTTCCAAAAAAATGTAGGTTGAACTTGACAACGTTGTCATATATGCTCTAAATTCTAATCCAGTAAGGAACCAGAACTGACACAGGGCGGATCTTTATCGTATATACTTATGTTTTTTTTCTCTCCATTTATTGAATTGGAGCTTATTTACACTTTAAATTACATTTTCTTATTGCGTTTGTTTTTTCATTGATGGACAAACACTGTTGCATTTGGTGACGTATTACTTCATTCCATGTATGTGGACACTGTAGTTTAGTTTATTTGACGTAGTCCAGCCTGCTGTTGGAAATACTTAGTCAGGTATTAATCTGCAACTGAAATTAGTCTCCCAGAAATACAATTATATATTTGAGACTCATTTTTAAATATTTAGGTCTTCATAGGAACAAATGGGCTTGGCCTAAGTGGCATAGACAAAAAATAGAAGTAACAAAGTGACAAAAATCTAAAATATCTCCAGCCGTACTGCGCTGAACCCAGGAGTGAAAGTTTAAACCTCCTGATGCTCCGCACTGATCGATCGCCGCAGCCGATTCCCACGTCATATACCATGTTCCCCTTGTGATGATTCCAACGGATAACTGCCCCCCCCCCCCCCCCCCCCCCCAAAACACGGCCTCGACTATAGGCGAGCGCACATCAACAAGCACACAATAGTGCACTCAAAAAGACACTTTCACCGGGGGCCAACAAAGAGAAATGCTCCGGGGTATGACAACTTCTTGTGAACGACAAAATGTCGCCTGACAAGCTTTCAAGGGATGGTTGAGCTCTGGCAGATTACAGAGATCTTTATCTTTTCATAAAACGGAGTGCAGCATTTAAGTGCCAATGACTGAGAATACAATCTGAATTGTAAAGTGTGTCACAGCCATTACATGGAGATGTAGGGCCAGTAATGGTGAGAGTAATTGTGTGATGACAGTTTCACTGCACAGTGACATTCTCCAGGGCATTGTCATCATCTCTTGACAGGTAATACGGGTCCACTGGGAATTGGGTATGTCTTACAGTTGGAGTTTCTTCTTCATAAACACCCGCATCCCCCCCCACCCCCCGACACACACAAACAAACCCATCCTTACTTACAGCTTCGTCAAAACCCCAGAACTCGCGGCGGCTTTCCAGTATAGCTGCGTGTCTGAGCGAGGTAATTAGATGTTAATGTGAAATAATGGAATCATGGCGGGTTGTTACGTGGAGAGAAACCGCAGACCTCGGCGTGATCTCCGAGTGAAAAGCACAATTGCTTAAAAATCAAAACATGCTGTCAGCGGCTCACCTAAGCAGCAGAAAATGCCCCTGACTTTGGAATACATTACAATGGTAATTGCTCTGACAAAATTACCTTGTCTAAGATGAGGCCGACCAGACATCGGAGACATGCATGTCGATTGGCTCAATTTCATGATCATTGGGAGGCTGAAATCAAGGCCTTTATGTGGGAGAAAATCAACAGGAAAATTGACATAAACATCTCATCAGAAGACGTTGCCCTGAATGGTGGAGGGAGCTTCGGTTTTACACCGCATTGTTAAGAATCTATTCAAAGTGAGACTCTACTTTAGAAGGAGCGTCTTCGGATGGAAACGGAGAGTTTGAAACCCATAAGACGTCAACTTGCGTTAAGTGGAAACGAAATATTGCGCGCAAATTATTAAGAAGAAATCGGGAGCGTGCTGCTCCCTCTAGTGGTTATTTCACCTTTTGTACGTCCAATTAAATTGGTTAAACGTAATGTTTACTTTGTTACAGCTGCATGTGTGATTTTACTGCTGCATTAGACACCAAACCTGCACATTCAAGAGTAACAAAGGAGGTTGAACAACAGCCAAGACTGAGTGAAACGACTTAATAAACACAAACGGAGCTTCATACATGGACGCCACCTTTGATTGTTAGTTGTGGCTCTTCCTGTCTGGGCTTTTCTTCACACGTATCAGGATGGGCAGAGTTAAAATGCCTCTCGTGTCTGTGATCTGATGAGGATCACCTTCATCCATTTGAAAGGTGATTTCCAAGCAAAATTGTTTCTCCGAACACATGCTGCTTGAGCCGAGAGCACATTTTTTTTCCAGCATGTTAACAAACATGTAATTTCCATAAACACGTCCAGTAATTGACAGCTTGATTTGGGCTCTGCCAGGGAGCTGACAGACAGTTCTTGGCTGCTTTAATGCAGACAGCACACAGGCTTAAGGCCTCACCAGGCTGTAATGAGCTTCTCCGGGCTTTGTCTGGATTAGACCGTTGAACGCGGGGGGAAATAATCTCACACAAATCCAATTCAACATTCCTTATCTTGTTAAGATTACGCTGTGTACTGTAATTCAGAATTACAATCACATTTAGAAAGAGAATTTTAACTAATTTGACATTTAAATCTATATTGTTACAAGTCTGATTTATTCATAAACACTACAAAGACTTAATGTGGAGAAATTCAATACTGATCTTTAGTTAAATGCTGCAGAAATGTTTAATTTGATTTTTTTTCTTTACAGTTAGTCTACGAATAAAGAGGATAAATCTAAAACAGAAATGCTTGGGATCCATGTGAAGGTAAACAACTGTTTTATGGGCGTGAAAAAGCTATAAAAACTGATTTTGATGTGAAAATAACATTTTTACAAAGAGAAACAAGACATAACAGCAGCTGTACATGTTTAAGTTAGAATTAAGACCTCATGAGTTCAAATAGAAGACAATTGAATTGTAATGTCTGCTATTTGTTATTCTGAATTTAGTATATTTTTAAACTTCTGGGGAAATCATTCATTTTTGTTGATGTCACACGAGGCAAACAGCCATGAAGCCCCATCAGAGTCGCTGGGGGGGAAATTGATATTTGTGCTGCGGTTGCAGACGTATCAGCGGACTCTATATTGAACCCTGCCGTATCTGGAGGCAAAGGTTTGCTGCTTGAACACCGGCAGCACATTCAAAGTCTATTCTCCTCCTAAAAAAGCTGCGGTTGAAGAGCAGCGGCGAGATGATGGCGAGGACAAGAGGGAAAATGGAGTCTGATAAACCTGTATTGAACAGTGTGTGAAGGGTGTTAATACATATTAATGGTGACTGGAATATTTGCAAGTGAATACACTGGCAAAGGGGATTAAACATAACTCTCCATAGAAGGGGAGGTATCATCACTCCCTTTCTGGCGTGGGACTCGGCCGTATCAGATTCATCCCCATGCACATTGCCAGCAAACACTAAGCCCTTATCTCTCCACTGGGCCTCTCCGGAGAGTTTACAATTTCTCGCTTCGTTGGAGCCTGAGCTGAGCTTGTTACTGGCACAAAGGCTGAGAGGTGGCCTGGTTGAGAGCACAAAGCCGCCCTCACCTCTGGACGGATACATTTCCCTCAGATAACGGACGACTTGTTGGACAGCGGCACTACAGTGTCCCCCGTACATTAGTATGGCAGGCAACACATCCTCCGCAGCAAAGTTTAAAACACAACAACACCGACACGGCTGCAGTGGAGGATCCTTATTAATGAGTTGATGGCGGGAGGACGTGAACTCAGCAGATGTCCGTCTGGTCCCTGGGAGACACTTCACCGTCCCGCCGCGGCCGCTATTCTCTGAGGGCACGAGCTTCGGAGGCGACGTCCCATTTGCTACTCGATCGGGTTAACTCCCGAGGGGATTAATGATAGGAACACAGGCATGAAATTTAGGGTGAATGTGCCTTTTTAACCGCATCAAAATGTACGTTCGCTCATTTGCAGACGAATGGGGCCATTTTAGCAGTTAAACCTATCAGGGTAATGTCCACACACATTTCCATGTTCCTCTAAAACCGGCTTCTTCATCCAGTACAACGAAAACAACACACACTAAACGTCCGTTACAGAAACACATGATAAAAACAAGGTAAGTGTTTTGTGGGCAGCTGAGACAATGCATTTGGAAAAGACTTCAGTGAAAGGGGGCCGGCTTACAAACAGGAAATTAATCAGTAAACAACTCTGACTTTGGATTAAAAACACAGAAGTGGTCAATTGCAATTTAATTTAATCAGTGGTAAAGACACAATGTAGCCTGATTTTAGTCATGCAAATTGAAGCAATTTAAAGTAAAAAACAGGCTTGTGAGCTTAATCAGGAGATGATTTTACTTGAATTCTGGGACTAAAATGTCATTTCAGTACCTAAATATGGCATGTTATAGTTAAATGTGCCTGTATTTTCTAAGCCTCGTCAACATTCACTCCTATAGCAAATGAATAGATGTGAGAATAGTGAAACATTTCCATCTTCTGAACATGAAGGAACACTTAATTGTAAAGAGATAACTTTTAAAATGGAGTGATAGAAAACAAGATAAAGCTCTAAATAAAAGGTTTGCACGAGGCTTTGCTTTGCTCACGATAGCATGAAAAATGCAAGTTACGTCCCCGTATTTCATAAAAGAAGAGAAAGCCAACGTTGGTTTCAGTCGGTTTTAAGTTGACAAGCGATATTGGATTGCTGCTCGTCTTACAGTAAGGTCTCCCAGTCACGGCAATTTCAGCAGACATGTTGCTGAGACAGCTCCGCCATTGTTTTCTGGGACACAGCGAAATTCTATTTTCAGTTTTACTTGGTGCAGTAATTATCTGCATTGTTGGTGAGAATAAAGAAAATAAAGTGCATGAATATGTGCCGGTCAATTGGATTCTGTCAGTTCAAGCAGAATTGGGTACACAAGCGAGCAGCTTGCCAGCTTGTAATAACGATGGTGTTTGCGTGGAACAATTTCCTCTCTAAAACAGCTCATCAACAGCAGAGAGAGTCTGTCACCCAGGGTACGGAGTGACAAGTCTTCTGCATCTTCGTCTGTTATTAACATGTCTCTTACGACAAGCTCAATTATCTGACACTGCCCGTAATTTCCATTCCTTTTTCTGGCACAATGTAAAGTTCCTCTCCTTCATTTTCAAAGCTGGTCGTTTTGGATCCGGCGAATACTGATATAAGACCATGCGTGGGAGGAGGAAGCGGAAAACTGAAGGGGAAAAACATCTGCAAGTCAGAGCGAAGTTGCTGCACGCTTTGCTATGCTTAAGCCTCGATCATTTCTGGTATTTGTCGTTTAAAAAAAAAAAAGAAGCTGGATGCTGAAGTACAATGATGTTGTTTGTTGGCTTCCATCTCAGAGAAATGTGTGTGAGAATTACTACTGGAGTCAGCTTACAGATTTCATTCACAACTTCCTGTCTCGTTCGTGAGCTGAAGTATAACCTTATCAAATGCTCAGATACAAATTTAAATACCATCACAGCTGGAAAAAGCATGTGAAATGATGGAAAAGCTCCTGAGCGGCGACTAAACAGAGCTTGTGGTGAGATGATTTTATCAGTAGAAATATCTGAGAAGTATCATCCATGTGTTTGTTTGCGATGATGCGACTGAAGTTCTTAATATATTAGCACCACTTTTTTTTTGTCGAAGACGTTAATCAGAGCAGACTTCAGACGGCTTTGTAATCAGAGAGCTGTGAACGCCAGAGTTTTGATCTAACGCTGACCCGTGTGAAGCGTAGCTCAGTGAAATGTACGACGATTTATAAAAGGATTGTACTAACGAAAAGAAAAAAAGAAAAAAATACAAATTAAGTTGAAGGTGCTTTCCTAACAGCAAGTGTTGATTAACTAAATAACGTTGAAGCTTTTGATTCCTTCTAATGAAGCAGATGAACAGCTTGTTTAAATAGAACAGCCTGATGTGTATTTCTGTACAATCTAGGGATCGTTTTGAATAACTAAAACAAAGGACAGACCCCGTTTAAACTCCATGTTCTGACATGGAGACAATCTTCGACATTTTCTTTTCTTTTTGGCAAAAACATGGTTCTCAATCTGTAAAAAGTTGAAGCTCATAGCCGGTGCCTGGGAGCTATTTTGGAAGCATTATGTTTTAGTGCGGACCCGACGGCCTGTTAGAGGTTACCTTACTGCTTCAGGATCTTACAGCCAGGCTGCCTCGGCTCGTGTACGGAGGGGATGCATAATAAAAAGTGAAAATGTTCCAGCAAAGTGAAATATCGCTGTAAGTGGGAGTGTCTGGGTTGCTGTGGGGGAACGTTAGAGGAAGTGGTAATGATGACAGCTCTAACTCAGTGCAGGTGCAGTAAAGCATGGCGGGTTGGTCAATTGCCCAGAACCCATTACTTCTCCCCCGAGACCAACCTTGTAATGTGCTAGGTAACTTCTGTAAAGGATTGACCTACTGTCAACACAGAAATCTCTTCTTTTTTTTTGATGCATAAAGACACAAGTGTACCTCACAAGGTTACGCAGGCGGTTTAAGAGCGTGTTGAACATCTGAGTACGGAAAATAAAATAAAAAAACACATGGAAGGCTTTCTTTCTACAGAATAGTATCGCTATGAGCAGGATATGCTCTGTCTGCCTTCATGGTTGGCTTGTTGGGAAGGTTTGGCCTGTTGGGCTGCAGGAGACACTTTGCATTTTGTAAGTGCAGAACACAAAGCGGGGGGAATGTAAAATTCATGATATTGTTTCTCTCTTTGTGCCTTTACAGGAGCTCTAAACGTGTGACAGTACTGGAGACGGGAATGGGATGACCTTGGATGCCAGATACATCTCTGTTTTCTGTGTCATCTTCAGACATCCACAGTTTGACCACTATCAACCAGATGCATTCCATCCGACACTCGTAACAATAGTGTAAATGGGACGAAAATTGAGCTCACCTTAAAGGCGGACTCCAGTCCTCTTGAAGGCTGAAAGCCCTGGATGAGTCCGGTGCCCAGTGGCAGCTCAGAGTCCTTGTTTTGCTCCCTGAGACGTGTGTAATCAGAGTGAAAGTCCAGCACAGATTACAGTCTTCAATCAGTCAGGGAGGAAAATGATATGTACATCATTGTCTCTGCCGCACATCCCAGGCACTGTCAGCCTGCATGCATATTACCTGTGTCAAAGCTGCCAGGGACATGACGAGAGAAACTGAGAGCCATCACGGAGCCGCCACTCAGGGGGGTGTCGAGTCTCCGAGCGCAGCAGCCAGATTCAGTCTCCATGGGGACTCTCCTCTGACCTCCAGGATGTTGTTGACACCATTTAATGTACATTTTCAGATACAAAAACGTCTCCTTTCATATCTGAAATTGTTTTCAATGGGCCTGAATAACACCGAAGGCCAGCTCTTGTCACCAAAAGAGAATATTGAGCGCACGCTTGCAGTTTATCCTCGAGTCTGAGGAAGTTGAAGCCGTTGTCCTATTTGACCTTGAGGTGCACAACAAAGACAAAGAGTTATTTCGTACAATGAGAAAAACCATACAAGTGCTGTGAGGAACGGCATAAAAAATGATCCACTCCTAATCTTCTCATACGTCTCAACGTCTTATGCAATTGTCTCCGCGCTAAAAACAGACACACGCTGCGTATGAGCACAAAGAACAACATAATGTGGGAAATTTGATGGAGGTGTCTCATTGTTGTCGATTCAATTTTCACAGTTGGGTCCAAAAAAAAAAAAAAAAACAGTGTAACAGTAAATGCAAACCAGCAGGGGAGAGAGATTTTACAATAAAGACGGCGAAGACTGATCAAATCCAAATTCCATCCTCCTGAAACAGAACGGACCATAATTTTACTGTGTTCAATTTAAAGCTGTGAATGGCACGTCTGCATCGGAAATGATGATGGAAGATGATTTGCAGCCACGGTGACATTAATGCACCTATACTTTTATACCCAGTGGACGTCTTTAGAATTAAACATCAAAAATAAAATAAAAAATACATTAAAATCTAAATCCGCATGGCTGCTACTTCTGGCTGTGGTTGAGTTTGCATAATAGCCCCCCTGTCCCTCACCAGATATCTGTTCACCTTGAGAAGTCCACACCGAAAACGCAATGTCAACACAAGCACTTTCTAGCTCCACGATTCGGTTTGTCCTGCTGGGGCTCCGGAGGGAGGTCACCAAATTGTCTCTGGACTAAAATAAAAAAAAATAGAAAAAAGAAAGGCGCTGACCTTCTACTAAATTGGCCACACTCAGTAGACAGGGAATATCAGGTTATTGAGTTGATCCATGCTGTGTTTCCCTGCATGGGGAAAATGATCTGCGCTATTGTCTGCCTTCTGCAGTTGATCAAGGGCAAGCGTGTGCCAGGAATGTAGAAACGCAGGAGACTTTCTGATTTAGTTTGTCCTAATGGTTTAAAAAGAAAAACATAATTAGTAATACGAGCGTAAACACAACATTACGATGCAAGTTTAGTGCTTTATAACTTAGGGAAGAGACTTTCAGTCCATATCCAAGAGGAAACGAAATAAAGGCTTTATGCTCTAAATTATGTGTTTCGCAGAAGAGCAATATTGCAAATAAATACAGCTGCAGAACCGCCAACAATTCATTACACTGTACCTTCAAGTTGTTGATTCCTTGAGAAAGACAAATAATAGTCACTTTGCAAAAATTGCAGGCCTATCCTCCAACGACTGGGGGAAAACAGTTAAAATTGGGCAGGATGTGTAGGGAAGAAGCAGCCCTCTCACTGAAGTATTTTGTATATTTGGGACAGTATAATGAAAGAAGTAATTTCTGCCAACAGTTCACATTACCTCCCAATGGTTAAGAACCATAATCCCAATAGCATTTTGAATTCTATCACACATACAGTCGGAAATGTTATTGCATGATTACAGTGTTTATTGTGTTTATGCATTTTGCACATGAATTGGAAGAGAAGTTGAGCGCCATGTACAATTGCACCGCTATTCAACCCGAGCGAGAAGAACCAAAGCTATTTGCCGCAATAAAAACACACACAACTAGCAGTGTAAACACTGCTTTTCCATCACAAAGACACAATACAAAAAGCTTTTCCTTTACTCTCTTAAAATACGACTCGCATTGAATTGTGTTTCAGTCCTTTCTGCAAAACTACAAAAATAAAGTAACAAAGAGGGACTAAGTGTGCGCAGTAAACACACGTTTGCCTCAACAAATCGTAGCCACAAGAAGCTTTACTTGTTTTGCATCCGTGTTTTCTAAACTAAAGTTTCCTCTCCAGAGTTATTACCTGGGCTGAAAACTCATTTTTTTTACTTGTGTGTGTGTTTGTTACATGCAAGTACAATAAGAGAAGAATTTCAACAGTTTGTTGACAAAGTTAGCCCCTCTATGCGGGTGTTGAAATGACAGTGTGGACGGTGTTAATGCTCAGCAGCCAGCCGGTATCTCTGACGGCAGCGTTTAGCTGCAGCGGCCGGGAGAACCGCGCCTCTTCTCCTTACAATGCAAAGGCAGTTTGTAAAGCAAGTGAAAGTTATCCTGATTCTGCCAAACAGACAATCGTCCTCCATTTCCCCAACACATTTCCAACCGAGGGTGTGATTTGCATCATAAAAGCTGGAGGCAGACCACATACGCAAACCTCTGGTAAACAATATTCAAGCAAAGAGTATAAATCCACCCCAAAATTGCAGAAATATTCCTGAATCTCAGACCTAAGAAACATATTGAGGCACTCATGTTTTTTTTCTTCATATTTTCCACTTTTCAACAGGGGGAAAAAAACCCCACAATTCTCTACGCAGACCGTCCCAGAGGTCTGTGTATCATAGATTCATTCCTGCAGGGGAGCAAAGATTATTACAATATTCAGATTACCGAGCAGGGGAAATTAATTGGACTAATTAACATACAAGTAAATGATGATACCGTTAACACATTTCATTAACTCAAACTGTCATTCTATGTTCCTGGTGCACTTGGTACTGCATTACAATGAATTGGATTCATTAAATTATGCAAATGAAAGGAACGACGGAACGGACGAGTCCTTTTTAACGTTATAGACCACATTTTCTGACTCGTTTTCAGCAAATTGACGAAGACTCAAAAAGCATGTGCTTCTCACTCTGATTTACCAGATTAAGCTTTTCATAGACCATCATTTTAATAATGTTCGCAGGCACCAAAACCAAGGGTAGAATACATTTTTAGCTCCCTTATGCTGCCATCTTATATGAAAGATAAAACAGTACCTAATTAGTAAATGTCCCATTTAGTGCACGAGGCACAGATAGTGATGCAGCATGTGTGCTGCCTTGTGAATGATTGAGGTTAATAGAACAAAACATTAAAAAAGCACCCCTTCTTCTGGCGTATGGCAGTGACAGGGAGCCGCGTGGACCCTCAAAAGTCAGAAGCAAAACAGAGTAGGTCATTTAAACCACTTTCCCGATAATTCACTCAAATATACAAGCATCTAGGTCGTAAAAACCAGAAGCCGTTACCTCTCACGCATCTATATGGATCGCTCAAAGTCATGAGACAGTACTTTGTTCTCCGCAGCAGCAGAATATGTTCCTGACATTTCTGTGTGACATTAACTTGCGGTTAATTGAGGGTCCACACCTCCTGTTGGCCTCAGTGACTTCTGTCTTTACCTTAGCGGTGCTACATGGGGAAGGTCAAGTGGTCAAACGTACCTCTCGTCCTGCTCCCGTGGCTGTAGTGACATCTACTGGACTACTAACCCAGAGTATAAGCCGTGGGGGAGAAAGAACCTCATGCCTGGATGACAAGTCTTCGAAAGGACAGAAAAAATGCTTTTAAGTATAACTCTAACTCATTTTAGCATTAAATATCAACAACACAGCGGCACTAAACAAAAACAAATGAATAAAGCAAAAATGAAAGGAAATTCAAGTGTAACAGAAAGGTTTATATTGATGTTATATTGACATATTTTTACAGAAGATTTTTTGAACAAACCTAAACAGTGTTTAGTACATAATATAAAGATGCTGTTCTAATTGGGGTAAAGTATTAATCTCCTGAAGAGGAACGTGTCCATGTGAGCGAAAAAAAAAGAAAGAAAATAAATCACATCACATAAATTTTCATTATGTGTTACAAAAAGAAAACAAAAAAAAATCTAACCATATATGCCACCATAATTCACTGTTCAGTGTGCATTCAATTGAACAATTCAAAGGTTTGGGGTGGGGGGGGTTCAGATAAAATAAAATAAAAAACACAATGTGGAACAGGGAAATGCAACATACAGGTAAAGAAAAGGTATCAACACAGACAGAAACATTGTACAATTACTGACAATGAATATAAAGGACAGTTTCTTGGAAAGTATACAAAAGGTGTTTTTTTTTATACAAAAGGATTAACAACATGAAGTGATGAGAATAGAAAAAAAATAAAAAAAGAGTACCGCGTTCAGTAATACACATTTTCCCAACTGCATGTTGGAGCAAGATACTGGCGAGAATTCGGCGAAGCTGTTTTTATAATTATATTTGTCCTCGATGTAAAATCTGACAGAGAAGAATTAAAAAAAAAAAAAAAAAAGCACAGGTAACATGGTGACAGCTTAAATTCACCTCAGCTTTTGGTCCATCACCAAATAACATTTCTTCACATCACCACCATGGCCCAAGAACTACAGGGGTGATTAACTCTAATCATATCACACAGTCACAAGTCACCCTGAGTTGGTAGTCAAATTTGGCAATTACCTCCAAAACAAATGGCTTTTCTTGTTCATATTACAATGCATGTTTTGTGTTTTTTTAAGTCCTCCAAAAAGGTTTTTACAAAAAAAAAAAAACATTTAAATTACATATAATGGAGCCATTTGAAATATTTTTGACTTTTAGTATCACAAATGCATCATCTATGTAAAGCCCAAATATAAATAACGGTTCAGTCAAAATATTTAATAAGCAAATAATGTGCATCTTATCAACAGTATATGTCCAAGAGGAATTACAATACAAAATTCTGATTGTTTTGACTTCACCTGCAAAAAGTAGCATGTGTGAGCAAAGGGTTTAAAATGGGAGAGGAGGCGGCAGACAGAGCTAATTTGCAAGAAGACTGACTGCAAGGAGGACACTAAAAAAAAAGAATGTATAATATAAAAAACATAACATGAAAAAATTTGCATGACGTAAGCAGAAACATTACTTAAAATTAGCTTTGTTGTGAGATTTCATGTTTGATAAAAGGATGGATCAAACCTTGCTTTCCAAGGAAATCATAGGAATAAACCACACAAAAAAAAAAAAGGCGAGGAGAAAATTGCTCAACTTACCAATATTTTTTTGTGAAAAACACGTCAACACAAAATAAGTGGATTCAAAACAAAATGGCATCCTACATTTCCAACGACACAATATTGTACAAAATAAGGCATTTCCTTGTGTGTTTACTGCAATGTCTTTTTTCATCTTTATCCTCTTTTAGTCTCCACTACTAGTTTTTCCTCAGTAAAACTGAGTATGGACATGGATCGACTATTTCTGTGTTAAAATATATACTGTATATATATATTTATAATTTTAGTTTTTCTTCAAAACTTTCGAATAAAAATGCAGGAAAGAGTATACAGTATGGGAGAGGTTGTAGAAGTTCATAAGCCGAGTGTAAATCACTCCATGACTTCGCTCGGCGCTACCGTGGTGACGAGCTGGAGAGGGATCTCTGCGTTGGCCAGGATGTCCTGGGCGTTGCTGGAACCCTGCTGGATGTTGGTGAGGATGAGGGTGGTCCCGCCTGCCGTGGTGATGATACTGTCTGAGGACCCCGTGGATTCCATCGAGGCCACCACTGCGCTGCCAGAGTTCACGCCTTTTTTGTTCTGATGAGTTTTAATGTGCTTCGCCAGGTGGTCGCTCCGCATGAAGCGCTTGGAACATTCTGGGCAGACAAACTTCTTCTCTCCTGCCAGAGAGAAAATGTAGTTTGAAACATGGGAGTTTGATGCTGAATACATTTGGAGATGGTCAAACATGGCCTCTTTCTGAGGAATACGTATTATAGGTGAGGAGGAAGTCACACCCAAGTTCAATTTGCTCGTTTGATGAATAAAATAATTAAGATGTGTTGTTGACGTTGTTATAAATTGTTTCATTCTAAACTGCCACTGATAAAACTGACAAATAATGACAAATTCACACTATGCAACGATTATAATTATGACCAATTAGAAACCTAGAATTATTGAATATCCATAGGCAAAGTTAACAGAATCCAACTATCCCTTTAATATGTGAGCTTGAAGCTGACAGTAGTGTCTCATACCTCTTTTAAGTAAATGTCTTCAGATACTATATATCAATATGTAATGTTGGTATATTCAACATGATTTCTCATAGGCTACTACTTCCTTTAGTTCCCCCTATGACGACGGATGACCACCGCATGGTAATATTCCATAAAATGCCAGATTAAGTGTTCATATCGAAAGGAGAATCATGGGATAAAATTTAAAACTGAAGTGCTAAACAGCATATCTTGTTATGTTTTTGCTATAAAGTTGAATGTTAACAGATCCTGCAAATTATACAGCAGAGCAACCCCTTTAAACCTCATCCTGAACTGGAAAATTATCACAAAAATCTATGACATCTGCACATGTTTATTCACTATGGCCTTCAATCCTAACCTGACATTTTACATGTTAATCCAACGGTGGGACCAAACGCTGTTATTTCTAATGTGACTCATGCTTACCAGGGCACAAATTAACACATTTCACTCCGTTTTTCTGACGTGCAAACACTGGGGGAGTAAAGAAGTTCACCTGTGTGCGTTCTTCTGTGTCTCTGCAGCTCGTCGCTCCGTGTAAACCTCTTCCCACAGAACATCCAGCTGCAGACAAAAGGTCGCTCCCCTGAATGCCAGCGCAGGTGCGCTCGCAGGTGTGATGTCTTTCCATATACTTTCCCACAGCCGGCAATGTGGCAGATGTGCTGCTTCTTCTTCCCCATGCTCGATCCTCTGAGGAACACAGGTATGGGCGGTTAGTAGGGGTGTGCAAAAAGAAAAAACGATTCATGTAAAAATCGCGATTCTTATTTTCTAAGATTATAAATTGATTCACAACTTCCAAAAATCGATTTTTACAAACGCTGATCAAATCCATGGTCTGTTTCATCTCAAAGGAGCTGCGCCGCAACAGCGTAGTCGAAAATGAAGACTTATTTTTGTACAACTTGACATAATGACATAATGTTGTAGCTGAGAAATACTCAATACGTTTGTGCAAGTTAGGCATGAATTAATGTAATGTTTGGTCTTAGATTTTTTTTTCTTGTGTATTTACATTATTTTAATCAGTTTAACTTCTTTTTTTTTAAATGTAATAATCTTATGCTCTCATGCCATCATTTGCCACACCTTTATATTTCACAGAGGACTGGAGTAGATCCTGAAGCATGTACTAATTACAAAATCTATTTTGAATCATGATTCATTTTGAATCAAAAATCTGAATCGAATCGTGAGACACCCAAAGATTCCCACCCCTCGAAGTTATATATATTCATTAAGTCAGGCTCACTCACCTCCCGCCTGACTCTTTACAGTTGGGGCAAGTACAGGCCACTCTGCGCAGTCTCTTGCCCTCCTGACCCAACTGGTCCTCCTCATCCACCAGCCTGACGCGGAGGTGGGACAGATCGCTTGTGTTCAGGGTGGAGTCGGTGCTTAGCTGCCAGTCTCCAGTGTCTGGCTCTTCTTTTATCCGAATGTCTGGAACGAAATGTGCACGTAAATATCAAGCTTTGACAAACTCTGAACACCTCCACAGTCAGAGCAACTTCATTATTCCATGTGGCTGACAGCAGGCAGCGAATTTCACAAGTAAAACGCACTGATAAAATAATTACTTGATTGGCAGAATATGTTTTAATGATAATAACTGAGCGTACCCTGTGGACATTCTAGCCAACATGAGGTAGAAAATAGTTGTAAGGACTTTGCTTCAATCAAAAAGTCCATCAAAATGTTTGATAGCTATAATTACATAAAAATTAAACACGAATCAGCTTTGAGGATATATTATATGTATTTTGTCAAGGTGCTGAAAATATAAACAAACTATGTTTATAATCAAAAATCCAAATGAATAAATGAATAAACAACTAAAAAAAACACACCACACAGCTTCTAAAATATGAGGGCTTTGTTGATTATTTGAATGACAGATTATGGTATATTTGGAATACTAAAATATAGACTATTTTCATAGCATATATTTTGACACTTTATAGTAGGGAAAGCACAGGTATTGCCGTTCCTTTCAAGTGTCCAAGTAAGCCATGACAATGTGACAGTGAACTAGCATGCACATTACCGGGACTGTGAAACTGAAGCAGCTAAATGGAATTTAGCCTTCATTCATTTTATTAATTTACACCTGTGCTTTTCCTGCTGTGACATGTCAAGATGTCTTCACTGAAAAACGCCTATTAACTGATTTAGCGAGAAATTTTTATTTTAACAATTAGGCCTAACAATAAAAATGTAGTTGTAGTTTAATAGTCAGTTTCATCCCAACAACAGTACAGACGGTTTTAGATGGGCAGCTCTTTGAACAGTCTGCATTGAGCTCCAAAAACAAACGTCCATGAACCTTTATTTAATAAATTCAGTAATGAAGTGCAAAATTGCATATTAATATGTATTAATAAAAAAGAGCTGTACCTCCAAGGTTGTCTGTGTCTCCTTCATGTTGGGACATTGTGTTGACTGTCACCGTCTGCAGGTTGGGGATCTGTCCCGTGTTGATGCTGACTTGACTGGAACCCAGTGACAGGGTCTGGACTGGGGCCAGGGTTATCTGCTGGGGTGGTGTTGTTGGCAGCTGCAGGTTTTGTAGGTTCTGCACTCCTTGCACCTGAAAGGTCTGCCACTGTATCTGACCGGACGGCGTGACCGTCTGGGCTTGGATGATGAAGGTTCCCGGGTTGATCAGCTGCACATTTTGCAGGTTCTGCCCGGCTGTCGCCATGGACTGGACCACCTGACCGTTGGTGGTCTGAATAGGTACCTGCTGCAGTTGGATGATGGACTGAGCTGAGGACACCTGCATGCTCTGCTCCTGATTCTGTTGGATGAAGCCCTCCTGGAGACCAGAACTCGAGTCAGCTTGCTCCGCACCCACTGATGACAATGAAGTGTCTTGTGTCAGCAGCCCTGATGCGTTTGCTGGAATTTGTAGCTGAGCGGAAGACGTTGGCACATATATCTCATGATTTGCATTTGAGTCATCTGGTAGTGTCTGTGAAAGCTGATTATCTGTCTTCGCCAGACCCTCCGAGCCATCCATGGGCTGACTCGTCATAATTAGCTGGCCATCAGCAGTGACCCCTGTTGCTATAGTCTGAGCACCAGAGAGGCCAAGGGAATCCAAGTCCACACTGTTGATAGGAACAAAAGTTATGTTCCCAGGCAAACCCATAGGCACATTAGTAACAACCTGACCCTGGTTGTTGAAGTTGGAGCTGAGAGAAACCCCATGGAGCTGGTGGACATTACCAGTCTGTGATATGAGGTTGTGTTGGTTATTAAGGATGTTTGACGTTACACTGAGACCATGGCTGCCATCAGGCAAGATCTGAATCTGCCCTGTGGCATCCTGAGTCAGTGTTGTTCCTTCCAAGCCGGAAGTAGAGAAGTTCAGCTGTCCATCTGCTGTCTGAATCTGAGGAATTACTTGGTACTGAATGTTAGGCACTGAATGAGCAGAGGAGCCGTCCGTTCCCGACGTCACAAAGATTGGCTGACTCTGTAAGTTCTGGAGAGGAAGAACATACTGTCCGTTGGATGTTAATATTCCTTGATTTTGGATTTGTATCAATCCAGATTCATCTTTAGCCACCGTCGTGGGAGTTAACACCTCCCATTTATCAGTTCCAGTAAGATGAGTAGATGGATCTGACGTCTGAGAAAAGAAATGATTGACATTAAAAAATAAATATGATTGAGCACCTGTGGTTAATTAACTAAAGAAGACAAACTGAGCTAAATGTTTTGAGCTGGAAGAAGTTGAGCAGGCAAGACATTTAAGTTTAGTTTCACGTTGATCCTGTGTTCACACCTGTAGTTTAGTTCACTTGGTACAGGACTAAAACAAAATAAAGAAAGTTGGCCATGTGTTTAATTCTGTAAGGTTCAATGCTGATTTAGTATGAATGATGACAAGTCAGAAATTGTAACCCTGATGCCACAAGTGACCATTAGACAATGTCAGCGGCTTTTCATCCTGCATCATTAGTGCTACTCTGACCCATGAAATAAATGTTATGGTCGACAGTAACTCCTGCGACTGTGCTTGAAGGCTTTATTCGTGGAGATTCATGCTATGTTTTCGACTGTTCTTGGCACAGTGGAGCATTTTAATCAGAAAAGATTTACCTAAGAAAGTGGGCAAACACACAAGAGTTTGTGTTGACTGTAACAAACAAATGCAGAAACCTGTTTTTGTTGTATGTTCTGCTTTGTATTTCTACGAGCTGTAATGAAATGTTAATTTACTATGAATACTAACTTAACTGCTCTTGCACCAAGTGAACACAACTACAGCATATCGGCAAAAGTAATATTCTGTTTTGTGATACCATATGATTTTACTCAGATTGTATGCATATGGTGGTGTGTTCTTTACACCATGACATAAATTGATTACATTGCTTAAGGCTTGTTCACACTAGATGCAAAGTGAAGTTTGACCACAGGATCAGTTCATCCAAAGTCCCAGCTATGCTCAGCTGTAACGGAGAGCGTAACTTTCACACACTGTAGCTGTGTCGGATCTAGCAGAGGTGCCGACTTACCACATCAGCGGCAGCACCTCTATCCACCTCTTGTGACGGTGACCCAACCTTAGTGCAGGTGGTTGCCAGCAGGTCGAGGGGTGACGGCTGAGTGTCCTTCCCACAATGGGCGATTTTTTTTTATAAAAAGGAAGAAAGTGGGTGTCCATTAGTTTGGGCAACACTGAAACGATGACTCATTGCCAATGAGCAAAGTCTGCAGTTACTTTCTTGCTTAGTTTTATAAGCCCTGCAGGCAGCATCTCGTGATAGCACCCAGGTAATGTTTAGATTTGACTGCGGTTTACAGCATGTCACTTCAACCCGAGCTAAGGAGGCGGGATTTGTAAGCTGCATGAAAGGACGTTTTGCTTGGTTCAAACGAGGGTAGAATACCCCCCTCCAAGTTTGAAATGTGTGAACTTCGGTGGGGAACACTCAACGACAGTATAGCCTAAAGAGAGTCATAATCCCGAGAGGGAAACCTTACCTGATTGCCCCTGCCTTGCTCCTGCTGCAGAAAGTCGCTTTGACTGCTGTCCACGTCCAAGGAAGCCATGTCTTCTGGTTTCATCGGCGATTCTGGTGCTGTGTAATAAAAAAAAAGCAGAACGATAAGAGTGGGAACAATCATCAGCTAATACACTCACACAACTAAGGCTAGCTAATGTGTGTAGCGTCGTTGTAACGCCAGCGGACTAGCTTGAAATTAAGTCACAACCAGCGCCACTACCTTGCACCAAGCGCCACAAAGAACACAGCGACGAAGCAATAACTAGTTTAAAAGGGACAGCTCGCAGTAATGCGTCCTAAAACAAGCTAACACGGATAGCTAAGCTAACGAGCGAGCGTTAGCTGCTACCGCTAACTTAGCTGGCGATGATTAGCATTATCACCAACGAGCATCCCTGCTAGCTTGCTAGCGAGCTAATTTAGCCTGTGGATGCCTGTGGTAGCCTGTTAGCTTACGTGGGTGAAGGATAAAATAAAGATATTACGTACCAGTCATTACGTGACTTGTCGCGAAACGGATAATCCTGATAGTCACAAGCCACTGGACATTGTCAGCAGATTGAATTGATTGTACACGCGTAGAAATATGTGATAACTGTCAGAATTTTTTTCTATTTTGATTGACGGGCGGTAGGTAACACAAAGGGTGGGGCCTCCAGTGTTGACCGGGAGCCTTACGTCACATACAGGAAATCCCGCCGTCCTTCTTGCCGCTGATTGGTTACTCGTTTTGCACACCGTGATCTTATTCGCCAGCCGACACGTCAATCACCCTTTGACGGATTCTTTTCCTGTTAATGCATTTTCACAGTTTTACAGCACTTTTGCTGATGGAAGTGAGGATTGTTATGAAATGGTGTACTTTCAGTGACTTTTGTGTTGCCAGTGAATCAAACCTGTCCAGTGAGATGGCTGCTGGGTAACACAACTAGTATGTATGCATGTAACAGTGCAAAATAGCAATTGGAGGCTATATACATATAAAATAGTGAGTTTGTGTGTGATATGCCTGTCTTTGGGTTGACTTGTGGTCTGTGCAAAATAGCTACAGTTATAATTCCTTTAATTATGTGTTGTAATTACCATGAAAACACAAAACCGGGTAGTTTAAATTCCAGGCATTCATTTTTTTAAATATGTAGAGTAACATAAGACAGATGGGACTGCTGTTAGTTAAAATGTGAATGAGTGAATGACACTGACAAATAAACAGTATTTAATGATGATTGGTCATGGCAGGTCAGTGTATCCTTATTTTTAAGTGTACAAATAAGCTTTACTCAATTCGAGGCTCTGACACTCTGAATACAATAAATCTGAATGACGCTATTGATCATGGTAGGTTTGCTCTTATGTGTTTCTGCAAGCTAATAGTGGCCCTTTTCTTACCCGCGATTAAGAAAGTGATCAGCAATTGAGTTTAAAGATGTGTGTTGATTATTTAGGACAAAAAGGAACACAATCAAGACACAATCTGAGTTTGTATTATACCGATTTCTTCCCCTCCATCTGATTGTGCACAGTGCAGCATTGTGAAAGTGCACTGAAATGAGAGCCTGCATGCTATTGTACATGCTCTATGATGCTATCAGGACCTCACTTTTGACTATTATTTGTGGTGTGTCAGTTCCTCACAGTGTGCGACCGCAGTGAGGCGATTTCTCTCAACCTTCAATTCAAACCTGGCCCATTACAGCCAGACTACAAAAGCACTTTCCGTGCACTCAGGAGCTCACGGCAGTGAATGGTGGATATTTCCAATCACTCTACTGTCAATCCAAGTGTCAGGTAAACACGGGCCAATGGAAACAGCTTTAGAAAAACCTTGCAGCTGTGTCTGTCTTACTCCAGGAGTCCTTGGAAACGTATCAACAATTTCTTCTTCTAGGGAAAAGTCAAATATCCTAAAAGCAGCTCAACTGCAACACCCTAGTGGATGCAACGGCCTACACGAGGCATATATAATTGTCACGGTGGTGTTCGTCTTTTTCGGGCCTGTGAGTGTTGTCTCCAGTTCGGGCTGCAAACAAAGGAAATGAGATTGTATTGACAGACCTTGTATTCGCCCCGTGAGAGGAATCTGTGAAGTCTGTGGAGCAATTACCCAGTGGGAGGTTCAGCACATCTATAAGGATTCGGTGTGATAGATATAACTGTAAACAGGGGCATCAATGACCTTCCCATAGATGAAGCTTTCCTTTGGCATTGTTATGTGGAAAATGCAATGATATATTATTATTTTTTTTAACAAATCTTCACAGGATTTAAACTAGAAATCCAAACTTTATTTGTTTCAAGGCAGAAGCTTCTTCTCACTTTGTCCTCCTCGGAGTGAATGTTGTTGCCGAGGCAAAGAGCAGAAATGTGAAGCGTAAGAGGAGTAACAGAGGGAGCCCACGGTGGCTCTGAGTGTTTCACATTAACATATTGACAGTTGTTTTCAAGAAGGCCAGTCCAAGAGAGAGAACGACCCCACGGAGAGAAACTGCCCTGCTGGAGGCAACTCGTAGGACAGTAAATGGGACCAGAGAGAGAGAGAATTGAATCTAGTGCTGCACAGAGACGGTGTGGACACACACACACACACACACACACACACACACACACACACACACACACACACACACACACACACACACACACACACACACACACACACACACACAGACAGACAGACAGACAGACAGACAGACAGACAGACAGACAGACAGACACTTCTGTTTGAGACTCCTCCAAGCTGTGTATTCTCATCTCTCGACATCACAATGTTTTATTACTCTGGCAGACAATAAATCAAGTTGAATCATGACAGTACAACATGCACGGACGGGAGGAACGCGTCGCATAAACTCTGACCAATGAACACAAAATGTTATTTATCGCCAAATCCTGATTCTATATTGATTTCATGTTTGTTCTGTGTACAATGTAGTGCCCGGCTTAGTGCTTAGTGTCATAAAGAGAAGTCACACAATAGCAATAATTACAACATGGCAAGACTTTCATTGTGATTCAAAATAGAGATAATGTCCTCCCTTTAATAATATGATACAATGCGTTTACCATTGGATTTCCCAACACAATCTCTTGTGGCTTGTAACTGCTCTGAAAAGTGGCATGGTTATTTATATGTTTATTTGTTATAACTCATGCATTCCTTTTTTTTTTAATTCTTCAATGGTCTTTGGTGTGCATGTGATTTACTACAGCAGTCTGTTTTTCCTGGGTGTGTGTGTGAAAGCGCGCTTTCCGCTCAGTGGCCTTCTTGGTTGGATGCCGTTGTGGTTTTGCCTCCAGGCAGCGCGGCACCGCTTGATTGATGGTGCTGACAGAACATATGTACCAACAGAGAATCTGTCAAATATCTGGACTTATTTTTTTTTTTAGTACATGTATTTTGAGGTTTCTACCAGTTGGACTTCTTTAACAATCAACTGACGTCACCTGATGACGTGTCCTTATTAAATGCTGCTTATTTAGTATCCCTGAAACAGCCCGTCGACAGAACAGGAGACTTTGTTATGGTGCAAAAACATCTGCATGCTTCTAAATAGCTTCATTACTCGCTCCGGGAAGATTTATTGTCACTTTATGAAAAACAAAATGCTCCACGACCCAGACCACTGGGAACAACTCTACAATCCCCGAGCCTCAAAACTACAGCAGATGAATCTGTGGGGTTTAGGTTGGCCAACCATCCCGAGAGGAATGCAAAAAAAAAACTGTTTTTGTCTCAAGCCCCTATTGTGCTCTCCAGAGGATCTGTATGGTTCCACTTAGAAAACAGTCAGCCAAAACCAGCCCGTTGTCGTACGGACAGTATATGAGAGCTGCAAAATGTTAATCTGCTGCATGAAATATCTTTAAGTGATTAAAATCAGCGGTTAACGCTCCAGCCGCCAAGAAAAGTACGCTTAATGTTATTTTATATACATGTTGTCATCCGTCTTTCGTTCCATCTCACCACAATAAACAGCATCCTATATTTTGCCACTGATCTCAAACCTTAAAGACTATAATCCACCTTATTTCCATGACAAACACTGTGCTTTGTAGTGCTGGCACTGGCCCGACTCCTTTCCAAAACTTGGATATGGAATACCATCTCTGTGAAATGACCATTTTTATTCAATCTTTTTGTTCCCATCAAAAGGCCATTTTGTTCTCTGCAGTCTTAATGGTTACAAGATATTCACCAAAGCGCTGCTGATCTACAGCGCTTTGTTCGGACTCCCATGGAGAATACAATCTTACTTTGGAGCACTGCGGCTGCAGCCATACAATTCCATCAGCATAAACGCTCCACAAACACTTACACAGAAAGTATAGGGGCGAGAAAAACACTACTTCAGACAACAGGAATCGTTTTCTGGTTGTGGATTGTGTCGACCTCTATTTTCATACTAAGCAGAATATCATAGAACTTCTTTTTGGTTAAAATGTGGTTTGAATGAATATTACTTTATCTTTAATTCCATTCGGTGTGTATTTGCCGTCATTGCTCAAACACAGAGAAAACTTTAAACACAATATTTGAGGACTGCAGCGGAGCAATGTAGGGCCAGTGATGGAGAGGACGCATATTCATCAATCATACACTAAATGAAAACCGTAAATGAAAGGTTAACTCAATCACTTTACAAATAATCATTTACACTGACCAGTTCTTTTGGCTGAAACACCTGCAGGACCGCATGTGCTCTTCCAAAATCAGCATCACTTAACAGATTTAATTATAATGGTCCCTCTCTGCTACAGTCAATGTCAGCTGTGTCTTTTAATTCTCTAATCAGTGGCCGGCAGGACCGCTATCACCATCGCCATGCAGCTTCCCACTCAATACAGACATCCCAAAACACACACAGACTGGTTTTTTGTCAAATGTTTTATTGAGTGTAGACATCTGGGCTACTGTAAAACATGCATTATCTGCAGAAGGGGGAGAAGAGCAGGTGGCATTGTCCCCGCTGTCAGCTGTGTCAGTGCTGGCACCCGTGATGGAGATTAATGAGGTATCTGGAGAGTAATATGCTCCTTCAAATGCTGCTACAATTTGGAGTGGGGGCCGATCCTGATCTTAAATAGCAAAGCTGTCAGAGTTTACTGAACCTGTGCTTTGGATCAGTGTGTGTGTGTGTGTGTGTGTGTGGGGGGGGTGATCCTACATAAAGTGAGAGTGTGGCAGTGGGTATCATGTATGGGGGGGGGTGTTAACAAGCACAAGTCAGTTATGTAAACAAACAGATAGTTCCCGTGTCACTTTTTCTTTGGTGTGTTTGGTGTGTTTAACTTGAAGAAGATGACGTCTCCATCTTCAACAACATCATAGTTTCTGCCCTGTTTTTTCCCCGCTGCCTGCAAGAGAAGAAAGAAAAGGTAAATTAACAGTTTCGCACATAATTAGTGTACATTGTAAATAATAATAGAAAAGAATAGTTCTGGATTAGTATCCAATCTATTTAGTTACCTACAATAACTTTACTCCCATTGTGACATGCTTCCCCTTTCTCTCTCACTCACACACACACACACGCACACACACACACACACACACACACACACACACACGCACACGCACACGCACACGCACACACACACACACACACACACACACGCATCCATGTTTTGTTCAAGGGGTGCCTGAGTTCCCACTGAGTGAATAATCCTCTCTTCTGCTCATTTCAGTTTCATGTGCACAGGCACAAAATGTTAATACGTCTTTGATTGCAGCGCTATCAAACTTCTCAAGGAAACAAAAATAAGTTCTAACAATTCTTTTGTATACAGTAAGTGTTTGTTCTCCTTCCCGGCAAACTCAAAAAATAATTGACTTGAAGTGCTAATACAGACAGGTTTATGCATTCTGGTTCTGCACAGCGCACAATTAATTAGAAGAATCAATGTCCCTTTAAAGGCTCAGGAGACCATTTAATCCAAGCTCAATACCACCAGAAACATGGAGAGAGAGACAGGAGAGGAAAAAAAAAGAAAAAAAAAAATCAATGGCTATTTGTGATTCCTGAGTATGTATTAAACCAGACACGTCTAACTGGTTCATTTGCACTTGAAAGCAGCCATCTGGAGCAGCAAGCTTGGCTTAAGCAGATATGATTACTAATAATGTGATATCCCCGTATACTGGCCGCATTCAGACAGCCTATTCCCACAACTGGCATTAAATAGCGCAGACATTAATGCCACAGTCAGAGACGCTCCATGTTCTTATGAGGCCCGAAAAAGGGGATTAGTAAGGGAGCATGCAGTAAGGACCCGACACTTAGATCTCAACCTCGGATAACAATGGTGGAACTCCCCAGAGACCCGCACGCTTCACCCTCTGTTTGCAGCTTACGATGGCCACGGACAATACCCTTCCTCTGCATTAAATTCTAAATACTTATTAAAAAGGGCTTGAATGGTAAAGAGATTTAAATGTTTTCCTAGTGCTTCCTTTCCACGCCGGTCCCCGGGTCCCCGTGTGTCACCATAATTACATTAGTTGAGTCTGTAAGGAGGCTCATGGAGGCTGATGGTGCTGATAGTCGCATTGTAACAGCATGGCTCACGTCTGCTGCTTGCAAATGTCACTCACAGCAAACTTTGAGTCACTTCTACTTTAATTGAATTATTTTTTAAAGTGTCTGTACATAAATTAAAGCATAAAAAGAACATATTTAATATGAAAGGCATCCTACAGTGTTGATTAATGGATTATTAACCTTCAATTACCACATTACAGTTTCCCGATACGAACCAAAATTAACACCAAAAACCCCTAAAAGCAACACTTGCAGCAGGAAGGAGAAGCATTTAGCAAAGTATCTGCCCGTAGTTTGGCGCCCCGGTTATTGTCTTCACAAATTCACCATGAAATCAGTGATTACGTTTGACAGGAGTGTGCACATGAACAACCCACGCCCCAGTTAAAAGGTCAAAAACAAACATAAACAAATATGATATGTCACATTTCTGCACTACCCATCCATGAAACGGTCCTTATTTGAGGAATTTCACACATTGTTTAACTCGCAGCCTCACAGTGGCTTTGGTGGGATTCGGTAACAGAGAGCTCCAAACCAAACGGCGCCCTCCGTGATCTGATAAAACGCCCCGGCGAGGTGACGACGTGCCACCTCCCAGCCCGACTGTGCCGAGCCACGAGCGAGAAAACGCCACCAGCCAGTTAAGACACATTGTGATAAAGATATGCACAGCTGGAGCGGGGATGGCACTGTTTAGAGCCCCGAATCAGTTGGGCTTGTCAGGAAGTGGTGTTGGAGTGTGTGCAGTAATTTCTTCCCCCGAGTAAAGGTGAAGAGCAGTTTGCAGTCGGAGCTGCGTGGCGACTGTCGGCTCCACTGATCACAGGAGACTTCCCCTTGTCTCCTCCTGGCACCCTGACTGCTCACCTTGACAGCGCTCTCACTGCCTTCCTCTTTAAAATCCTGGAATTTCATTACTTCCGCCATAATGAAGCCCTTCTCAAAAGTCTGTGTGGATCTTCCCCGCAGCCTGTGGAGCCTTAGTTCCTTTCTGTCACGAGGAAGGGGAAAAGAGAGGACAAATGAATTGTTTTGGAGAAGATGGATTACAGCATGCGAGCGACATGGTGTTTGATAGGGTGATAGCGTTGTGAGCATCACTCAGGGGTGTTTGCAGTCGGGGTAGGGGGGGGGTATTCTTGCCTCAGTCCTGATTTCTGGATAGCTTTCCACTCGGCTGTGCCCTGCTAGGGCAGCCTGGACACCGATAAGGACCCAGCACTGCTATCAATGCCTTCTGATTCCCATTCCGTGGTGGTATTGATTTCTGTCCAAGCAATCTCGCCTCATTGTGGGTCGCTGCTCAGCTCTCTGGTCATGACAGCAAGAGGAGCCAGTGTTGCAGTGAAAGGCCAGGGTGGTATAGGCGTCGCTGCGTCAGGGCCTTAATATTTTGAGTTGCGGTCATTCAAATTCACTTCAAAACCTTCACTAATATGCTGGATAGCAGCAGGAGTGTGTGAAGCTGTTTTTTTTTTTCTTTGATGTCTTTAAATTGGCTTTGAATGTTTTTTTTTTATCCTCTAGACATACATTTAGTTCGGCCCCTAAAGTTATATTTCAGACACCAACAATTTAACACTATCGTATATTCATTGTAGCTGGAATTCCTCTTTAAAACTCCGACACACGACTGGCGACTGATAAAATGTGCAATTTATATGCACTGAAATAATGCAGGGTGGAAATGACAAATGACCCAAATAAGTGACGTGGCTGCTGTGTATCATTATGACTCCTGCCTGTCGACCTGCTCGCTCTCGCTCTCTCTCTGCGGCTCTGTGCTCAGGAACTGTTGAGCAGTTTTAATTATGTATATAATCAGGCTGGGGTCAACATATTTCATGCCAAAAGAATGATGCGTATTTAATGACTCTAATACATTACCATCTCTTTGCAATCTCATTGACGGAGTGCTTGTGAGTTTAACTACCATTAATCAGCATCAAGGTTTGTCTATCTGGAGAAAAATAGATTAAGGGAGGGATTTTTTTTTTTTCTCACACGGCGCATAACAAGAGATCCACATTGTCCTAGTTAAGAGCTATGCAGAGCAGGCTGATAGATAATGGTCACCTCGAGGCTGCCTAATAAAGCATGTTAAAGGACTTAGGAACACGACATTACTGAGTGTAGTTTTTACAATGCAAGATGTATTGGCTTAATATAGTTACTCACTGATGCTTACCTGACTAAATGCCCCTCACACACAATCAAGGCTGACTGTAATCAGTTATGGCCACGAGGACAAGAGTGTTTTTGAGGATGCCTTTGAAGTGTTTCTGGACTTTTTTTTTGTAAATAGTGAGGACATCAGTCATGCTGAGACGAGTGAGCTCCTAAACACGGTGATGTCATCTGACTAAAATGTAATGCGTCTGTAAAAAAGAAAAAAAAAAAAGGATGTGAGCTCACCTTCCCCTCTGGCCTGTAGACATTCTGAGAAACCATTATGGAAGTATTTACCGAAAAGGCCCTGTTTACTTGAGTGGACATGTTTTATATCATTTGCAACATTACATAGTCATATTTGAAATAACGTCACCTGCAGATGGCTGTTCCCTTACATCGGGGTGGGATATCCATGTGAAAAATAATTATCTGATCCAGTTCGGAAAGTAATTCAGACAATTTGCACAAAAAATGTCCATTTCTGATGAAAATATGAATATTTGTCTAAGTATCAGCATGGGGCGTCTTGTTGGCAGGCTCATACTGTATAATGAAAGCAATATCCTGTGTTTCTATCTGACCAGAAGGGGTTGTTTGCACGTTATCCCCACGTTCCCTCGCTTTCTTAACTGCTTGTTTCTCTTCTTTGTAAACAAAGCAATAAAAGCAACACCCTGAAATGATCTTTGAAAAGAAGAAGAAAAAAGAATAGACAGTAGGGGTTACTGAGTCTCTAGTTTCTCACATTGCAACATAACACCAAAAAAATGTATTCCTGTGTTATTAGTGCATATTGTTAAGGACACATTTGGCAACATAAACAATCTGTTATTTACATTTTGACCATCCAACAGCAGTAGACCTAAGATGTCCTCCAATGAGATAAGTGATTAAGCCGTAAATGCACATCAAAGGGATTTAAAGGGGAGAAAACAACGGTTTTGACTTTGTTTTTCTGAGAAAATCCACGGATTTGTGGTTAATGTTCAGATTTAGAGCTCATATTCCAGCTGCATTTATTTATTTTAATATGTATACACACACCTGCAGGGGAGGTATAAAGATATTTATGATAATTTCCCTTTTTTCTAAACTGCTAAACAAACACAGCTTCCTGTAAGTGAGTAATGTTAATCTTCCAGAATTCAAAGCTGAAATGATAATTGTAAGCGTCTGATTTTTCTGGCATTGCTGCTTCCAACTAAACTCATATAATTTATAGCAGCCTATTCAACAAAGATATTGAACAGACACAAACTTGGCTTATAATGTGAAAATAGAAGTAACTTCAAGAACAAAGTCTTAATGATCCGCTTGGCGCCGCGTTTTTTGGAATAGTCATTGTGGAAAAATGTGCGAAGCTTTCTGAAAAATGATCATTCAAGTTTATGTTTATGGCCTGAAAGCATTTGCAATATAAAAAGTTTGATTTAAAATTGTAATCCCTTATTAAATTTAAAAATCTGATGGGATGGAAGAATGGATATGATTAAGTGTGACGGGATCCGACCCACACCTTTCAAAAACGTTCTTAAAAAGTGACTTTGCAGTGTTTTTAAAGCTGCATGATCTTATAATATGGAACACCTGACCAATCAAATACCGTATTATATCTGCATGCCATCCTTCTATTTTCTAAAAACAAAAAAAAAACACAATACCAGCACGCAAAGTCAACATCTGTATTGATGTAAATCCTGTGATCCCTCCTGCACAAAGCTCTTGGCGGGCCGGGCTCAGTAAACTGAGACACACAGGGAGGAGGAGCCCCCTGCAAGGCCCACAAACAGTCGGATGAAAAGCGACATCAATTTTGGCACAGACAACCTCCGTCACACAGATTAGGCAGGCACAATGCACAGGCTCCTTATCTCCAGCGGCAGGAGGAGGGCAGGCAGATCTGCACAGGATGGAAACATTCTCATGGACGTAATGGGCAAAATCAATTGTTGCCCTCCTCAATCAATGTAGCCCCCACTTTCACTGTTCAGCAGCTCACCAGTAATTGAAGTTATCCTTGGCCTGTAATGACTAGCTAAAGCACAACCATGACAAAGTTGAAAGTGTGTGATATCAGCGAGGGTGCCAGCAGGGTGGAACACTGTGTGTGTGTGTGTGTACGTCTGGTGCAACACCAGCAGGAAGCTGGTTCTTACCTGAACGGTCCAGGCACGGACCTCATCTGGTCCAGCGGTGAACAAGTAGTCCAGCTGCAGGATTGCCTGCGTTGATGAGCTTGCTCAGAGCGCTGGCGGGGAGAAATATCAGTTTAAATCGAGGGGTCTGAACTGTTTAAGTATTATTTATTGCCCCCCGACGTCTTGACAGAGTTCACTTGAGTGGCGTGGCCCCATTCATTCCAATATAAACTCATTAAGTGAATAAGATGGGTCACTCCGTTTCACATAAGACATTCAACTCTCCAATGGTTTCTTTGATTAATTAGAAAGCTCGTAGACTCATTTAGCATTTTTTCTTTCGAGAATTCAACGCGATGCCTCGTTCTGCACCAAGAGAAGAAGAAGAAAAAAAAAACATCTGCTGTCACAATTTTTCTCTCCATAGAGGTTTTCACACGAGAACAATACCCCCCAAAATGCCCAAGTTATAATTATACCTACAGATGACAGATGACAGTTAAAAACTTAATTTAGAGGAAAACCCTTTGACTGAGTTGTTCAGTAAGAAGAGGGATCCTTTGCTTTATAATGGTAATTACTCTGCCATTTATTATTCTATCAGCACATGCAATTAAAGGAGTGCATGGAGGACACAGCTGATAATAAAGTGTGGGGAGACTGAATGCTAATTAACCTCTGCGTCTTGTGCTCTGTGCTGCCTCTCCTCTCCTCTCCGGTCCCGTAGCCGCCTCTTCAAGCCGCCGCTGGAGGGGATGACCAAGGCTCCGGGGTCGTGACTGTCCACCCACTCCTCCAGTTTAACCAACCTAGTGTGACAAATAAAAAAAAAATTAAAAAAAAATCAGCAGCCACATAACCAGTTGGACGGCTTGATGAACATGAAAGCATTTCTCGTCTGCGCCCGCTGGTGTATGCATAGTCATGAGGCCAGCTGAGCATATGAGTGTTTGCAGGAGAATGCACTCCAAAGAGGGAAGTTCTTTCAGAGAGTCGGACTTTGTTTCTGTAAAAGTTTGAAAAACGACATGTGCTCACGCTAAAGGCTGTAGATCCACAAAGATTTTAAAAGTTAGCAATATCACACAGTAAAAATGTATTCAAAATCCTACTGAAGTAAAAGTAAAGTGTACATACATTTGAATATGCTCACTGCACTGGCATTGTATGAGATTATAAGCACTTCATTACAAATTAAAAATGGCAATGCATCATGTTTTAGAGGCTCTGTTAGAATAGCTTTTGTATGAAGACATGCAGTTGAGTAAAACAGTACATTTCCCTCTGAAACAAGTTCAAGTATAAGGTAGCACCAAATTATAATAACTTTACTTAAGTACTGTACATTAATCACATTTACAATATAAAGCCTTTATCTAATTTTTACGATAACAAATGAAGTAAAATGTACCATAAGTACATTGTACCGAAGCCAGGGAGGAGTAGAAAAATGAGCCTCTAAGTGTTTTCCCAAATCGTAAACGTCTTTGTCGTTTACCACCTGAGTTTTTGTTTTTCTCTTTTTGTCCTCCTGTCCAGCGGGACACCTGACATTGCAGGACAAAGATATCCTCTACCTTAATGGTAACCCTCAGCCAGAACAATACGAGGGGGTTAGGGCAATTATGAGATTAGCCCCAACAAGCTCTCAGGCTGGGATTGGACAGGTCTCAAAGAACAGCATCACACAAATCCATTTTCACACGGCGGCCCTGCAGAGCTCCTAGGCTGGATTGATTCTAAGGGGTCCCTGTCATTATCTGTAATCCTAGTTTCCTGTTTAAAGCCCATAAGAATCAAAGACTGGGAGGGACCCGACCACCTCAATACCACATCTATTCCAATAACAATGTCAGTGCCTCGGCACCATATCACTGCTCACACCTAATGATTATCAATATATGATATATGGCATGGAGAGCACACTTTTCGCTTTGATTGGATGTTTTTCCCAACAAGGCAGAGCCACGGGGGGAACGTTTGAAATGCCTCATATATGCCTGTTCACATGCACATCTATTAAAGAGTGTAACCTAATATTTCCCCTCTCTGTACGATGAGGAGCTGATGTTTGACTGCCACCGCAATGAGGTAGTCACTGATGTCTCGCTGATAAAAAGGACGGAAAAAGAAAACACGTTTAGTCAAAGACAAAAATAAAAGAAGAAGCTGAAAACAGGAGATGGTGGGCGCTCCAAGAGGAAGATGAGGAGGAGGGGGAGAAAAAATCCAATCTGAGATAATAACAGCTGTAGTTTGTCACGTTTAGCAGCACAGTTGTCTATTTGATGGCACGTTATTTGCATTCCTCAGGTATTGCGTACTCTACGGGCGGCTGAATAATGATTCACAAATCACTCTCTCCACACCAGTCAAGGGCTGTGATCCTTTGAATAGACCATTGTACCTGAGACTGTAATTGGTGAAGACTTGACAGAGCCGAGCCAAGCCAGCCAAGTAACAAAGAGGCTCTTGGTAGAAGGCTGAGGGATGATTTTAATAATGTGATGCCGGAGACGGAGAACGTGAGCCGCAAATGAGCACGGGGGTTTCTGGGTCCTCGCACTGAGTGACACGGGACCAGACAAACACCTTGCCACGCGGAAACACGAAACTCCCCCTTACCTCAACTCCAGAAACAATGCACTGTCAATTAAGAGCTTTGATGCTCCATCAACACGGCTCCCCCCCAAAAACCCGACTCTGTCAACTTCACCGCCGTCTGCCAGCGCCGCTCTGCAATTTGTGTTTATGTCCTCTCCAATTATTTGCGGGAAATTGTTTGACAATGTGTAAATTGGAGAAATGTTTATGTAAAAAAAAAAAAAAAAAAAAATCTCTCACTCATTCATGAGATTCTAAATCATCAAAGGTCTGGATGTAAATCTGTATTTCAGAGCAAAATCAAAGTGTTAATAACAAGAATCACGTTTTCTTTACATCAAGGACTGTTTATATTGAACCTCTCTTGAAAACAGGATTGATTCATTTTCTGCTTAATATCCAAATATTTAAGACAACATTGAAAATGTTCTATTGAAAATGTTCTATGCAGATATGTCTAGTCTAAATGACAGAAAATCCAGAGAGCTATGGTGTGTGTGTGTGTGTGTGTGTGTGCCTTGTCAGTCTCCCATTATGTCCCAGCACTGAGTGCCATCTCTCACTGCTCGCTTAATAGAAAGATTCAGCACTTTCTGGTCTTGATATCCTTCTCTGAACAAATGATGCCTGAAATTTTTATTCTTTTTATAATGGAATTCCAATGGCCCTCGCTGCAAATCAAGTGGAAATTTTTGCATATCAAGTGGGAAAAATTAAATATTAACCACGTTTTAATGTGATTAAGGGTGACAGGGACATTATTTCTGCTAATCATTCACCAGCTTTTTTCTTTTTTTTTCGGCTCAAACAAAGCTAAGGAACAAGCCATGTTTGTGCTTCTCCTGCTGCTCTCGAGGAGGAAAAATAGCTCTGGGATCAAACTTTTACTCATTTAAAACATGATATACATTTTTTAACTGATACAAAAAAAATGTGATATTAGTTCTCAGCTTTAGATTTGATACCTGCTGTATTTACAATACACCTAATTTAAAGCACAATATATTGTGAAATGAGGGGAAAAAAAACAATTGGAGCTTCCACAACAGGCGGGCTCTGAATGGAGTTGTCCCACAGGGGGCCACCCTCTGGGGCTAGTCTATTTGTCTTTGTGTGGGAATCCTGAGGGGGGGGGGTAATTCCTGTGTTTCCGCATGCCTGGGGCTTCCCTGGGCTTTGTCAGAGCTTTGATCTGCTTAAATGGCTCAGGAGGGGAAAACAATGGGAGTTTCCAAAGTACAGGGGCAGCTACCTGAGACAATGAGCCGGGCCCGCGTCTGACATACATTCATACAGGTTGGCTTTATTAGTGCTTTATTTATGAGTGCTTAGCCAGTTAAGCCCGTGAAAGGTGGGGCCATCACCTCCAGTGTGAGTGCTCCTTTTCACATGCAATTGCATGCTGACAGACCTGAAGAGTAATCCACTACCAGCAAACCACCGCGCTTTTCATCGGCGACACACCCAACCTGAGGAGCGGTGAAGGGATCGCCGACCGGCATGTCGGCAGGCAGGCTTTAAATCATTGGGCCAGGTGTTCCCAGTTAACGGCAAAAGGGGCACCACAGGGCAAAAGGGGGGCGCTGGGGGCTGTGTTACCGAGCCAAACGGCAGCTGCCGGCTGGCATGCCAGGCACAGACTCACGGAGTAAATAAACCCAGGGTCCCCTCTGTGTTGCTGGTCCCCGGTCGCAGGGACAGGCATCCAAGAGGGTCGGGGATGCTGCAACGCACGGCACATAATAACACCCTCCTCTTTCCCCTTCCTCCGCGCAGGGAGACAGATATGAGAGGCATGAGCTCATGGTGGCTTTTGAGGCTGGGAAGTCGGGGGCTCTGTGGGAAGCTTTTCATCCTCCCAGTGGTGGGCTCCTGAGCGACAAGAGTGCAGACGCTCTCTGCTCCCTGTGGCCATGGCCGGATGGAAAGACATTACACATCAGTATCTGAGAAGTAAGGGGGATCTGAGACACACACACACACGCACACACACACACATGCACACTATCAGCAATATTGTGAACTTCTTTCAGCCTTCAAAGCAATCACAGGCTGGAGGAAACAGAACCCAGCGCAGGCACAATGGGAGCAGCTTTAATTAAGAGCATCATCTCACATCATATCTCAAACAAACCTCGAGGGTGTTCTGGTAACAAGCTTCTTTTTTTTTTTGAACAACTTTTTCTTTGATAACTACCCATTAAATGTTTTTTTTTTCGTGTGTGAAATGTTTGCACATGATAGATAAAACCCTAACAAGGGGAAAAAAAGGCCATCTTACCCAGTTTTGCCTTCCTATGATGGTTGTTGAGAACACATTATCAAAGCTGCAGCCTTGTTTAAGATTTTTTTTTTGAGGGGTGGGGGGGGCAAGGCAAACATCTGAATATCAAGCAGTTACCCAGAGCAGTACATTCTACATCACCCAAAAATAATTCTCTATATGGGGTATCTATGCTGTCATTCACAGCAGTTGACTGGGCGAGAGAAAATAAGGGGGCTGGGGTAGAGTGGGGGGAGTCATCAAGATGTGACAATTGTGACAAGAGCAGGCAAAGTGTAGCGCTGAAGAACACCACACGGATTTCTCCATCTCTTCTTCTTCTTTTTTTTTCTCCCCCCAGGATGACAGCTTAATGTCTTCCACATGCAATATTTATTCTCATCGTGTGTCAGACTGTCTAGCTGTCCCAGGGAGTACAAAGAATGCCACTTATTAGAATAAAAGCAGAAGGAAGGTAATCAAGGACATATGTAACATCAGCCAATCACGTCGCCTTCCAATCCTGCATCCTTTTTTTTCTCCTTCTTCTTCTTCTTCCCTATCATAACAGTTCAACAATAATCCTGATAATAAGCGTTTAGGAGCCGTATGTGGCCACACTAAATACATTTATTTGTCTCATTAGAGCTGCCGTGGCTGCAGGCAACTCACCGTCGCACGCGTTTAGGCTACCTTATCGCGAAAAGATAATAAAAGCACAGCTCGACCGAGCCAAGGCTATCAAAAATGTATCATTAGACCAAGACTTGAGACTCGGGAGACATTTCGTTTCATGTCTGTTTTGCTCAAACTTGGATGTTTGCAGGGGAACGAATTCCCCAGTGTGCCTTCAGAAGAAAGCGAGCGTGTTGTGCTGCTCCGGAGGTGTCATACGCACATTATGAACTGCAGGAGACTCACTCAGCATTAGCAATGTTGGTTTCTCGGCCCTGATAAATGAGGGTGAAGTGACAATCTGTGTTTCGGAAAACAGATTTATCGCGGGGTCATTAAAGAACAAACGAGAAGAGAGAACGTCCTTTGTAGTCTCAAGTTTAGGGTCCGTCTCATTAGTGACAGCAACAACGCCGCGTCTTCGCCACCAAGAACCACAACACTGGACGATGTTGGGCGACATGTGACATGTCAACAGTGTCCTTTCATTACCTGGACAAGGGGCAGTCAATAACCAGGGTAACTGGACCAACAGGACATTATTAGCACCATCTGTTTCGGTTTTACTACACAGCCACTCCTGTTGTTTTCTCCCATTGAAAGCTAGCTGAAGGCATCCATTAGGACTGACTGTGTAAGGGTACACATCTTACCATGGGAAAGTGTTTCTCGGGATCCCACACTGCACGAGGACAGAGTGGAAGGCCGTGCACAAAATAAAAAAAAGGAGCGAGTGATCGTATATCTCCCTCACGGCTTTGAAAGCGCTAACTCCCCAGATAGTGGTTCCTTAAAAAACTTGGATGGAGCCAGTGGTTTTGCACTCAATAAAGTTTCAGTTGCGTTTATGGGAATTATGGTTTGGAGTAGCTGAAGTGGGCTGCAGCGAAACTGCTTTCATGGAGTGGCTTTCAGTGAATCATAATAGTCTCACTCCCCCCCCCCGTCTCAGTTTTTCTTCTGTCTCTGAATCTTGATGGGTGCTCAGAAACGGCTGTTTGTCAAATGATCACACAAAAAGAAAATGCATGTTTAACTTATTACCGGGCTTCTTCAAAAACCAAAAAATGCATATAATACAATACAAGTCAACGCTGAAGCCGAGCAGATGAAGGATCCGTTTACCACATGATCCGTTTGGAGAACGCTTAGGTATGCACTCTCAAGGCAACTGTCAAGCTGCAACTGCCGTCATGGCTTCCTTTACTTTAATTGTCAAAGCGCCTCCTAGAGGCCAAGCCGAGTATTAGACCCAGCAGAGACATTTCCTTCTCCCTCTTTAACTGTGGTTGGATTTCTTTTTAAATTTAGCACCAAAGATGTCAGACATTAAAGGATTATGATGTAAAAACCCCAAAACGGGTCATTGTTATATATAGTTTAATTCTTTAAAATGGATCGTTTGCTGACTTCTTTTTTAGCAAACATCTCTCAAGGAAGAGTACGCAGTGCATTCGTGACTATTTTCACCTGTAGATTGAAACACATTTTGATTTACAACAGCAGGACGGAGTATGTGGGTTTGATTCAAAATACACTATAGTGTCCATGTTTGTTGTAATAAAGGAACATGTCACCTAGTGCAACAATGTGGCTCATTGATGTGTTTTTAAAAGCTTTAAAAACAACAATGAAGCTCTATGTCACAGAGGAATAAGATAATAAGACAATTAGGAACATAAAGAATATCTCCAATCATATATCCTTTAAGTCACCTGAGTAGTTTTTCTTTTTCTGAGCCTTAGTGCTGAGACAAACTGATTTTTGTTCAGTCACAAGCAGTCGTTTCAACATCACTGAATTACACCATGCCAGACAAATATGTGGGGACTTAATTACAAAAGATCAATTCATGCCTTTGTGGCAGGGAAAAAAAAAATGAAGATGATTAAAAATGCTGATTGAAGAGCAGCCGTGGTATGGAACTATGTCAGCTGTGGTTTCCCCAAACATAAGACAGAGGTATCTAATCTAACACACATTTAGACAAAGTACTCAATACGTCTGAATGAGAATAATAAAAATACTAGAGGAAGTCTATACAGACTGTAGAGGCCTTCCCATGCCCTTACACACACACATACACACACACACACACACACACACACACACACACACACACACGCACACACACGCACACAGACACACACATATGCACAGTTAATAAAAGCTCCAAGCAACAGTACCCTGCAGTTCTTACACTCACCAGGAGAACCCACACGGCAGAAGCACTCACAGGCATAGGTCACGCTTGCTGGTTTCCTTAAAGGTCAACTCATCTACTTAAGAGGCACCAATTTACTTTAATGCACATTGTCCAAAAGAAGAAGAAGAAGAAAAAAAATAGAAAAAGAAATGACAAAGAAAGAAAAACACCACAGCAAATCTGAAGTATTTGTGTCTGTTCTTTTCTCTCTCTCTTTTTTGTTTTTTAACATTGCAGAATGTGACCGCTCCCATTCTCTGAGGAGGATTAAATAAATATTGGATGGCGAGCCTATTAAAAGAAATAAAGCTGGTGAAGCTTGTAAAATAAACAATAACTTAACTTGACAAATGAAAACATGTTAACACTGGGCAGGCTGCAGCCACCACATCATCAACAGTGCTCTAATGACCCTCTCTAACACACAAACTATGGTAAGTGGCAGAGAGGAAAAAAAGTCTTCCAGGCAGCTCGCTGACGCCGAGGAAAGAGGAGAAAGGCTCTTGATAGACTCTTGTAGATGCCATTCCCTATCACGCAATGCCTCTCAGTCATAAACACATGACAAATGCGGCCTTAATCATTTTTTACGAGCGGGGATGTGCAGGGGGCAGTGCATGGTTAGAGGGGAGAAGGGAGCGGTGAGCAGCAGGCGGCCCCCTCTGCACAGAGGAGAGGGCTGTGTGGTAAAGTCTCCTCTGGAACATCACTCGGCCAGCGATCCTTTGATCTCCACACCGCAATTACGCCAGCATCCAAATGAGCATGGAGTCGCCTCTGAAACAGACTTCAAACATGCACATGTACGCATTCTCATACACATACACATGCACTGTATAGGATTGGAGCCATGTGCTCCTCTCTCAACAGTAAATGATGTACCGTCTCCAGCAGAGAACCTGGGGATGAAAGGAGGTCTTGCTCCTCGTCTGATCCCTCCATTAATGATGGCTTGCTAAAGCTAATGCCATGTATTCTTGTCTAAACAAGGTCAGCTTGGTATGTGGTTCCCATACTCCAAACAGGAGGATCTTTGTTAACAATGGACTGTTTTTGAAAACTCCAAAAAGTTGAGACTAAAAAGCTACCACAATAATCACTTGTGTGCGTCTCGGCAACCTGCCGCTGTGTGTGTGTAATAATTAAATCAATTAAGTTACATTAAATTCATAAAATAATGTTTGTTTGGGCATGCTGCTAAAATAACATTAACATAAAGGCCGAGTGAAAACAGCTCCAAACATAATATATTCAACTTGTAAAAAAAAAAAACCCTGTGAAATAGCCTCAATGGATGTCCCGAGAGACACGGATGAGATTGGCTTATTTGTCTCATTCGAGGATTCGCCCTCTTTCTTGCTCCGCACATTAGAGCTGAGATTGCAATTTGTCTTGCTGTTTGCTTTGAATAGTCCTTAACCATATCATCATCTCAACTGCGCTGGTGGAAAAACACGGGAGCATGGCGACAGCCAAATGGCAGTCTGGCGTCTCTGCTCAGACTAGCTGCCATTAGGGCTGAGAGCAGCATTTATTGTACAATTAGGGCCAGCTAGATCTACCTGTAATCATCTCCATACAGGTGTGAGCTCCTCTCTGGACAAGGGAAGTGACTCATCACTTGTCAAACATCAACACTTTGATGTCAGCATTGTTCATCGCGGCGCCCTCAGGACACCTGAGCACTACTGTTTGGCTGTTTAAAAACTCACTAAGATTTATTGCATTTCACACAGTTAAAAAAAAAAAAAAATAGGCAGACACACGCAACGCGAAGAAAAAAACCCTCTTCCTACTCATGACGGATGCTTCACATGTCATGAATCATTTGATTTATGAGTTCTCTTCCCCCTCCCTCCGTCTGACACTCATACTTTCGTGTCAGGAACATTTTAACAAACAAGGTAAACAACTTCCCTTGTAATACAACGCTGCCAAGCAAAACACTACAAAAAAAAATTTAAGAAGTGACACCCCCATGCCTCAAGGGGAATTGGAGACATGTGATAACAATCCACAAGTTGGTGTTATTGACAAAACGGCTGTAGTGTGGGAAATAAAGTAGCCTTTTCAAATATAATGGTTGGCCACTGTGGCCACATGACATTACGATAAAAAGTGTTTTTTTTGACAGAAGCTGGAAACACAGCGAGGAACATTTATTTAGTGCATTAAAGGTCATCCCCAGTAGGCTCGCATTATGAATAATGTTGCAACTGCAAAGTAAAAAAAGTGCAAATGCCGGTTTATTAGCACTAAAAGCATATGCCATTTTGTCTTTCAGCTCACTGCGTATTAAAAAAGCCTCAGTTGTCGTCGTGATCCGTGGGAATTTCGTGGCTCTAAAGTAAAACTTGAGCAACAACATGTGAAGACAAAACCAAATATTTGGAGGAAAGCCTTTTTTCGATAGTATAATATTAAAAGACTGTTATGCTCATGATTTACTGGCTCCCTCCCTGATACTAATTACACGTCTGGCTCTGAATGTACACGTTTGTTTGTTTTCTGTCATTTAAAGCCTTCCATATGATATGACAAATTTTGATGGAAAATGGGGACCATATGCTAGTATGTGCTTAATGAAGTGCAGAGTCTGGTCGGGGGTTTTGCAGGGCTGGATGTTGTGTTAGAGCTCACTTAGTGCCACCTCCAGGCAGATCCCCTCACAAAGATATGACCGTTTTGGTCAGCAGGAGACCGCACTCATCAGCAGACACACACACACACACACACATACACTCTCTTCTCACACCCCAGCACATGTATATACGCAGACATGCACACACACACTTCGTTGAGCTGAAATCCAATCAAAGGTGAAATAAATGTAACTCCGTACATAACTAGAAGCAAAGCCTCTCGCTGATGATTAATAAGAGCAATTAGTCGGCTCCAGACTTTTCTTCCAAGCACTTACCATTTGTTCTTTTTCCCCGATGTAGTCTTTCTCAGAGAGGTTAACGAGGTAAATCATTGGTTTGGATGTCAAAAACAAGTATTTGTTCAACACTTCAATCTGTGACAAACACACAGACATATCGAGTACTGAGAAAACTTTTTCCCAAAGTGGCCTTTGAGGACGAAGCAGACAGAGATAAGTGAAGCCAAATCAAATTAGAGTCTGGCGTATCGGCACTGTGGGGAGCAAATATAAAGCCTCTAAATGAAGACGGGCACGGCCAGATGTCATTAGTTTACACAAAAGTGATGTCAAAATACAACCGACAAAAGGGCATGGGCATAATATCGACTTGTGGGTTTGCACAAAAGACGAAAACAAAAGAGGAGGAAACAGCAGTTGTAGTTTTAGGTCAGACGAAAAGATTAGCGAGATTGAATCCCATTAATAAATCTGACTGTAACATCAAAGGCTTACCTCCTTGTCATTCCCATCGTGATAGTAGCGGACGTGTTTCTTTTCATCCATTACCCAGCTCTTGATTTTGCACATAACGTCCTGTTTGGGGTTAAAAGAGAATGAACAAGAAGCCATTAAAGGAGATGAAAAAGAATATAAACCCAGCAGGGTATGGGGTAATTATTTCCTAAATGCATGGCATCCTGATGCCAAAATGAACAATGGCTGTGCTCGCATTCAAGCAGAAGTGGCCTGGCTTTGACAGGGATGGCATGCACAAGACCCCCTTCCCTCCTTTAAATCATGACAAAAATGCCTTCTGGGGTGTCTCGCTTAGAGTCGCAGTTTTTGAACATCAATATTCCACCGGGACTGTTTAATGAAAAGAATAGAGAGGGGAGACTAAATTGGAAAGAGCAGGGGAACTAATTGGAACTTGGTTAGTTAGGTGTAAATTATTAGTCCTTCCTCGGGCACTTTGCAAGAACGCAGTCAAACTGAATAAACGTTGGTGAGCACGACTAATTATTCACCACTTCTTCTGGAGAAAATATTGAGCATTTCCAGCTATGTGTGCCACATTCATTACTGAGGTACTTGGGGTTTGAGACCACAGGCAAGACTGGGGCCTTGACAGGATCTGGAAGCGGAAAAGGGTGGGAAAATGGGAGGGAGGTAGTTATAAAATTTGTAATAAAGAAATTGAGCCTATTATTGTTGATCCAGCCCCACAGAAATTAGCGGAACACATTCTTTTTGTTCCTGTCAACTTGACCTCCCCCTTCATATAAAAACTCCCCCACCCCCTGCAACACTCCCCCTACCTCCTTTTCCCTCCCCAAACCCTTGCAGCACTTCACAATCATACTCCCTTTTGAAAGAACTGAGGAAAAAATCCTGCCAGAGCCTCAATTACACAATGGCAGAAAAAGCTCCACACACTGACCCCCAGCCAGCTGCATTCACTCTCTGCACATCTCTCTCCACAGGAATTCTAAAGGCCTTTTAGTCAGGCAGCCAGAGTGCAGCCAGCGGGAGAGAGCGCAGGAAGAGCTGCATACACTCCGCCCGCGCCGTCCCAAGTCTTCACAGAGAGATTAATCATCTGTGAAATGGAAACAGCAAACGGCCAGTGACACAGGCTGAACCCGCTCCAGGTTTCCCTCATCAGCTCGCAGCCGCCTTGCAGCGCTCCTCTAACAGGCAGGTGTTAATAAAAGGCATATAGGTCCCACAGGGGTCAAACACATATGCCTGCCACCATGAAGCGCCGCTGGTGGGCCCCGGCTTCTTATTATTGTTTTGTGAGGATAGGGATTTTGAGGATTCACTCGGACAAAAGCAATGACACATTGTTCGTGTAAACACAGCACAGGCAAAATGGATTTAAATCTTCTTGAATATTGCATACATATGAGCACCGCGTGCTGCTGCCGCTGCCGCCTGCACACGAATCTTACAGAAAACTCGTTATAAAATATGCTGTGACTTTTTCACCTGGGCAGCAAAATTTGAACCATAATGTAGTATTTTTGTTTACAATAAATTCCACATTTCTCATTTGGTTGTTTTTGTCTCAGCAGTAAACGTTTGGAAAACCCAAACCCATCACAGGTCATATTTACATTCATTTTGTCCCCATCATTGAAAACAGAGTGCCTCTCCCTTACCGGTATCCTCTTTAGTTACGATATTAATCATCTCCTCATGGGTTCTGTCTTTCCCCAATGTCCTGTTTCAGCAGGAAGTACATCAAAAAGAATCAAAATGCCCTCGAAACACTTCTTCATTTGTCACAAACTGCAAATAATCAACATCATTCTGAGCGCATGCACAAGTATTACATGATACAGCAGATTTATACACTGATATAAGGTTTTCTCTTACAGTCATATGGTAATTCATTAATTCATAATTACTTCAGATTTTCACAAACATTTTTTTTTTCTCATTCAGTTGAATTTACTGTAGATTTTTACACTTCCACTGACAGAACATATATTATCCGAGAATCTGAGAATGTATGTTTTAAAAAAAGAAGTGGGATTTTTAGGCCACAACTTAATGTAAAGTATTGTGTCCACTAAACCAGCTCTCTAAGTGTGATTCATCTTGAATCATATCAGCTATACCATGTGACAATAAGCAGATATCCAAATGATAAAATAAATGTGTAAATCCACTACAAGCAGGATGAAAGCAATTCACATTAAGTGAACGCAATTTCAGGCCACATAAAGACATGTAGCGCTATAGGAAACTGTGTTTTTCAAAGGCCTCGCAAATTACCCAGTAAACAGGAAAACGTAAGGAAATAATCATCATCTACGCAGAATTTTAAGCATGCTGCAGCTCCAGGAGACCGAGCAAGCACCGTTGTTTCTTTTAAACTGTACATTTTTAGACAGAGTGGTGATGCACACGCTCTGCATATAGATGCTTACATTAATGCATGTATATGTGTCTGTGCACAGCTGACTGCGTCGAACGCCAGCCGCAGCCTGTGAGACAATCACACAATCCCTCCCATCTAAAAGCTCGCTGCAGCCTTTGATAAGCACCATTCTTTGCCATCTAAAGAGGTCTTCCATAGATTTCACTTGCCGACGTTTGCACAACCTTTGACAAGTAATGTATCATTTTTATTCATTGCCTAAAATTGTTAGCAATTATGTGCGTAAGCGGCCACCTGCCTAGCCTGAATGGCTCCTGTCTGTGGGGCTACAGGGGTGTGGGGAAATGCTGCTGGCTGTAAGGGGGGTTTAGTCTGAGGGAAACCAACCAAACACTGGGCCCCTGCAGCAGGTGAAAAAGCCCCCCTCGTTAGTGTAATGAGCGGTCAGAGCCTCGGTGTGTCAGGGCCTGAAATTGGGCATGCTGCTCCAAGTGAAAGGCCAGATCCCAGCGCGTGCAAGCCCCAACCTATCTTGCTCCGGTGATGGGAGGGCATCATGAGACGTTTACAACCAAATCATTACCAACGCTGGCTGCTCATTACCTTAACAATATGACCATCTGAACGCGCGTGTGCATCCACGTGCATTTTGATCCGGCATCCAGGACGTGGATTGTTTTTCACTGATCTCACCCTGCGTTTGGCCCCGCAGCTCGCTGAATATAAGCGAGGAATCCTCCGTCAATGAATATTCCAAACATTTACGGTATTCATAGCGAGGCATTGGCATACGTGTCACCCCGCTGTATGGCCTTATACAATTTCCCGAGCTGCCGTAGGTGTATGAGCATGAGCAAGAGCTGTGCCATGATTTGAGTATTACTTTAGATAAAAAGAGCTGTGTGGAAACACTTTCATTAGCCGGGTACTGTGACCCGGGGTCAGCAGCTGAATAAGTAACTCTCTATTAATGATTTCTACAGCAGAAAACCCCTGACCCCTGATCACTTTCAATCTCAGAAAGGGATAAATGGGGCAGGAGGAGGGGTGAGACCTATTGGAGGGAGATTAAAAAAAAAATACTTTTTTTCTCCTTGGCCATGTGTGTGGGAGGGTTATTATTTGTGCCGTGCTGTGAGGGGGAGCAAAGGGCCTGCTGGGACATTGACTCACGTATTCTGGTTTGAGTTTCTTGTCACCGCCTCTAATGGCCGTCTTCTCCAGCTTGTCAATAATAGGGCCGGTCATCTCCTCATCCTTCAGCCTCAGCTCCTCGTGGATGATCTCCATATCCCTCCCCGGGTCCACTGTCCCCTCAACATGGATGATATCCTCGTCCTCAAAAGCACCTGCAGTGATAAGACACAAATACAGCAGTGTAGAGTTGTTGTTTTTTTCAGCAACAACAACAACAACAACACAGTACAGTAACAGAATCAGAGCCACAGAATCAATGATATTGACTTCTGGAGGTTTTTTTTGCGGAGAATATGGGAAAAGTAAACAAGTGAAAAAAGCACAGTGGGAGTAACAGAGAAGTCATAACAAACATAATAAAAAATACTCAGGAATATATTTCCTCTTTCTTTTCAGTGCACGAGTGTCAGAACTGGAGGGAAACCAGCTTACAGTGTCAAGGTAAGGCACTAAAATTGGCTTCAAGTGCCGACAAAACAGGCTTGTTTGTCAATCTGAGCGTGCGGTAATGCATTTGTGCCCCTCTGTTTTAAAACTGTTAGCTATTTAGTGAAAATAATATATGAGAAATGAACAAAAGGGATTACGATTTAAGAGAAAAATGTCACCGTTCATAGAGCACCGACAGTCTTCCCCTAATCATTTGCGTCTTGGCCGTCTTGGCTGTGCTGGTGATTAGGTAATGAGGCTCTGAAGCAGACCATTTATCCAGCAGTGGCCCTCTGGACTCTGGGGGGGGGGCTTGTGTACATCTGTCACATGACAGTGAAAGCTTTTAATATAACCAGTGGCAACCGTAGACTGCAATATGTCCTTAGATAAACAATATTACAACAATTTTGCAAATTCAACTTAAAAATACTCCATAAAATAAAAGTTGAAAACATTGAAAATGTCACAGTAAACAATTTTAGTAAGTAAATAATAGAAAACACACCTGTAATTATATATAGTAATATACTACAACTATGATGTAACAATAATTTATTGCATAAATTGGATTATTATCACTGTTTCAAACAAGTAAGTCATATTTTATGGTTGTAGGTTGAAAAAAAGCTAAATACGTTGAATATATATTTATACCTCCCTATAGATACATATACACATTTTTTTTATCCTTTGAATTTTAGAAGCAGAAGTACAGAGTAGTATGTCATTTAAAGTGAAGTTAAAGTACAACTGGAGAACCTCCATGCTTGATTTATATAGCCGTTAATCTAAATGGAGCATATTTGTATTTGGACTTTGGCTTAAATCCGTCAACAGTGTGAAGTTTCACACTGTGGCATAATGGGAATGCCATCTCATTCAACAGGGAAGTGGATGTCGGATGAATGATGACTCGGCTTTAGGTATTGCCGTGTTGAGGGGCACTATGTTTGGAATGTGCATGCTGGAGTCACTTAACGATATCAGCGATCCATATTTGCGCGTTGACACTTGAACAGTAAAGGTCCGTTGACAGGTGAGGCCCGCGAGATAATAACGTCACTGAAGTGATCCTCACTACTCATCAAGAGGCCGCCACTTTGTCTCTCAACAAGTTCTAACAGTGATGCATGGAGAAAATATTGATGATTCATAGCCGTGCATAGTTGTCATGGAGCACAACAACATGAGGTTCAACCGAGTCTTTGCGGACCTGCTTTGTGTACGGAGTCATCCGAATAGTAACGTTAAGTCCTGGTGGTCTACAGATGAAAGCCAGACCTTTCATTAAACAGAAACACTGCCCTTGAGACCACCTCGGAGTGTTTTTTTTTTTTTAGCGCCGTGGCTCTAGGGATGGCAATGTCAGTCCACCACGTTAGACCAGAATGAAATATATGACCGGTGGATGGATTGCCGTGAAATTTAGTACCGACAGATTCATTCGTCCCCAGAGGACAAATTGAGTTTGAACAATTGAGGTTTTGAGTTAAATGTCTTGACTACTATCGGATGGCTCGCCATATCATTTTGTGGGCTTTCACCTTATTTTTCGAATGTCATCAGTCGATTGAATGGCAGTTATCGGCAGTTATCACGGCATTCTAATGCTTATGATGGGCCAATCGGTCCCTCCCACATTGTGAAAGTTAAAACAACAGAACTACTCAGTGAGGTTTAGGTAAAGATTATGGTTTGGGTTGATTTAGTAGGTAAGTTGGTCACAAAAGTATGGTAAAATAAGCCAACGATGTCAATCGCTTTTAGATTCACACTGGACATGAACAGCCGTCTGCCTGGTGAAAGTTCTGTGTTTGTTTGACTCATTCATGATCAACCAAGTCAAACCTGAATCCACTCGTAGGTGTAGCAGGCCCCTTCTGACCCGATTCTATAGGGCTGATAACTGCTGATAACTCCCAATCAATAAGCTGTTCAAAGCTATTCGTGTTCCCCATTGGATGAACTGTAACTAGCATGATAAACTAAAATGTTAAACATGATCTGCTAAACATTAGCCTGTTAGCATTGTCATTGTGAGCATATTAGCATGGTGACGTTAGCATTTAGCTCCTAGCGCAGACTCTTCGTCTTGTTCTTCATCCTCTGAAACAAGTTTGGAGCGTTTTAAAACCCTAACAGACACTAAGTTGTAAACTGAACCAACATGAGCCCCTCTAATGATGTCCCACATGCACAGAATATTACATCTTGTTCTACTGGATTAAGGAGGAGCACGATTTTCCATGAAACTAAACTACAGGGCTTTCGCAGTCTCGCATCACTCATCAGTCGCATCCGAACATCAAAGCTCAACAAGGAAAATAACAGACAACCAAAAAAAAAAAATCCCTATACCTTATTACTCATGCGAGTCAACAGAAGCTGCAGACTTTTGTGCAAGCTGTCATCCTGTGCGTTGTCCTCATGGTGAAATGAACTTATCCAATTACTCTTTGCCTAATCAGGCTGTTTTGGTTCTTCTCCTCTTGCAGAGGTACTCCACAGTATAAACAGTTCACTTACGCCGCACAGAAAGGGGCTAATCAGTGGAATTATTGTTTTGCTGCTCCAATTTGCCAGCTCCCCGTTCAGCACTGATTGGAATGAAAATTTGCTATTGTGTCTGCATGAACTCAGAAAATATAATGTAATGTAATCATTTTGTTAGCTGCAAGAATATACATATATTATAAACAATTATGATGTACAGTATTGAGACACTGTTTCAAATGGAAAAACGCATGCCGGAGTTCAGTCTGTTGTTCAGTTTAGTGCATATTAATGAGGCGTGAAGTGGCTTAAAACGGGTTCACGTGGTTAATAAACCATTCTTGATTGGTATAAATCACTGCTAATGAAAGCATGAACAATGACTATATGTCAGTACCATTTATTAAAATGCTTAAACACCTAAAGAAATCAAAATCATTTCGTAACACATTTCTTAGCAATTTTATAAATCGACAGCTTCCAACTATTTTTATACATCCCCTAATAAAAGGACGATAAATCAAAATTTCTAAGAGGCTTTCAACGAGCAGGAGCAGCTGATCACTCACTATTTAGTCATCAGCTGACGCTCTCCTCCGACAGCCACATATTCCAAAGTAATTTGCTTTAATTAATTTCGCCTAATTTAACATTCACGTCTACTTTACCGCTGTCCCATTCAATTCTCAGAGCCGGAGAACAAATGCATGAGGTGAAAGAGAGGAGAGAAATCTGAGGGGGCAATCTCCACAATTAGTCCTTTAACAACTGGGTCTGGGTAGGGCTCTGAGAAGACGGCTCTTATGAGTCTGCGGCGCCACACAAAGCCACATGCAAGACAGTTAAAACACACAAAAAAAAGGAAGAAGAAAGAGGTTAGAAAGGCCCAGGAGTCAGGTCTGTCTCACAATTAGAATTTTACTGCTTTATTTCGAGCAGAGTATGTTTTGAAGACACTATTAACAGGTGCTCCTTTATTGACAGAACAAAAGGATTAGTCTCCAGAGGGTGAGTGGTGTTCAATGGCCTGATTAGGGATCAGGCTAAGCTCTGCAAAATTATGGACTTACAGCGGCACTGCAGGCTGCCGCAGCCTGAGAACGTATCACTCCATGAACTGACATTTACAGATAAAAAACATTAAGAAAGGAGAAAAAGGAAGAAAACTCATTTAATTTAGTGACTGTTTTTACATTAACCTCACCATGCAAAATCCACGTCACATTAAAAAAAAAAGAAATCTTTCAATGTAAACAAATAAAAAAATCAATCCATAAGTTTAACACCTAAAACCACCAAGGGAGCTAGAGCCGGCTGATATCATTACTTTTCTGTCAGGCACACAGGCACAGGCAGTCATCTTATGCAAGTCAAGATCAATACTGATTGAGCTGCTTCCTCTGATGTTGCTACCTGAGAGGATATGTGGTCAACATAATTCAGTTAAATTACAGTATTCATTGACTTCTAACTTCCTGTGCGTGTTTTCACATGCAAGGTGGGTAAGAGCACATCTGAAGAACTTGCATTCCTCGCGCTGCTTTTAAAATGTTCATGCAAAGTCAGTGCCGCAATTCTCCTGGTATTCAGAGCAGTAAAAGCTATTTTATGAGTCTGTCAGGAAAAAGCATATTATGGATGTCTTCCCAGCGTAGAAACACTGGCAATGCACACGCGGGTATTTATGTTCATTCAGGAAATATCTTCTTGACATTCATTTTAGGATAGATCAAAATTGACAGCAATTTTGTAGTGCGCTGCTTCTGTAACAGAGTTTGTGGCGCATTCAGCCTTGTTTCTTTGCATATGTCAATTATGGCAAATACATTGAAAAAAAAAGCTGGTTTGACACCAGAAAATGGTGTTTGAATCCTTCAGAGAAACCCTGAAACATGTTTTTCCACATGATCCCATCTTTCAAAATAGATCACAGTGAAATCACAGTGCTTGATATGAATATCTGGAGACTGCAAAGTGTCTCCTTTTCCTGTGTAATCTGCAGTGTCTCATAATAAACTAAGTATTAAAGGTGCATCTTTCCAAAATGTTTGAAAAATGCATGTAAGGGGAAAGTCATACAAGCCTGATCTGTGTGCAGTGGAAAAGTGAACGTGGTGCCACTGGTTTTCATGAACTCTGACAGAAAACAACAGTGTTAATTCCCCTTATGATTAGCTTAACCTCTATGATTCCATTTATTTTGTTAAACCACGGAGCAGGAGAGTGCCGTGATTGAAAGGAACCCTCATATGCACACCACTGTTGTCCCACATCATTCAGAGAACAAACCTTTTTAGATCCTTAACTACTATAGTGCTGCTGATTGCACAGGCACCGGCAATTTCCTAACCAACCGCCACCTGAACAATGATGTGTTCAGCTTTCAGGCCCTCCAGCCTTTCAAAGGTGAATCATTTCACAGTTTGGAGCGAGATCTCCATAGCAACTCCTCTTTGAAGGGTTTAGAATCACCATCCAATAATTCTATGATCATCGGGCCTTGCCATTCCCAGTGGTTCTTTTCACAGCGGACAGGCAAGGGGGGCATGAGGAGGAAGCAGGAAGATTCTACAGTCTATTTCAGGCAATTCATCTTGCAGCCCCATTAGAATTCAAAATATTGCGACCTTCAATCACCGGGCATGTTATCTGGAGCTGTGGCGATCTCCAGTCAAGATGGGTAGACATTTTGCTCTAATCATCCATGATGAGTGGAGGCTGACAAAAACTCTTCATTCTCGCCGAAGCAAAATGCTCATTTAAATGCTGTGACAGCACCTCGACGCAGCCCCCCCCAAAAAACACACAAAGGGAGGCTGATGCCCACAGCTAAGTGATCTACATTTAGAACTGCAGTATTGGCTGAAACAACAATTGACATAAACAAAGAACCACATACAGCAAAGGGAAGGGATTTTTTTTTCCCCGACTGATTTGCAATGCAACATTACTATTTCCCCCCCATCAGGCATAACAATACACAACAGTAAGGCAGGTGCTAAGACCCAGCTGACTGTCCAACAACACGGACGCTGCTTATGAACCAGTTAACTTTGCTACAACAGAGTGGATCATGGCCAAACATAATACGGTGAAATCTGACACTCACGTGCCACAATCTACCAGGACGAGTTTAGAAGCAGCACTCATTTTAAATGTCTTTATAAAAGCTGCTGAGTTCACCTCATTCACACAGGCCATTTGCCCCCTCTTTGATAATGCAATTTCCTTTTCATCACAAGTATTAATTTGACAAAAAAGGACCGAAGGCTTTGTACTAACACACAATGTTTTAGTGCTATAACAGAATTACTACTCAAAGATGCAACATGCTGGTTAATGGATTAATGTGTGAGAGAAAAATGTGTTCTAGTTACAATAAATGTATTATGTATGTGGGCTTAACTTATGACAATGTTTGTTAATGCTAAGATAATGAGAACAGCAAACTACCAGCACTAGAAATGTATGGTTTACATCTCCTCTTTTAAAGGTTTTACAGTACTCCGTCTCATAGATGTCAACGCAGTTCAGTTCAACATACATCTGTTATTATTCTATGCTTTTATGAAAAACAAAAATAAATAAAATAATTCTACTGCATTACCTTTTATAACAAAATCTGGACATATAATAGAATATTCCTCTGTCATATCTTCATTGTTGAGCCTCACTGTAACACTAAGTGATCGGCTCCTCCATGGCCACTATTGTTTATTTTGAGTCATTCACACATACGCCATCCTAGCGCAGAAAATAGTCACCAGTGTGCCAAATATATATTATATATATATATAAGTATATTAATCCGCTGCTGAAAATAGTTCCCAACAAATGTCTCATGTGCCAAATATGCAGTGATATTAAGAATTAAGAGAGTAAGTTCATCAGACTTTTCTTATTAAAACAAAAACCCCATTAACACAAATATAACACAAAATGTGTTTCCTGTTGCAATGTTTTCATTTTTTTTAAATGCATTAGCTGACAGGAAGTAAACTCAGACCAAAGCTGTTGCCTTAGCAACAGCATGGCAATGGAAAGGTCTAGGCTAGGTAGACAGGTCTGACAGTATTAAGCAGTGGAAGTCCCTAGTTAAGGTTTCTCTGTAAGTACATTGAGAGAGATGCCAAAAAACAAGCCAAATGACTTGTGCGTGCACTAACATACTTGGCCATTGAAAGAGATTCTGAAGTACTGAGTTGACTAAGCATTGTTGTCTAGTCATGGGATTCGTCTACAATAAAAACAAACAATGCGTCTCGATGGGGAGGAAAACTACACCTATAGTATGACATAAATGCACCAATAGGCAGGGTAACACCTAATGGTTTTAGTGAGCATGAGTGAAATACACTCAATTACTGTCTGTAGGGTAATATGAGGTGATTATTGCTGGACATATAAGACCATGTCACAATGATAAGGGTGTTGGAAACATGGCATACCATTGTAAAATGTTTCTATTTTCTGGCTTAGCTCTACATTTATCTATTAAAGTATAATTTTTTGATTTTGTAAGATTTGACATGTCTAATAGTTACCATTGGTTGTATAAATGAATACATCAACGTGACAACTGATTCAGCAGCTGAATCGCTGAGAGATTCACTCGTTGCCAGATCTGTTTAGACAGTCACACACGCATGGAAGTCGCTGGGCTGGGCGAGGTGTTTTTGGATGTTTGTCAAGTTTGACAATTTGCGAGTTGATGAGTGATAAGGCAGAATTCCTGGAGACCAGCCATTACTGGCGTCAGTGAGGAGGCAGGTCGCCCGTAAATCATCTCCGTCTGAAGAACAATCCAGTTTGTTCGTAACGCCTGTAGGTAAACAATCGGTTTGATTTCTTCAGTATAAGTGATACCTTGATACAGTTTAAGTGAATTTGAGGTATCACTGTCCTATGTTTGTATTCTATGGTTGGTATTGTTGTGATTATATCCTGTATAATATTTCTAGCTGATATGTGCAGAACAGTTCTTATTAAATAGTGTGATTTAAGGGTTGTTAAGTTAGTGTTACAACACTTTAGGCTTAAGAGGTGAGAATCTACCCTCGGGGCCTATTGGTTAAAATACAAAAACTCTATTCCCTTAGTGGCTCAAGAAAAAAAAGGGTTACACCTGGATGTGACGTCGATGCAATAACCAAACACGAACACAATGTACAGGCAAAGTGACGCCAACTCATTGAATCACCCACTGTTTGTCATCAGAGTCAGATATTCATTAGGTAACGATGATCCGTCTGGAGGTCACTGAGGATATTAGAGCTCTTTAAATCTTTTTTTTTTTTTTTAAAGGTGATTGACTAGGACTGGTTTTCTGGAGAGGCACGAAGGATGTCAATTTGCTGTTGACTGACTTGGATTTGAGCACATTAGTCCGACCACCAATGCTGTTGAGAAATAAATAGTTCATAAACTAACAAACGGCAATCTATTCAAACTAAATAAAGTTGTTAACATTTTCAGATTCAGAAAAAAAAAAGGCCTACGTGGGCTTATATAATTAGTTGAAAACAAAGATTCTGCAATGTAACATTTCTACTGCTCTATAGCAAATATCCCAGGTGTTTGTTTTTATTTCCATAAAAACTTCACCATCATTTTAACAAAATGGGAGAACTTTCTCATGTCTGCTTCAGGCTGTAGAGGCGGAAAGAGCCTCAACTTAACCAGGAGTTCAGGTGCCGAACGCATGAATAACACAGCGAGAGAAGAGTCTACGCCAAAAATAACTGCTGCTTTCCAGTGGGCTGCCCACAACCACAGCCGGTCCCTAAAGATGCAGTATCTCAAGGCTAGATTCTTACCGGGTGTCGTGTAACCGTAAATAAGTCTTCATTAGAAGTGAACCCGGGCATTCCTGCAGCGAGGAGGGTGACACTGTGTGTGAGCATTGAAACATCTAATTGCTGGAAACCAAACATCTGGGAATAAGGCCAGGTGAGCTGGCAGAGTTGCTAGCGGGGGGTGGGGGACAGAAGAGCAGATGAAGTAGAACATGTCTGTGTCTTGTCTCAGACAGCGAGGTGTTCCAGTCGTTGCAGAAGCACTGGAAACACTTAAAAAAAACATTTTGTTATGAGACGAGAGAACACCAGCCGTTCAACAGAATCGGCTTTCAGGATGTCATCATGCGCCTTAATAGTTGTTGGAAGGAATTATTGAAAGCAAATCCACTGTTTACACAGGCTATTCAAAGTCATTAGGGGTTGAAAAATATTCATAACGTGCACACCACTGGGGTAATTTTGAGACATCAAGTGGAAAATCCAGTTAGGATGCTCCCGAGGAAAAAGTTGAATCTTAAAAAGATGTAAATGTACTATGTGGTAACCTATTCCACATTTTTAAAACGCTATTTCTCAAATTCCACAACTCCTAAACAAATGAATGTAACCCAATATCGTTTATGGGGAATAGAAGGCCATACAATCATTTCATAGACAGAAAATCAAGGCTGATCTCTAAAGTTTCATACGACTTCCGCACCCAGTTTCTTTGGGATCAGGTCATTGCTCGTGTCCTCAGTTTGCACTCATAATCATCGTCTCCTGCTAATTTCCAGACCAAAAAAACATACCACTCCAGAGACGAAAGAGTGTGATCCACCCCCACAAGCATATAATCACGCTATATAAAAGTAGTGGCTTCAACGTTGCAGTCTGACACCAGATAGATATAATTACAAAACAAAACCGGCTATGTTTAATGGTTAGCTTGAGAAGGATAACACATTGTTTCCAAGGGATTCACAAGAGTGAAAACAAAGGCACGCCAAAGCAGATAGATGTACACGCACACAAAGAAGAAGAACAAGAAGAAGAAGAAGAAGAAGAAGATATATTTTTTCAAATGTGTCTTAATCTGCAGCTGAAAATAGTCCCCAACAAATACACTATTTATTCCCCATTTTGAGTTTTTTAAAAACAACAACATATTTATTACCGGTTAAAAAGGCCAAAAACAGGCTAATGAAGTCTGAAAGCATTGAAAGAAAGACTAACACATTGTAGACTCAAGGGTTTTGTTGACTATCATATAAAAACTAGAATGACACATCTGTGTCCATTGCACTTAAATTGCACCAAAAATCATTAAAATCCTGAACTGACAACAGACCTGTTTATGCCACCTCACATTCCCTGTCCATTCTGTAAATCATGACTTGGTCTTACAGTGGGTGGTCTTCCAGTTCCACTCCTCATGAACTACAGTGTCAAAGGATATTTAAAAACTGTACTGGAATAAAAGTGATACACAATTTGGGAACAATACAGCAGAATGGCTTTAATCTGAACCCTTTATATGCAGATGTTCCACGCCTCTCAGAAGAACTCCTTTCACACATTGGGAAAGTCAATAACAGCACAATCAGTAAGCTTTAAGATCCTCTGAAAAAAGGCCTTCATTTCACTTGCTGTAATTTGAATTATTCTAACACTTTAATTGTGTTCGACAAAGACCATGTCAGAGATACGGAGGAAGTTGAGTAGACCTGGAAAGTGATTTGAAGCTCGCCTCGCTGAAGGACATACTGGGAATACTCACACACTGGGAATACTGGGATTCACATCTGTATATTCCCAAAGTCACAGCATTTTGAATCAATGCAAATATACGTTATTTGTATTACCATTACCATTTATATTGTTGTCAACAGTATCATAATGGTGGCAACCGTATTTATGATGCATTATTATGCACATTATTACTAAATCAAAAGCTTCATATTACAACATTATGTGGTGCTCCTTCTGGACTGCCCTGTTTTGTTTCCAAACCTCAGAATATGCTGAATGTGAAACACAAGCACTCACCTTTTCACTTCTGTGATCGTTCAAGTCTCCCAGTAGAAATGTGATGTTTGTCCAACTAGCAAAGCTATAGCATAACTAAGGGCTTTGTTTAACAAAAATCTACTGGTCATATTAAAGTTCTATCATGGTATAGAATACTGTGATGTGTTGATGATATGAAATCCTACGACTCACGTGTCATGAGGAAGATGCCGTCACAGACGCTGATGTGGGACAGGAAGGCGTTTCCCAGGCCTCGGCCAGCATGAGCACGTTTCACCAGGCCAGCAATGTCAACAACATTAAGGAACGCTGCTGCAAACCGTGGAGTAAAAAGGAAACAAGATCAGCCATGTAAGACTTTAAACATTATTTATAACATTTTAACAAAAATAAAACCACAACCCAATACAACAGTATTTGTGACATATTGGATTGTATTCAATGGTGTTTTGATCAGATTGCTCCTCCATATTTGTGGCCAATATACCATTGTTTTCAAAATTATGTTATACTAGTTTTATACTGTCAAATTCTAACCACAAAATGTGGAATAATATAACAATGATAGCTATGGAATCTACACAAAGTGGAGATCTTAAAGATGGTGTTATTCTAGATTTTTCTTAATGTACCCATGAAAGAAAACAAAAACTGGTGCTTTAGAATTTACAGCATAGACTTTTTATTAGAATGTGGGTTTTGTACTTTTCATGGGATTTGTTTAATAAAGTAATAATAAGAATGATGTAGAATATCGCCAGCCTTATCATGAGAGAGGCAGGTAGGTAAGACAGGTGGGTTACTGAAGACCCGTGTTTATTTTGTATTTATTTACTTATTAGTGGAATGTGTTCTGCATGTAATTAAGATACAGAACGGTGTACATACAGTGAGATTCTCACTGCTCTTTGAAAAGCAGGAGCGTAGTTCTTCATACACTGAAATGCTCTGTGATGTTCAGCACACCAATGCTTGTCAGTCAAAAAGGGGATCCGTCTCTAGTACTTTGTTGGTGTAGCTCAGCAAATCTGCCTCCTTTAACAGCCTCTATAAACATGTATGATAACCAGGTGTCGGGGGGCTTTAGATGCTTCTGCTTTTTCCTCAACAGAAAACCTCGGAGGAGAGCGGCAATCACACATCATCCACAGCTGGCAGCTACACGTCAACAACATTGTTATACGTCTTCTCATACCCATTGCAAGTAGACCGTCGAGCAACTACAGATCTGAAGTGTGAATAATAGGTCAACGATGAGACCCCATACCTGGGAGGTTTGTGGAATTGGCAGAGGAAATCATAGCGTTCATCTGGAATGGGCACTCTGCTTTCATTTGGGTCAATGGTGCAGAAGGGGAAATTTTCAGCTGCAGCCTGACTCTTTGTCAACACGTTGGAAAAGGTTGACTTCCTGAAAATAAAAACAGCAGTGAGGTCAATTCATCTAAAAGTGCCGGTGTGTTGAAGCCGATGGTTCTATAGCACGATCCCGAAACATTTAGTACATTATGCAGGACTGGCTTTCTTTATTTTCCACACAAGAAGATAAAGGTTATTCTAATGGATGAAGGCTTCAAAACCTAAAATACTTTGCCCAATTACAAGGTCAGATAATCCCATAATAGATCAATTGTACCTGGAATCGAGGGGCAAATTACATTCCCAATAGATCTCAGCCGTTGAACGGGATCAGCCAAATACCGCCCCATGTTGTGATCACAGAGAGATTTATTTTCCAAGGCACAAGAAGCAGCTCAAGTGTACTTCAAAATCTACAGACAATGGCAAGTGTCTAAGAGTAATAATGGCATGGCAGTTAACTATAATCCAGGACTTTCCATTTTCATCCCCTCGCTCAGTGCTTCACATTGAAATGATTGTTTAAGTCCTATGGGTATGAAATTGCTCAAGACTGCTAAAGCACATGCATTAATTCCTTATATAAAGCAAAATTGTTTCTCTAACATACTTGAAGGCTATTTTTGGGTCACCTTGGAGGAAAGAAAAAAACACAATCCACAATTATGCTGCAACCACCATCAGGTGTAATAATGTTCTTAATGATTACACAATTTCTTGCATACTTACAAATGTGAGTGTAATATGCTGGTTAGTGGAGAGTGAGGTATTTGCAGCCTGACTGAGTGAGTTTTTCCACTCTTGGGTGGTAGAAACTCCCTTATATAGGGTGAGGTGAGACGTATAGACGACTAAATATCAATCTAAGAGTCTGGACTGGGTTTACTTTACAGTCTAGAAAGGAAGGTTATATGAAAATATGTATTGTGGAATTGCAATTCATGAGGATTGGGCAAATGGGTGAAATCTCCAGTTAACATAGGTTTGCAAATGATAGTTTTTTGATAAAAATACAAAACTGTTCTCAAGAAAAAGTAGATTAAGAAAAACAGTGAAGCCAGAAGAGGAGAATGATGAGGAAGAAGACAACTGTACAAATGAAGTGATTTCACTTCCTAATATGACACACATTCTCCTATTTAGACTGGTTTCTTGATAGGGGTCAGAGTGCGGGGTTGTATGTATATGTATATCTGCTTCTATGTTTCTGATGAATCACATGACCCTGGTTACGTTCAGCACTTGTTCAAATCAGAAGATTCTAGATTCTTTGTTTTTCAGGTGGAGTGGTTCATTAATCGGGCAGCGTTTAGTAATTATTTAGATATGAATTGTTCACATTGGATTCCCGATTTTTCATTGACATCTGCTGCATAAACACATGACAAGCAGAAGTGCTAAGAAGTTGCTAATCGGAAGGTAAACAATGGAAGTAAACAGAAAAGGAGATCTTGGTCAGGATATCCGCCAGCTGTTCGGAACGGCAGAAATACAGCCCCTTGTCCTCAGAGGCCGGTCGTTGTCCGGCCAATAGCGGGTTCCTAGATTACTCGGCAAATGGCACCCATTAAATTCATTTTGGTCCTGACCTGGGTACCGTTTTAAGAATGACTCAACTTGAATCAGTTAGGCCATAGACTGTGCAGCGCGTCCCAACAAGGGGTTAAACAGACAAGACTAAACTTTTTCTCGTGCCTCTGAAGAGAAATGTGCTGGTCTAAATGTAGAGATAAATGCAAGACTGGCTGAATCACACTCCCATGTTTCCCAAGTGTGTGAAGAACGGTCAGTTACGCCCAACTAACAGCAGGTTGGCAATTGAACACGGTTCATTCATGAAGAAACCGTAGGAGGGTTGGCAAGTTTTAGTTTGACACAAATGTGGTATGGCAGGCCACAACCTCAATGAGTTCTACTTCTTACACCAGAAAGAAATTGTGGTTTTGCCGCGGAGCACGAAATGAAAACACTGGCCTCTAGAGAGTTGGATCTCAATGAGCTCCAAAGTAGCAAAACAGCTAAAACGCACTTCATGTCGAAGAAGCACAAACAAACTGAATCTATACGTAGTGTTTATTTTCCATATGAGAGAACAATACTCTCAGCCTGTCTACAGTTTATTAGAAACAATAACTGTGGCTTCAAGTTCACAATAACTACATAACATCTCGACATGGACCTTGAAGTCCCTTCAAAACCTGCAGTTTTCAGCTTCTAAAAATCAACTTTCCAGCCTGCTTGAAAACAACAATTACTGAAAATGACTCAACAATGTTTTAAGATGAGAAACCACCAGCTAAACACAACATAAGCTTTTACTGTTGCCCTTCCTGGAGGAAGGTCTCGGAAGCAACTCTTTTAGCCTCAGGGTCAGATAATTTAAATATTCTTCAGCTGCCTCACTCATTTTCATTCTTCAGATCAATTAATTATGTTTGATTATATCAATGAACAATGAAAACATCCCAAATGGACTTTTACATACTCTACATTTCCTTTGCCAATGCCTGGTATGTCTCTGTCACTTTCACTGTTCAGAAAAGGGACAACATCCTGCTACTGATTCTTGTTGGAATTTCAGGTTGCATTTGTGTAGTTTGTTGTGCTGGAGAGTTTTAGGTTAGGTTTAGGTCTTGTAGTAGAAAAAAAAAGAGATGCGGTCAATGAAAACAAGTATTTTTATAATGCTTTTTAGTTTAAATCTATGTGTTAGTCTTTTTTAATCCCAGCACTGACTGGACGTGTGAGACTGGGAACTGATTTAACACAGGTGCAATAATGTCTGACTGCTCAAAGCTTTGAGCATTCAAGTGAATTTCATATGTTTTTTTTCACAAATGTATTCAATGTATTGTAATAAATGTTGATATTAGAGTGCTATGCTTTGATGCAGCAGAGACTGGTGTGTTTGTGTTCACTTTGTCATGTAGTTGCTCAGATGTTCTTTTGTCCTTAATACACACATCTTAGGTGAACGTGAAACTTTAAATGACCAGATATATGAATGTTATATAAAAAAACGTTGGAAAAACTACAACTCTCAGGTTTACCCTCAATTATAACACATATCTGTTATTAAGGTCATGTTTGAAACAGTTGTAAAAGTTTGTGCAGTTCACACAGTTTTATTTAGACGGAGTTAAGTTAAGATGCAGGGAAGGAAAGACAAAGCTCTTGTGAGATTTGATCTGTGGCTTGTCGGGAACAAGTGGTTCCAGACACTTAACAGCTTTAGGAACAAAGGTTGTTAAAGAACACTGAAAAACGTTTTTTTTTTTGGCTCGCTGGCTATAATGCACACTTAAAATCTTGTGCACCATGCCACAGGCGATTTTGCTTGTTTCGGTGTTGCATGCACAAGGTGGTAAAGTCTGAAGTCGTCTGTAGGTCTAAATTCACAATGCGTATTTGAGTCTTTCTTCTCATGCATTCCATCAGGTTACATCTGGCCTGACATGCATTTATACTTATAGTATCTGGTGGTTCAGATACGTGGACAGAGCACATGCTGACACTATCTAAGTAAATAAAAAAGTTGCTACTTACCCAACATTGGGCAGGCCAACAACTCCCATTTTCAACGAAGTGCCAAACCTTCCAATCAGCGGCGTCTTTGCTGCCTCCTCTCCCTTCAGCTAATAGAGACAATGTGGAGATGTCTGCAGTCAGAATGAGCCAAACACCATTACCTAATCTACAATACATGCTCATTTTGTTGTTGTTGTTAAATGGAGCCATTCCTCATAACCTGCACCTTCTTTGGAGCAATTTCCTGCCGTTAGCTTTTCCCTGACCTCCACAACAGCTCACCGAAATCAGAGGAAACACCACATTCATTGGCAGAGAACCTGCCAAGCCGAGTCCTCGAATGCAACCAGTCGACTGCACTTCAACTGGCTGGCTCGCCCCGCACTCCAAATAGCGCACGCAGCCTCTGGAAATGAAAGTTGACACTGTAAGCTGGCGAGCTGACCTGTACCTCCACATTTAGCCGTCGATGAACTGCTGTGAGATCAATCTTATGCAGAGCTGCTGGTTTGAGATGTGTGCATTGAAAGCATAGTTAATCTTTATCAGAGGCTCGGCACCATTGTCAACAGCTGCCTGCTTTCTATTAACATTTGAATCATTCGTCTTGACAGTCGTCTAACTGAAGACATCCACTAGTTGCGTCTCCGCGCTGACAGCTAGAGCAATTTTGCCATTTCCACCTTGTCTTATAGCTTATCTACTTCCTACAGCGATAAAATCCCTTTTATTTCCCACTGCACTTTAATGTACATCAATTCTATTTCCACGCTGTTGTCTCTGCCACGGAAATAAAACAATGATCTTGGCAACCTTAAAGTGCAGGAACAAGCTCATGGGAAACGGCAGTTGAGACACACTGTCATTTAAAGCCACAAAGGAAAAGAAAGGAAGCAAGTTTTTATGATCATCCATGCATTTCCCAAGGGGAAGAAATTTAACAACCCAAAAATATCCATAAAGGGACGAAATCTTAATTGAAAACATCCCGACAAAATCTTCTCACTCAGGCCCCCTTTTACTGTTCAACGAGCTTCCTCTGATTCTGGTCAGACAACACAGAACAGCTCCAGCGCCACAGAAACAAAGTGAAACATCCTCGCACTCAGAGTTTCCTCTAAAAAGCCCTTTGAGAGAAACAGGTGTAGCCACATGAGCACACAAAATTACAACAATTAGTTAAATGTCCTCAAATAAACTTCCCTCCGCAGAAATACAAATTAAAGCACACAGGGACACAACCCCCCAAAACACACACACACGCACACGCACACACACACTCACACCAGCCAATCCAGCAGCTTGTCTGGTTTAACACGCAGAAAATGAGGCTCTAATAATCTAGATTTGAGGCAAGTGAACTGGCTTTGGAGAAAGAATTCAAATGAATAGGTCTGAATTAATCATTTATCTTTTGTTGATGGATGCACCCCCACTTAGACTCATCACAATAGATGCAGAGCGTTTTGTTCGACCAAATAAATCATTCCCATTGTTTAAGGTACATTGATCAATCTAATGGCTTGTAATAGGCTCCTAATTGCCACAGAGAAGTGCTCACGAATGGAGTCCAGAATTACAGATTCAACTCAAAATTCTCACTTGAATGACAAGGCGAGATCATGTTCTCCCCCCTTTTGTCCCAAGTGAGCATCTGAAAAAAATAATCACTATTGTTTTATTGTTACAGGTTAATCTAAGAAAACACATTCCCTCCCATATAAATTTAAGATACAGTATGTAAAAAGAAGTTTATTCGTGCATGAGGGAACTGTGATTCCTGTGCAGATTTCTTTGTTAGGGTGATTATTCTAATTTGAACGTCTGGTTGCTCCTTATTAAAATAATAATAAAACGACACAACCACATACACAAGATTATTTACAATTCAACCAACGGACAGAAGACTGCAAATGCTGTTTTAAATCAATTCCAACTTAATAAAAATGTAAATGCTTTGTCCGGTTTTTTAAAATATATATATATATTATGAAAGTATAATGAAAAGAAATGCCCTCACACTCTGCGTTCGTTGTGATTTAACGCTCGAATTGATGACTTCTTCAACAACAATCAACTCTGTTTATGTAGAATAGACATTTCATACCGTTAACACTCTTTCTTGGCAGCGCTCGGTATTTGACGAGGATGATTTTTATTCACCCTCCCAAAAGGTGGTGGGGTTTTTAAAGAAAAAAAAAGAAGAAGAGGGTATTTGAACAAATTGCGCCTGTGTTGACTGGCAGCATTTATTCTCTATAATGGAGCATTATTTGCCCGTTTTGAATACTGTAATGCACATCTTTCGGTCAAGCCTTTCTCTGGAAAATTGCTTTAACTTTTAAATGGACGGTGGTTCACGTCAGAGCAGGTCAATTTTATATTATGTCATTATGCCTGGGCGTTTTAACAAGATATGGCATATGCGGGCTTATTGAATTGTGATATTAAAAGAAAGGGAAAAAATAAGAATCGCGAGTTTTGGAAAATGCTCTAAACAATGCATCTCAATTGTGCATAATTTTAATAAATGGGCGATTAGAGCGGCATTACATTTTAATTTCTGGGATATAAGGCAGGCACCGTGCCTCCTGTTAAAGCACTTTAATGGAGGTGACTGGCAATCTTACAGCAGGCATCACCTGGAAGCACCAACTTTTTTCCGCCTATAAAATAGTTTATTTTAAAACACATTTCCTACACGCGCTGATATTGCGAGCTGTCGTTTTTAATTAACCCCCTCACCTGCATCCCCCCCGCCCCCTACAAGTAAGCGGGGAGGGGTACGCGCGTGAACTCGATCACACGCACGAGCCAGAACGCGCGTAATTTTTTATTTTTTTTTGTTGCTGGAAGTAAACAAACTGTAGGCGAGTTGATCCATTGCAGAGTCATAATGTTTTTTTTCCTTCGTGGGGGAAAAAGTCGTTTTATTCAGCCAGCGCGAAAATGATCTAACCGCGGATGGAGATGTGAGGTCCGTGCTTTCGGGCCTGTTCCTGGACTTCTTCGCTAAACTGAATCCGTCTGTGATTATCCAACACCAGCACTTTAAAATAATAAATAAAAATAGTGCATATATCACCATTTGTTTAGCCTCCCCCTCCTCCTTCTCCCCCCGAACACACATGCACTGTTCTGATAAAGTCATCAGCAACAACAGCGTCACTCACATTGTTCAGGACACTATGTGCTCAAATGGCAACGATTTCTCAATGACGTGTTGCGCATGATCTGAATATTGAAAATCAGAAACGGAGGGGGAAAAAACCTGGAAAGTACGCGGTATCACCACGGTCCACGAACGGTTGGGAAAACGAGTGAAAAAGGGGGGACTTACCTCCGGGAGAACTTGACGCGCGAACTCAATTCTGCAATGAAAGGAGACATTGAGCCTTCGTGTGAGAATAGGCTACATAAAAATAACTGTATGCATTAAAAAAAAAAAAAACATAGCAATTCTTGTCTTGTATGACAGCCGAAGCAAAGAGGCTGCACAACGGATGATTGACGGCGGGTTTTTTGGTGTTTCTGTCTGCGGTCGGGCCTCTCATTGGCTGACTTCATCCGCGGTCACGAACGCGGCCATCGCATTGGCTGCGCGTCCTCGCCAGCTGTACTTCAAAGAAACACGCTCTCTACAACTAGCTAGTTGTTGGGAGCTGCGAGCCAAGAGGGAAACCGTGTGACCCGAGTCAAACACGGTGAGACCGAATCAAATTGGAGCCGTGGAAGCATTGAAATCGCGAACAATCTCACCGCAGCACAGACCCTGGATATGGCAACGTCTATACTTGGGGTGAGTCCATGCTTTGCGTTTATGCTGCAACAAAAAAAAAAGTTGATGCTGCCCTACGCGACATGCTTGCTTTCAAGTTTGTGGTTATGGTTTCCTTCCGAGTTCATTACTTTACTGTTTATTATTAGAAAATAACAGCAACTAAATGCATCCAGATATTTACGCACTGTACTCACAGCTGACGCAGTTAGAAAGTTTGTTTTAAAAAAGCCCGTTCCTCTCCAAACAGTCATATAGCTCAAATTCCACTTTTTAACCATTACAGTTGTTATTAAAGTCATGTTTTGTGTGCTTCCCACACATCCGGGTTAGTCGAAAATCAGCACAATGTGTTGTTGCCCGTTTTAAACCCAACTTTGTGTGTGTGTGCGTGTGTGTGCGCGTGTGTGCGTGTTTTCAGGAAGAGCCACGGTTTGGAACTACACCTCTAGCTATGCTGGCTGCAACTTGCAACAAAATTGGTAACACCAGCCCCCTCACAACTTTGCCCGACTCGAGCGCTTTCTCCAAAGGTGGATTTCACCCGTGGAAGAGATCCTCCTCCAGCTGCAACCTGGGGTCCAGCCTGCCCGGTTTCACGGTAGCGACGAGCCGCGCGTCGACAGGACTAACGCCGACCGGTGGCACCGGCAACAGCGCCTTTTGCTTAGCCTCCACCTCCCCGACCTCGTCGGCGTTTTCCACCGAGTACAGCGGTCTGTTCTCCAACTCGACGAGCGTCGCGTCCCAAGAGTCTGGACAGTCGGCTTTTATATCCAAAGTCCACACGTCGGCGGAGACTCTTTACCCGCGGGTGGGGATGGCGCACCCGTACGAGTCGTGGTACAAGTCCGGTTTCCACTCGACCATCTCCGGCGACGTCGCCAACGGCGCGTCCTCGTGGTGGGACGTGCACACTAATCCCGGGTCGTGGCTCGATGTCCAGAACCCCGCCGGCACCCTCCAGACGTCGCTGCACTCCGGGACGCCGCAAGCCATCCACTCCCAGCTGAGTGGCTACAACCCGGACTTCTCCTCGCTGACGCACTCGGCGTTCAGCTCCACCGGAATCAGCCCCACGGCGTCGCATCTGCTGTCCACCGGTCAGCACCTGTTAACGCAGGACGGTTTCAAAACGGTCATCCCCACCTACACGGACGCTTCTGCCGCCAACGCCATGATTTCTGGGGGCAGTTCAGGAATAAGTAGCTCCTCCAGGTCGTCCCGGCGGTACTCCGGCAGGGCGACGTGTGACTGTCCGAACTGCCAGGAGGCCGAGCGGCTGGGACCCGCCGGGGCCAGCCTGCGCAGGAAGGGACTCCACAGCTGCCACATTCCCGGCTGCGGTAAAGTGTACGGGAAGACGTCTCACCTCAAAGCGCACTTGAGATGGCACACCGGCGAGCGGCCTTTTGTCTGCAATTGGCTTTTCTGTGGCAAGCGGTTCACGCGGTCCGACGAGCTCCAGAGACACCTCCGCACCCACACCGGCGAAAAAAGGTTCGCATGCCCGGTGTGTAACAAGCGCTTTATGCGGAGTGACCATTTGAGCAAGCACATCAAAACGCACACGGCGGGTGGTGGAGGCAAAAAGGGGAGCGACAGTGACACCGACACCAGTAACCTGGAGACCCCGAGGTCCGAGTCCCCAGAACTTATTATGGAGGGGGTGAACCCCAGAATCACTGTTAAGGATCCGTCTCCCCACGACGAACCCTAATGAGGCTTCACCCCATCCCCCCCAAAAAAACAAAACAAAATCAAACCAGATTCAAAACACTGCACAGCAATGAAAACGGGTCTTATTTGACAGACTATAAACGGAGAAAATATTCCAAGAAAGTCTAAAAAAAAAAATTAATAATAATGATTCTCCACGGGCGTAACGAGTATTTCATTCGTCAATCCATCTAAAGAAACCGGTGATTTACTGTAGGCCTCTGGGGGATTTCAAGGGCGACTTGAACATGGATGTTTGAGGGTGCGCGAAACCTGTTGAACTTTGGTTGGACAATGTGAGTTCCATCTTGTATATTGACGACTAAACTATGTGTTATTTTACATGTAAATGTTAGGCTATGATTGTTTTATTCGTGTTGGTATCCTGGAAATCAGGGGATTTACTTTCGACGCACTTTGTGGATATGTATGTACACAGCTTTTTTCAACTTTGGTTAACCATTTTAATTCTTTGCCTAAAAAAAATATCTATATATAAATGTTTACCTGTATAAAGTCACACGTATAAGACTTTCATTTTATCGTAATTAAAACATCTTTAAAAAAGTCTAATTGTGTGATGTAGATTTCATACATATTTTTTTTATTTGTTTAATTATTTGTGTTAGGGTTTACTTAAAAAAAATATTTTTGAATTTGATTTTACAGCATGAGGATATTTTTCTTCTTAAAATCACCTATTACCTGACTATTTCCCCTATGGAATAAATCAATGTTTAATGCCCCGGAAAAAAACATTTCATGCCTAAATGAAAATCTTGTTAAATGGTATTAATTATGACTTGGAGCACATCGCAGCCCCATGTGTCTTGTATTTGCGATTAGGGATTCGTGTCTTATCAAATATCTAATTAATCTCCGAGACATCTTTTGTTCAGTTTCACTTTATCGGGGGGTTTTCCAAGGGGGGTTTGGCGACAAAGGGCCCTGAATATTTATTCTAATTGTCCAAATTAACTGCTTTCATTTGCATACCAATCGATGCAGCGAGAATATAAGGATGTGGCGTCTTTCTCTCTCTGCCAGAAGCCACATAGATGTTATGGGAACAGTTTTTGAAACTTTAGAAAAAGAAGGGGGCAAAGAGTCACATGCAAATGTTTGAATTTGAAATGCTCTTTGCTCTGGCGCAGTCAAACGGTGGCTGCGTGTTATTTGAATATCAGTGGCCCCCGTATTGAAAGGGTTCAAGGATGCTCTCTGACTTCTTTGTGCTTACCCAGTGCAGCGTCCGACTCTCAAAGAAAAAGCCGGGGAATAATTACAGCGCGGGTCCGGGACTGGGAATACGTCAGGGGAAAGCATCTCATCCACACACCCTCTTTTTTTAAGAGGATGTTAAATTGACCAGAAGGCAATAGAGGGAAATTATTTTCATTTCCTTTTGTCCAACAGCGGCTTCAAGGAGACGGCCAGATAGTGAAAACTACCAAATTAGATAGGCAATTTGAATTTCATCAAAAAATATAAAAGCTTAGCAACACTTACGTAAAAAAAAAAAATGTTGAAATTTCAGCTGTGAGATGGCACATTTAAGAATTCGAGTATATCTATTTTTGGAGAAAAAAAATTTAATGGTTGATATATATTTTTCTAATTTAGATCAAAATCGTTTTTCCGAGTCTGTCAAATAAAATCTGCAATTGTTGCCTAAAAAATATCGCTAATAACCAGAACTAATTGTCCAATTTAGGTCATAATAATTATTATAAATTCTAGTTTCCCCTATAAAATATAACAGTGGGTATTCATAAACACACAAAAAAAAACACAGGTCGCCTTTTGTTTCGTTTGTAGGCTGCATGTACACGCTCGATATTTGGACAGAAATCATATTTGTTGTGTTTGACGCCCGCAAAAAAAAAAAAAAAAAGAAAGGAAAAAAAAATCACAGCTTTCTAGCATTAACACATTGTGTCATGCCATTCTGGGAAACCGGCCAGTACATTTTAAAATCATAAACATATTTAGTAAATATAGCATAGCACCTAATATAATTTGGAACCTAGATAGAATACACTAATTACCCAACAATTCTACATTGTATCCGATTTTAGACGCTGACATTAATTTCATCCATCGCAAAACAAACGCAATATATTGAGTTGGAATTTTAATCGGAAAGAAAAAAATCCAAGAGGATTTTTAGGAATCAACAGCCGTCTAAGCATTACACCTTACAATTTCCACAAAAGACAATACTCAAAGCAAGCAAAAAAAAACTGCAGCAACAGAAATAGTCTTTCTAGCGACACGCTGACCGTTAAAATTACTCACATATTTCCCCCTTAACGGATCATAGCAGCAAATTGCTTGAAATGGTAATCAATTCATTTAGTGCCTTTCATACAGTACACGACACATGGGTGCAACGAGCTGCGTCCGGATATTTACTTGTCGACTGCTTCCCCCTACTGGAGAAAAGGTAGACCTACTGCGCAGTATCTGTAACTTTTAAATATGGAGGGACACTTTGATTACCAAGAACACTATATAAGATATTCCAAACACATTAAACCCAATATGTTGAGAAGGAAAAGAAAAACAAAGTCAGTGCTTTCTATGGGCTCTGTTTTGACTTCTCTCCCTACTCCTGCTCCTGCCCTCCCTCTCCTTCCTCCTTTCTCTGCTTCTGCTCCTCCCATCTGCTGTTCTGCCTCTCCTTCCATCTGTGCTACCTCTGTTCCTCTCCCCACCTCTACTGTGATGCCCGTCGTTACCTCTGTCTTCCCTGCCTGTCTCGCGGCTCCTACTTCTGTCCACGCCGGACTTGGAGCCACTCGGTCTCTCTCTGTCCCTGCTGTTGTGTCTCTTTCTCTCCTGACCTCCTTCCAGCTTGATCTTGTTCTCTGGGCTGCGATTTTGACTCCTGCTCCTTCCCCTCTCTGTCCTTGTTTGTCTATAATCTCTGGACTCCTCTTCGCGACGCTTTTGTCCAGCATGAGGGCTCGGTGACCTGCTTCTATGAGAGGAGGCCCCTTTCTGACTCTTGACTCTCCGCTCGCTCTTAGAGCTGTTATCCCGACAGGAATCGCTTTTCTTGTTCTTCTTTTTCTTTTGGCTCTTGAACTTGCCGTGACTGTCTGAATCGGAGCCACTGTCACTACTGCTACTGCTGCTACTGGAGGAGTCACTGGAGCTGTCACTGCTTTCATGCTTTTTCTTGTGTTTTCTTTTGCTCTTCTTCTTCTGCTTCTTACTCTTCTTCTTCTTGGCCTTCTTCCTGTCCAGGCGATCAAGTTTTCTGTAAAACAAACCAGCAGATGAACATATGATATTTAGATAATTTAAGTTTTTAAATCACATCAAAAGGTTGAACAAAGGAATGCTAAATACTTAATCAAGGTCAATACATTAATCTGATGCATCCCCCGCCTTTTTTAATTATATATTGTATATACTAAGCTAGAAATATGAGGTTTTAAATTTCAAATAGATGGTAAAATCAAAAAAATATTTTAAAAAATGTATTACAAATAATAATTTTTCTCAACTCCTTGAAGCTTTCATACTAAAAAATGGTAAATTATGGTCAGTTTTTACCCAAGGAGCTTCTGTTTCTGCTTGGTCGTTAATGACTTCAGAAATTCCACCTCAGGATCTTCTTCTTCCTCGCTGGCGACATATTCCTGTAAAAGCACACGGCGAACTGACATTGAAACCAAAATGACAACACACACCCACAAATACGACTATATTTCAGCCGGACACCTTTAAACAATGATTCAATTTAGTTTATCAAAGATACACCGGCAGTCTTTTCTGCCTGATGGGTAATATACGTGTGTGTTAAGTGTATCCTCCAATGTGTGCAAAAAAAAAGATGGGAGTGTGAGACAGACAATTACCTGCGATGGATCACAAACAGTAGCGTTCCTACCAAGGACACATTTTTTCAGGGCAAACCCACTGTTTCGCATCTCCGCCATTAACTCAGAGGGGTGCATCGACGGACCTGTTAGCACAAATCACAGCCTCACAGTCCCATTGATGTCAGAGCAATGCCAACCACTATCTCCACAGTGGGAATTTCAGGGGCGGCTTTGTTAACAGAATGGGACATCGAATCAACTCACTCCACTTCCGGCTGAGCAAATCATACAATATCATTCTCTGCCAAAGCAGCGGTTAGAGGAATCAGAATACACAGTAATTACATATTTTTCTCCCGGCACAGGAAGGGGACCATTACGGCACTCCACCATCAACACCATGCACCGACCGGACTCTCCCAGGGTAAACATTATGACGTTACTCAACTTGCTGATTGCACAAGTCAGAATCAGCCCAAGACTGGGAGCTCCAGCTGAAACCCGAGAGGAAAAATACAGTAGGTGTACCTGCTGCAGAGTCTGTGACGGACTAAGGCCAGCACACTCTTTGTGTTCTTTTGTGCTATATATCAGAATTATTTGTACTGTTCTTTTCCCCCATTGCATATTTCAGCAAGTAAAATCTCTACATAACATTGTAATAATTGCATATTTTAAGTGATGCATTGATTATTTTTTTCCTTTTTTTAATATTTACTTTTAATATTTTTTCAATGTGAACGTGTTTATATGATGATGCTTTTTTCAATTCATTAATTACTTGTGTTTGATCATCAAATTAACATTAAATTACATCGACATACATAAACAGAGACAATGCAGCGGAAGCTGTTTAAAATGTCCATTTTAGAGAATCATTGTATTCACTCTACCTGCTGCTTCCTCTGTGGCCACAGAGCTGGCATTGATCCCCGACAGCCCATAGAGAGGACACTCTCGGTCTGTGTTCACATGGCCCCATTTGTGACATTTGATGCATCGCACGTTGCGCACCTGGGAAGTTAACAACAACAGACTTCAATGCAAAGTGTGGAGATGGATGCATATTTATTTAAACAAAACATTCAAACATTGTTAAAATTTTAGTTAAAAATGCACACATATTCAATTAATATCTTAGAATGTAAATGTATGACAAGCTTCGGTCTACTTTCCGAAACATTATAATTTTCAGTAATGCTGACACAGTTGATTTAATACAGTTTTTCCAAATCTTTTGTGACCGACCGCTACTAAAACACATCTGTGTGTTTTTGCGACCCCTTAGTCACAGCTTATGGGTTTTGACAAATTGTGGCTTTTCCTTTCAAACTGTTTCATTTGTAGAATTTTCAGGTACCCAAGGAAATGAAAATATCCAATGTATTTAACAAAAAAAACATGTCTCATTTTGTTTCTTAACATTTTGATCAACTTGTGACCCCCTGTTAAAATGTAACCCCTGGTTGGGAACCACTGTGACACAGATTCTATATGCTTCAAATAAATAACAATCATCACACACCTGGATTCCAAATGGCTGATCTCTAATAGTCATGTCATCCTTCGCATATCTACGTGAGAAAATGAAGGATTAAAAAGAAAGCAAACTCTGGAAGAGTGCTGGATAATAGGCCAAGAAAGTGTAACAGTGTAAAAATATACGACTTACTTCTCTCGAGGAGCCGTCTTCTGCCACTCAAATTTGTACTCTTCCTCTCCTCCCTCCTGAAACACACATTTTCAGTATGGATTTTAGTATGAAACCCTTTCCAGTTATAAATGAGTGAAAGTAAAGAAAAATCTGCATGCATATATACATATAGCGCAATTGCATAGGATCATCATTTACTCTACTTTACCTCTTTTGTTTCCTCTTCAGGAGAGAAGACAATTATGAAGGAAAAACAAAAGTATAAAATGTTAAGCATAATCTCCTTAAGAATCAGGATTTTGGAATCAAGCAAAATATTTAGTAGTATCAGAGATCTAGTGTAATTAAAATGTAAATAATTTACCTTTGGATGCTCCAGGTGGAGCCTCGTACATGAAATTGAGGCCATTTTTAACACGATCATCCCCCATCAACACTCTAGATGTGAGGAAAATAACATTTTCAGCATTTGAAGGATCATTTAGAAAATGTTTCGAAAGTGAATGTTGAGTTAACAAAAACCTTTCCATTAACTGAGACCCTATCAATATGCTTAAAAACGTGTTTAAAATAATGATTCATTATATTAAAGCATTTGTGTCACCTGTTGTTGTAACAATCCTGCTCTTTCATGTACGCCTGCATAAGATCTTCTTGCTTCTTCTTGTCGAAGGTCAGTTTCTGTTCTGCTATCCATACCTGTACGGATTAGGTGAAACTGAGGGTTAATGCACACACACTTTTCAAACATTCCTAAAAACTTCCTTGCCTGACACATAGATACTTATAGAAGTAATATGACTAGTAAAAAATGCAATTTTAGCACTGTATTCACTATTATACTACTGCGCTGTACCTAACCCTTACACCAGGGAGATTATTAGTCAATAAACGAAGTAATTCATGAGCTTTGTTGTTGCCATTTGCTACTATGGGTTGTTATATAGTGGTCAAGTGAATATATTTGGGTCCTGACTGTTCAACGAAAACGTGATCTAAATGACTTTGGGTCTTTGAAATTGTGATTACCATATAAAAAGCATATTTTATAGATGTAACTATTAATGAGGTCACAGAGATTCATCGACAGACAATCGTTGGTTACATACAAATGTTGAATTCATTGCTTTATTTATTAAGTAAACTTGACAAGTTGTACTGTATATAGATAATATAAATTTGGACAATTCGATTTTAATTAAAAAGGACATATACTAGTTACATCTAGACACTATATGTACTGTACATTATTGTAAATTAAATCACAATAACAATCAGAAAAGTGTGTGTAGTCCCCAAATCCTAAAACACATGGTCATAGTATTAATAAGAGTTTTTACTTGATTTGATGTCCTGAATAAAGTCATTATTATATATTACTCATATTAAATATTGTGTGCAGTAGCCTAAATATAACATAAGGCTTATCCATGGCTCTCCTTTTAAAAGACCACGACAACACAGCGAACTAAAAGTCAGTTGAAGTTAACATTGTACCGGTAACGTTAGCTTAGCTTTGGCTATCTTAACTGCAATGCAAACGAAGAATGTACGTAAACTATTTTAGATGGCTCGTCTGTGATTCATAAAGAAAAACTATTCTGCGGTCAACATTTTCTACCAAGTAGGTAATTTGTCAAAGTGGGTCATGTGTGTTTTTGCTAAGCAGCAAACTGCGCTAGCAAAAGCAAAACAAAGTTAGCATAGCTTGCTAGCTCGCAGGCTAATCTGCTCCAGGCAGCAATGCTAACCGGAGCTAACGCTCACCTTTTTGATGTTCGACTTGGACGCAGGATGGAAATCCTTCTTGCACATGAAGTTAGCAAATGACTTCCCCATGGCTGACAACCTATATCGCCACCTAAGTGGAAAGCCAAGCGTTTATTTTTCGGCTAACGGAGTCGCTAGAGTAGCTTCCTCCGCACGTAAACACGTAATCCCGCACGTAAAGACGTCATCACGTAAGTGTGCGTGAAGACAGTTCGAGATTGGTCGAACTACGGAAATCAGTTAATTTTAAATTAAGGGTTATTTATTTGGGTTATTAGTTGCATTACATATTTATTAAAAAACACAGCATGTCACGTAAAAATATGTTTTTATTAAAATAATTTAACAGTGTCGACAAAACAAAAAATCTACATAATTTGATTGGTAATGTAGTTTAAGCATATAGATAGTCATCTGCATCACAGGCAGACTTTCATTGGTGAAAACTTTAGATATAATAGCACAGTAATTATTAAAAAAAAAAAATCTAAAAACTATCTGATGATAAATATCTCGGTCATATATAAATAAAAATATAAATATTTAATCTACTAATCTGGGATGAGGATACAGACTAAACACACTAACATAATGTAAAAAGCGTGATATAATACACCTAGTTTCACCCGATAGACTGTATATAAAAAGGGTTTAACTACGAATATAAACCTCACTTCGGCTCGGTCACGTGACTGTACTGTTTCCGGTGAATTGACCGATGAGAGTGTATAGAAACTGAAATGAAAATAGAAACTTATGGCGAAGGTTCTCGGTCGGACCGGCAAACGTAGGTAAGCTTCCCACATTGTAATGACATAGCAAGCCTGATTTACTGAGGGTTTAACGGCTTTAAATCTGCTTTCATGCCAGTGAGGTGTGTTTTTAAGTCCACTGGCTGCTTATGCTGAGGTAACTTTTAAAATCCTGTTCGTTAAATAACCCAAGCAACCAATTGTTCTTTCTGTTTACTCAGTGTGTGATTCGACATGCAGCCATCCTCTTGTGACACCTTCGTGGCTTTGCCCCCCTCCACTGAGAGACCATGCATCATATTTGGGAAAAACTCTGACAGGCCTTGTGATGAAGTCCAGGAGGTGGTGTATTTTCCAGCCAAAGACTATGCTGCAGGGCATAAGGTCGAGGTGGGTGACACCAGACAGCTTGTTATTTTATTCTATTTCCCACATTGGGACTGCTCTTCGGTGAAAGTGCCATTGGATAACCATTAAAAGATATTTATTTTTTTGCCCCTGTGCCTTCTTCCTCCTGTGAACAGTGCACCTACATAGAGATTGAGCAGGCTACCCACACGTACGCTGTTGTGTTGAGCAAGCCAGCGTGGTTGTGGGGCGCAGAAATGGGTGCAAACGAGCATCAAGTGTGCATTGGAAATGAAGCAGTGTGGGGCAGAGAGAGTGCAGATGGTGACGAAGCACTTCTGGGCATGGATCTTGTCAGGTAAAGCCCCTTTAAAAGTTACACTTTGTCTACCATCAACTTAAGGTGCAAAGGGCAAATGTAATAACATGGTACCATCCAGACACAATTGTTTTTTTCATTCTTAAGGATACATTTTGTGAGAAACACTCAAAAGACGAAGCAACAAACAGAAAATCTGCAACTCTGTAATTTTCCAGGATTGGACTCGAGAGAGCCGATACAGCTGAGAAAGCTGTGGGTGTTATTACCGAGCTGCTGGAGAAATATGGCCAGGGAGGATCTTGCATGGAGGATGAGAGTAGCTTTACCTACCACAACAGCTTCCTCATCTCAGACAGGAAGGAGGCGTGGCTGCTGGAGACATCAGGGAAGCACTGGGCAGCGGAGAGAGTGGAAGGTAATGAGAAAAAGACCGATACCACGGGACACACAAAGTATGTGAACAGGAGCGTCTACTTACTTTTGGAAACGTCAATTACACTTTAATCAAACATCAATGTAAGCACTCCAGAAAATGTGTGAAACAATGACATTATGCTTTAATAAGCAGTCATGTAAATTATTAGCTGCGTCACACTTCCTAACAATGTTGAGCTTTATTCTCTATGGAGTGAAAAAAGGCCTCATATCATATTAATAATAATATTTTGATTCCATAAAGAGTCTGACTTCCATCAGAATGACTGACTTTTACAGTTTCAAAGCCCTCAGGTCTCCAGGACTCTTGACTGTCACCTGGAACACACAAAACCTTTATAAGCACAAGGCCAAATATTTTGTATAATTATTACATGGATTATTAGTTCACACTGTTCTTTGTATAAAGGTCTAGATTTCAGGTCTATCTATATTCACCTGAAATCACTATCATGATTCATTTTCACATTTGCCCCATAACAATTCACTAAAATGATATATTGTTAAATGCACAGTGGAGCGCTTATCAATGTTTTTTTTAATACTCTTTATTTACCTTTTTTGGAGAAAAAACAAACAAAATAATTGTGTTGACATTTACTTAAATAATCATACATTTAGTTTGTATAGGTAAGAATAAAATAAAAAAGATAATAAGAAAAAAATAAGAAATTAATGGATTATTTCTGCTTAACATTTAAGAGCATTTCTAGACATTTAGTTACTTAAACAGGAAAATCAAACTAAAATGGTAAAATACTTTCCTGTACTTGAAAGACCGTGCTGGCTGTCGTCCGCCATCTTGTCTGTAGTCCTGGGTTTCCTTCCTTTTGTCTGAATTAGCAGATCAATAGATGCAGAATAATTTGGACACTTCAATTATTGCACTTCTTATGAAGCTTATGAATAATGGTAAGTTTTAATGTTGGTGGCTCATCATCTCGTTTTTACACTCCTCAAGCTGGATATCGCAACATCTCCAACCAGTACGGCATAACGACTAAGATCGACAAGGAACATCCAGAGATGAGGGAGTACGCACGAAGCCAGGGCTGGTGGGACGGGGAGACTCCGTTCAACTTCGCTGCCGTCTACTCCTTCATGACTACAGCCAGAATCGAAGCCTCCGGGAGCCGCTTCTGTGAGGGGAAGAAGTTACTGGAGAAAAACAACGGTTAGTACTCCACCGTGGAGGAAAAAGGGTCACATGACTTGTTCCAACACACATTTTGATTTTGTCTACTGTAGGTCACATCACCGCTGAGACGATGATGGACATCCTGAGGGACAAAGATAGTGGCATAAACATGGAGGGCATGTTCATGACGACAGGCAGCATGGTGTCGGTGATCCCTACGGATCCGGATCTGCCAGCGGTTCACTATTTCACAGCAACTCCAGACCCCGAAAGGTACAGCGCTTGATCTAAGGTCGGCTGATGATGATGCACCCCTTTGAGTTCTCGTTGACAGCAGTAAATGTTTTAATAAGCGATTCTTTTGCACGCCAGGTCCGTGTTCAAACCTTTCATCTTCGTAAAGAACATTAATGAGCTGAAGGAGACGACCTCTCCCAGTTACGGCGCAGACGACCCTGTAAAGAAGAAACCCCGCTTCCAGACGAAGCCTGACCGCAAACACCTGTTGTTTGTCAAACACGAGCTGGTGGCCGCCATCGTCGAATCCTTCAAGGTTTAACCGTTTAGTTCCAGCCTCCAGTTCACCTAAATCCGTCACTTGACTTAGTGCGGTCGTGGTCTGCTGGAAACGTACTTATAATATGTTTGCTTTTTGTCAATAGGACAGAGGAAAGAAGATCACAGAAAGACTGAAGCAGCTGGAGAAGGAGAAGATGAAGGAGATGGAGGAGATTCTCTCACATGGTATTGAGCAACCAGATTTCTTTGCGAATCTGTTCTCAAGCTGTGTTCAGGAGGAGATGGATGCCTATGGCAAAAGCTGAAACCACAACATGTATTCAGGGTGACGGTGGCTTCTAGTCAGGACCAAGTACAAACACGCTTGTAAATGAATCACAACACAACAGTAACACTTGTATTATAATAAAGCAGGATTATAATATAACATTATGGACTAAATGTTGACTTTTATATATTGACATAATTGGTCAGAATTACAGGAAAGGACAAATTAATTATCTGAGACGTGATTTAAATGTTTGTTAATAACATTTATTTAAAAGAAAATCCATAACATAAATATGCAGCGTTTGACAGAATGTGTTTATTAAAAAGACCCTTTTTCTCGACTTAATGTGAGTGAATAAAACACACACTGCTGCACTTGGCAACACATGTATTATGAAGCAGTATAATAATATACTTATATTATTATTTACCTGAGAAAAAAAAGAGTTACAGCAGCCTTTAGTTTCCCAACAACAACAGGGGCATTATTATTATTAGACAGTGCAGTCAGTGCGGTTGCTTTGGGGCCCATGGGGGGACCATAGAGAGATAGCGGGCCCTACAACAATGTGATGGGCATAGAACAGGACATTCCCAGTATAATACACCTACGGTCAAAAAATAACTTATATGTAGCCTCGAACAGGCAAACATTTTTGGTAAAATAGTCAGTAGCAATCTTTAAAATATAAACTATAAAAACGATTCAATTGAATAAAACAATTCTTATTTACTGGGCAATATGTATGTTGATGTTGTCCAATGTCAAGTCCCTTTTTCATCATGTGATTAGACGATATACAGCAGCTGGTTTAGGCACAAAATCTATCAAGACTGACAAGCTGAGACGCATCTGCAAGCCAGGCGAGTCATGCTTTTCAAAAAATAAACACTTTCATGTCAACACATGCAGGAACACTGAGTTCTCACACTCTTTTTGTACGGTTATCACTTATTATTAATTTTTTTTAAAGTGGCACTTTGCTTTTGTTGTCACTTAAAAAGTAATAAAACCATTTTGACACTAACATAGCACTGGTAAACACTTTAACCACAGTTCCACATCAGTGGCGAGTCGTGTTAAAATGCAGGTTATCACAGCTACAATACTCGCGCTTCATGCTACATTTCCAGTTAACTAAGTGTGGAAACTAAGCTAATCGTGAGTTGAATGGATTTTAAAGACACTTAACTAGAATAAGCACCTCACGGTCGTATTCATGTTGCAGTTTACATCCATGTCCGTCCAACAATCTTATCATCTTTCTGTCCCATTAGACATGAAATTGTTGATAGCATATTAACTCTTGAGTTATGGCCAAAAAGGGGTTTTGTGAGGTCGCAGTGACCTTGGCATTTGAAGTTTGACCACCAAAATCAGTTCATCCTTGAGTCCAAGTGAACGAAATTCTGCTCAAGGCGTTCCTGAGAAAGGACCGGACGAACATACAACCTGAAACACGATGCATTTAGTCACAGCTGTCGGCGGTGCGAAGGCAGAGACATAAAAACGGACGCAGCGTTACCGCATCTTTCCCCTTTTTTCTTTTGGCAAGTAGCTTTGGTGGAAGTGTCCCAGTGAAGGAAGTAATACATTCAGCAGACTGGGATTTCTTTTGCCTGCACCTAGAATTTGTTTTGGAAGGACAGCTATTTGTGCGTCGTCACTCCCAAAATGACACAACATAAAATAAAACAACTTATAAAATCCAAGTGCAAATAGCGACTGCATAAAAACGCTTCCAAAGAGTCTTTGAAAAAAAAATAAATAAGATTGGCTCTTAATTTTGTAGATTAGGTCATCAGTCCTTTTCACTTATGTTAATATTTTTCTCACCAGCTTCAATACAACGCAGTCAAACAGCACAAGTCAAACTATTTGACAGGTTTTCACAAAGTGAGGGATTATAATCCCTATTTCAGGGACTCCAACTTTAGGTTCCACCTAAAAATGAATGGCTAAAGAGGTTTACTGAACTGTACGATTACCCGATCGACTCAAGATCTCAGCAGTTATCCTGGTAAGTGAGATGTTAAATGTAAAACTGCAAAAATAAACACATGCAGATAAAAAAAAGGCTCATTCCCTTTCAGACCAACTTCAGTCAATCCATTGTTACTGGCATTTTAAGTTTGAAAGCGTTTAGTCTGTTGCACTTGTGAACACAGAAGCTGCATAGTAGTGCAACTACAATTCTCCGTCCGGGTGCAGTTTCTTCTTAAAAGTCGGTACTGATTCTCATGTTGTCCGACCTGAAGATGCATTAAGTAGTTAATTACCTTTGGTAAAAAAAAAGTGAAAAGAAATGTGGATGTTGACCCTTGTGTCTCATGTCATGAAGCGGTAATAAAGGCGACAGTCTTGAAAGCCATGTTCCTGCTTGATGTGCTGGAGCACGCCACCCTGCTGTAACCGTGTCCCGTAGAGAACCGCCTCACCGGCGTCCTGAGCCAAGCCCACCCGCTGGAGCCACTCCACAAGTTCACAGCCAAGAAAACAGTCCACCAAACCCCTACCACACCTGAAAGTCAAAGGAAAATTCACTCAAAAGGTCTACCGCCACAAAAAGCAGAGAAAAGAAGCAAACAGCACACTCAGACATTCCAGACATCAGAGACGATTTTGCCCATCAACCTCTGACCAGAGCAGCAGTGAGTGAGACGACGTGCTCTCACCTTCTCTTTTTGACAATGTCATGAAAACACTGGTCCTTGTGGTATTTGGTGAACTGGGTGCAGGTCATCCTGATCTCCTCAGGAAACTCAGTCTGCAGCTGTTCTTTCTTCTTTCCATACCACAGATCATGTAACCTAAAACACATGTAGATAAACAGAGTACAGCGTGTGTGTGTACACATGGTATAGATACACACAGTATTATAGTATGTAGAGTGTGGCGTAGGTTCATAACACAAATGCTCTTTACCTCTTCTTAAATGGCAGTATAATCAAATGCTTGTCCAGCCCAAACAGAGCAAAGGAGAGGAAACCCTGGAGACAGAAAACAGATCATAAATAAATGAATAAATGCTCACGGTGTTTGTACCACAGTATCTGGAAAACCAACCTGTCCATAGTTGGCAAAAGCACAGAAGAACTGCAGCTCCAAGTAGAGTTTCCCAGGAACCGGATTCAGGAGCAGCCACAAGCAGCTGGACAGGTTCTGTCAGAGAATTTACAGGAAGGTTGTGTGTTTTTTACGGCCTAGTGTGTAGCATGTGGTGACATCTAGTGGTGATGTTGCAGATTGCAACCAAGTGAAACTTCTCCTAATCGCCAAGCGGGGAACTACGGTGGCCGACGTGAAAACACAAAAGAATGAACAGCCTTTTCTAGAGCCAGTGTTTGGTTGGTCCCTTCTCGACTACTGTAGAAACATGGCAGCTGATCATAAACACACATTCATATTCTAATGTGATTAGAAACTAAAGAAAACTAATATTATATTCCATTTCTGCCAATAGATCCCCCTAAATGCACATTTTATCACATTCCACAGGATATATTGGTCATATCTAATATATTTCTTATCTGTTAAGACCAATAAATACTAATCCAAACAGAAGAATCTATTAATGGGTTCCTTTGGAGGAGGCTTCCACCGAAATTGAGTGTGTGAGTTGGAAATTACACGGCTGAGCCATAAGTGTCCGATTTGGCTTGTGATGCAATAAATATAATAATGCAGGCAGTAAGGCTGTCACTGTCACTGTAAGAGTGAAAGGTGGTGGTTAACTCACAGCAAGCATGTTGACAGTCAGAAGCAGACACAAGAGCACATGACGGGCCACTTGGCTATCTGCGACCTGTTGGCGCTCTTCCACTTGGACAAGCAGACAGTCTGTGGACTCACAGTTATTCTCACATTGGCCTGAAGGGGGCAGAAGAACAGAGATTTAGAATGCAGAATCTGGTTCATTGTAGAGAAACAAAGTAGATAATTCACTGGTGATATATTTAGATTTTACTTATTGTGGTATTGTTGCTTATCAATACCTGTAAGAGTGGTTGGTGTGTCTTGGATATTTGTGCTGATGATCATGTCAGGCATGGGCTGGGTTGGAGCGCACTCACATTGCAGGCACGCTGATAAAAAAAAAGGTGATAAGAGAGTGAGATTGTTACTTTGCTCCCAACATCACACTGTAAGGACTGCAGTACAATATGAGAGGAATACAAGTAATTCAATGTAGGGATTAATGAAGCTAAGCATAAATTGTTAAGTTGGGAAAACAACAATATTTTCATGCAACTTTTTTATTATTATTCAGCTCCCACTCTAAAAAGTACTTGGATCAATTGCAATGACATGCTGGAATAATTATATATTATAACAACATAGTATCCAACAAATCACGTTCATATAAAGAATATTTTTTCCCTTCAACACTGGTTTGCTTCTATTGTAACAGAAGACCAATAATGTAACAAAGACACGCCGTGGAGGTTCAATAACAAAGTAAAAGTGAAGTGTTTTGAAAGCAACGTTTGTCAGATATAATCTGTTCAGTGTTGCATTGCCTATTTTGAATAACTAACCACACAGGAACATCAGATGTCAGTTTCCTTCAGATAATGGCATCTAAAAAAATGTTGTCCTTCCTTTTTTTTCTTTGTTTACTTTGTGATTGTAACACTGCTTTTGTAATTGAAATAATCTGCAGGGGAAGATCATCAGACAGATGTGATGGATGACTTGTAGATATGGGTCTTAACTAGGCTTGGACTGGTTTAAACGTTTTCAAACCGGTCTGATACAAACCCAAAGACCAGACCGATGCCTTTCGCACTAGGCATCGCACTTGCCATAGCAGACCCCAGTGATACATACATTTTTCCACACAGAAGATTGCGCCGTAATCATGGAAAGGAGAGTCAAAAATATGCGTAACGCCTCTGTCTTGCCATCCTCGGCTTGTTCGGCAGCGGGGCGGCCACATTTTGCGCACCAGCCGAGTGGACACTCGCCAATCGGTTTAGAAATAAACACAATATTATTTGAATCACTTGTCATTATTGCTGCTCATTACTAATGAAAGACACGTTGGATTTAGTGCCTTGACGCCGTTGGCACAGGTAGCTGATGTTTTTAGTTTTCTATACGTGTCATAAGGACAAATGCGGGTTCAACCGGTTTGTGCATACATTAAATCCCCGTACACTAAACCGAACCGGTTAAACCAGATATCGGCCCTACCCTATTCTTGACTTTTTGTGTTGAATAAAAACCTCAGTTAAAGTGTTCCCATTAGAAAAAGTACCTCTGTCGGGATCTCCTGATGGGGTGACCGGCTCAAATAGGTTTTCTGGTTCAACCTCGGTTACAAGATCTTCTGCAGAGTTCGTCTCTTGGTCGTCGCTGGCCCAGCTTCCTCTACTGAGACCCACGAGAGAGCTTCCTCCCAGCAGAATACTGAGGGAAACTACAACCGTGGTGCAGATTATCTGCCAAAGAACACACATAAACAGACATGCAAACTTTGAAGTAATTCTCTGCCGGGTTCAAAAACTGTTCTTAAATGGTAGAAAACAGGTATGATTTCAATGTATGCGGTTACCTGTGGTTTGCCGTAAAAATGAGCAGGGTCAATTGTGCCGGGCATTTTTTCCCCAGAAATGAGCAACGCAGCAGTTACTAAGGCTGGAACCCTGTTAATGTAGAGACAAAATTAACAATATCACTGACAGTATTCAGAATGTAACATGTCAAACCAGCTCAACCACACCCAATTGCAGGAATTTAAAAGTTTATTTGATCATCACTCCTGTAAAATCACCATCTGTGCTCTTGATCATAGTTCTGAAAATGCAGAAAATGCAGATATCAGCTAAGGAATCCTAAAAATAACTTCTATTTCAAAGAGTTTATTCTGATCCTCCGTCTTTTAGTGAACCAGACAAACGAGCTGAGTTTCATTTCTGTGTTCAGTCTTGTTTAAAAGTCACTTACCCCCAGCCTGCGATGACAAACAAGCCTGGTGAGACTTTCACATCCTCAACATGTTTCACGAGCAAAAGAGACAGCATTATTAAACCTGCAACGACAAAATACGCAAGATTAAATCAGCAAAAAAACTTAAAATTTCAGATCTCAATCACGACACATGAAAGTAGTGTAACGTCAGCATACCTGGCCAAATGTAGGTGCTGAACAGTGAGACGCACAACAATGTGAATGTGAGGACTTGGCCCACGAAGTTGTCTTCTTTCACCACAAAGTTCCACAGGATCATTCCAATGCAAGTTAGAAACTAGAGACCATACAACTAAGTTACACATGCAAGCAGATGTCTTGTCTATTCAATTAATTCATAAGAATAAATCCATTTAGTCAGTATACAAGTGGGCTCACCTGCGCCAAGAAAAGGTTGAGCGTAAACATGTGAGGTAGCCTTTTGAATTTGTTACTTAAAAACATGACGGCAATTGTCCACACCTGTCAAGAGAAAACACATGTTTTCAAATGATTTATGTTTAATTACTTAAGAAAACATTGTACAGATGAACACTGCTGTTTATTCCACTGCATATCCATTGTTGGATGCAAAGGAAACGGTGAAATTACGCAACAGAATGACATATTTAAGAAACGCTGAAAATGAATAATGAAAGTAGGAGAAACTGCAGAATACAAATACTGAAAATAGAAAATTAATGAGGAAGTAGGTGTATAAGTCAGTTGAGCATCTGTTCGGCCACACATCCTCTAAATGACTCAATGTTTTAACGTTGAACGGTGAATTGTGCCGTTGTGGAACTCAATAAAAGGCCTGCTTTCAGTTCTGAAGTTTGAGATACAACAAAAATAACCAAAACGGACGATAAAAAAGTCAGTTATAATAGATATGCCGTCAACAGGTTTACATATAATCACACTTAAGTGTATACTTTTGACTCACCAGTGCCACCAAGGTCACTATGCTTATGTCAAAGCTGACATTCTGCAGTGAATTCATCAGAAGCTGAGGATCCATCCAACGCATTGTAAGCAGCCAGGCGGACACATACATTATTGGAGCTGAGAGAAAAGTGCTGATCACCATTCCAGAGGTTACCTGTTGAAGGCAAAAACACATTTGGTGAGTAAAAAAAATAATTGTTGAGCATCTGCATGGCAGACATGCAGGAGGTAAATGTGAGCAACTCACAAGTTGTAGCTCTGTGTTATAATAGACGGCGTAGATGGCCACACTTGGTGCGGTGGGAAACACCCCATAAAGAAAGGCATAGTTGGAGAGGCTGGAGTGGTTCACATCGCTGGTGTTGCTGTTGTCCAACAGATCCACCATTTCCTTACAAATCAGTGGCATCAGCAACCTGAAAGTCCAATCACAATTCTGATGTCATGAACCATTATCTGAGGGGTTAGTTGACACTGCGCTGGAAAATGCAGTCTACTAAAAATATTTACATGTGTAAACCAGCCATTAAGGTAAATGGCTTGTGGTGTGAGACCTGAGTCACCCAAAGCATCAGCACAAAACATGTCGGGAGCACTTTACAAAGCCTGCTGACTCTACTGGAGCATGTGTCATTATTAAAAGGTCACACGATAAGAAAATGATCTCTTGTACAAACATCAGGTGCAGTGACGGCGGGTTTTTCCACTCACAGTTTTGCCGTCAAGAGCAATATCAGTGACACGACTGTGGATTTGGTTAATTTCCCCAGCTGTCCCACCATGGACAGACCCAAGTAGAACAGAGCTGCTCCCCCGAAAGAGTTGGCCAAGCCATCCACAAAGTCAGCCATAAAGGGAGGAATTGTCTGGTGCAGGGCAAAGTGGGCGATGATGCCGATGACGACCATGAACACTATGGGGTTCTTCAGGACCTGCCAAACCACAAGGCCCACGATGAGGAGTTTTCCTTGCTGGTGGTTTCCCTGATTCTTCCACTTCTGGATCTCGCAGAAGGCGAAGCCAATGGGGTTCAGAAGCATGAGGGAGACCGGGGCAACCAGGTAGATGTACTGGAGATACTCTGGGTATGTGCTCTTGTAGAGCGCCTCAACTGTGGATAAAGGTGAAGACAAATTTATTAGTATCAACAAAGGCAGGGAATTAAATATAAGTAAGTAAAAATAAAAGTATAACTGGATTTTAGGCTCCATCATACAAAGCTGCATGTCCAGACTAACAGAAATATTTTGGTTTACACACATCTCCATGTGAAAACTTGTACATAAAAAGGTCCCGGGGTCGTGATGTTGGCCAGGATCCCTGTGTGCTTGTTTTGTTTGAATGACAAAACCCCTTTTCAAAGAAAAATCTCTAAATTTGAGGATCTGCTTTTTCTGCATAATTGTCAGTTATTCAATCAGCTTAACTGGGTTTGTTTATTAGTGAAATAACTGCCTGAGAAGACAATTAGAAGCCTTAGTGTGATGCAAACTGGCCATTACTGCATAGTAACATAAACCCTTTTCTCCTCAAAATCTGACAGCTCTCCATTACAACTAAGAAAGAAACAACAAAGATGTGTTTATATGTCTGCAAATGTAAACAGTACATAAATAAGGAATCCCACCTTGCTCAGAAATTATCGCATTAGGAGTGTTGCTGCATGAATGCAGTGTAAACAAGGGAGGGCCCTGGGAGAAGTTATGTACGACAAATGAAGCATGAACTTGTTTGGGCAAACATTGGCGGGGTGGTAGGTTTAAGTACACTTACCAATCGGATATCCCAAGGCGAAGTCGTTGCTTTGGGTGGCGAATATCGAGAAGAGCCCGGCCTTGCCGTAGCGACTCCCAGGACTGGCGACGATCAGCGTGAGGACGCAGACCAGGAAGAACACCGACACCTTGGCGACGAGGATGCTCCACAGGAACGGCCAGACCACGTTACCGAAGTCCAACACGACCATGTTCTTGAACAGCAGCGCCGGGAGGGCGAACTTGGACACGAAATTCCCCAGTCCTTTAGCCTGCGTGGACGTGATGACGTTCGCCCTCCCTGCGATGTACCCGCATAATATGATCCCAAAACACTCCAGGAGGGCCGGCAGGAGCTTATCGATGGACATGCTGGCGGAGGGGGCGGAGGAGTCCGGCTCGACCCCCTCGTGGGAAGAGTTTCTGCCCGGCGCCTCCGTCGTCATCATCATCATCATCATGCAGACTCCGGTGTGACCGCAGTCGTGTTCATGTCTAGCTCGGCGTCTCCGGATACTAAGAGAGACAGATAATTAGCTTAAAGTCAAGAGCAGACATAGCCAGACCACCGTTAGTTAACCTAAATCAAAATAACGTCACTGACTTAGTAAACACATTATGTCTCACCTCTGAGTGCAGAAAGTTCCCCTTCTCGTTCCGCTACCACGCGTTAGTCAAATGTCATTCAAAACATGCTAACGCTAGCTTAAAGGAGCTGGACCGAGGTCTGGCCCACATTCACGCTGTTCGCCGGAATTAACAACGCGGAGTTACAAAACTTTTAAAGTCAACACTGTTATAAAAACGTTTCTGGACGAGCTAGCTACCTTGTTTGTACTTGGAGTTACATACTAGTAACGGGCGTCTAGTTCCCTCCCAGCAAGCAACTGTCAACAGCCACGATTCAACCAATGGCGTTATCCCAGTGGGGCGGGGCTTATCCTACAGACACGCCCCAGGCAACACGTGGTTTGTTTCTCCAAATACAAACGGAAGTGGAAGCAGTCAATTTCTATGTAAAGAAAGTACTTCTTTGTTTTTATTACTTTAGAATAAACATTTCAGAAATCAAAATATTCCCCTCATATAAATGGCTTTTATAATTGTGAGCAGTCCTCAGCCTTACCACAGATTTAAAATGCTTGTATGTACATTTTATTGTGAAGAGTTACATTACAAACACACATATATATATATAATTATTACTTCTTTTATCTTTAACAGCCAACGAAAAGTCAGTTGGAAGTCATCCCCCTATACACTTCCACCTATCCACTCAATATTTTTTATGTAAACAATGGATCATCTTACTGTGACATTAATGTGACAGGGCTCATTTGTTGGGATTAATCCAATAACACTTTAACTCAAGTCTGCACCGTCCCTCAGCTTTTTACATTTGCTGTCTAACAGCTTGTTTTTGTTTTACCACCTGCATCTTTGACTGTTTTGCCTCTGTCAAACTGCTGGATTACTCTGAAGGTGCAAGGGAACCAAATCTGCGTTTGTATTTGAATGTCAAATTAGAGTTGAGTTAACAGAAAAATAAACACATGTAAATAGTACAGCGTGTTCTCCTCCAGCAACACACAGTGGTGAACACTCCCCATGAGAACCCTGTTGTTCAGAGTTCACCTGGACTCTGCTTAGCCTCCTCTCTCTCTCCCATAAAATAAATAAATAAATACAAATAAATGTATTACTCATTGCTTGTTTGTATATCCTTACTTTAGTATTTTGCACTTTGTATCTTAGCACTTATCTTTGTTGTGTAGGAGCTTTGGGCGTGCTTGAAACTTGTTCTTATGAAATCCTGATTGTACTGATAGCAATATAGTATTGCACTTTTTTCCAACAAATGTACTTATTATAAGTTGCTTTAGATAAACATGCCTGCTAAATGTAAATGTAAATAAAGAAAGGCATTACTGGAGAGGGAAATGCTGTTTCAGAAAGCTGGTGTTTCTATTGTCTGTGCAGATCCCCCGTGTCCTTACTAATCAGGGTCAAGTGTACATATTGCCAAAAGTTCAAACTCCATATCAGAGTAAATGTGTGATTATTTTGGACCAGTATAAGTATTGTGACATACAAGATCATACAAGGGCACTGAGCAAGACTGCACTTCAATCAGTGAAAAACTGACAAAACACCTTTTATTCAGCTGTTCCCTATAAACATGTCAAGGAAAATAGTTTTCTTTTGACTGAATTCAACATTTCAATTGCACACAAATATACCTTAAAAAAAAGTTACCGTATACAACATGATCTATTACATATCGGGACCAAAACACCAAAGAGCTTCGGACACAAAGGTCATACGTTCCACACTGAGCAACACATCTGAGAAGTCAAAGATGTAAAAACACAAGGTGCAGGCCTTCAGAGCAAGCTCAGCTCAATGAGACGGCCCGCGAACACACCTAACGTGCCGATGAGACACACAGCCATAAAGACACACAGCAGGATGTGATCCAACACCATGGCAACAAACTTCCACTCTTCAGCAGCCTGGAAGAGAAGAGGGACAACGTGTCACAAACATAAAAACTCATAAAAAAACAAATTAGTGACACTTTCCGTGTGTGTGAGAGATTACATTGTTTGACTCCTCATCTGATTTCATGGTCTCTGCGATGTACTTGACTCCTTCAATCGCACTGCGGACGTCAGGGTTCTTGGTGATGGGTGACTGGTAGGTGACAGAAGCGGTCTGGTTGCCGGAGATGTCTGAGATGTCAAAGTCAGCGCCGTAGATGCTGGATTTAGCCTGCTTTTCTTTTCCCGGCCGTTTCATTGTTGAGAAGAACATGATGTTGGGAATGGTTTCAATAAAAACCTGTCACAGAAAGACAAGATATGCACAGTGAACACACAAGCAGTTGGATTAACAATAAAGATATTCTGTTTACGACCACTAGATGGCAGTATAATACAGAGGAAAAAAAGATGAAGGATTGTTCTCCAAAGCTCCACAGCTATAATCTCACTGTATGTGCTCACCTTGCGGACCCAGTCCGGCATGGTGTGAGTGCTCGGGGAGCGGTGGTGGGTGTTGATGACAATGACGGTGATGATGATGGAGGCGATGACGAAGACCATAGTGAAGAGCATGTACTTCCCAATGAGTGGTACAGCACTGGAGGTCGAGGGGATCAGCTCCACGATGACCAGCAGGAACACAGTCAAAGACAGCAAGACGGAGATGCTGAGAGTCATCTTCTCACCTGGGAGACACGAAACAACATCCTCACCGCTCGTATACCGGCTTTTTAATCAGAGTCTAAACCTGACAGAACGCCATGCAATATGCAGTTGCCGTGTAAGAAGTTTTTGACTGTTTAGACTGGTGTTTCCCCAGAGGAGGAATGAGGATGAGAGAGCAATCTGTCTTACAGATAGATGGCCTTGTGAGCTACTTCTTATTTATTAGCACATAATCTCCATCAGCAGATGGATTTTACACACCTGAGCTTTAAAACGACTGGAATGATTGTGACATGTGATTGTTTTACAGGTTTCTAAGGTCACAGATTAACTTGAATTGGTGCATAAAAATATAATTTGCAACATATATTATTCACTTATTCTTGTTTAGACCTTTTCCTCTAATTTTTGCTGTTTATTTCTGTTTATTTTTTATGGATAATATTCCCCATTTTGTGGACTATATTGTTCTTCAGTTGAATTGGTCACAAATCAACATTGTTTCATTTTGAGGGGAAACAAAGCAAAAAGGTTGGGATCCCCTAAATTAAAACCATAACATCGGTCCCAAAATATTTTGAATTGAAGATGAATTAAAGAGGGTTTTCAGGAAGCTGATTAAGAAATTACATATAATTACACATTCTGTGATATTCAAACACACCCAACTTTTAAAGCCAGATACATAAATAAAATAAATAAATATCCCTTAAGTGGGAAATGTGGAGCTGCTCCATTAAACAGAATGTTAGCCCACGATAGCAACAACATGCAATCTTAATACATTGCCACAAGGGAGAGCTGTTGCTATGAGTAAATACTTGCCTTCCCTTGCCATCCAATCAGGACTCCACTTTTAATATTTACACAATAATTGCCCTGCTCATCTACACCAGCAAATCACATTTAAACAGTGTAAAGCATTTTTTTTCTTCTGCTTGCTGTTGTTTCTAAACCCAACAAAAGAAGACGTAAACAGACTCTGACACCATTTCACACTAAAAATGCAAGGCGGGTTTCTGTTGCTCAGTGAGAGCAGTTATCCCAGAGAGAGCATCTTTTGGCACCGTCTTCTCCTCCACACTTTCCTGTCAGCAGCCGTATCAGAAACTGGGATCAAGTGATGTATTATACATTAAAGCAAAGGCCTGCTTTCAGACATGACAGCACAGAGGGACCCTGGGTAATGAGGCAGACCTACACACTGGGAACATGGCCAGATGTGCACACAAGCGGTGCAGTTCCTGCAGCAGCCAACGTGGGGACAGAATTGGGAGCAAGGATTTCATTCGTTTCGTTATCATATCATATGACAAAAATGCAGTATAAGTTAACAGTTAGTTGTCACAACTTCAGGAGGTTTTTGGTGTGCATAACCCTTATAATAAGGCGAGTGTGTCTCAATATACATCACAGCTGGGCTACACTCGACCGGACATTTCAAAATGACTAACACTTACTGTCACTCGTGTGAGAAATAGTTTTGTGAAATAACCTGATTTGCTTTCTTACTTTGCTTTCTTATAAAAACACAAGAACGTGCGCCTGCCAGCCCCTTGCACTAATTATACATAAATGAGTGAAACTGACAATGTACAGTTTTATGGGTTGTCACAGCGAGGGTGCCAGACTGAGCCAATGGGTGGGCTTTAGAGGTGCTGGTATGCAGAGAAACTGTCCAAAGGTAAGAATGTGCTTAGCAGCAGCTCTAAACCTCACTATCATATTACCGTTTTATGGGGGCCTTTGTGTCAGGCTACTTCTTGGCTGGGAGCAGTGAATTTCTGGAGTCCCATGAAGCACAACGGTTTTTGTCCAGATTAAACAAAAGAGATATGTGTTAATAAGACTTTTTAACCATTGTGCCGAGCAAGTCTGGCTGTTGTCCTTGTGCTAAGCTAAGCTAAACTAGCTTTCTTCTGGGTAACGCTCTTTTATCCTACGGATATAAGAGTGAAGTCAATCTTCTCATCCAGCTCTTGGAAAGAGAAATGTCAAACTTTTGCTTTATACCACGCCTTCTTCCATTTGCATTTTAGTAAAAAAGACAATCATAACAAACTGGAAAATACAAAAAAGGCAGTAGAGTGCTGCAGGCTGAACTTGCTAGCAATGCAGCAAACCAGCTATACTTGCTTTTAACTACTCCTAAATAAGGATACCATTCCTTGTATTTGAAAACATAGTTCAACAAACTCCGGCCTTGGATGGTTGAAATGAATGACACACATATCATGTGTGCCACAACATACACACTAAGAGAAAGAGCTGAACATATGATCTTGATGACCATATAATTACGTTTAAATAAGTATGGTGCATGCATGTTTTATTGCTTTTTGAGAATTGGATTTAATGTCATGCTTTTGTGGCATTTTTCACTGGGATATAAAAGAAAATTGTGGAATCGGCGTCGACATACCAGAGTCTGTAGGAAGATAGAAGACGAGGCCGGTCAGGAAGGAGAAGAGCATGCAGGGGATGATGACGTTGACGATGAAGTAGAGCGGGAGCCGCAGCATGAGGAAGTGGTAGGTGATGTCCAGGTAAGGGGTGTCGGGGCAGCAGGCGTAGTACACCCAGTGCTTCCAGCCGCGGTAGTCCTTCATCACCCACTCTCCACTCTCCATGAAGTTACTCAGGTCAGGGCGGTCACTCTCCTGGTGAGGAGAACAGAGTATTTTATTAAATATTATTGATCTTTGTGGTGAGAGAAGTTACCTCCCTTATAGACCAGACTGCTTATTGTTTATGAAGAAGAAGGAGGATAACACTCCAAAGGTGACCTGATGACAACATCAGAAATAAGATGGCAAAGCAAAGCAAGCATTGAAGCAATAAAGAGGTCACTTTGTCCGCGTGGTAAACATGAATCTACTGCTAGGCGACAGTTAGCTTAGCTTAGCATAAGGCCTGAAATCAGGGGGACATATCCTCATATAAAGATTATGTTTTCAATGAGAACAGCCAGAGTTAAAACATCACTTTTACTTTTGTGTAATATGTAAAAAATTGTATAAGAGGTCACTGCTCTCTGCAAATAAATAGTACATAGTAATAACACTAAAAGCTGCAATAAAACTGTAATATGTAGTTTAACCCCCTTCAGTTCCTATGAAACTAACAATATCATAATGTTATCATAAAATGCTTAAATAGTGGACAGAGTCAGGCTGTTTCCCCCCATATGCTAAGCTAAGCTAACTAGCTGCTGGCTGTAGCCTTATAACATTCACAGATGTGAGAGTTGATCTTCTTAAGCAAATAAACAGATCTCTTAAAAATGTGCAAACTCCCTCCAGAATGGATTTACAGGATTGACGACGACCAGGTTGCCGTCGTAGGTCCAGGTGCCCAGCTTCATGCTGCAGTTCTGGAGGTCAAAGGGGAAATGCAGAACGATGATTTCACAGTAGCTCTTGAAGATGGCCGGCGGGTTCCACGTGATCTTCCCCGTGTGCTCCAGCAGCACTTTCGTCTCGTGAACGATGGCAAAATCTCCATCGGCACTATGGGCACACAATAACACACAGGAAGCATCAACATGGGAGGTAATATGTTAAATGTTAACAGAAGGGGACATCGGTGCCCTGAGGAGGGGTCGCTGCTGCTGTTGCACTGCAGCCAACCAGCGCTCAGCTTGGCACGCGGCGTCGTGGCAGGATGAGCTGGTCGTCAGGGGGGAAAGCAGCGTGTCAGACCAGCATATGGTGGGAGAAGGAGTCAATGCAGAGTCCAGATTTAGCCTAACGAAATCGGAGCTGTCACACACCGCACAGTGGAGTGTAGGAAAGTGTGATTCAAAATCTACCCTGTGTTAATTGTTCCTAGAGGTCTGGATGCTTTCTGTCTCATTAAGCTTATTATAATGAACAAACATAGGTGTTATAGAAACAAAATGAAAACACAGCATGGATCAAATAGAGCCTGGAAGCGTAGCCTACTTATTGTAGAGAACCAGATCAGGCCGCCAAATGTCAGTGGAGGGAACTCTGATCTTTTTGATGCCTCCGTAATCCTCCGGGTTCCACTGCAAGTTCACATCTTTCCATTGCTGGAAAACAAAACAGACAAGGTCACCCAGAACAATGGATAGTACTGGAAATTATGATAGCCATTTATTAATGTTTGTTTTTGATGAGCACGCAGCACAATTCTACAGATGTAACACATATGTACAGATAAATCACATTTTCTACATAAATTATTCAATTCATAAATGCTACATTACTTTATTTCATGAGTGAATTTTTTAAACCTGTAGAAGAACGATACAACCCATATATTTAACAGTAACCATTTTGTATTTACTGTATATGAATTGAATTAAGAAAGAAACTGATAGAAAATAACAGAACAAAATGAGTCTCTTCACTCTGCAAAGTATTTTTTTATGTACATTTATTGTTGTGTTCAATCCTGATTTTATGGTTTACTTCATCAAGACAACAGTATTTATGATGAATTAAATTTCCTGGCCTCAGAATTTAATTTAATCTCTTTCTTCCTCATTTGATGCTTTCTGCAATATGATGATTATCATGAATGTGTCTTTTATATATTAATTCTAATTTTATATATATATGAATTTGTTCATTGATGCATCAAAACAACAAAAATAAAACATGTATCGAACCTGTTTCAGTCGCACGTTGCTGCTGACGATCTGATTGACCTCATCCTGTGAATCCAGATCAACGTGTTTAGACAGCTGATGACAGTGGACTTAATGCAGATGGGATTGATATGGTATGTGACGTGAGGCCGCTCACCACGCTGATGAGCTGGATGAGCTGAAGGCCCACGGTAACAACCACCGGGTCCTTGAAGTGACTGACGGGACGGACGACCTTATTGTAGCCGGTGAAGAGGGTTTTGACCAGACGTGTTTCCCCAGAGGAGGCCCAGGCAGCGCCTGAAACATAAACACGTTAACAGGTTCCTTTATTGAAGGCATTTAGACAAGTACGATATCTTATAATGATTCATTTACACCTCTAGCTGCTTCTTGTGTGCGCTGGAAAATCATCACACTGTGCCAAAGTAGAATATCGCTTTCAGGACATCTGATACTTGAGGTGAGTTCATTTAATATGAGTTGAAAATAGATATGAGTGATAGATAGAATACTACAGGTACAACGTGCTTGTGAATATACAGTATGTTGTAGACTGAAACTGACACACTTTTACTTCGCTTTGAAAATATTTAGATTTTTTTTTAAAGTCTATATGTTCAATTAAACTTATTGTCATAGTTTTTAATAGCATTCCGCTAGATAGCAGAGAAAACCTTGCAAGGGAATTGCATTCAAGCCAACCTGTAGCCCGTGTGTAAATGTATTTGTGTAGATATACTTGCACACATACGCCGCATCTAAATTTGGAAATAGTGCATTCAAAGTTGTTAATAGAGATGTTCTGGTGCTCTTTCCGCGACATATCTGTCACACGCCAGAGCAAGGATCCCCTTTCATTCCTCAGCTGACCTTGAAACGAAGGTCATTTCACAACAACATGTTGTTTTAATGGTTGAAAGATTCTCCAGACATTCGCCTCGGTAAACGGAGGAATCGCATGGACATAATTATGCAGGTGACTTCACGTGGCGACAGACAGACAAAAGGTTGAAAAGCAAAATGAAAGCAGCACACATGCCCTTGTCAATCAAAGAGCCGGGTTGAATTAATACTTGCTCATTAGTTTTGCTGTTTAAATTGGTGGAGCTTTCACTGACCTGAGAGCAGTCTCAATAAACGTAATGCAAACAGGGCAAGCATTTGATTTTTACAGACTTTATAGACTTTTTTTATGCTTTAAACAATAAGAATAATTCAAGCAAGGAACTTATTTCCACAGGTAACCAACACACATTTTCTGTAGCTACAAGCTCTTACCTGTCAGAATGACTAGATGAAAAATGAAAAATAAAGTATTCATTCTTGCCAATAAACTAAAAAAAAAAACAAGATCCAACTTCAGCACGCTTCACGTCGACCACTTAGAACGGTTTGACCCACTTAAAACATTCTTTCAGCACCAGCAAATGACTAAAGGCCTTTCCTCTACAAGCTGCAGGCTCTCCACTGGCAGCCGTGTTGTTATTGTCTAACAGGATGTGAGTGACTGGCTATCAATGCTTGTCATTTGAGAGGGCCACATTCTTTGTCATCTGTTATAAGATCAACATGCCGGAGTAATCCGGCACTGAAATATCCCATCGTGAACTTGGCCACACACAACCTGGAGGTGAGAAGAGACGCAGCAGCACATGCTTCTCTTTTTTCTCTCTCTCGGTGATTAAATATCCAAGCCGCCTTTAAAGCTGTACACATGTAGGAACGTTCAGCCCTTTGAAAACACACGCTGAGTAACAATTTCACATGTAGTCTGTATACTCATATGACTTAAACCGTATCACATGACCAGGAAACATGTAGGTTGTAACTCAGATAGAGTTACATTATATATACGGTAGGAGATGTTTGAGGAATACATATGTAGGCTATATTTATGAAAGTATTACCTTGAACTAAACCCTGACATTTGCAAATAGATATGGTTAGAACAACATAATACGTTGGTCCAAACCATATATATAAACATATACATGCTGCTCACAGTGATGCATTTAAACACAGATATAAACACTAATTTATGGACAGGAATAAAGGAATGGAGTTGGAGATTTAAAGTAATCTAGGTGGTAAATTTTGTTTGTTATTGTTTTGTTTTGGATATATATCTCATATTCTCACTTGGATCATCTCCAAATAATATATGATCTTTATATGAATTAAACGTGATAATTTGAATAAACTGCAGGACGTGATAAGCTTATCTTCCTCCCGTCCCTCCTTTTGTCGTATTTTATGTCATGTAAATATTGTACTTTGTATTCGAGGAAAATAAAGATCAAATCAAATGAGTTGTTCAATATGGATGCTGGTTGTTTTGTTTATTTATTGATTTCTCATGTCCATTTCATAATCTGAGATAATTCAGGTGTTCAGACAGTCTTGTGTGGCTCCTGAGGGCCAGGTGTTACACCGCCCTCTGCTCCACCCTGCCGGGCCTGTGATGGGTCAGGCAACTCAATTTCCTCACATCCCGAATCCATTCAATCAGCCAGTCAGTCAACCGCCTGCCTCATTCATCTCACTTAGGGACAACTGACCACTTTGGCAACGTCTGAATTAAGAGAGATTCGTCGCGACACACCCACCCTCTCTATCGCCAATAACTCGGACCACCTGAATTTACACCGTGTTAAGCAACGCTTTGCTTTCTTCAAAGTGTGTCGTGTAACGCGGGACAAGCCGGCTTTGTATCTGCTCAGTGGACCTGCAGTCCCGGGCGTGGTAATTAAAACACTTTGGAGGGCTCGCACTGCCGTTCCAGTCTCTAGAGGACTACGAGCTGTGTGTGTTTATATCTGGAGTCATTAAATGTTCACTGGATCTGAATGAAAGGGCATGTCATATTGGAAGAGGAGGTGGATGAAAACTGGACACCATACTTGTTGTTAATGCCTCGATGAAGTTTAAGAGATTAGATTTTTATAGAAGAGATTATGATGAGTGTTGAGTGGTTTATTTCACATGATATTCCACATTGGACGGGATTAGTAACATTCCTTGGTTTCACTGCAGCCGATATGCATTTGATATGTGCTGTTTGTTTTATTTTAATGTAAAAATCCCTGTTAATATACTTTACATTGTACATAAAACTCAATCACGTCACCTTTATTATAGGATTATTATACTGTTGGGTGTGCTATGAGAAATTCAAAAGGAATCATTATTATATCAAACAGAATATAATGTTTCCATTTCAAATACTTCACATGGTTGAACTGAATATTTCTTTGTATTTCAACATTTGAAAATGTATTCAGGTCAGCTGTTTGCGGGAGGAACGCATTACCATCCAGTCAAAAGAGAAAGGTCAGTTATCTCATGGATCACAGCCTTTCCAATTTAGTCTCATTACTGGGAATGAAGCACATCCACCGCACAATACATCTGGCAGACGTTCCTCCAGCACGGTGTTATCACAGCATCTGAGTGAAGGAGAGAAAGCTCTTTACTGGTGTGGTTTACCTCCTTTCACAGACAATGCTCGATGCAGATGAAGGTATGATATATTTAAAATGGCCGATAATGGCGGGGGAGGCTAAACGGTGGGATGAAAATCCAATTTTGCCACACAATCACCAGAGACAAGTCTGAATTTGGCTTACATTAACTCGATGTGATGTGGTCACAAAACCCGAGTGATTAGATGTCAAGCAGTGATTGCTTCCAAAGACGCTTTGCAGGGAAATTGAGAGGTGAATTGAACAGCTGAACTTGAAGCTACAGGCAACACGGGGTGGCAAACACTGTGTTTACATTGGATTTTATATAATCACATCTTAAAGCTCACATGTCCACAGAAAAAAAAAAAAATTTAACACGAAATGAGGAATCCAAAGCCGATTGGAGCTGCAATTTGAGGGAAAGACGTTGCTCGGAAAGACACACCCCATGGGTAATTAAACCCCAAAATGCATATGTTTAACGTGACATTGTTTGCATATATATGCAGTAATTAAAAGACTGGCGAGTGGTGTTGCCTTAGGTGTGTTTGGTTTTTAATCTCACTGTGAATCAGTGTGACTGATGTGTCGTTAGGGGGGTTTATGTAGAGTCACATGACGACGCGTGGCTTTCAGGCACAACCCGTCATTGTAAATATGCAAAACGGAGGATTATCAGTCATATCTGCCCGCCTCAAGTCATGTTGCAGCCACAAACAAGCATGCTGTTCAAGGTCAAATGTATAAAGAATAATTAAATGTTTATATATTATTCAGTGTTTTCAAGGATGATAATATGGATATTATATATTATTGCCACAAGTATTTCCAAGGATATGGATGTTAAATATTATTGCCAACAAATCCCATGGAAAGATAAAAATGTGTTTGTCTGTCTCTTCATCATTTCAGCCCCAAGCCCATCAGTTCTAATTGAAGACTGAACTCTTGTTCAATTGACAGATACTGGCTATGAACATAGTGGAGCATTTAACAGCTAAATCGAGTCAGGAGTTAGTGGAGACGGAAAAACAGAACTAAGGCCACGTTTCATAGGGTATTTAGAGAAACAAATATTTCCCCCCCTCCGTTTTAAAAAAAAACATCATGCACACAACATCGTATTCAGAAGTTGTCATTTACATCAACCCGCATAAATACGCCATTGAGTTCCATTATAACTATGCCAAACCTATGGGCGGCAGTGTAGGGAGAAGGATAAAGCCATGCAGAATCAACAACAACCAATAACACGAGCGACTTCCTGCGAACCTAAAACCCCGTTTCTCCCAGTTGACACCACAACACAAAACGAGCGTTATCAGAAATCTCCACTTTGGCTGGAGTTTTTAGAAATAATCGTTTTCTGTGATAAAAACAGGGTTTTCATGTAAATAAGAGGCAAAACCGTGTGGAAATATCTGCGTGTTCTCTATGTTTAAACAGGGTAGGCCCTGTTTGCACGACTGTTTAAACTAGAAAGATGCCCACAGTGTGCAGATCTCCACCAGGGGTGTCTGCAACGATCACTGCTGTACTGTAAGATTCAATGAATGTAACTCACAAAAGGCATCGTAAAGCACGCTTCATTCAAAGGTGCCATATAAGACACGTCATACGAACCTCACCAAGCTGTATGCCGACTAGCAGCGACAGTGTGTGTTGTTTCAGAGAGGTACATCACACACTGTGTGCTGGTAGTTCTGCCAGCGAGCAGTTAGCCAAACATAACATCCAAAACAATAAAAGTGAGCCGCAAAGCAAAGACCAAGAGAGTTAAATATCGTCGGAGACACACTCAGCTGTGTCCTGACTGGTGAGTGAGGAGTCAGCAGGCGGTCAATAGCAGTATAAAACAGGCAATAAAGAGTGTTTTGAGAAAGTGTGAGTCACCACAATCAGCCGAAACTGGGCACCCAAAATATAAGCAGAATGCCATGGACAGACACGGAGGTGCACACTCACGCATTCACGAACAAACGCAGATCGCATAATCCTCCTGTCGGGGATTATTTTGGACTCACTTTTGCAGAAACATGAATCCAAATGAACATGCTAACATATTTGCCATATCGCGTCATGTTTACAGGTTCTCTCTGCTGCCCCCAAGTGGCCATTAAAATTAGTTCATGCACTTTTAACGCACAATTTGATGAAGATCTTTATTATGATGACTCGTTAAGCACTTAATTTCTCAGAGTGGGGTTTAATAAATTAACGTGATCATGCACAAGTTGTGTACAAAAACATTACAATTAAAAAAAATGTAATTCACAAATGCTTTTTTTTTTTTATATAACACAATAAAAATGTTATGGTCAGGCAAACGCACCAGTGTGTACACATGATCAGGAAAGGGCTACCTCAAATTACATAAAAAACAGTTGAGGAGATAACAAAAATACAGCATCATAGAAATTACCCCCAGAAATATCAGTAGCTTATTTTAACATCCAACTATACAATGTTTGACAGAAAAGAATGCACAGCAAAGACTGGGAATGTAGAGTAAAACTACTAGAGAACAGACAAAAGTAAAGTCACAGCGCTACACGATCTGAACACATGCTGGGTTACAACTACAAAGCAACAAAGACCTTGCACCATGCATGCTGAACCATGTCAGCTCCTAAAAAAATCCCCCGACAAAAATGGGGAGACGTAGAGTACAAGTGTAAAGTTCACTGTCCGCACCCGATACAGGGGCGGACAGATGTTAGGGCAGCACTAGTCCATATGCAGGGCATTTAAAAAAAACAACGTATCAATCAATGCAATACAAACAGTTGAGTCTTTACACAAAAGAAGGATTAGATCGCTGTTCTATAAAAGTTCCTGAATCTGCGTTTTAGAAGAGCACATCTCCGTTCTTAATGAGCGCCTCCACCACCTGTCTCTGGTAGCGGATGTCGTTGAGTGATGTCATGGCGTCCAGGTCCGGCGCGCGCATGAGGGTGGGTCCGAAAACGATGGCGAGGTTCTCGGCGTTCATCAGGTTGAACGTCTCGTTCTGTGTCACCCTGCGAGTGTTCATGAGAGGATTAGAAGATAGAGGAGGGGTTCAGAGTGTGCAGTGTGTTTCTTTTTCCACCAACCTCCACAATATCTCAAAGTAATGTAATACTATTGACGACAGTTTATCTAAACATCCATAACTAGAAGTATGCAAAGATTTCCCTACAGCAGAGAGCTTCAACAGGGGGTCCGGGACCCCTAGAGGGTCCGCAGAGTTTCTGCAAGGGGTCCCCGAAATAATTTGATCCCGAACTTTTCTTTCAAATATATCCAAAAATACACATTAACATGAATAAAACATATAAAAGGCAAATATAAATATTTGTTCAATGTTATACTGTGAAATTGTGATGTACAAATGCCAATATAGAATTACAATATGTTCAATAAATATATGAATCTGTCAACAATTTAATGACTTAGCATTGTTCACATATGTGGCATGAGCAAGGAGATAAAGATTGCGACAACGCCACCTGCGGCAGTTTCAACCGCAGGAAATCCTGAACTTCTAACAGTTCTTCATGTAACTAAGACACACAGGTTCGAAATACCACAGGGGCGAGAGACGGTTTCAAATAAGGAGAATACTTTATTAAACAAAAATAATTAACCAAAATCCCCCACAATATTACTAATAATAATACTAATAGTCACAAATGTTAGCACTGGGCAAGGATAAAAAAACAGTTAAGGGAGAGGGCGGGGGCTTACCAGGCGGCAGGGACAAATCAAAGTAGAAGGGTCCTTAACTTAAAACACCCGTGACACTACACTCACACATCAAACGAAAGAAAAGGAAATGGTGAAGGGGACCACCACCAGGAACTGGACTGCCGCCTCTGGGCCGCCGCACCTAACCAAACACGAAACAAACAATTAAAACATGCCCAAAAGTGCTAAACAAGACTGGTGGGGAGGAAAAGTAAAGGGTTCAACACAAAAATACAAAATACTAAATAATGCAAAATAATCAATAACAATAATCAATAACACCAATCAATGAATCAATAATAATCAGCCTCAATGAGAGGGTGACGATCTTAATTGAGGAGCCCGGTAACCAGGCCAAAGTTGGCTCAGCGACTCTCGGTCGCATTCAACTCAGAATAAAAGAGTCGGTAAATCATGCGCCGGCGTCACCCGGCAAGCCAGACGCGTCCACAATGTATTAAAGAGAGGGAGCCAAAACAGCAGCGCAGATCCAGGGAACGGTGGCTGGATACGCGCCAGTGGATAACCAAGGCCTCTACAAGAGGGCACACATGATGTAGTAAACAAATATATAGTTACCATAAACATTTTTAAAAGAGTTGCTAAAAGAGTTTATACATACCACTCTGAGCTACATTACCGCTCCAGAGCGACGGGAAAGGGACGCGCTGCGCGTCAAATCGCCCAGCTGCAAACGCCAGAGAATAATGAGCTAAAAACAAATGAGTGATGGAGCCACTAAAATGCAAACAATTGAGGACATACCAAAAGGAGCAAGCAATCGCACCCAGGAAGGGCTTCTGGCGGAGCGATGCGTCCTCCACAGCCCCAGCAGCCGGTTACGCTATAAAAGCGGAAAGCGCGTCACAAAAACGCCCGTTTGATGCACACAGGAACAACGGTAAAGTGACAAAGTGCATTACCTGAACGATGAGGATTGCACACAAACAACCACGCTGGCCACACCGAACGGCCCAGTCCCCACGGGGAAGCGGAAGAGAGAAAGAGAGAGGGCAGGTGTGCGCACCTGTATATATCAAGTGCCCCGCCCCTCAATTAATGCACTCAGCAGATTGACATAATGCCCCATAATGGTAAGGAGGGAGACGACCTGTCACATCTACCCCCCACTTTTGCATCGTCGGCCCGACGATGGACAGAAAAGAAACTAGCTCCAAGGCCTGAAAATGGCAACCTGGGCATTTAACACAGGATCTAGGCCACGGCTAGCAGGATTGTTTCGGCTAACTGGCTGAGGGAGATGATAGACGTTAGGATGGTGGCCAGCTGTAGCACGAGCTGTCCTACGCAATGCCTGCTGACTAGTACTTGGCTGGTCAGTTGGGGACAACGATGAGGCTGGTGGTGAGGCACTCTCAGGTGCTGGAGATGTTGCCGGAACATGGCTGACGACCCTAGGGGTCACAACAGGGGAGCCTGTAGGACAGGGGGCACCTGGGGCAGTTACAGGTGGCAGACAGGATGATTCTGAGACCAGGAACCACTGTTCACTGTCACTGGAGGACTCACCCTCCAGTGCTGCCGGAGCAGGTAGAGATGGCGACCTTGGTGGGGGGTCGGCAGCTTCAGGCTGAATTACAGCCTTCAGCATTTCTCGATGCACACTCCGGACCTTGTGCGGGGCACTCACAGGAGCCACAGTGTAAACTGCTCCTTCGCCGACAGGGGCTTTCACAACCTGATACACCACCGAACTCCAGAGATCTTGGATTTTCTGGCGCCCCCTAATGCTGTGGTCCCGCAAGTAGACCAGCTGCCCCACTACAAGTGGGGCCTCCCGGACCCGCTGATCATGCCGCTCTTTCCGTCGGCCAGCAGCAGCCAACACCCTCTCACGGGCCCCGTCAAAAGCCACTCTGAGCCTGGCCTGGTGCTCGGCCACCCAGTCCTGCACCTGGCCTGGTACTGGGTCCTGGACACGTCCCAGAAGAAAATCTATGGGAAGACGAGGCTCCTGTCCAAACATGAGGAGGAATGGCGACTCACCAGTGCCCTGATGAGGGGTCGTGTTATAGCAGTAGAGCACTTGTGGCAGACAGGCAGCCCAATCACGCTTCCGGAAAACTGGAAGGGTCCGAAGAAGATTATGTAGAGTTCGATTAAAACGCTCGCACTGACCATTACCCGCCGGATGGTACGGGGTAGTGCGGGATTTAGTAACACCGTACATCAGGCAGAGCTGGTGGATCAGCGAACTCTCAAAACTTCTTCCTTGGTCTGAGTGCAAACGGCTCGGGACACCAAATTTATAAAACCATTCAGAGATCAGGGCTTGAGCCACGGTGGGGGCCCTTTGATCTCGAGTGGGGATGGCCACCGTAAATTTACTGAACACGTCCGTCATGACTAGGACGTTCTCGTACCCATTGCGAGAGGGCTCCAACAACGTAAAATCAATGGCCAAGATCTCATTAGGTCGCGAAGCCAGCAAATGACCCATAAAACTATGCGACCTGTGCCCAGAGTCCTTGGCGACTTGGCAACGCTGGCACCCCAAGACCCACTGCTTTATGTCAGAAGACATTCCAGGCCAATAACAACGTTGCCGGATCAACTCTGTGGTCCGCTCTATGCCCTGGTGGCCATGTTCTCCGTGCAGCTGACGCAAAGTTTCCTGCTTAAGGGCGGCAGGCAAGATGAGCTGAAGAAACCCTTCCCCCCCATCTGAACGGGAAACCCTACGATACAGAACACCGTCCTTCTCCACTAGGCGATTCCATTGCCGGAGAAGCGCCACGGTTGACTTGGACAGCTGTCGCCTTTCCACAGAGGTGGGTAGTGCGTTCCGCCGCCAAAACACAAACACCTCCTTCAGAAGGGGGTCAGCCTCCTGCAAGGAACAAAGGTCAGCAGTAGACTGAGAGGGGAGGACTGAGACCACAGACTGCGTGGCTGATGTCGAGGGAGCTGGAGGTGGATTCTGCTGGAGGCTGCTGGGGACCGAGGTACCCAGCAAGGAGTCTGAGAGTTGGTGGGAACCAGGCGCATACTGCCGTGACAGTGCATCCGCATTCCTGTTGCTGCGGCCTGAACGATACTTGATGTCAAAATCAAAAGTCGCGAGTTGGGCAGCCCACCTGTGCTCAGTGGCTCCCAGTTTGGCAGACTGGAGATAGCTCAGTGGATTGTTGTCAGTAAAGACAGTACACCTATGCCCCAACAGATACTCTCTAAATTTCTCCGTCATGGCCCACTTGAGCCCAAGAAGTTCCAACTTCATGGAACTATAGTTGGACATATTGCGCTCAGCGGGCCGAAGGCCTCTACTGGCATAGGCCACCGGTCTCACACCACTGTCTGTCTCCTGTGAGAGAACAGCCCCTAGGCCACTGTGGCTGGCGTCAATCTCCAGAATAAAAGGCCGTGAGAAGTCAGCGTAAGTTAACACGGGAGCTGAGACTAACATCGATTTCAAAGCCTCAAAGCTCTCCTCACACTGAGCGGTCCACGCAGAACCTAAAACTGAGCCTGACCCTCTCCTTGACCTCGTGCCTGCCAAGTCAGCCACCAGCTGATGCAGAGGACCCGCCAGCTTAGCAAAGCCGTTTACAAAACGCCTATAGTAGCTGGCGAAGCCCAAAAAGGAACGCAACTCAGAAATGTGACTAGGGCGCCGCCAGTTGGCCACAGCGTCAATCTTCTTGGGGTCCGTGGCCACTCCCTGACTCGAAATGACGTGCCCCAGATAGCCAACCTCCTGTTGGAAAAAGGCACACTTCTCGAGTTTGGCCTTAAGACCCTCCTTTTGGAGCCGACCAAGCACCATTTCCAGCCGCTGTAGATGTTGCTCAACAGAGGAGGAGTAGACAACAATGTCGTCCAGATAAAGCAGTAACGACTGACCCTGCTGATCGCCAAACATCCTCTGCATGAGCCGCTGGAAGGTGCTTGGGGCATTACATAAGCCAAAGGGCATGCGATTAAACTCAAAAAGGCCAAACGGTGTGCAGAAGGCAGTTTTGGGCCGGTCCTTCTCTGCCATAGGGACCTGATTGTAACCGCTGGCCAGATCGAGTGTGGAGAACCAGCGGGCCCCAGAAAGTGCATCTAAGCTCTCCTCGATGCGAGGCAAAGGGAAGGCATCCTTCCTGGTCTTGCTGTTTAGGGGGCGGTAGTCCACACACATCCGCAAACTCCCATCCTTCTTCCGCACCAACACAATGGGAGATGCGTATGGACTGCTACTCTCCCTGATGACCTGGGACTCAAGAAGCTGATTAATGTGTGCCTTCACTGCCTCGTACTCTGATGGAGGGATACGACGATATCTCTGCCTGACCGGGACATCATCAAGCAGCGGTATATCATGGGAGAGGAGGTTGGTGCAGCCCAAGTCACCATCATGGGCCGAAAAGACTGACTGGTACCTGTATAGCAGCGACTTTACGTTCATCTGCTCTTGTACAGGTAACGTGGACAAATCAAGAGACTCTATCCTATTTGGTACTGAAGGAGCAGCTGTTTGGGAAGAGATAGTCCCCAAAGTAAGCTCCACTTCAGTCACACCAGCAGGAAGGCTGACAACCTGGGCAGTGCTCAGAATGCCAAGGCTGGTCCGCGGGTAAAGGAGGACCTCGATTGTCCCGACATTGACTACAGGGACGTACACTGTACCCTGGACAACCTGTACCAGGCAAGGAGAGGCTAGCAGCCCAGCTGGTAGACCCGATTCTGGGGGGTCAAACAACACGCTCTGACCAGAAAACCGCTGGGAGCAAGTGCTAGCCACCAGCTTCATCACCCCACCAGGAATGCGTACCGCCTGCTTTCCCCGGACCCTCACTGTGCCAGTGGGGTCCCCAGGACCATGAGTGGAGGACTGGTGACACCTCTGTAAGGCTGCGACGACTGGGCCAGGCGCCTGTGAAACAACAAGAGAATTAAAAAGGGAAGGGCCGTATGCACCAAAGAGTTCACGATAGCATCGCCGAATTACATTCATCCCTAGGATCCCGGGGACAGAAGACACAATGCCAGGGGGGTCCTTAACAACAAGGATACCACAGCGGGGCATCACCTTACCACAAAGTTCCACCTCCAGCTCCAAATAGCCGATATACGGAATCGCTAGGCCATTAGCTGCTTGCAGCTGTAGCCAGTGACAGGAGTGAAGGCGATCATGACCCCAAGGTGCAAACTGCTCCAGAAAGAAACTTTCGGTAACGGTGGACACCATGGAACCAGTGTCCACCAAACATGACACAGAGACCCCTCCAATAGAGGCATCAATGTTTGGACAAGGAGCAATTAAGTCAACCACTGCACCTTCCTGTGAGCCTACGGACTCCCCAACTGAACTGTGGCTCAGCAGCTCAGCGGGCTTCAGTTTTCCGACAGGTGAGAAGGATGAGTTGGTCTGGCAGTGTTTGAGTTCAAGCCACCCACTGAATTAACACGGCGTCGCTGGGAAGCTCGTACGCCGTCACACTCGCGAGCAAAATGGCCAGGCTGCTGGCATCTTCTGCAGATTAAAGGGCCATTGTAAGAACCTTGCCCTTGGGAGCGAGGGGCCTGCAGGGAGGCTACGGTCTGGGTCAACTGATCAAGCTGCTCCTGCTGACGTTTTAAAAGATCCATCAGATCACTAAAACCTGGCCCTGCTGGAGTGACACTAGCAGTAGGTTGGGCCTGGCCCTGTACCCTATACTGCAGGCCATAAGCCGCTGGCAGAGAAGCACTACGCCCCCTAGCACTCCCTGGAAGACCCTCCCTCTCCCATCGAATAGCCTCACTGCGTAGCTCCAACAGGGTGGCAGTTGGTTGGCGGCGGACAAATTGTTTCAGCTCCCGCCGGAGAGAACAGTCAAGTACATGTTCAATAAATTGATCACGAAGGAGAACATCCGCATTTGGTACCCCATCAGGTGCGCACTGCTTGACCTGTGCCATTAAAGCCATAAGGGCTAAGGAAAACTCATGCAGTGTCTCCCCCTCAAGTTGGTGCCGAGAAAAGAACGCCTGCTGCAAGGTCACATAAGGCTGCATGCAACCATAAATTTCCTGTAAGATAGTGAATATCTTAGCTGGATCTCTTCGCTCTGCAGCAGAGCGAAACTTGATCTCCTCTCTCGCTTCCCCTTCTAAATGATCAAAAATGAACATGGCCTGGTCAGCAGCAGAAAGATGGCGAGCGCGCACACATGCCTGTACCTCCTCTACCCAGTCAGCTATCCCAATGCCAGTTTTACCGTTGAACATCGGGCACCTACGATCCCTTGGCACAACAACCAACCGCTCCGTAACAGCGGCAGCCGCACCTGTAGATGGGGCATGACTAGATGGAAACGAGGGAGCAGCCCCACCAGAGCCCCCCACAGAAGCAGCTCGCTCCTGATGAAGTCGCTCATTGTCTGCTTTAAGCTGTAGCACCAGCTCCTTGAGTTGCTGCATCTCCTCCTCCATGTTGACTGTGGGGAAACTGCACCAAACCCACAAGCACGAATTAGTAGTAGGCTACGTCCCTAGAACAAACACTGCTGTTTTGGCTCTACAACTACACATACAAGACAACTGATGAAAATTTTAAACACAAGAAAGAAAAAGAAAACACAACCTATACCCAAATAGAAACACGTCTCTGCCTTTTTTTTCTTTATAATGTGGAATCCTGCCGACAACGCCAGAATGTGGCATGAGCAAGGAGATAAAGATTGCGACAACGCCACCTGCGGCAGTTTCAACCGCAGGAAATCCTGAACTTCTAACAGTTCTTCATGTAACTAAGACACACAGGTTCGAAATACCACAGGGGCGAGAGACGGTTTCAAATAAGGAGAATACTTTATTAAACAAAAATAATTAACCAAAATCCCCCACAATATTACTAATAATAATACTAATAGTCACAAATGTTAGCACTGGGCAAGGATAAAAAAACAGTTAAGGGAGAGGGCGGGGGCTTACCAGGCGGCAGGGACAAATCAAAGTAGAAGGGTCCTTAACTTAAAACACCCGTGACACTACACTCACACATCAAACGAAAGAAAAGGAAATGGTGAAGGGGACCACCACCAGGAACTGGACTGCCGCCTCTGGGCCGCCGCACCTAACCAAACACGAAACAAACAATTAAAACATGCCCAAAAGTGCTAAACAAGACTGGTGGGGAGGAAAAGTAAAGGGTTCAACACAAAAATACAAAATACTAAATAATGCAAAATAATCAATAACAATAATCAATAACACCAATCAATGAATCAATAATAATCAGCCTCAATGAGAGGGTGACGATCTTAATTGAGGAGCCCGGTAACCAGGCCAAAGTTGGCTCAGCGACTCTCGGTCGCATTCAACTCAGAATAAAAGAGTCGGTAAATCATGCGCCGGCGTCACCCGGCAAGCCAGACGCGTCCACAATGTATTAAAGAGAGGGAGCCAAAACAGCAGCGCAGATCCAGGGAACGGTGGCTGGATACGCGCCAGTGGATAACCAAGGCCTCTACAAGAGGGCACACATGATGTAGTAAACAAATATATAGTTACCATAAACATTTTTAAAAGAGTTGCTAAAAGAGTTTATACATACCACTCTGAGCTACATTACCGCTCCAGAGCGACGGGAAAGGGACGCGCTGCGCGTCAAATCGCCCAGCTGCAAACGCCAGAGAATAATGAGCTAAAAACAAATGAGTGATGGAGCCACTAAAATGCAAACAATTGAGGACATACCAAAAGGAGCAAGCAATCGCACCCAGGAAGGGCTTCTGGCGGAGCGATGCGTCCTCCACAGCCCCAGCAGCCGGTTACGCTATAAAAGCGGAAAGCGCGTCACAAAAACGCCCGTTTGATGCACACAGGAACAACGGTAAAGTGACAAAGTGCATTACCTGAACGATGAGGATTGCACACAAACAACCACGCTGGCCACACCGAACGGCCCAGTCCCCACGGGGAAGCGGAAGAGAGAAAGAGAGAGGGCAGGTGTGCGCACCTGTATATATCAAGTGCCCCGCCCCTCAATTAATGCACTCAGCAGATTGACATAATGCCCCATAATGGTAAGGAGGGAGACGACCTGTCACACATACATTATGTATTCACATAAGTATTTTTTATACATTTCACTATAAGTTGAACTACACATTATTATTGGCCTGGTTAAATAAGCAACACCACTTTATAAGATATGTAATGGGGTCCCTTCACTATCAGTTAAGGGGTCCTTGGCCTGGAAACCATTGAAGACCTCTGATCTACACCCTTCATCACACATCATCATCTACCCCCCGAAGCCCTTCCTCCTATCAGTTTCCAGCCACATTGCTCACCTTTTTAAGTGCGCCATGAGGTACTTCAGAGTTTCACTGTGTGACGGCGGCAGCAAAGCCAGAGCCTCCCGGAAAGCTTCCAGCTTTTTCTCTTGGTCTGTGAGCTCTGAGCAGAAACAGAAAGGAGCGTGTTGTTAGCGCGGCCAGAAAAGCACTCTCTGACCTCAGAGGACACAAGCGGCGATCAATGTGGTTATTTCCTGCGGGGTAATAAAAGCCATTAGTCTCCGGGAGGAAGTCTGAGGCTGCTTGAGACGACAAATTACACATTGTGAATGTGTTCGAGAATGTTTTGCATATTAGGCCCACGATTGGAGTTGATTATTTTTCACAGCTCTGTTCCTGCAACCGAGGAAAAAAATCTCCAATGAATGTTCCCAGACGCAAAGTTTGCAGCCACATAGTCAAAATAATCTGGAATTCAGTGCAGTCCATTGGTGTAAAGGTAGTTTCTATAAGGATGTTATACGGGCCCCATTTACTTACTGCTGCTTTTATGTTTTAAAGGCTTGCAGATGTGAGTTTTAACAGATTTTGCACCTAAAGCAGCTACTGTTTACCGTCTTGTCACTTAATCAACTAGACTTGGACAACAAACGACATCAACATACGAATAACCAGCAATCCTCACCTAATCGTTTTTTATTAAAGTTTAGTTAATATAGACAAAGCATATCATTTTATTATAGATTGATACTGATCATTTCAGAAAAACAAAAGCAGAAAAAATATTATTATATATTAATATTTATTATATTATTATAATATTTGAATTTAATGGAGGTCATTGAACTCGATTCCATCACATACAGGTGTTTCTGTTATTTTGTCCACCCTCATGAGGCCAAGGAGACCGGTACTGCAGCTGATACCTGTCATGTGTGGATTTTCTGCCCATAAAAAACATCTAAAGATGAAATCCTAATGCAGTAATGTGACCACGTGAAGTCAACAACATAAACCTTCGTCGTGACAACCCTCCATCTTTATGCAGCAGCATCCATCCAGTGAAACAGGTGTGTTTCTGACTGAGCGGCTTCGCCCTGACTTACTTGCAGCCTCGATGAACCTGGGGTAGGCTTCGTATGAGATGATGGGAACAGGCAGATCCCTGAGGTAAAGTTTCAGCGCGCCCGTGATGATATTGATGTCTTCATAGGCATTCACCGAAATGTCTGTTTTCTCGCCATCTGTGAGAGACGAGAAGAAGACAAGAACGTCTGACATCAATACTTCGGCATCGGCGTGTCACTGTATCTGTCGCGCTGTATTTTGCAAAAGTAGCCGCTATCATCCGCCTGGCCTGTTTTATACGGACTCTCCCTCCGTTATGCATGCTTTCCAGAGCAGGCCGTGGCCTACTTGTGCTGGCAGACTGAACATCACAGCGCTGGGAGCTGGAGTGACACTCTGTCATGGATGATATCCCACATGCGGATCTGGAGGAGTTTAGCCCACTGCTGCGGGGTTTTTCCTTACGGTTAAAATTCACACTGCACTGGGCAAAGACAGGCTCATTCCCACTAAGTCTACTACTGAAAAAGGGTTTTTTTACAGTCATGTTTAAGGCAGAGAGAGTACATCCATGGTTTTATCCCCCTGATGTCGCCCCCTGTCCTGACTGTGAAACCCTGCGTGACACTCCCAGATGGACATTAATCCTCCACAAATGTGTCACTTTCTCATTAATCCCAAGTGTTCTCTGTGCCTTACGTAAACAGGATGTAAGCACGCGATGTCGGCCGTCATGTCCTGAGCTGACGGAAATCTATAAAAGGCAAGTAAAGAATGCATACCTTTGTCAAACGCCATCTTGACTTCTTCCAGCGAATCACTGAATCCAGATATTCTGTAGAGGCCTTCGGACTTCAGTCCTTGAAGAACAAACATGATCATAATTTAAAAAAGAAAAACCTTTCAGGGCTGACGTGAGTAACGTTCAGCAGCATATGTTGCCTCAGGTAATTGGGGAAATGCCATTAAACACCCTTAAATATGCAGAATAAATTAAGGGTAAAATGTCCACGTGTCACACGTTGGAACGACGTCGGGCCCACGCAAATAGTTTTCTGCATCACTGGGCAAAATAATAAAGACATAAATCAAACTTAGCTACAGACATATATTAGAGGGCAGACAATGAGGGAGCAATGAGTTTCCTACATAGCTGAATGATTTAACTGAAACGCAATCAAATAAGGCAGCAGGAAATAGAGTAATGTATTCTTCATTACATGTTCACAATTACCAGCACACTCATCACTCAGTCAGCCCCCCCGCCCAAATAAACAGGAACTCAGTTAGTAATGGAATGACTTTAAACGCCTCAAATGAGTCGGATTCATAGTAGATCTCTTACTGGAAAATTATAACAAAGCTTTTAACATCATAAATACTGTTAAAGTGGTTGTTTTTTGCACAATATCAGCTAAAAATGCTAAACGTGACCACATTTAAAGTCATTGCATTTTCTAAAAATATATAATTTGAGAATATATTTGAATACGTTTCCTAACCTGGACATGAGTTTGATTAGTTGTGCTAGAATATTAACTAAATGTCTTCATAGAAGCCAAGAAAGGCGGCAACGGTTTGGATAATTTCAGAAATGTAATCACAACTGAATGCTTAATTTTGAAATGTAATATTATATTAATTCATAGCTTTGAAAACAATCACATTACTTTGAAAACCATCTATCTGAATATGGACATTTCCAGAGGCACAAAACTTTACATTAAAGATTATTATATGGATAGAAAATGGAAGTGTTCAAATAAACTGTCATATGTGTAGATATAGATACTTCAATGCTTTGTTCTTCTGCATTAAAATCAAGTATTCAGGAGTGACTTATATGATTATGGTCCGTCTTTGTTTGCAGATATGTCAGCTATAATCCTTCACTCAGCCTATGATTGTCAGCTAATCAGAGTCTACTTCTACAGCTGTCAGGGCTTAAAATGTATTCAATTAGTATTTCATTTAAACCTGCAGGTCATCACATTTATCCCCCGTGACCTGGACTGACCTCTTGACTCGATCTCTCGTATGCACATGTCCACCACCATGGGCCGCGCCGTGTTGTGGGCCTTCACCAGGGTCGTGAGGTCGCAGCTGTAGACTTTGCGGATGTGTCTGAGGTCGGGCTTGCAGTCGTTGGGCACCAGAGACGAACACTGTTTGTGGACGTTTAAACCACAATCTGCACAGAGAGATACACAGCATTGTATTTATTTACTCTTCATTCGCCAATCAGAATGCAAAGTGAGATATTTCCTGTAGGTCATTTTGTCTCTGAAGCGAGGACCGTTATGCAAATTCCCATTCAGCGTTGGTGTTGGTTGGGATGTGGTCGGCTGGTTCCGTGTGTGTTTTGGCTCGCAGAAGAGTGTTAATTCCCTCGATCCATGTTTGCCCCCTAAATGTCACAACACCACTAGAGAGCTCTCTCTCTCTCCGCCACACGTCATTGAAGTCACCTTGAGCGTCGGACACAGCTGGAGTCACCTCTGGAGGGCCATTTGATTATTAATAACCACAATAAAAGGAGGATTAACCACAAGACTCTGGGAAATGTCTCTCTTTTATCTATTTGTGCGAAAGCATTTGAATGATAATTATTAAATGTGGGGATATTTTCAGGAGCACGCATCACGCTGGGTGTTCAAATGGCATATTAGTCACGATGACAGTTTAAGTATCCCACGTTGCGTTATGTGTCTTCAGTCACAGCGGATGGGGCCCCGAGGCGCAGCTGTTTCGGGGCAGCATTCACCTTGTTGGGAACAGAGGAGCCCGTGGAGAGCAGACGCACGGAGAGGCAGCAGCTCCGCTTTGTAACGGAGACGCATGGAGGGATTTAGAGGACCGAAAAACGCTGTGGCCTGGAGGAGGGATGTGAGCGCTGCTGCTGTGTGCTCTATTCTTTCTCCCAATCCAAGCTCACACACAATGGATGGAAGCAGCAATCGAGGCGCTGCGGGCTACACGAGACCTAGTTTCCCAGATTAAAGTGGGGCAGCTTCTTCAAGCCCTTAGATCTTTTTTGAGCCGTCTCCAAGTTCCAAAAGGGTTTTTTTATTTTTATTTAACAAATACTGTTTCCAAAAACATAAAAAAATGTAAAAATATTTTTTTTACACATTTTAAATAGAAAAATTCTTCTAAGAGCAAAGAATCGGCGCTTCTGGAGGACCTCAGACAATATTGAGATTAATATGGGTCTCTGGAGAAATTCACACAGCCTGCATTTATATGCATTGTTGCAGAAATGTAATTACTTTAAGAGATGATTCTTTTAAGGATATGAGACAGGCAGTATAATAGAGGACGGCCTGTCATCAGGCTGAGCCCCTGTCGTCGCTGTGAGCCCACTGGCGGCCCCGGGGTCCCAGGTGGGGCGGGTGGGGGTGAGAAAGGGGCCCGAGGGACCAGGGGATGCTGCTTTACTGCACCGTCAGCTCTGTCTCTGTTGCTATGGGAAGAAGCTCCGTTTTTTTGGCTAAAGGGCTCTGAGAAGAGGTTTAATGGGGGCTGGGTTCTAATTTCTAATCAGCACATTATCACCATGTCGACCAGCAGAGTTACCAGTTCAAACCGGTCCCTTTCTGACTGGAACTGAAAGCGCCACTTGTATTTGTTAGATTTTTTTTAGAAGTAAGTTAGATAGGGGTTGAGCTGCTTGACCCAGCTCTTTGGGTTGAAGCCGCTGAATTGTAATGTGTGTGGAAACAGAGGTCCTTCCCCACGCTCCGAGCTCTTCTCCTCATTAAAGAGACATGCCAGCTTTGTTTTCCTTCACGGGCATGATGGGATGAGGCTGGGGGCCGTACTCCGATGAGGAAATGTGGCACAACAAGCACAAGCAGAAGCTGGCTTGCTGGCACGCGGCCAAAAAGCAGTTCACACATACAAAAAGAAAAAAAGGGGGTGGGGGGAACGTTTTTTTTTTGGTATGCAAATTCGAGCATCATGTGAGACTTTGCTGCCCTAGATTCCAGTCGCCGTGGTCGAGAACGAGGAAATGGCAACATAAAGAGTTTATAAAGATCGACTCCAAACATATGTGCCATTTTTTTTTGTGTGTTTGTTGCCAGCGTTCAAAATCAAGACGTTAATAATTAACGGCAGAGCTCCCACAGATTTGTGTGACACACTTTGTTGCATCAATAAAACATCAAGGACACACAGTGGACTATATCATAACGCTCTTTCGGGATGGGAAGCGAATTCCAGCAACGAGCTACGGAGGGGAAACAGGAATCTCATCAGAGTATTTGACAAGCAGACAGGCAGATACAACAGCAGCATTTACATCACAATAACAACGTGCGTATGTCACATCCGTCACACTAAGTAAAGGAATGCTAAAATAATCATATGAATAGCTAATGGGAATTCACAAAAGGCTGAACGGCATTACAGATTGATGGTGAATATTTTTAGAATATGCTCACACTGTGGAGCACAAAAACGACAAAATGGATTTAGAAAAATACAATAACTGAGCTGTAATCGCATTGTTATCGTCTGCTGCTGTAGGGAGCCTGTTTACTGGGCTATAATGCAGCAAATGCTTATCCATCAAAATCATGGGAGTGGAAACCAAGACGACCCTTGTTATTGGAATAATAAGGATGTGAAGAATAAACCCTAATGTAGTTATTACATGCATTATACATAATAAAATATAAAGAATAAAGCTGCTTTTACATTAAAAACAATCCGTCAGAGATGACTGACAGTGCTGAAGCTCATTCATCTGCTTGTTTGAATTCACAGAGAGGACAAAAGTAGGTCAAAAAGAAGGGTTTGATAGTGTATAGTACATGTTACATCATGGCTTTAAAGCCCCTCATTACACTATTATACAACTGCTAATCCACAAACTACTGTTGGGATTTTTGATTAAAACGCAATAATCCAGCTCCAGATGCACTCATAACCAAGTAACCCATATACAGCAATGCCCACTTTGTACACCATGAATGTAAACATACTATAAGGGTGGTTTATATCAGATGTAGCTGGAGAACACGATGTACCTGCACATTTGAGCCCCTGAGCCATCAGTCCCCACATGAAACTGGCACAGTGTTCGCACCAGTGAGGCCCTCGGAAGGTATGGACCTACAACAGAGAGGAGGACAGTGACAGATATTAGTGATGAAGGGCAATGAGAAGACAGCGGGAAGTTGCCAGCCATTTGCTCCACAGACATTGTTTATCCCGGCCGGGAGAGGAGGCGAAACGAGGCCGAGGAAGAGGACTGTTGATCAAACTAGACCCTCTAGACTGACGACGCTGAGCCTCCGAGCGGGGGGAGGCTTTGCCACAGTCGGATTGGACTTTTTCACAAGAGCGAAAGGTGCAAGTTGTCAGGGGGAAGGAGCCATGGAAACAGTGGGAGTCTGCCTTGCATCGGGGAAGGGAAGGGAGCCCCGCGCTCCACCGAGTGACAACAGCCCGACCAATCAGGGAGGCCCCTGGGAGCGACAGTGAGCCACAGCGCTCGCTGTTTTCCTTTCAATAAGTCAACAGCAGACGCGGCAGACAAACAAACCACAGACCTGATCAGCATTGTGCAGTTTGATCAGTTTGTTTAAGAAAAAAATATGAACTGACAGTCAACTAAGAAGTGTTTTGACAGTCGGCCATTATTGATGGTGAACCCGATCATCTGGAGTGATGTCATCGTTTCTTTTCATGTTTACAGAATCCCAGGATGACAATTTGGAGTATCTAATCAATTTGTGCTGTTTATAGCATCATATAAATAGATCACGTCTTTCTGTTCCTGTTAACATGCAAGAAAAACCTTTAAATGCTGGATTTATTTAGAGTAATTAATTTAACAGTCTAGTGTAAAACTAGTTTTATTTGATAAGTGTGGCGTTTAACGGTCAGGGAGCTTCACTTCGAAAGTTTAAAGACTTAATTTGGAAACCAGATGTTTTTTTACACTCCCTTCCTAATGAATTTGCTCAGATTGTACGTCATCCTTTAGTTGTGGGAGCTTTCAACGTGGTGACTGAAATGCTGGGACTCTGCTCAAATGTGGAAACGCAACATTCAGCAATCCTGGCAAACAAAGCAGCAGAAATAGACTGGTAAGCATCAGCAGTTTGAAAGCCTTGATGTTAATAATTCACCTGCTGCTCTCCATCCCATTAACCAGCCAAACGAGTGAGCCTGCAGCCAAATAGGGATACACTCCTCCACTGTTTCCCCCTTCTCCATCGGCCCTAATCTCTCCATCTGGAGCTCAAACTAACAGCAGTGGTTCCACAGACCACCCAACAGATTTCCTTTTGATAAAAGGCTCACTGGACAGACCAAAACAGCTCTGTTTTTCATCCCCTCTCTCCCACTCTATCCCACTCCCCCTCCTCCCCCGGCTCCCATCTCCCACAGAGAAGCAGCCCTCCGGCCACACATGATCAAATTAACGTTTTTGGAGATGCAACAGATGATAAGAAGTCCTTCAAGCCTCACCTTAAAGTTGTGGACTTTCTCGGATCTGGACGTCCGCTCGCTCTCCTTCAGTGTGGCTCTGCGAACCAGCGAGGTGAGCTGTGAATAGGCGAATACTTTAAGTGGCTGCCAGAAAGTGGCCGGAGGTTTCTGTGGCCCCATCCTCATGCCCAGAGCCGCCGCCAGAATATCCTCCTGATTGGCCTCCCGCTTGGCCTTTTGCACCAGGGACTTCTCTTCCTTGTGAACCTCGTAGGACTCTCTAGATGGCATTCTGGTGCTGCAGTTCTCCCAAAACCAGATGAAGGAACAACCCCAGTGGAAAAGTCCCAAAAAAGGAGGGGAAAACTGTCTTGAGGCTCAGCGCAAGACTCTATCAAATGATATTACTTGCATTGTGCCAATTAAACTGAGACAACAAACTGCAAATTTGATTTATAAAAAAATAATAATTCAAAACAATCCAAAAAGGGGAAATCCTCATTAAATCCTCTCACAGCAGTGACAGTAGATGAAGTGGAGCCTCCCTGGTAGGAGTGCCAGCTTTTATACAAAAGAGGTGCAGCCCTGGGTGCTCATGTGGTTCTCTGGGAACGTGTATGCAGATGAGCTGAGTGGTTGTGCTAATCCTCTCCTCCCTGTGCAGAGCTGATATTCTCCCTGGAACAGAGACAGCACACTATTGTGTATGGATGCCGTCAGGGCGGGCAGAGCGAGGGGGAGGAGTACAGGGGCGGACCCCTATAGCAGTCACAACAGATTAAATGGATCCCAGCAGCCAATCGCGGTGCGGATACGGCGGCTTTATAGTAGCCACCACCCCGCCCCCCACCCCTTCACACACAGCCATCTCCATCAGATAACCCAAGCAGGGGACCCTGGGAAGGATGAGAGTGGGATGATAATGAGCAACGAATGAGTCATGCATCAAGAGTGGGCTGCCGCCTGCACAACTTGCGACAGCAGTGGGCCGTTAGAGAGGGGCTTATTTTCAAAAATCATGTTGCCACAGAAACTGGTCATGACGGGGACCGCGACGCACACACACACAAACGCACGGAGAACGCAAGCAAGATGTGCTGCTGTTGATAGGAATGTTGATACAAAGTTATCTGGATTTCAAATCAAATAAATTCAACATTTAGTATTTGGACTGTACAAATGAAGAGAAAAAGAAAACATAAACCGATGAAGAACAGAAATATAAAACAACTCCTTCTGTAAGGGCATTGTTTATAATCTACCACACATGATAAAACAGCTCTCGACATTTCCACTTTGAGACATATTTATGCACCAAAAACAGATCAAAATCACATGTCATGGTCTGCTTGTCTGTTTTGCATCATGTGAAGGATATTTAAATGCCTTTCTTTATGACATAAACTTGCCTTGCCTTCCAAATAAACAACACAAACATCACCCTAAAGGAAATACATTTACACATTGCATAAAAATATCATCCAGTCTAATAATTAGTACTGGGAGTCAACATGCACGGTTACTCCATCGTCTTACATTATGATAATAATACAAAAAAAAATAATTTATACAACATATGTCTGGAAGCTGGGAGCCTTTTCTTTTCTCTCTTTGTCTGGATGTTAATTTCCGGAAGGTTTACACTGATGCAAGCGTTGTTGTGTGCATGCAAACGAACGATCAAATACGGCGTCGTGACAGCGATGTGGGAGGAAAAGGATCCGCTTCTGTTCACGCTGCAAGTCAAATGTGATTATGCTCCCACGCCTCACGTCACGAGTCTAATTCAGACTCAACTGTTAAATAGCAAACATTCTCACCTTTTTTCTGTCTTTTTTTTTTTTTAGAGCTGGAGAGGAAGTGACTGTACAGACTCAAGAAATCAATCAGGTTATAGCCGCCCCCCCACCTCAGCAGAGAGGCATCACAATAAGAACAGCAGAGAGGAGCAGAAAGGGGCCTTTGAAGATCAGTGCACTTATGTAGAATGGGATCCCAAATGGTGCATGACAAGGTGTATGGACGGCAACGTGAGAGACGGGAAAACGCAGAGGGCTTCCCGTGCAGCACTCAAGGAAAAGCCTCCTCTGCTCAGGAGGGTACCTGTGAGCGGTGAAGATAAAAGACAGCAAGAGTCTTTTATATGCACTCGCTCATCCGCTCAGACCACGAGTGCTTTGGAGGGGTTTTGCAGCGTAATTGCGTTGCCTGCTGTTAAGTGCAGCGCGAGAGTCTGACTCCCCAGGATGTGGTTTACTTTGAACGCAGCTCTAATTGACACTGATTGATTTGCTAGTTTCCTCCAAACATGTCCAGAGATGGGACTCTTGAGGATGGGTGTGTGCAGCGCTGTGTCTTTTATATCCGTGTGACGTCCATCGAGCTTCTCCGAATGTTTGAATCGAGACACGTTTTAGGGTTCAAACAACAATTCACTCCAACTTCTAAAGTGTTTGAGTCAAACCCAGAAAGCAGCACAATCTCAAAATGTTCTGTGTTGAAACTTTATTTTCCTCAAATCTGTCCAACTCTCTTGTAAGCCCTTAAGCTGTCGAAGTGACTATTTATGTGGGTTGGGAAGGCTGTTACATAAGGAAATGTTCTTCTAATGCACTGCTGACCCAGCACTGACATAAAGGCCCATTAAGAGGACAGCAATGATTCACTCATGAAAAACTCTCAGGGCTGTGATTTCAATCTCTCACTAAACACTCTATGTTTGAGTTAAATAACAGTTCTCTGTCACGATCTAAATCTGTGTCATAACGGCCGGAATAAAAAGATGCAGTTTTTAGTGACATCAACTGCCTTTCAGGCTGCGTATTAACGTAAAAGGCAGCTGATTTACAAAACTCATCCTTGAGTCAAGCTGCAGATGAAGAAGTTACATAACGTTTATATAACCAGACACTACAGCGATGACGAGTGAGAGCCGAGATGTTATAACAGAGTTCATGAGTATACTTATGAACTTCTGACGTCAATCTTCTATATATCAGAATTGGGGCGCTGCACTAGGGGTGGGTAAAAATATCGATACGGCAATATATCGCGATACTTTGCCGCCCAACACAATATAGATTTTTCAACTCTAAAGATCGATTTAAAAAAAAGATTCACGTTTAGACGCATTGGGAATGCAGTACTTTATCCTATTTCATTTTATTTTCAAGTGAATTTCATGGGAATTAATAAAATGGAGAGGCTGTTTTGAATTAAATAGTTTTGACTCTGAATTTGTCCTCTGATCAATATCATCTGATGTACATATACAGGTACTTGTGTATTCATCTTTATTTATATCGCAATATCGTGATATTGTGATACGTATCGTATCGTGACCAAAGTATCGTGATACGTATCGTGACCAATGCATCGTGATATGTATCGTGACCAAAGTATCGTGATACTTATCGTATCATGACCAAAGTATCGTGATATGTATCGTATCGTGACCAAAGTATCGTGATACGTATCGTATCGTGACCAAAGTATCGTGATACGTATCGTATCGTGAGGTTCTTGCCAATACTCACCCCTACACTGCACACTAAACGCTATCAAACTACATGCCGTTAAACAATAGTGAGCAACTGTCCTTAAACCTTTTGTGGCCGTTCATAATGAAGTGAATAAAACACCTAACACATTCATTCTACAAGCATTCATCATTTGGCTGCATACTTTCAGGCCACCGCCACCAGGAAACACCACCATATCGTTAGCCTAATAGCATAATTGCCTAAGTCATTTTTTGGCCAAATTGAGATATCTGCCTAACCTTCCTCTCCTACCACTGCTGCATCACCTTGCCTTATTGGCTATGTCCTCAACCTATCAGAACACTTTTTAGAGTCCAAAATCACTATCTGCCCAAGTCATCTTTTTGACTTAGGCATGTTTGCCGGTATAAACAAACATGGCTGATCGCATAAGAAAGTTTAACAGAAGTGAAGCATTAGATCTTCTCTTCAATTCATTTGGTAAGCTGGTTTATTCCTTCAACTTTCTAGACAGTAAATGTACTCTCAGTCAATCAAGGAGATTAGGAACTGTGTGTTTAAACTTTTAATCACAATTCTGCAACAAGATATGATGTAGTGTAAGAGCTAGCTTATGCTAGCAAAGCTTAATTTGAAGTGTTGATTTTAAGTGTTTTGACAAGAAATACAAGAAGTATTCTTGGTAATATGGTCTTTTTCAAGTCTAAGTCTTTTTCACTTTAAGAATGTGGCTGCATTATTTGATTTAATCATCAATCATCATATTTGCATTTTCATTCTCATGATCTGCAAAATAGTGCACATAATTCAAAATGCCTTGTCAATGCACTTTGTTTGTTTTCATTATGGCATAAAATATGCAGTCATGAAGAAGAAAATGCAACTACTTTTTTTTTTTTTCAAACTTGTTCACAGGTCTGGTTGAACTTGCTGTTACATTATCAATAAAAAATACCAATCTGCTTGCTAGAAATTGTGTTTTTTCTCTTTTTCCGAAAACGTTCAAATATGACTTAGGCAATTATGCTATTAGGCTAACGATATGCATGAGATGTGGCTCAAATCATTTTTTTTTGCTGAGCTTGCGAGAAAACCTGCACCAAATTACCAGGATAAATAGATTACCTGGATGTGGCTGGAACAGTCTGCGTTGTGACAGTGATGTATGGGAAGCTGCTATCACGCTTCGCCATTCACACGGCAAGGTCGAAAAAACCTACATAGGACACACACTCTCTAACACACAGCACAATCCAGTGGGAGGTTATATCACATTTTACATTCATACAATATATATATAAGAACCAGTCCTCACAAATGCACTACACAGAATACAGAGAGAAATGTATTTTTTCTTTCCTCTCACCGTGTTCACTCTTATTCACAAACATACCAAATCAAATGTCGTGCAAGTAGAAGTGATTTTGATCCTGAACAGTGTTGTTGTAGCCTGAAAATGTCAGAAACACAATGCTGAACCGACTCCTCGTTACATCGATGTTCAAGCAGAGCAGTGACGACTCGCAAAGAGCAGCAAATCCTTTAAAATGTGTATTCTGTGCTATAACAATAAAGTCAGACGGATCAGCTGGGGTTCAAACACATTTCATCATTATTGATCACTAACGCTGTTTATGCTGAATTCCTAGGATGCCTATCTGTGTTGTGTTAGTTGAAAATCGTTACTTCAGACACATTTGGTCTCTTTTTAGGTGGCAGGAATGTAAACTACTCTATGTATGTGTTTTGCTTTCAGGATGATGAAGACAGTTGGAAAGCAATTAAATACAAAAAAATAGCATGATGATTTTTTTCTCTCCTATCTTTACCATGTTTTCACAAATGTTGGCTTGAAAAGGGAGTGCCATGAATGTGAAATACCCCTAAGTTAGGTTTAGGGTTAAATACTGGTATGACTTTATATCCTATATAATTATGTAAATCAACCAAACCAAAAATAACTACAGGTTGCTTTTATACGATTAAACCTTTCATTTGTTTGTTACAAAGACATCTACGTGGGAATCACCTACTTTTATAAAAAAAAAAAAAACAACAACAACTATATTATATGTAATGACAAATGATCTGTGGAGAATAATTAAAAGACTTGAGTGGTGTTTTATCTCTGTGTGGTGCTACAGAGAGCCGTTTTCCCCAACAACAGTCTCAATACCAGCACTTAGAGTGCGATGAATGGCTCATTGTGCATCAGCTATTTTGGCAACAGGGTGATGATAACAGGATAGAATGATTCAGTTAATGCCTGAAATATTTCTCAAAGGTGTTTTAACAGATTAACGAAGGAACGCCAAAGAGATTCTATTACTTTTCCAACAGGAAAGCTGTTTGCATGTTCTTAGGAATATATTAATAATTTAGGAAATGTGGTAAATAAGTATTTATATGTAAAGATGTTTAGGGAAAGCTAACACCTTTTCTGAGAGAAAATAATCAAGATATCTTTAAATATGTGAGTATAAAGTGTGGGATATGAGAACATCCCACGCTGGTCATGGGTAATCATAGATGGATAGAGCAGTTATATCAACCATCTATTTTTTTTTCATCATTATATAACTGCACTTTACTCCTCCACATCCCTGGAGGGAATAAAAGAAGTCCCAGCGGCTTCCTGAAGGACAGCAAGACTTCACAAACAAGCTCTTACACAATCGCTTCTGGTCTTATCGATAACAGGCACGTTAAGTTTGTGCAGGGATTTGATCTGAAATATTATTTTAGGGCTCATTACATCTGTTAGTCTTATCATGTTAGTTCAAATTTGCATTCTGGTGGAATGAACACAGACGACACCAGATCACTGAAAATATTCTGCTACTAGATTCAACGATTTACGGGACACATTAGATTCAGTAGACTCAGAAGTATTTGGACACTCTCTTCCAAGTATATTTATTTTGTGTACTTTTCTTTTGGTGAAGCGTCCATAGATTCCCAATCATTCGTACATTTCCTGGAAATAGACTGACATACATCTTAAAGGACTACTTAACCGATGGGAACATGAGTCTGTATTGAAAGTGGGTCATATATGTAGTCGAAATGTAAAATATGTTTCAAATTTGGTGCCTTCTTGACCGAGAAAAGGCAGATAGTGACTTTTTGGCGCATACGGAAGGAAGACAACAACTCCCACAATGCACAGCTACGCAGGCCACTTCCATTGGATAGTTGCCTTGTATTGCGCTACATGTTATTTTGCATCATGTTTTGTATCTTGTAGCCTGAAATGTAGCTTCACTCAAAATGAATGATCAGTTGTCTCAAGGCAGCTCGTCACCAAAGAATGCTAATGATCAATGATCATCATTTTCTCGTGGTGGGCACAAAAATGAGATGCATACGTGTGACTATGCAGAGAGCATGTGTCACGGCCAACTTCAGTTTCGTAGCATAAAGTCGACCCGACTGACAGAAAAAGAAGAGAAAAACAGAGTTTGTGTTGCTCTGCACAAAAACAACGGATTACATAACATTACACAACAGACTGTTGGAATGATGCATCAGTCATTCTTTTTCTTGTTTCACGCCGGTGTCACAGACACAGTTCAGACAAGGTTATAAACCGAGACATAATTTACTAAATGAAGGCTAACTTAGAGGACAGTATGTGGACCAGCTTTTCTGGTCTGGAAGGCCCAGGTGAGACTTCAGGGGACCATGAGAAACCTCTATTGTACTGAACCTTACGGACAATAAAGTATCTCTGGACAGGTCGCAAAAACTGATAAGAAGCGAGCTCCAGTACATAAAAAAAGTATGTTTCAGCACATGAACTACCCTGGCAGCGTCATTTTTCTTTGTTTGGGGACAGGTGGCCCCGAGTCCCGGTTTTGGCAGCAGGGCCCGACTTTCTGATCAGTAATCTGCTCGCCGTCTGCTCTGGCTGAGGAGGACACAAACCTGTGGAGCGTTGACCATATTGTATCTTATTATGTATCGCTCGCTGTAGGAGAACAGCATCTGTTTGGCGTGCCAGGTTTCCCATGAGAACAATGTTTCTGAGCCGGTGGACTTATTTTATACGCTGCTGGTTATCTTAGCAGCTGAAATTAGCTGACTGCTCCCATGAGGAGGCGGTGTTAATAGATATTTTAGAGGTGCTGATGTATGAATAATTAGATTAGTGCACTTTATACTACGCTGCACTGAGAACATATTGCATTTTTTGAGCAAGTGAGAGCTTTTCTAAAAATGCACGGCGTGTTTGTGTTGAAGTATCTGGTCAGTTGAACAACAACACATTCTAGTTGGGACTTAACTCTAACCAGATGTTGCATGAGCGAAGGTGTTAGGAATGTTTAGGTGAGGAGGAAGATGAGGCTGTCTGATGGGGCCCTGAGACATAAATTAGTGATGTCTCTCTTTGGGTGTGCGTTACACAGCAGCTATAGGAAGTAAAGCCCATATAAGGGAGTAACTAAGTATCATTTTGCTGTCGAAATGGCTGAGCAAAACAAGACCTTAACAGTACAAAATATAGCTTTAGGATGGAGAGTCTGGCAACCTTCTCTTCCATTGGAAAGGACAAGGATACAACTAAGGTGACAGGATGAGCAAGAAGAAGGTCGATCAGGAAGTAGAGGGCTTTAAAAGACAGACATGTGGTAGGGAGAGCTGGATTTCCTTAGATTCGAGGGTAAGAAAGGACTTCCCAGGTGGAACAGATGCAGAGACTCTAGGAAGGACTCTGCCAGGGATTCGGAAGAACCGGGTGCGGCCGCACGGGTTTCGGACGCAGGCTTGATATCTTTTCAAATAAAGATCATTCTCATTCCACCTGTCTGACCCCGAACATTCATTTATCACCGATCTACACATCAACATCTTTGGGGAACCTAAGAAACGACAGTATTTACCACCAGGAGGAAAGAGTCAGAACAGAGAGAGAGCACAATGAGATGATAATGATGTAGCTACACTCTCCGATACTGTGAACAGTCAAAATCATCCCTGGAAATATTCTTGGCTCAGCTCGTGAAAACGCCTGACAGTTTTAGAAATAGCAGCGCAAACACCTCCGCAGTGAATGACAGAGTGAGTTTAGCAAGGAAGCAGAGAGGTGAGTAAAAATAACTCCCGTTTCTAACGACTCGTTCTCTGCCGGCCTAAAGGGCGCAAACATTTGGTAGTTTGGTCCGAAGGAGAGAAAAGCGCCTGAGGTCAGCTTGAATTCACTCACTGAGTGTGGATGGTGAAAAGTTAGCACGCATACAACTTCTCAAACCACTTCTGCAGCATATTCCACTCTTATTCTTTTATTGCCTATTATTATACAATTGCTGTTAGTTTGGCAATATTTGGTTCAAAAGCTGCCAATGAGGAAGATGGTTGAGACTAAAAACGTCTTTGTGTTTCTGGTTGTGTTGGAGCTCCAAATTTCTTTCTTTATCCAAATGAAATAAGGACTGTAACAAGACTATGAATCTATGCTGAACTCAGATCAGTGTCGTACTTCATCTTAAAATGCAGACAGCTACACATCAGATCCCCATACTCAACGTTCTTCACTAAAATTAGCTGAAGAACGAGGCCTGTATGTGGGATTCTTACCTCCTGGTTCTCACACCTTTCAAGCAAGCAGACATGAAATGTTGTGAAAATCATTTAATTAAATCACTTTCAAACCAGCATGCCTCTTGATCACCCACAGAGAGAGAGAGAGAGAGTCATTTCCGTGATTGTGAAAGTCACTTAGATTGGTTTTATGCCTCAATTTGATTTCAGGTGGAATATATTTAGTATATTTATCGGACTTTATTATAGTTTGGATCTTATACGTTGTAGTTTCGGTCATTGTTTTGTAGTAGTAGTAATAATAAGAATAAGAATAAGAAGAATAAGAAAAATAATAATAATAATAACTTTTTTCCTGTGAATAATGGATTATTAACATTATGCAGAGGTAAAATGTTGGATGTTTCACCTCCAAATAAAGTGGTTGATAATCTGGCAGAACTGTTTCTGTTTCTTGCCTCATTGGAGTTTAATGTGTATTGTTTTATTTTTGGACCAAACATATGAAAGTAGGACTCCGTTTGCCTCGAATGATTCTGTTATAAAAAGCAAAATATTGTTAATGGAGTTACCAAAGTATTGGGCGTCATGGCAACTGCCAAAGGCGAAAGGATCGACCTTCATTGTTGCACAACAAGCCAGCCGCCAGGAATCAATGTATATGTATTCCTGTCCGTCCGATATGACCCATTTGGCTCGAGGCAGTTTTCAAATCAGCATGCCATGAATATCAAATCATTCAAAATGATTCAGAGATGGTGGACATCTGGTGGACCTGGTGTCTGTGGACGATCCGCTCCCCATGCAGTCTGCTTGTTAGCATATCAAAGATAGAAATGTTGGAGTCAGACCGAGAGAGAGTTTGTTTTGTCTGGATGTTTGAGTCACACAAAAACACCTCCACTTTACATAATAGCCTCTTTAGGACATTACACAAGCGGCGGGCTAACGAATGTAATCTGCCAAGTTTTTCAAACAGTTTCCCTTTGTTTTCAGGTCGACCTCCCCTCCACCGCCGCTATTATCCAACCTCATTTACGAGTCTCCGTGCGCTGTAAGAATAGGCCTCCACACACTGCAGAAGAAAAGGGGAAAGTTTGCTTCGTTAATTCCGCTGCGTATCGAGCCCTTGAACCATTCTCTGTTCTCAGAGTTTATTTCAAAGCGATGTGAAATCGTCGGTTCCTACGTAACCTCCTTGCTGCGCCGTTAAACAAGGACAATCTCGCCCATTGTGGCCACGCTCGCCTCTGGCTGCTCGTCTGCTTTCACAGGGCTGCATCTTCCTCCAGAGGCCCGTCTCTGTGGGAATCTAAGATCTCCCAGCTAATTTGACGCCCTTTGTATCCATCGCATGAGTAAACAACGTGCGCTCAAACCCGTGATGGTTCGGTGTTAAAGTTCAGTATAAAGAACGCTCCTACTTCTCTGTGACATCTGTACAAAACCGCGTTCCTGTGTTACATCCATTGAACTTCAAGAGCACTTTGACCCCGTTGACCTCCCGTATGAACCCTCAGTTTCCAGGTGAAGACAACAAACCCCGGAACAGAAGCACTTTTTATACCCTCGCATCATGTGAGCTGAAACAACCGGCCGTTCGCTCCCTGCTGGGAAACCGCCGACTTGGAAGCAACGATGTGGAAACCATTTTTCATTCTGATTATCAGGGGCTTCTCTCTCTCTCTCTCTCTCTGATTGTTTGGCTAAGCCTCTCCAACATTGATCACATTCTGATTGTTTGAATTGATTATGAACGGATCAAAATAAAGAACGCAAATGCATGCAAAATAAAGATGCATGCATTGGCCTTTTGGCTTGAATTGCTTTTCCTGCTGCGTGTTCTGTTCAGACGGCACAGTCTTTACAAGGCCTGGCTTATGAGGGGGATGGAAAGATTGTGGGTAAAGTCGCCCTAATTCCCACATTATTGCTTCCCTGCCCGGGGAACAATGGAGAACTGCAATTGTATATTTGACAGCACAGTAGAGAGGCATTAAGTGTGTTTGCACAGAGACCGAAATGTAATAAAAAGAGTGTAAATATCATCACGTCCGGACGGATCAATGTCTGTCATGGCTGACATGTTACAGAGCCGTGTGTTTACAGGAGTCACAGGAAACATGGGATAACATGATCACCTTTAACGGATTAAAGGTCCATCTCAAAGAAGAAAACAATATATTTTGTCCCTACAGTTCCTCTAAAGGTAAGTTAAAAACGAAAAAGAAGTTAAAAAATTAGCCAAAATAGTGTCAGCTTTCAAAACAATCACATTCATGATCCATTTAGAAGCTTTTCTGTGGATTTCGGATTTCTCAACTCTCAAGGATTTAAAGATATATCCAGAAATGTTCATGTTCTGATTGTCCATATTAGCTTAAAAGTTTAGATTCAAGTCTTGGACCAACTAAAGAAAACACAAAAGCAGAAATAATAGGTGAGTAATTATTGTAATTTGGAGGATTTAAACCTTTGAACAAAACACGCTGCAAGTATGTGTACATTTATGGGAGAAACTATTCATTACAATACATTTCTATACACATAAACAGGAAATAAGATCCTATAGCATCAGTGTGATCGTTTAGAAATCAATCAAAGATGATATTCCACTTCAAAGCAATTTTGAAGATTTCCTGAAAGCCTGTCTTAAGGTGCAAACAGTAATTAGCCATCACTCTATTTAATGGGGGAATGTTAAAACAGTGATTAGCTCGTCTTTGTTTTCTTGATTAATCCATTCGCTTGGGTGAAAGCAAGCAGCTGCAAGTCTGCTAATCAGTGGCAACAATCATCACAACACAACTGTCTGCTTAAAGGAACGATATTATAGAGCACAAAACCATCCACCAGGCTTTCAGGACAAAGACATTGGAATTCATAACGGGTAAAAACCGGTGATTTAATATATGTTTCCATATGCCAGCTATGGTGATCCTGTCTTTGTTGTTTAAATGTCTAATCTTGTGCTTTGTGCCATATATTCATTACATCATATATTCAAAAGTTACATTACATCCAAAGAATGGAAGATATGAAAGGAGTAAAAGTAAGGAACAACATGACTCATGCTGACTTTGTTCCCTACATTTAAACCTGTGTACGTCTCCTCCTCCAAATCACTTGAAACACTTTAAAGAGTTAGAGGAGAGATTTCCTTTTGTTCCGCTTTAAAGAGATTTCATCGTTTGGTGTCGTTTAAAACAAAGGACTCATTCATTTGTTTTGGTTTTCAGGTTCAGGAACGATCTGATGCTCTCACATGTGCGTTCTGTGACAGCCGATGTCAAAGTCATTTCCAATTGTTCTTCATCAAATCAAAGGGTATTTTGCATGCAAGGTATTACTTGTAAACAGATGTTAACGCTTCATGATCACCAATTTACGTCTTCACGCTGATCTAATTAACCGAGACAATGGATGCAGCTGCTCTCATCAGCGTGACAATATTGTGATGGTGGATCAATAAAGGCAAATGTCCTTATTCCCAGAGTCCAAAGTAACATCAAGGAGGCCGCTACAAGAGTCGTTTGACACCATAAATATTGATTTTTAAAAAAAGAATATGATATATCACGTTCTGCAGACATGCTGGACTGTGTAGTTAATAACACTCAGGTGTTGTTTCAAGGCTCTGCTCTGTATGGTGGCAACTAAAATGGAGCTATCCTTAATGTTATTAGCTGTTTCTGTAAAAATAAATAAATTAAAAAATGTCTTTAATGACAATGGATGTGTCTGAAATTAGTTTTCTACGTAGATCACTATATTAAGATTCTGAGTGTGAAATGTTTGCTCTACATATAAAATGTTCCCACAGTGAAACAGAGGAAAAAGCATAGCACTTACTCCTGAAGATACCACAATGTGATGTGTGAACTACAATGTATGGAGGTACAATGAATCAGCCATCAAGAGAGTTGTTGTCAGTTTATAATGAGATAACACTGCAGTAGTAAATTAATTGTCTTAAAGGATCATTTTCAGTATTGTCAGCATATATCCTGTGAAGACCAACACCAACAATGTGCTATTGTACTTTCTGACAACCTGACATTTAAATTCCTCATATATTAAACAGTATAGTGAGACTAAAAAAGAACAAAATCTGGCAAAAAAAATTGGCAAATATAACTAAAATAGGAGTAATTTGTGTATTTGTTGGTGACTATTTTTTGCAGCGGATTAATACACACTTGGTGCTCAAAATAAACCAGTATTCGAACAGTGTGCTTCATTTATTTACACAGCAAAGGAGCTCTATGGCACAATATTCCACTTACAAGCAGAATACTGAAGGATATCACCACATTCAGCCTCTAAAAGGACCGATGATGTAAACAAATCGTCTGTCGCTCTCACATCTCAGTGTTCGGTGTGGCGGGATTGTCGACGGCTGGAGTTCACGTTGTCAGACACGACCCCGTCTCACCCGCCACGACGCCCTTTACGAGCACGAGGAGCACAAGACAGACTTTAATACCGCCAATAAAAAGCGGTGACCTCACAGTCCCCGGTGTCATCTGATAAACCACAGTAATCCCGCTCCCCTTCATGTGTGATGAGCAATGCCCTCATTAGCTCGGCGCTGCTCTTAAACATTTGATAGTTAAATCCGGGGTTAGCAGCCGCTCCTGTAATCCCATTAATTTCATCAAGCTCAGACACGACTTTGGGAAGAAAAGAACGGGGGGCTCGACCGCGAGGAGCTCGCAGACACACAACACATTCTGTCAATTTGTCCACATCTTGAAGACATTTTCAAAGTCCACATGAGGATTTTAGAAATCCACATCAGGGGCGAGGCGGTTTTTAAACCCATTTAGTAGATTTATGGAAATCCCATTAAAGGGTGACTGACTTGAATTAGCTCTGAAGAAACTGGAAGATAGAGACCAAAATGGACTTCCCTCTTTTTTTCTGAGGGGGTTCATGATGATTATTAAAAAATTGCAATAGAACGACAGTGAAAGGGAGGCTATGTAGATAGATGCATGCCTCATTATAGTTATTGATGAAAAGAAAAGGAACGGTTAACTTCATAAAAATGCAATTCAGTGGAAAATGAAGCAGCGGCGAGTGTCTTGATTGACATAATTCAGAGTGACAGCAGAAAACGGGTGCTTTGCATACTGTATTTCTTTGACTCACGTGTGAAATTCTCACCTACAAGGTCATTTCGGTGGAGCTACTTCACATCATACATCTGGAGATAATGGATCCCAGGATCATTTAGAAGCCAATACGTTTATTTTCGATGCCTTTTTATCAAAACATGTCAATTAGAGTGTCTGCAGGCAGAAATCTGTGATATTATATGTAACCTTGACTTTGGTGTGCAGGGTTGTTGCTTTGATAATGGCTGAACAAATGTGCAGAGCAGCAGCATCATCATTATACACCGGGCTTATTTACAGATGTTTTAAAGCTGCTTACTCTGTGCATCACATCAAATTAGAAACTAAAACATCCCCCCCTCTCTGCATGTGAACAATTAGATGAGCAGGATTTAAAGAAAACTTCCTGATGTTGTTTGATCGGAGAAAAGAATGAAACCTTTACTGAAAAAAAAGTGGTGCAGTAGCAGAAATACAATTACAGATGCAAAGGCTTGGTTAGTATCTAAATGAGTGAATTCCTGGTGATACTTCTTCTTAAAGTGCAGAAACATTTAATTTGATAAACATTTAACATTTCATTGAGTGTGTCGGCAAATAGCGAAGTGTGTGTCTGATAATGCAGGAGGTAAACAGTCGAGTATTGTGTTAATAACTTAAAAGCAAGGTAGCTATTGTTGCTCCAAGTTATCAATCACTTTCACCTAACTTGAGAAATAAATACCCTATAATTTAATCTTCTGGCGCTTGAGCAGTTTTTATTTATTTCTGTCAACCGTGGGACCAAAAACTGAAGCTCAAATATGAGAAAATAAGGAATCTGTCACGATAACCAACAAAGCACAAGAATGTTCTCGGAGGCGGTTCAATAAAACTAAGTGTACAATATGGCCCACCGTGAAATGATCGACGGCGTAATGAAGGAGCTAATGAGGGGGATCAAGATCGCTGCAGAGCCAATAAATCAACACAACGGTGCCTACAATGATACCGGAGCAATAAGTAAAACTGGTCAGGGAGCGGTGGGGGAGGGGAGGAGGGGGAAGGGGGTTGCAAGGCAATGTCAAGAGCACATTGATGATATTTAATGGCTTCTGGCAGAGCAAAGATCGTTTCACATAGAACATGGCTTATTCTTAAACATCATCAATTCTGAAAAATCTGTGTACATATGGTAATTATCGCAATAAGAATTCCCGTTGACACGTCTCTTAAAGAAATCAATGGTCAGATCCCCGCCGAAGTGTCTGACAATCAATAAGACTTTGCACTGATCAGCAGTCGGTGAAGTGGATTCCCTCGCGTTGAAGCGAAAGGTCGCTCAGCGCTCCAGTTAAGAGATGTCTCGACAGCACATTTCAGAACCATTTAAAAATAAATTGACCTCACGCTGAGATCAGAAGACAATTCCACCGCCGTTGTCATCGGTGAATCAATGTTTATGAATTATGAATCAGAGGCAAACAAATCAAGACGGTTTTGCCTTCAAATGCTGTCAGGAACAAAGAAAGTGAGCGTGGAGGAAGATGTTGGCATTGTATGTTTCTCAAACCACGGATATGTTGAACCAAACCAGTGACGTAGTATATCGAGCCACCGCTACAGAACGCTACATGATAACATAAGTAAGCATACAAATTATTAAAATGGAATATATTGAGAACGGGAATTAAATCCTCAGTTCCACAACTAAAATAACATCCCTCAAACATCTAATCATCTAATAAAAAAGTTCCAACCGAACACCTCATTAGGAGATATAATATAGCGTCTGGCAGACATGGATCTGACATGAGACCTAAAGTCCATCCAGGAAGGAGATAACACCTCGGAGATTCCAGCTGGGGTCAGGCCATGTACGCCTCTGGAGGGTATCAATCATTTTTAGAGTCCCTTACCCAGGGGCTATTGTAAGGATGGTAAATGTTGTGGAAGAAAACAGGTAGAATTCTGCTCAATATGGTGCAAACAACCTACAGTGCACTGAAGAGTTTTGACCTCCTCTTATGTCAAGGATGTGAAAACATCTTCCACTACCACAGTACAACAAACAGTGAATACTGGCCCAACAAGACTAGTCTGAGCTCCTTTTGCTGGTTTTATGAGAAAGTAGAGCCGCGTATCATCAGCATAGAGGCGAAGAACCACAAAGAGACACAAAACAACCCCTGAAAAGACAGATAAAATTACAACAAAGAGACTGAAAATGAACACGACGACATGCAGTAACAACAAAGAGATGTTAATCAACCACAAAGAGACACAAAACTCTCACAAAGAGACACAAAACTCCCACAAAGCATTGCAAAACGACACTAAAGATGCAACATTACTCCGAACATCGGAAACAACACAACGTGTCTATTTCAGTCTGTCCTGCTTCTATAAAGGGAAGGAGGCCTGTTGTTTTATAATGCATCCCTGTAGGAGTCCAGAGTGCAATGGCCCACTATGAAATATTGATAACAAAGTGAGTAAATGGACATGGGAAACCAAATAAAGTAACAGAGTGAGAGTTGCACATGCGGTCTCAGTCCTACTGCTGTGAATAGACCTCATGCATGCTAATGCCAGCGCAGGCTAATGGAGGGGGCGTGCTGGTGCCTCCAGACACACCGGGGAGTGCCCAGGGGAGGGATTGGCAGAGTCGAGCACACCCTCCATGCACGACGTGCACTTGCCCCCCGCCGGGGATTTGCCTCTACCCGTGCAATGCACTCAGTGATAGCAGAGCTGATACACCCTTATAATACTATTAAGTAGATGCACATCCCTGGTGGCGGAGCCAGATGCCATGCCCAGTCGCCCTCCTATCGAGAGCAAACGCAAACACACTCGGCATATTAGTGTGTGGAGGTTGCCAAGTGAAAATAATGAGCGGTTATCTGTATTTGTAGAGGGAACATATTATATCCCATCAAGAGTTCAATTAAATGCCCCGACCATGTGTGAAAGAAATACCTTATTTCTTCACATTTGAATGACAATAGAGGGCCGTCTTCGCTCGGTGCTGCAGGCAGCTTGCATTGTGTCCCGTGTTTGATTTGGGACACGACCAGTGTATTTACATAATCTGAATTAAATGTAAATCAAGCTGTTTCATCTCTGTCTCCCTGGATTCGAGGGGTTAAAGCGTGTGCCCCAAAACAGAACCCCCCCTCAGCGGTGGGAAACAGTCTTCATTGTTGAGAAAATCTGGGGTTAAAGGCCTGGAGCATCTTCTATTCAAGCAAACCTCTGCGTTTTTTAAAAAATTTACCCCTGATGCCCCCTGAAGGAGAAAGGGTGGCCAGTTTGCATTTATGATAGGTTTCACGTAAATGAGGCTGTTTGGCCTTAATCCTCGCCTAATTAAGTGCCAGTCTGCTCAGGCAGCCTGCAAAGGGCCAGAGCGTAATACCTGTCGGATTACAGGAACAGCTGGAGCAGCCTGCCTGTCAGCAGATCAGCTCCACATTATTATCCTGCTCGTTTACAGCGAGGCTAAAAACACAAACCAACTAGCATGTTGGCCGTCTTCATGTCTGTTGCCGTTCTTTCCCAATTAGGCTCCTTGGTATGTGACGGCTCCACATCCGAGCGTGGCTCCTAATTGTGTGAAATATGGAGACTGTTGCTTTGCTGTTTATTGATTATGCTTTTTATTCGACAATGCGTGGACACTGCTGTCCATCTGAACGCTTCTCTTCCCGCTGCAGTAAAAAATAGTGATATCTCTGAAAAAACATGCATTCATTAATGAAAACCTCATCAAATTAACATTGAAATCATCACAGCATGTATAATGAAGAAGGCAGAGCTGTTTGCCAGGGGGAATTTAATCAAACAATCAAAGTTAATAGTCTGCATGTGAAAGGAGGTGAAGAAGACACATATATATCTCTGTGATGCTCTGCTTTTTTTCCCTTCTCCCCTTTGATTTAACTTCAAAGATGCGGAGCCCCGTTGTAGCATCATTTGGTTCCAGATACGTAAATATGCAGCATGAAGTCTTGTTATTCAGGGGTTCTGTGACCTACATAGTTACAATTACAATTCTCCCCTCTGTGATCAGCAGCTAATCAAGGCAGCCCCACTTAAGATCTGCAAAACCTAAATAACACGAAACCAAAGGGCAGAAAAAAAGAGTACTGCTCTTATTATAATTGACATTTTCTAGAAATCATTAGCGATGAATCGGTAAGAATCCTTGCGTGAAACATCTTTATGAGATCTCCTCACACTAATCTGAACAATGTTTCCAGGAGAAGCAGACATCAATAAGTCACTCACTTCCATTTGAGGCATTGCTTTGGATGCGACGCCACCTGCTGGACACTCAGAGCTGGTGCTGGTGGATTCATCAGAGAAACATTCAGTTATACGAATGTTTTTTTTAGTGATGAAAGCAAATATCAAAATATCAAATCAGTTGAGCTGAACGCATTTTTGTCAAAATAAAGCTGTTTATCCTTCCGACTAAAAGAATGAATCTCATCAATGTAAACACAATCACTTGTATGAGGTGATATACAGTAGAGCCACGTGTTCTTTGGTTTATAGAAAGTAGTGTAATGCTACAAAGGAAGAAATTAAGATTATACACCATTCACTCTGTTACTGCACGTTCCCTGTCTAAAGGAGGTTTTGAAGCAGCCCCACACTGAACACACACGTGACTGTAACTGGAGAGCATCAGTGTGTTGGCTCAGTGAGTTAGTTTGCAAAGCGCTTTCCAACAACATGCGATTTCAAAGTGTTGTTCAAACATGTGCAAGAGACAAGACATACAAGACAATGTCAAAACATCAAATATGTTTGATTTTCAATGAAATATGTGAAGTAGAAGAGACAAATATGCAAACATTGGACAGAAGAAACAGTTTGGAGAAGAAATGAAATGCATTCAAGTGAAGTACAAGTACCTCATAATTGTACTTCAGTGGCAGTGCAGTAAACGTACTCAGTTACTTTTTATTGGCTGAGCCAAATAATTTCACCCCTGGAAATCAGCAACTTATGTCAGTGGTGGAAAGTACTGAGAATATGTATGTACTTGTACTTAATTCTACTTCACAACAGTTCAGAGGGAAATCTTGTACTTTCATTCATATATCTGACAGCTATACTTACTACAGATTAAGATTTAACACACAAAACATGCGATTAACAAATAATATGTAAAATATGATGCATTATCTGATGTGGTAAAGTTGTTAAAATTATCTCCACCATGAACAGATGTTTTAAAATGTAAATTTAAACTATACTTTTAATAGGAATATTTTTACATTGTGGTAGGTAAAAGTACTTTCATCCCAAAGCAGACACAAACGTCAGTACTTGAATCTTCCACAAGGTGGCAGAAGACACCACAAGAAACATTTGATGTGCAGCAGAAACAGCTTTCCAGACTTCAGGGGTTTTGTGTGAAAGCTACAATCAGAGTGTATAACGTTAACAGCTGCTGAAGCCTGTGTGGAGTTTATTATCATCTTACTGCTAGAAACACGATGTACAGCCGTGTATTCCTTGTTACACCATTCCCATACTCTAGAGCATCTTTCCATCTGGAGAATTAAATGGAAACTGGATTTTTAAAGAGATATTAAAAGGTTTATTACAACAACTTATCAATTAAAATCTTCATACAGAACTTTCACAAGTTACAAGTACACTTTCAACACAGTTCTCCTTATATTTGTATTTTTTTTTTTTTTTGCAGTTAAGCCATGGTAAAACAAATAACCAAAGCTTTCACAAACAACTCAAGTTGAAACAACTTGTTTAATGATATTTATCTGACCGAGACGTTATCGAATAAAGAGTTAAATTCTCGCAGAGAATCATTACCTCATGCAGATAGCACAGAACAATAAAATATAAATAAATCATACGTTAACAAAACAACATGTTAGCTTCTCATAAAACTACACAGTAGTAAGCCGGTACAGACGAAGAGAAAAAGGCAAACGGACTCTGAGGTGTGATTTGCTTCCTACTGTTATTTCAATGATGAAATGCTCACAATTCTTACAGGCGGCGGTCGTGCTGCTCTAATATACAGGATGTGATTCCAGTTCACATCTGAACACTTTTAAGTTTACATGACAAGATATTGAGTCAGGAGGAGGCCTATCCTAATGATGGAGGGCTCAGCTACTGAAACCAGACTATTCTATAAAAGAAACAAAGTTCATAACACCCACAACGATCACAGCAAATGCATCATTGATGTTATTTACACTGTTTTCTAAAAATGTCATCGAGAATCATGTAAATAACAATGTTCTTCTGCATTAAAGCCATAAACGGTCACTTATAAAGCAAAGACGGTATACAACTATATTTCCTTAGTGAGAAACTATGTTCATGAGAGCCGTCATCTGAGAAAACAGCTGTAATCAAGGTAATCCACATTATTTAAAAAAAAGTACTGAAGTACTTTGTACAAAAACATTAATGGCACTGAATGAAGTCAAAGGTACTGCAATCCTACAATCACTGCTTCAGGAACAATCAGACTACAGGTGGAATGTTGATGAAATAACACGTTAATCTAAACCGGCTCGCCTCCTTAAGACTAGTTTTACAAGCAGAGGCGAGCTCAAACATTCACTACGCGACGCCTCTACAGCCCATCTCACTCACGGAGAAGTTGTCAAATGTAAAACACGATTCAGCCATTTACATTTGTGTAACGTGACGGTATTCAAATCTACTTCTAAAAAGCTGCCAGTACTCGTGGACTGTCAAACTCTAAAAACCTGTCGTCTCTCAAAATGTGCAAAACTGAAAAAGGCAAATTATGAAAAAAAGAAAAAAATGTATGTAACTTGCTTTAAGCAGACTAATTACAAAATAACCAAAACACACTTTGGTAAAATCTCTAACAATTCACTGATCAAACCTTCAGGCCGATCGCTTTTAAATTAAATTATATATAAGATTAATAAATAAATCACAAAAAATCAGTTTTTTAACCATATATTTTACAACTAAAGTGCCTGTTTTTTTTGTCTTCAACAATTCCAGAGAAAACATTTTGCATTTTTCAAAAAAAAGCAAGGAGGACAAAATGGACCAAACATACACAAATTAAAAACAGCAGGGTTCAACGTGAAGCTGAGAGAGAATTCCTTTCCTCTGTTTGAGAGCAGAGCAGCGTTGACGTTTGGGACGATCAACTCCCCGAAGGCTGAGCCCGGCTCTCCTCTGTGCTCTGGTTAGACGTGGCGGTGGCGGCGGCGGCGCTGGAAGGGGCGGAGGCGGCCGAGGTGGCGGAGGAGGAGCTGACGCCGTTGGAGGTGCTGACGGAGCTGTGCTGGATGGCCTCGCTCTGGGGGCTGCTGGGGACCGACATCTCCTCGCAGCTCTCGTCTTTGTCCGAGACTGCGTTGTGGAAAAGAGGAGAGGAGAAGAAGAAGCTCGCACCTCTACAATGTTTGCTCACATCGGCGTTTACCTGCGACGTTCACCTGATGTCGTCCAGGAAGGGTCGGGGAAGCCATGCAGGCGTAATGAGATGCATGTGGTGTGTGAGAGCCATTTCATTAATCCCCATAATGCTACTTCTGCACCCCTTCCTTTAATTAAAGCTCCAATGTCAATTTAAACCCACATCATAAGGGTACATTACATTCTGGGGCATGTGGCAGTGTTTCCCATCCCTAACTGCATTCTCATTTGTTTTTTGTTACCTTGCCAACTACTGCAGCGACAGATGATTACAGCACCTGATTTTAATGATGCTCACACTGGAGAGTAGGGAAGACTTGGAGTCGAAATGCCACCAGCTGTTAGGCAGTTGCATTGAATTAATTGGATCCTGATGAAAAAAAAAGATGAAAAAAAAAAAAGACTCTACTCTCATGCTCTGTTTCGTAAAAGGAATAAGGCGCACGGTGATAATTAATATTGTTAATGATATGAAGTCACTTGTTATGGCACTTTGTAATTAATGATTTCGTATTTGAGAACGTGAAATACAGATTCCACAGCAAGAAGGAGCAATTAAAAGTGCCGTACAAATGTCTCCACATTAGGGGCTTCGTCTGCCTGCTTGACTGGACTTTGACCGTGTGATTTAGTGCAAGTGAATGTCAAAGCGCTATAAACTCCCTCGCTGTTTTACTATGCAGAAGGTCAACCTCAGAATAAATCAGCTTGGTGGTTTTGTTCCATGTTCAAGTGAGCATTATTACTCCTAACGACATTAAGGGGTGGCTGTCTGATATATCGTAATACTCAGAGTGTCCCCCGGGCGGCCGGAGCTTTCTCTCTGCTCTCTCGGTTTCTGAAGTGGGCTTTCGCTGTAAAGCAGATGGACGGCTCCATGTGCCAAGTGAAAGCATGTCCTGGCTTGTTTGTGGGGCAGTCTGGGCAATTTCCTCCCACCTGCCATGGTTACGCCTGGGCAGGCGATGAAGGGTATTACCAGGCCTGGGGAGCAGCGTAACCTTACGGGATGTATAACAGTGAGAAAAGGGGGGGGGGGCTTTACATGACTGAGAGCCACGGATCAGTCAGAATCAAATAATGTGCTTCACTAATTAGCAAGATCGATTATTTCAGTGATTCCCAACCAGGGGTGCTCGTGCCTCAGGGCGTACTTATGCAATTGCCAGGGGGAAAGATGGTGAAGGAGCTCAGCTAATTTGAGAAAACATAAATTATGATTTCATTTAGAACATATTGAATCAGCTGTAACACCTGTACATGTGATGTAAAGTGCATAAAAAACTCATCTGAACACACGTACGAGTACTAGATAAAGTTGAAAGAGCTCAAACTCAAATTAAACTATTGTAAAGACAGTGTGAAGGAACAAAACTCTGGATTATTTCATTCTGTGATTCCAGCAGACGTTTATTTTCATTCTCACATTAGTCGCCTTGTCTAAAATCTGTGCCACCTGTCACGAGCCAAACCGATCAACTAGGGGGATTTGGATTTGGACGAGGTTATATCTTCCCACGCAGGGTATGAAAAGTGCTCCAAATGTCATGGAAACCACGGGACAGACGTCCTCAGCAAACACATGAGAAAAAATGACCCAATTCATCTGCAGATCTTTTCTTAAAAGAGAAAAAAACACAACTATCCAGACGATACCAAATGAGACCTGGCTCTGACAGCCCACTCTGGCCTGGAAACCATCAGTCCCATAATGCACATGACGCGTGTCAGTGGGATGGTTAGCAATAAGGGATTCATAATGAACAGCCAAGCTTTGGTGGACGTCCCGCCACGACAACGCTCTGCAGTCTTGTCAAGCTTGCTGCTTTAATGGACTCATTTCAGAGGCAATCATTGTCAATACAAGTCAGCGGCGGCGTTTAGAGCGCAGTGGAGAAGTGGCTCGGAGCGCCACTTGTTCTCGCCCCGCGTACCGGCTCATCTGCGAGGGGAGGGTGAGTTATGACCGGAAACACCGGAATGACAGAGAACCCGGTCTCCGGGAAACGAAGAAATATTGGCGATATAATTCTAAATGAGATCCATGTGACCAAACGGAAGAATCCTCCTCACATATTCAGATATTCATGATCGTCGCATGGTGTGACAAAATAGAGCTCGTGCTCATTTCTTGACAATCCAAAGCATCCTTCCTTCCAGACATTTAGTTTCATCTGACAAACATTTATTTATGTGTTAAATGAGGAGTGAACACCTGGCTTCCTGTGGATGCCACCTGTGGCCTCATGGACACACTCAGACAATGCCGTCGGGGGGAATTTGTCTGAAACCACGCCGCCCATAAATATCGTAACTTTTGCAAACTTTTTTTTTTCTTAAAGGGGATCTAATATGTCGATAGCTCTTTCTGTTTGGCCATAAGTAAAACATGTCCTTCTCGTGGTTAGCCGGAGCTCATTTTAGAAGCCTTTCGCTGGGAGCCTCGGGCTGAGAATAATGGAGCATTACTCACTGTGATAGCCAGATTTCTTCTGCATGGCGGTTACGGGGCAATCTTTATGAGCCAGAAGAAGCTGCTTCAGCTGAGCCACTTCGTTTCTCAGCAGGGTGACTTCACTCTTTGAGAGAGGGGAGACGCACAACAGCACTCAATAACACGGTCACTCCAGCCTGGAGCGTGCAGCACAGCAGATCGTTAGGTGGAGACAAACAGACGACATGTGCACATAGTTGAGAACCAGAGGAAAGCCAGATTTCTTGACGTTGATTATTCAAATAGTGGAAAACATGTTGGAGAGTTGTACAAGTTTGATAACAATGAAACATCCACTAGCAATTTATTAACACAGAAGATACGCAACCAACTTATAGTTGTGTTGTTTTTTTTACTGCGTTTTACAGTAAAATAAATAAATATGATGGTGCTCTCTGGTGGACAAACTGTGTAATGATGACACAGTTTCTACATTATCTCGATCTCGACATTTCAACACTGTTCTTGTTACTTTTAGGCACACGTTTAATCAGATACTGATATATTTACTTAAAAAAGAAAATATTTGCAAATGCGAATGTCGAAAATCACTATATTTTTGACCAAATATTATCGATATTGCAACGATATTGTGGTGCCTTCTTAAAATATTTACTCATGTTTGATCAATAATCATCAGAAATGTTGATATAATGACTACGTGGGTAAAAAGGCAAATATTAGAAGATCAGAAAATGACATCACTTTACTGTAAATCAGCTTTTAAAATCAGGAAAAAACAACAGTTACACCAAAACCCCATCTAGTCTGATGTCATAATATGGATATATTACCAAGCCCTCGTTTGTACAGTAAGCCTAAATGACCGCTACATCACAGCAGATAAACTCCACATTAAACAGCGCACACAGGGCAGCGGCGTAATGAATGAACTCAGAATAAAGTATGATGCACTTCTTCATTAATGCTTTTCCTGCACAATAATTAAGGGCCTTCACTGGCTCCCGACCAGCACCATTTGTCAGGAGGTGAGCTGTTCGCATTGTCAGTGCAACTTTGTAGACGCTGCCGAGATTTACACTCTCGTGTCGTTACAGCTCCCGAGGGAGGCCGGGGATTTCTGCATGTCGTAAAAAAAGAGGGCCACATTACGCTGAAGGTGACTTTAACTGGATTTAGAGCGGCCGGGGGCCCACAGAACACCCAATGGCAGATTTAAGCTCCTTCTCTTCTCCTTTAAAAAAGGACTACGGGCGGCTTAATCTATTAGTCTAAAAGCAGCCAATTTATTTGATTCCATCTGTTTAGTCTTGCTGGTGTTGGCAGGACTCAGCTATTGTAAGACAGATTTAAAACACAGCTGGAAGGAGCGTATGTAACGCATTTAGCCAAAGCCATATTCACTGCGTTTCCCACCATGACTGCTGCCATTTACAGTTAATATAAACACAATCCTCTCCCTCCACTCCTCTATGTGGATCCCTTGTAGACAAAAGTCAGAAATGTTAACATCCAGGACAAAACGGTTTCGTTAGTTTGACGTGAAATAAATACTTTAACAGCTCAGCAGTGAAAATACGAAGGTGTTCTGTTGGACGACGACAGTAAAGCTGACATTCACGCTCCGGCTACAGCAACGCCGCACCGCATCATAGCTGGAATTATAAAACTGGCCTTTTGAGAGTTAAACTTGTTTCTAACTTTGTGAATTAATCAAAATTGAGCAAATGGTGATGCTGCGAGCCCTGTGAGCTGCCTGGCCTGACACCTCATTAAAACGCCAGTTAAGGATGATGTAAAAATAATTGTGCATCATTAGAGGCAGTTTCACTGATCAGCTGGGCCATGTCAGCAGGGGGGCTTTTACAAAAACTGCACTGCTGATTAATGCCTTCATATAAAGCGCCCTTTTATTCTCCGCCACATGTTGTTCCCTTCTTTGTAGTTAACAGCGATGCCCTGTTTATAACCCCGTCCACTCACCTATCCTTCCCCTTTCATCTGCCTGTGTTCAAATGCATTCTCCAACAGCACACTCATGACAAGTGTTTTTGAACCACATATTAACGACATGAACTTATGCGTTTATGCCGCCGCCTCTCCTCCCCTCCTCCACCATTCCACATCTTACTCCGCTTTCGTGGAAAAAAATAAGACAAGTGAGCAAATAAACACCACATCTCATTTAATTGTCTGGAACACCGATGTGCCGCACCCCCGGCTCACACTTATCAACAGAGACAGCGGATACATGAACTGTTTCGAACTTGTCAGCATCAGATCCTAATTGCTTCCAGCAAAATGAAGGTTCAAAAAGACACCTTTCCCTAGGAGATTTTTGAGGCCATTCAGTAAACTGCCGAGACAGAAGCGAAGACACGCTTGTGCGCGGCTGACATCTGGAGGATACATCTTTATTGACAGGGACATATCGATGTAAAGGGCCCGCACACCGCTGCTGTCACGCGGCAGCTCTTCTTAATCGGCTTTAATGACTTCATCACCGCAGAAGGGAAAAGTCTGTGTGCGAACGCCGGCGCCGGCAACACATGGTGCTAAACAGACACGCGCATGCATTCACAAGCCGACATATTGATGTGTGAAAGGAGAAGAAGATGAGGTAGCTGTTACATGCAGTGTAGGAGGTAAAGAGCACCTGTAGCGATCCGTTCATGGAGTTGAGGTCGTCGGCCTTCCTCTCCAGAGACTGGACCCACACTTTCCTCTTCTGCCTACAGCGAGAAGCTGCAGCCCTGTTACGCTCCAGGAACTTGCGCCGCTTCTCATCAGGGTTTTCGCTTGTGGTTCTGCGTCGTCGCCCCCCTGTGCTTGGGGGGTTTTGCGCAGGGGGCGCTGGGGAAGCCTGAACAATAAGAACAATAACACAAAAACAAATAACTGGCAGAACAAAACCACATCTATAATGTACTGCTGTCATCGTTGTGAATAGTCCACACTGAGAAACTGAACTGATGTGGTTAAAACTCGTAAAATACGGCAGTAATCACATTATATACTCAGTTTAGTGGCCTGTATGTGATGATCAGGACAGCAGTGTCACCAAGTAATACATTTAACGTGCCCGTTTAAACAGGAAAACAATAATCAAATCCAGCTTCAGGTCATCTTAACAACATCATATTTAAACAACTGACAGATAATGCTGTTGTGTTTATATAAGGCTTTATAAATAGGCAGGAACAGACAGAAAGCTAACGAGCACACCGACGTGTCTACATCTGGGATGGGTATTGTTGGAACTTTTTTTTTATTCTACCGCTGACAATATTTTTTTTCGTCCCGAGAGGAAACATCTTTTCTGAGAAATATAAAATGTTTTTTCTACATAACACCTTTTTTAGTTGACAAAAGTCTTAAAACTAGCTGCCATACAAGAACTTTTCCTAGATAAAATATATGTAAGATTATAATTCTGTTTTTGATATTACAGGTACATTTCAGTCGGTACCAAAACATAACTGAAGTTCAACATGCAGGCCTACTGGATGCAGGACGCCTGTCCTTGAACGAGTTATAAGGATTATTATGTATGCATATCTGCAGATTACAGAAACAAAGAAGTCTCTTCTGTGAAACATACTGCAGGTGTGCACACTTACAGGCGTCTCCGTGGTGGAGGTGGCCGGCTGCTGGAGGGGATTGGGAGACGGCTCCTCGGTCGTGGGCAGGTGAGGAGCCGGAGCCGGAGATAGGACCGCGATGGGGGCTGGACTCGGGGTCGGGGCGGGAGAAGTGGGAGCAGCAGTGTGGGTGACGGCGCTGCTCTGGACTTCACCACCATTTCCGTTGGTTACCTGAGGAAGCTGCTGGCTTAACGTGGCTTTCAGTTTCTGGGAAGAGAATTCAGCAATGGAAGAACATTCAGTTATGTAAACACGGTAAAAAGGAGCTGACAGGAAACCTTTAACACTTGTATTAGGGTACCAAAGTCTAGTCACTGGCAGTTGAGGTATTTGTTTTACACTATATAACTATGATTTTCATTCAGAAAGAAGCTTATTATAATAAAAAAAAGTGATCTAAAATTCAAATCTAATTGACAGACACTTTAAATTCAAGGACAACAAACAAGGCTTAAATGTTTTCACCTGGATTTCTAACACAACCTAACAAATCCCTCGACGGCTTATGAAAATGTGTGATGTCGAGGAAAGTGATACCAAGAACGCCAGACTCATTCTAGTATCAGCAGTTAGTGAACAGACTGCAACATCTTGCTTCAGTGAAGCTGAGTTTAAAACAGTCAGCAGAGAACAAGAAGAGAGGTATCACCGCTGACATTATCACCACGGACGTTACTGGATTATGTGAAATATCCTCCTTCTACAAGCACTTATATTATAGTATTCAAAATCAAATGTATTCAAATCCAAATCAGGCTTATAAAATAGGATTATGGAGGGAATAAATCCTGCTTTAGTTAAGAAACGTCTAAAAAAGTAGAATTAAATCATCTTGAAAGAAACAAGGCAAAGAAGCTGATGAAACACGTATGTTTAGGCTGTAATCTTATGGTTACCAAAGGTGATGAATGCCAGCGGCACATAATGTGACCCAAATTATTTAAAAAAATACATAATAATAATAACAATTCACTTCTTTGAACATTAACTGCATACGCTTCACCATTCACAGAAACCGTTTCTCTACAGATCCGCGTTCATGATTCACAAGCCAGCTCCTCGAGCATCAAACGCTGAACAAACAAGGTGAAAGTGAACGAGCCTTTCGCAGCCATAACAAAGTGAGAGGGAATACATTTACATGAGAAAACAGAGGAGCACATTATTCTAACCACTACCTTTGCCAGACCAATCTATCTACCAAATTAGTTTATCGTGTAATACCCTTCCAGAAGCTCTTCTGGCAGAAACAAGATATTATTCTCTTGGAATGGCCCATAGAAAGAGGGGAACGCCAGTCAGATTCATATTTCATCTCTGCCATGGAAACCTCATCAGTGTAATAACCCTCCATCTCATGGGTGTTATTCAACCATCTGCTACTATATTACTTATCTTTATTTTGCAACTAATTAACAGCATAATCTTCTAAATTCAGCAAGTTAATTATCATTATTGTGGTCTTTGCAGCATCATCAGTCCTTGTAAAGTGCCGTCTCCGCGCCCCCCTGAGAGGGAGGGTGGGGGCGGGGAGCGGGGCAGGTTGAGTGGGGGTCTGTTTTCTTGACGTGGGCTCATTAGGTGTTTGCTGATGAGCTGAGTGCAGTGGGAGGCACCGGGAGTGAGAGGATGGGGGGGTCAGGTCAGGCAGGATTCTGCTGAACAAAAGGTTCCATGCAGGGTGAGGCCGACTTAATGTGCCTCGCTGAGCGTGTGCCAGGATGCCCCCAGCTGGCTTTTGCTGGTAGCCCCCCTCCGGTTGGCCCCGGTGACGGCATGCTGAGCACAACGCTGTCTCCGCGTTTGTCATCTCCACACCCCATGATCCCCGACAACACCACCACCGCCCCCCCCACCTCCCTTCACTTCTTCCTCGCCAGTCAGGATCAGTCTAACACACACACACCTCCTCTCTGCAGTTTATCTGTTAATTTCCACAGGCGGAGCATGCTGCGAACACTTACAGGTTCTGTGATCCGTGCTTCATCACGTTGCCACTGATCTCCCTCTCAACACTTCATATCCCGACCCTTCAACTATCACTTTTCACACAGGAGGTCCTAGTTACAGGACTGCTGTGGCCATCCTCTCCACACACAGCAATAATTAGAATAAAGAGCTTTCCGTGTTCCCGGTCTGACAAAGAGGAGCAAATCATTAAATTCGTATTTGTAAAAGAAAATAAGTAAGTCTTATTTTTGGGCTATTACGATATGAAAGCATGTTTTGTAACACACTTTAGGCTGCATCTTTTAATGAAAGGTACTTTACAAAGACAATTATCATCATTATTATTGCTACTATTATGATTTTATTATTATAGAAGCTAGAACCATTGAGCATTTTGCTTAAAATATGACAAAAATAATTATTTGATTCATTTCAGATTGAATAACTGGTTAATCAACAAATCCTTGCCTAGAAAGCAGAAAGAAAATGTTTTAATGATATCTTAGACGGTAAAATCCAGGTGGAAAGTGCATTGATAAAAAAAAATAATGAAAATCTAACAACAGTTTTTGGAATACTTCCGACCCAACCTGTCACGAGCGCCCTTATCTGGTCAAAGAAAAGCCACTTATCTTCAGGCTCCCTCATTACTTTGGTTGGTATTATGCCTCTCGGATGGAAAATGACAGACTTAACATGGAAATAATGCTTGATGTAAAAAGAAGAGACAATTAATACCAGCTTTGCTTCTGATTGGGCGGGCTGAGGCTGAGGCTGCGGCTGTGGCGAGGGAGGTCCTGGGATCCCGGGGACGTTAGGCACTATGGTGACAGGTCTGACAAGCTGACAGGAGAGACACACAAACGGATCAGCACTGAGAATATTTTTTTCTTCGGCTGCAAAAAAGGCAGGCGCCGCTCCCACACAACACACACTCACACACACACACACACACAGCCGCGGCAGGCTCTCAGAGTTTCCTCATATCTCAGCCTCATTAGGTTGGATGGCCTGTTATTTCGTGGAGGCAGCGCCACATGGAGATGCAGTGTGCACGCTAATGAACCTCTGCCTGCCTGCGTGAGAGCATATGGGCAGGGAAGCTGAGGAGAGGATGGAGAGACACGAGTCGGAAGGCCAGAGCCAGGCCTCCTCCCGCAGACGCTGACAATTGAGACAGAGGGTGGTGGGGAGAGCTGGAGCGAGAGAGAAAGAAAGTGGGGGGGAGGAAATGATCGAGTGAAAGGGAGGCCCACTGGTGGCTCGTGTTCTCGGTCTACTTTTGCCCTCTTTTACTCGTCAACGGCTTTCCCAATCCCCGCAGACGAGGAAGATAGAGGTTTTTTTCCCTGCTGTGCTGCTATCAGGAGATAATCATCTGCTGCTCAGTGTTCCACACAGACAACCAGGACTACTGTGAACAACAAGACAAGCTTCCATATGGGGCACTTAAAAAGACCAAAAAGACCTTGATTTACAACATGTTTCCTGCACGAGACACTGTCGTGGGTTGCGGTTATAATTGCTTTGCAAAACACATTAGTAGTATCATCTATCTGCTCTGCCAGAAATTAAGAGTGTTGATTCTAATTGTACAAGGACAAATAGTATTGAAGGATTCTGGACCGGAGCCTGCTGTGCCTCAGCCAAATGTTGTGTCTTTGCCACTGTGACACACAGTTGTACTCTAAAGTCCATTATTTTTCCTCAACAGCTCTGAATTCAATGCCAAATCTGGAGCTGCCAAAAGCAGTAAATAGTCCCTCTGTCCAAGTAGAGCAAAGGAAATATGTGGTATGTTCACTTTTGGAAGGACAACAACCGCAAACATGCGCCCAGCACAGCATCAAGCTATTCGACACTAGACTGAAATATATTTATCTATACAAAATGCTTTTGTTCATTAGTTGGTTCATTCTTGTCCATGGAAACAGTAGTCGACAACACACAACACACCTCAAGATTCATTCTGTTCTGGGGCTTTGTGATTGGGCTGAAAGCCTTAAAGGGCTCAGAAAACAAGGAAATGTAAACATTTACAGTCCCATAAACACCGAAATGCGACATTAAAGTGATATAACGGACAGCACACTCACAGTCGGAATATGAACACTTGAGGCTGTAATAGACGCAGGTATAGCGACTGGCATGGTCTGGCCGTTAGGCAGCTGTAAGAGCACGGGGAAGGTGCCAGACACTGGGCTGAAGGGGGAAAGAGAGAGAGAGAAAACAAATCCCAGTGAAGGAAACAACAAACAATTTAGTGATTAACACACAAAACATAATCTGTCACATTAAAGACAAGGGTGGCTGCTACTACTACTCCAGCATAATGTCATAATCAGGCAACAACGTATGGAAATAAAGTGGAACCGAAACAAAATCCAACTCAAAAATACACCCGTTGTGTAACAGGTTCAAGCAATTATTATGAAGTTATTAGAAAACATATTGTGTCATCACATTAGACCTCATAAGTGGCATCAGATATGGACTGCTGGTTTGGTAAAAGCACGTGGGGTTTCCACTAAATCGTCGTTTTCAAGTATTCATTTAAATACATGATATTTTAACCTATGCCTTTCAATTTGAAGCATATTTTACTATCGAAAATCTGAAGGGAACATTCCAAACAAACTGCTTCCTTTATTGATCATTGCCTCGTCGATTATTTGTGTGGGTTCGGATACATTTTTTTAAATTGCTTCACCAGGGAGCCAGATTTAGGATGAAAGCATCATAATCCGTGTCCATGCGTCACTGCAACACATAGTTTTTCGTAAGGCTGGGCAATAATTCAATAGTGGAATCATATCGTGATGACATATATGTGAGCTATCCTGATGTTGACTTATGAGGTCTACAGCCAAAAATAAAATAAAAAATCCTGAGTGCAAATAAATACAAAACAAAACAAGCACATGCCTCATGGAAATATGAGCTCACCAATAAATAAACAAACGGCACAAATATTAAAAAAGATGACTTAATAAAACCATGATTTTAAAGAAAAATGGACGTTTTGAGTTACTTACACTATAGGCCTATTAGTGGATGGGACTTGGGTAATAACAGAGCTAGATGTTGGTGATGGGAGAGCTTGCTGTATTACAACATTAGCCTCTGAGGTTGCTAGAAGTACATTGGGAACTTGGAGAGATGCAGGATGGACTATAGTGGATGTTGGCAGTGAAGCTGGCTGCAAAGATAAATCCTGAAAACATCATACAAGACCTTAGCGGCAGGAAGGATTTAATGAACACCAGATTGTTAAGTAGGGTTGTAACGGTATGAGGATTTCACAGTTTCAGGGTATCATGGCATAACTATTCTTATTATAAAGGTACTTATTATCATCATCATCACCAGGTACAATGATCCTTAGAAGACTGTAAATGTAAAATGTTATATAACTGAACACCTGCTATGCACTCTTCATGACAACCTCGTAGACTCCCTGTGATCAAACAAACAGTAGCAACAGCTCGTTCAACCAGGCTTTACCTTGTCATCATTCGTAGTCGATTCGGGGTGAGGCAGAGGGCTATCTCGATGGGACTCCATAGCCGTCGGTTCTTCTGTTTTGTTGCGTATGATAGGCGTCGCGAGAGGTGACAAATCCAATGGTAACTATGTAACAGCGAGAATAAATCAATACAACACATCAGTGATATAAATGCTAAGCAGAGGGCAAAAAAAATGAAGGTAAGATGGCGATGCGAACAACCTTTTTAACGTCATCTTCAGTTGCCTTTTTGAAGTCGTGGTCGAACGGACTTGCAAGTTCATTGAAAAGTCCAACTTCCTCGCAGTTCTTCAAAAAGCGGGTAGGTGTAGGAGTTTGGTCTGCAAGGGAGGAAACCTTCAGGTCCAAGAATGTAACGTTGAGTATAATACATTCATAAAAAACAACTCAACTTCAGGAGCACTGACCAGCAATAATGGCACTGTCGTTCCTTGCCGGGCCAAACTTCAGGGTCATCTCATGTTTGTGTTTGTGGACAGCCAAGTGATCCTCATTTGTGAATCTCTATGTACCGTTGAAAAAAGATAAACAGACAGGCCAATTTTAAACATCAATATCACTCAGATAAAGACAAAACGTGTGTAATATAAGTATAAGTTTCATATTCTGTCCACATTTACATATTTATGTGAGTGGACTTGATGCCTAAAACGACGCTCTGTACAGTTCCAACCAAAAACTGATTATATCTACATACATTTGTGATTTTAATGTATTATTAGTTCATATTATAAATCACACTCCAGCTTTACTGTCTGTCCACTGACAAAGAAATTAAAACAGTAACATTTTGTGATAACACCGACGACTTACCTGTCCACACCCTGGAGCAGTACATTGGAAAGGTCTGTCATCACTCATATTAAGGACTTCCTGTTATGTCAGCCTGAGGTCAAACAAAGAGAAGGCACGCGCAGGGGTTAAATATCACACCTAGAGATGTGCATCCATGTAAGAAACAACTGTTGACGACTGTGGTTGCTTCCAAACGTTGAATACACAATGTGGCTGTAGCACAAATGTCAGCAGATGAGCTGAGCTCCCGCGCGACTAACGGTTGGAGTTACAGGTGAAAGTCCTGAGAGGGACAAGCTAGAAATTTGGACAAAGCAGCATCGATGATGGGCGGGCTGCTTCGGTTGTTTACACCTCGGTGTCATCATACGAGATGGTCCCGTTTGTTTTGGTCCGGGTGTGCGGCTGAGGAGAGCACCCTGAGCTATCCCCCGCGGACACTTTTACCGATTTTATTATATTTAAATATCACGGTGGGGGGAAAAGGCGCAAACAACAAAACCTATGAGGTTATTTTCTGCCTCCAAGTCGCCTCCGTAGTGTAGCGCGAGCTCCAGCGTTAACACACAGCCGTCGCCATATTTGGACCACAGTCTCTCTGTAAACAGAGGAGGTGTCAACGTTTACTTCGCGGTCGTTTCATTGTAGCTCGCAGTGCCAGAAATTATGCCTTTTACATTCGCGTTGTGTACACATTCGTTATCAGCATAAGTGGTGACTTACCCCCCAGCCAAAACCCTGGATCTCCCCCAAAATCCCACGTCTGTACCAAAATATCGCGAGAACAGATGGAGGCTCTTCCGTAAACGTCACGCAAACAGAGCCAGGATCATCAGGTCGTTTTTGAACGAATAGTGTGCGTGTGTAGACACACAAATACTTTTAATACTTGTTTAGTTACCTGCATCTACTCCATCGCCCTCACTAAAAAATCTAGAATTGATGTGGGGCTTTATTTTTTGTTATATGTTTGTGTGTGTGTATATATATATAAATAAAATAAACTTTATTTATGCAAGTTGCATACTCCTTTAATGTTTGGTTTTAGTGCACCTTGAAGATGCATTCATAACCATTTCATTTTTAAATAATGGAATTGTGGCAGCCTGCGTTATCTTTCAATATGAGCGCCCCTTGTCCAGGGTTAACTATTAGTTACCCAATTAAGGAGTCATTGTTTTTTTTTTTTGTATTTTCAGAAGGGGTTAATAAATATGTACGTGTACATATGTTTGCTTTCACTTCAATCTTAAACTGTCAGCTATCCTGCTTTATTTTGTTTGGTATTCAACATTAGTTTGTTTGTTCTTTGATTTGAAAGTTTAGGTTTTATAAATAGTTTAGTATCTAAAAAAATAAAAGCCCATAACCAAGCCCAACAGGTTCAAATTGATCGACAACAAACCAAAGCTTAAGATTCTCAATTTACAGTGACACACAATTGAAAAATGATCTTCCTTTGGACAAGCTGGTACCAGCAGATGTTTGGCATTTTTTCATCAATAACTGACTGAAATAGTAAACGACAACTGGTATTCTGAAACAATTGACATGTTCCAGTTTGAACAAAATTCAGTCCAATCGAAGCAGCTTCCATTACAGAAAGTCTGTTTTTTAAACACTCGGTAGGAAATTCAACAAAGTCAAAAACCATTATATAGCTCAATTAAATTGTCTAGATTTATTCAATGCCATTTACAAAAGCAAGCACTCACTTGCTGCTTAATTACAGTACTCTTTAACTGCATCTAAACCAAGAATTCCTTCAGGTGGACCCCAAAAAACTTGCATGTGATGTGCTGTGAAAAGAAGGCTGACGTATGGTAACTCAAAGCAGATGCTTCACAGACGACATTCAAGAGATCAGTTTGCTTTCTATTATGCTAGCATGATATTCCAGACATAAAAGTTACCGCCACGTTAAATAGTCAAATACATGTATTTTAATCACGTAATTTCTTACATCTGTACAATACATGTTTTGCGTATTTCAGCAGTGTCTGAAAGTCTTGAAAATGTACATTTCCATGACACCAACACGGAACAATTTTGGTAGCCACAATAAAATATGTAGTCACATTGGTAATGAAAGTGTTGTATGACAGCAGAGTTTTACATTGCAAACAGGATAAGGAAAGCGACCATCAAACAGAACAGTCCCATAGCTTCAGACAGGGCGAACCCCAGGATGGCATATGAGAACAGCTGCTGCTTCAGAGATGGGTTCCTGCCAAAGAGCATAAACTGTTAGTATGAAAAACACAAGCACGAACCACAAAACTATTAATCCAAAGTGAATTTGAATATTTTCAGGATCTAGGTCGTGAGAACAAACCTAGCGTAGCCGATGATGAGACTGCCGAACACGGTCCCAATTCCAGCTCCGGATCCAGCCACTCCGACTGTGGCAGCTCCAGCTCCAATGAACTTGGCAGCGGTGTCAATGTCCCTGCTGATAGCGCTGGTCTGGAAGCCCCTCAGTGTGACCTGGGTGAGGGGGCTCTGTGGCATTACAGCAACACCGCTCTGGAGCAAGACAAGAAAAATCATAAACTTTCACCTTTACAGCCAATGCCATGAGATGAAAATTGAATTTGTCTATCATAACAGCACTAAAACAAAGGGCATTAGTGATGAATAACTGATTAAACGTCTAAATTACAATGTTCATGATCACCTATCCAGTACAAAAACATGACCATTTCTAAGTTAACCTTCACATGTAGTAGAATGGCAGTTGCAGCCCCAGTAGAAATCCTGTATTTCTTCTTACCTCTGTTTTGAGCTCAGGCCTGGACAGCACAGAGGCAGAGAGGGGTCTGTAAAGAGCCCGGGAACCAGCACGGACCTGAACACCACAGATACAACACACACAAGCTGAATAAGTCATGAAACAGACCATTGGTAACTATTCCCAGTCCAAGCAGGTGGAAGGCACCTTGAATGTCACTTTGTCTATCACTGCTGTGCAAACACTTTGACCTGTGGCCTCTAATGGCTATGGAGTAGTCTGCTGTCAAAGTCACTCTGTTTTTGTTCATCCATGTTGCTGGCAAATTACAATTACCATTAAATGGCAAGCTGACTAACACATTGGCCCATTGTAATTTAAACTAGTTAGCATGCTAGCGCTACTAGAAACAGAAATATGACCTTGGGGAATGATTTAACATCAACAGCCTGCATTTAATTGAGAGGACAAAGTGCCCTAATAACCAATGAGATTGTACATATTAATCAGCCACGTTTGAGTTTCCAGGTGAACAATATATCCCACCAACAGAGGCTTGTAATGACCTTAGCTAACGGCCATTACTGAAAATGTCCACAGTACAAGCTAATGCAAAGGCAGGTTTCCTCCCCCCGAAGATAACTTACATGCACCTCACTCATGAAATAGGCAGGTTACATTGCAGCCGTTTAATAAGCTGTAAGGCTGCGCTTTAGCATTAGCTAGCTAGCCTGTTGGCCTAGCATGATATACCCTTGTCAGTAGGCTGCAGTCAAGTTCAGCCAGAGGCCCAGCGGATTCATTCGGGACATTTAAAAAGAAAAGCAGAGCTCACAACCCACACGGTGAAAACACAACGACGACAAAAAGGACTCACCAGAGCCGGCGTGGAGACGAACTTTGCACAGGCGTACATGTTTCTAATTTAGGTCGTTTTTAACCGGTTCGGTCAAAATCTGGTTGAAGCCCGGGTCTCTCTGAGGAAGGAAGACCGGAGAGAAGTAAGGTCAAACGGGTGTAAAAACGCTCCACAGAGAAAATACACGCATTCATGTGCACATTCACATCCATTCTGCATGCCATCCTCACTTGTGCGCCGCGACGACGAGTTAAGACAGAGGATGCAACGGGATTTACAACGCTACGCTTCTCATTCAAACTGCCATTACACACTTACCGACTGCAGAAGGTCGAAACACAGTGGAGGAGTGCGCATGCGCGATATGACGCACGTAGAGGCCCGGATGATGACAGTTGGAAGGTCATTTCACAAAAACTTTATTTAAAATTTCCCGGCAGCAAATGCTCATTCACAAAACTAACCTTTGTTTACACACGGTCCGTGTCAATTAATGGTCGTTGTATAATTACATCATTGATTACATTTAATTATATTGTTTAAAGTAATATTGATGGAAACAGACAACTCCTGTTGGTCTGGTAGTTCTACTTAAATGTTGAACAGAAGCTGAAGAGATTTTAATTTAAAGAGACATGAAAAACATGGGAGTTTTGGTTTTTTAATACTTAATTCGGTGGAAAAGTGGGGTTTTCAATGGGTAAGTTTTATTTAAATGGCATTTATCATAATACGGAGCATGTTTGGGAAGTTTGAATGCAACTATAGCAGACTTCTGGGGAATACATTGCATTTGTTTCTGTTCATTAGACACTCCCATGTTATTGATATTGCATAGTTGACATTGTTGATGTTAAGATACCCATTCTTTGACCTTGGCTCAATGAGGCTCTAGTTCAACGGCAAAAAATTATTGGCTTAATTGCATTGCTGCGGGTCAAACCACGAAATAATGGCAATTTAAACAAGGTTAGTGTGATCCTAATTAAATTCGGACATATTGTATATTTGTGTATAACAGCACAGCGGCACCTTTTCCAGTGGATCAAGCTGAAAGAAGGAGAAATCCCTGTTTAAAATGTCTTCAACATGATACTGTAATCAACACGATGCCAGCACAACATCTATAACCTTGTTTTTTTTTTGTCAAATGGTTTTCCATTCTGGCTGCAGGAGAAGCAGAATTTCAAAATGAGTTTTTCCCTCATAACCAAAGCTGTCTGCCGCGGTCCGCTACTATCACCTGTTGTGGTGTGAATTTAACACTTTGCCCAGAGGGGACTGATGGCTCGGGGCCCTGCCTGTGCATCTCGCAGGCTGATGGTGGAGCTGTAGGCTACCAACACCGGGGCAGATTTGTAATCGTGATGAATGACTCCACAGCAGCTGGTCTGTGATGGAAAGGTAATGAGCACAGGGAGTCCGCCTTTGCTGCATGCTGGCTTTAAGAGAGGAATGTCTCAGTGGCTCCTCAGGTATGATCTCTCCGGTTTCACAGCCAACACAGATCCACAAGCCACAGAATCAGTGCATCATGTACCAGAAATGCTGAAGAAGATATAGCGAAAGATCTTACACATTAACAATCACAGAAGACCTGAACAAAATTATTCTTTTCTATCCTGTTCTATTGTGTTATTTTCAATTAGCTTCTCTTCTGTTTTGTTCTATTGTATTCTGTTCTGTTTTATTCTCTTCTGATTTATTCACATTCTGTAATATTCTATTCTATCACCTTCTGTTCCATTTTATTCCATTTGATTCTATTCTAATTTACTCTGTTCGCAGAGTTTGCTTTGTGTTCATTTTGAGCCTTTTACTTTGCTGGAGGAGTTGCGTTCCTTTTTTAACAGTCTACTTCACCTCATTGAATTTAGTATCAAGTTTTAGCATCACGTAATCTGGTAAAACTATGTTTCAAGAAGTCACAAACCTCCACATGATATGCCTCGTTCAGCCTGAGACCGAGAATAGCCTGAACATTACTTGTAGCAACCAAGAGGACGGTCATTTCTCTAAAGGTCCAGCAGAGGGTGCAATCGGGTTTAATGTAATCATAGCCTTTGTTGCCGGGGTCATGGTAATAAGATGAGAAACAACAATATTGTTCCAAAATTCACTGGCACGTTAACCAGAACAGATTTGTTCTTCTTGGTATATGTTTCATAAATATACCACATTTGTTTGTGATACCTGGTTCGGTCTAAACCTATTAATCTTCCTGTTAATTAAGTAGGAAAGAGAAAGCTTAGAAAACAAAAACTATCATGTGACAGAGCTTTTTACATCGCTGATGTTAATGCAAATGTAAAATGTAAGAATGTATTGTCGGCCCAAGTGCAATGCAGACACGTATAGGTCAGAGCTAGCCTGTATGATAAAACATGGAAGATTTACAATATATTAATTGCAAGACGGCATATATCAAAGTGGCCGTTAACTACCTGAGGTCAATGTCATGCCGTCTAATTAACCGGGCAGCGGCTGTGTGGTCCTACATGGCTGTGGAAGGTGGAGAGAGCAGCCGATCTCACGCACCCCCCCCTCCCCACCACCACCTTTTACTTCCTCCTATTCAGAGGCACGCACGCACTCGCTGTCTGAGTTCTTGCATAGAACACTCTGAGACATTCCATTTGCATGCCCGCCCCATCAAGCTGGATGCACTCAGACTGGTAATAAAAGGCATTGACCCCCTTAACCTTTATGAATTACAATTTGTGCCTGCAGCACGTCCTGTCAGAGGCCTCAGAAAAGCAGGCACCTCAGCCGGGGTGTGTGCGTGTTGTTTTGCAGTTGTTAAGGAGAGGGGAAAAGGTTTTTACAGCTCCTCGTCGGAGCTCCTGACAAGCAGGGAGGAGGCGGTCTGACAGGAGAAGCAGGGTAGGGAGGGACTGCAGCGCTGCTGATGGCTCCATGCTAATCTCCATTCCTGGATGCTGCACAAAACTACTGAGACTCCTTTCTTTGTCAAGCCCAAGGATACGCAGCCTGTAGGGCTCCACCTCGGATTTCTCATCTCAGATCCTTCGCTTAAGGCACTTAACTAATGCTAATAGATAAATCAGATTCTTATGGAAACATCTGGGCTTTCATTGCAAGTCTGTATTGAAGGCAAACAAAGCTGCACAAACCTTCTTAAATCTGATTGTGGGGCCAAAAGACGTCTATATTCAACATCAACCCCCAACTGCAAGTCTTACTGCAACACTTGTTGACTCTTTAATGACAAATACTGATAATCCAATACTACTGCAGCCCAGAATCAGGATGGCTTAGGATATAAATATTATTATATAATATGATTGTTTCGTTACGTCTCGTTGAGATCAAAAAATGGTTTGCAAGAGACACACACACACACACACACACACACACACACACACACACACACACACACACACACACACACACACACACACACACACACACACACACTTAAAACCATGTTTTCCCTATTCAGCGTAATATGGTGATTATTCTGAATTTGGTAGAAACGCTGTTTTCTGTATCTCTAGTGGCTCCAGTTACCTTCCCGTCTTTGAAAGATGTATGGGTAGTTCAGACACCCGAGGTCCTTATTATTACGTCCCCAAACATACACAGTAGACCTAAGGCTCAGGAATTTGTGAGTGCAATTTGCATTTCTCTTTAATACGGACAAAGGTTTTATCAAAGGGTTTCAAAGAATGGTCCTTCTGGTTGTTAGTTATCGTCTTTGCTGATGTATAATAAATGGTATTTATTCTCCTTTACTGTCTTTATTATAAGATCAATTAAAGATTTTGGCAGGATATTAGATTCTTTACATTACGACAATTACACGGTTAGAATATGATGATGCCATTTCTCCTGGGTGGCACGGTTAATAATCACAACAGCGATCATCATACGAACTTGGCAGTTTTATTCCCTGAGCAAACGGGGGAACAGGTGGGAAATCCAGTGGAAACCAAATCCCTTTGTTTTAAAGACGTGCACACGAACCGCAGCTCCGCATCACACTCGGCTTGTGAATTGTGTAACCTGCGTGGGTCATACGGACGAACCCGAGAAGCCGTTGCACTGAGAGCGTAGACAGCCTTCCAGCAGCTGCTCCAATAATCCACAGTAGGTGCAGACAGATCTCTGAATCCGCTGGAAATCATCCCACAGAAAATGCACCTTGCGTTCTTTATCTCTGAAAGACACAAAGGACATTAGCATTCAAAAAATTGATTTTTCACAAATCCATAATAACACTGATCTTTGTGCAGCCGGTGAGCAGCGCAGTTGGAAGCGGTGTAAGAAATGCTGAGGCTTGCAGTATCATTAGTCTTTATCCTGACTTTTTAGCTAAGTCTGTAACACCTCTACATCCACTGGATGCCCTGCGCTTAGGGACGTTCAACTGAACACTGATTTCATTAAATAATCCCCCGAAAAGCAGCACTGTAATACCAATATTGGGCCGGGTTTTAAATAAAGTTTAGAACTGACACGGTGTTATGACAAACACAACTGCGCTTTATTCCTCTTTCCTTCCTCTGTTTAACATCAGGAAATTCAGGCAGCGACTGTGTGAACAGGAGCGTGGCTGACAGGGGCAGCCGTGCGATGATTGGTTTACGGATCTGTGCTTTTTCTAGTGACTTCAAGGTCACTGAGATTTACAATGAAATGGCTTATGACACTTCAGTAAAAAGCCACCCAAAGCTGATGACAGGAGAAAAAAGAAAAAACGTGCCGGCCACTTTAGAGGAATCTGCTTGACCCCACACTGTGATCCATTACCGGGGATGTAATGTTGTCTGTTTTCACTATAATACCCGACCAAGATGTGCGTGTTGGTTTTCGGCAGACAGAAGGTTGTTAAGGACGGCATATGGAGAGCGGATTTGATAGACAGACTCTACATGGTGCACACAGTACAGTAGATTAGAGGAAGGGTGCGTTTGGAGCTCCAGTCAAACGGCAGCTACAGACTACTACACAAAAGAGCAATTAAATATGATTTAAAGGCCAACCTGTAATGGCAGTGTGCTGCCCCCTATTGAAATATTATTGCCCTACTACTTACTGTTTTAGATGGTGATTTAGTGCGTTCTGTCTAGTTCGGTTTATCCCAGTCGTAGCTAGTGTGAGCTTTTGATTTAAACAGTATTATACACGTCGAGGCTGTCAAAGCTGTGTTCATTTTGCGAAAACTGTGTTTAAAAATAATGATGGGTTCATAATATTCAACCCCTAAGCTTATTTTCCAACATGTCACTATTTAACTGGGATGAAAATCACCATACAAGCGAAGAATAAATACAGGCTTTGTTGCGATCATTAACGAAATTACATAACCAACACTTGGATACAAGAAACAGATTTTCAAGGCATGTTTACTTTGCACTCACATGGAACGCGGGCGATTTTTATGGGACGCATATGGCCGACTTTTATAGCGCTCAATTAAATCGCTTTAAACTGGGATTAACTTTTTGGAGGGGCAATCCATTATATAACGTCTCCTCGCTGGAGAGTTGTTCACCACACGCGGCTGCTGCAAATGTCTCCTAAGCACCGCTCGCAGATTGGGGTGTCAAATATGAGGCTGTCACAGCAATATTTAGTGGAAAAGCCCTTCCTGCTTTTAATGGCCTGACCTACATCCCAGTTCAGAGAGCTAATAAAGGCAGTCTGGTGGAGGTCCTGGAGCTGCACAATGTCACTCACAGATCCCCAACTCAGCAAGATCCGGAATGCTCAATTAGTTGCTTTTACAGGCCCCATTAATATGCATTAACTCTCTTTCCAAGTACAAGCACAGACAAACAGCCGCTGCTGGCCACACATCAGCTATGTAGCAGGTTTTAACCTTTTCTAAAACGTTATACATTCTGGCATCATAAAAATAAATAAGAAAGGGAGCAGAACTGAAATACAGTCAAGTTTCAGTCAAAACACACTGGTGGAATGAGTATGCACTCAAGTGTAGTATTTATGCTGTTTTATGCTTCTACCCCACTGCATTACAGAGGGTCTTATTGTAAGGCTGAAACTATTAATCAATTAGCCAATTGAACATCAATCTACAACTATTTAATTGGTTTTGTGTGTGTTTTTTTCCACCAAAAATGCAGATTTGATGCTTTTGTATTTCAGATATAATAAAAAAGACTGAATATCCCTCGGTTTAGGAGTTTTTATTTATGACATTTTGTAGACGAAACAATCCATTTTCAAGAAATGTGTCCGCAGATAACAGATTAGACTCCCTTTACAGTTATTTGACAGCTTTAGTAAGTCGTTCCTTAGCAGATTAAGGTTTTATATATAAAATATGATGGTTAAACTACTTAACCTATTTTTTTTTAATTTAAATTTAAATACAATAGTAAAATGCTACTTGCCCATTAATGCATCAGTAATAATCATCCATATAATGTGATATCTAATACTATGACACCCACCGGGGCCAGTTGTCTGCATTGATTGCTTTCATCTTTGTTATTTAAGTGCATTTTGCCAATAATATTTATGTGCTTTTACTTTCAGTGTGCTATTGTTACTTTAACTGCTGTACGCTTCCTCCACAGCGTTAAAATATGTTTTAAAATACAAAATGAGTATGCAGACCAATAGATCTAGTGGGGGGAAATGCAATACAAGATCATCAAACACAACAGTTATAGGAAACCACAACATTTACATATAATCTCTCAGCCTGTCTCAGCTCCAGTCTTGAACCAAGACAACAGATAGCTCACCACAGAAACATACACAATCTGGTACCACTCCTCCCACACAATAAACCGATGTGGCACATAGCAAGCCGAATCAATCACGGCACTTTATTATCCTGTCACTAGTCTGCTTCCTGCAAGTGTGTTTACCCTGTCCATGGCCCTGTGATTGTGGCTGTTCAGTGTACATTAAGACAGACATAATTGAGATTGTGGGCGGCCGAAAGTGCAGGGCTCAACCTGTTGTCGTTAATCTGTCATATTGTCGAGAGTCACAGCAGCGGTGACCTGTAGGAGGCTCCACCTTGGAGACGCGGCGCTTTGTTGTTCATGGCAGAGGGGCCTCACCTATTTTAAGTTTATTGGCTGGCCACCAACAAAGACCCCAAAGAAAGCGTAATCTATTTCTTGACCTCTGACTTCAATTTCTTTGCTCTGCTCCTAATCCATGTTAGGTACTTCATGATTAGGAGTGACGCTCTTAAAACTCATCACCTCTGCATCACATGCTGGTTTTCATAATGTGAGTGATTACAGACCAGACTGACATTCTTATTTTTAATTGTTATTAAAAAATAGGGTTGAAAAATCAAAAAGGAGTGAACAGCCATGCACAGCATAATGAAAGCTTAATACTGGGCTTTGTAATATACTAAATTATACAGGCAATCAATTTGAATTAATTGGTATCCCTTCAGATAGCAGCAGATTCTTTTTAAATTAGATTACTGATGGTTGTGCTGAAAATTCGCCTTCACTTTGTATAAATTAAAGCTCTGGAAAAGCATTTACAAAATAACAAGATATAAATGAATGCAATCGTCCTGTTGGAAAAGGTGCTTTTTACAATCACACAACATATTAGAAATAATAGCTAAACCTTGCCTCTGCGGTCTGTTATTAATTACCTGGCAAATAGGAGCTGTCTGTTTTCAGACTGAGTTATAGTGGTGGTGAGAGATCACCAAAGAAAATTAAACAGCAATCAAAGTACATTTCTATCATCATAATTCTGATTGTCAGGATCACCTTTGCTAAGATGGCTCATAGCAGCACAACAAATCCTAGTTTTCATTAAGTGGCTCAATATGCCGCCTCTCATATTGTATATTTATGTAGCGTCATACGCGTGTCCTACATTCTTGTTATTTCTCGTACGCGATGTAATTTATTCGACGTGGTAACACGAGAATGCTGCCATGAAACTGAATTTAATTGATAGTTAGAGGAGGCGTAGCTTCTTAAGAGTCATCTGTGGCATCCGCTGTGCAAAGCGCCGCGATATGTTTATGCCACACCAACACACACACGCGGCAGCAATAACACCAAGCGCCCTGCAAGATTTTTATCACATCATGCATGCCTTTTAACCTGCCGTGATTTTGCACAGCAGAAATTCACAATCGCTTAAATTTCAAAGAGGATGTAAGTATCTGGCTCTGTGTCTTCAGAATGTGGCTTCTTTTATAGCGGGGGGGTAATATCAGCCTGGAGACCCATACGTTATGAAATGTCAGGATCCTATGCATTCTAATTGAGTGCGGAACAGTTAATGGCTGTGGAAATTCAGCCACTTGACGTCTTATTCCCCTGTGTGCCGTTTCACAGCCAAGCCCATGAGCCTCAATTAAATGACAAAATGGGCCCATTCGTGAAAATAACAACAATAAAAACACAAGCCTGGATGGCAATAATATCAGGTCTCACCTTGAATCAACAATGGTCACAGCTTGCAAATGGCTAAGCAGAGACACTATGATAAGAGCAGAGACAGGGGGGCAATATGAGGTGATTCTTAGCAGCTTAATCCAAGAATATACTGTATGAGGGCTGCAACTAACTATTATTTTCATCATTGATTAATCTGCGACAATTATTGTCTCAGTAAAGGCCAGTAGAACTGCTTATACTTCACATTATATATTACTATCACTTTATACTACACTTCATTTATTTTGCACTTTAGTAGTTTTTGGAATAAAAAAAAACAGGATATACTTTAATAATAATTATATAACAATAATATGATGCAGTACTTCATTAGTAATCTACCCAGTCGTATACAAAGTATCCAAAACTGGCTCCACATTGAATGTATTTGTAATAAAACCACAAAAACAAGGTATTCTTAAATAATATAACAAGGTAACATTTTTATACTTTACAATTCCTGATGATATTTGACTTGTAACTGAGTATTTGTAGACTATGGTAGTAGGAAACAATAAATAATAATTACAATGTATAATATTAATATTCCCTCTCAATCATCACTTATGACCCACTGGAAGTGTGTGGTGGAGTCTGTATCTGCAGAGAACAGCCCTCTGCCTGTATTTTCTTACTTCTCTGTGTTCCAGATGTTTCTGGGTGTCAAGACTCAATCAGGTGCCTTGTTGTAAAGCACATATCTAAGACACAGTGGCAACAATACACAAATACAGCAAGGCAAAGTCAAGTGGATAAAGAATGACTCAGGGGTTGGCTTTAACCCAGTGGGGGATACCCTTGCCCTAACCCTGGGGCAAGGCAGGATGTGTTTCACCAACTTTAAATGTTTTGTGTACAAACTGCAACTGACTCATTCTTCCTTGAAAGAGAATCTACTTCCTGTAACACTGGCAAAGGCTGATTCTCACTCTCAATCAAGCATTTGGTCCAAAAGATGTCAGAAAAAATCACAAAGAAGGCCTAAATATATACGTCTTCAAATGCCACGTCTTTTCTGAACCAAACCCTAAAATATTCACTTCAATATCAGAAGATATTCCTGAAAATATTCATATTTGAACACTTAAAAATGACCTAGGTTCTGTACTGTACATGAGAAAACATTTAATAACTTCCAACTTTGGCTGTCAGACAGCAGGTAGAACTCGGCCTGTCCATGGTCCCCGGGGGACCAGCAAGCCTTTTTCTCAGACTCAGGCCTACTTTTTCTACCAAACAAGATCATGTCCCAAAATCTCTCTCCCCCGAAACTTAAAGTCACCTTAAATGTGTTACCGAGTAAAACTTTTAAAATCCAGAATCAATAACGCTTAAACCTTTTCCCATTTTCAGCAGATGTCTGCAATCCATAAATACACATGGAGCATGTCCTATTAAATCCTGTGATATGGTGAGGGGCTAAATATTGACCCAATCCTGATTGGAGTAGATTTTTTTCACACTCTTGCTTATTGTTTTTATGACTCTTTGACTTTAAGCCCTTTACTGCTTCACTGATTTCATGCAACAAACAATAGCTTTTCAATAATTCAATTTATGGCTCGCCATAAATGGAATTCAAAGGACAATGCTGCTGCAAATGAACACGGACGCTGCTTTTGGCTCCGGCAGCATCCCGGTTGCCAGAGGAAAGAGAGAATATTTATTTTACGGATGCCTCACATTCCCATTAAAAAGGAGGAAGCTACATTTCCAAGCGTGTGGGCATAAATGTAATATACAGAGTTAAAAGAGACAGATGGTGGAGTGAAACTCTCAAGTGGCAACGCTGTGCAATGGTACCACTGCAGCCAGTGCCAATGAAGAAATCCTCCTAAAACCATCCAAGGCCAGATTACATTTATTAATACATGTTCATGTGCATCTATCATGCTGCCCGCTCACATACGTGCTCATGTGGGCCGTCTTGTTCTCCATGCACACGTGGCCACATCTCGTTCATCATTTATTGTTAATGCCGAAACACTGAGAAGTGATATGTGGGATCTAAGAGACAAGCAATGAATTACCATTCTATTTATTTATCCGGGCCTTTCTGTCAATCACAGCAATAATCAGAACTAACCATTCAAATTTTGAGAAAATGAAGGATGCATTCCCTCCAATTTTCAATTTGGAAGTGGCAACTATGGCCATGATGAATGTCTGAATAGTCCATCTTCTTCCTCTCATTTCTCCTAACCTTTCTTGACAGCTTATATATTGCCTACCTGGTAATTTGCTCTACAATAATTGTTACTGTGAGATTTCCCCCAGTTTTTAACAAGGATTCTTAACACCCTCTGTAGGTGACAAAATGCAATTACAAACACAAGTGCCCCATCGTGACTGGTCATCAGCAGCTGCCACCCCCCATTCCCAGGCCCCAACTGGTTCCATTAATGGAAGGAAAAAAAAAACAAAAGACATGCAGACAGATTCAGCAAACATTTGCTCGGGATGAAGCTTTAATTAAAAGATATGAAGCCGTTTTATTGATTAACAACATCGGTGATTAAAGTGTACGGCTGATTTTTTTTCCGAGGCTTTGCCGTTTTGTTCCCTCTCAGAGATCATTTATTTGTTGCGCGGCCCCCGTTTATTGATAAGTGTGTTTGATGAATGCAGATGCGGCTGTTCGGAGAGTGGGCTTGCTGATGGAGCGATCATATTGTGCGAAAACACCAGGCTCAGGCAAGAACAGCTGTTGCGGCTCCGTCCACTGGGACGCCATGTTTCACCACCACCCCAAGTGCACATGCAGGCGCGCTGCTGTAAAGCTGCAACCGACATATTCACAGCATCCTAACAACTCTATGAATTTTATGACACATCACCAGAGCGCTCTCATCTCTGTCCAGCACTAAAACCTTAATTATTGGACTAATTGCTATGACTATATTCATCCCGCTGGTAATCCGTTGGTGATTACATTCTGTGCTCAATACCAGTCTTATCCTTTAATTAAAAGGATTATTAACCTTTAAAGTGGAGCCATGTGGGATTAAACCCTCGACTGTTAGTGTCAAAAGCGTTCTTTCGCAAAACAGGCTGAGAATGAGGCGCATCGTTTCAATCACAATCAGCAGACTGTGGGCTATTCTGCATGTTAGCCTCTTAAGGAGCAGACTTACAAGAGCAATAAGCCATCAACCACATGTCCTACAGAGTGCCGACGCATTACACCTGGGGGCCAACGATCAGTGCAGATAGATGGATAATGATACAGGTACAGGCAACATGGCGAGAACAAGGTGAAAGGGTGAACTGGTTAAAAACTAAATCTGAAAACAGACGGATCTTCAAGGCTTTTCACCTTGAACACAGGTGAGTTCAGAGTTCAAAGTCAGCCTAAGTGGAGCGTGATTAAAAATCATTGGAGCTCGTGGTAAAACGAGAGTGCATTTTCCAACCCTGAAGAGGATGGATCGGTGTGGTCAAGGTTTGATGACAAATCATTGATCTACATGAGGCCTCCTCATGTACACCTGTGTACGACACTGTAAAGAGGCACGTGGACTCTGATTAGTGTAAGAATACATGAATATAAACTATGTTAAATTGATACCATCGGTATCACGAGGGGGGGGGGCTGCAGCGGTCATCCAACGCAGCATCATATTGTCTGATCAATACCTGCCCTCGTCAATAACGTAACAGAACTATTTGGCACCAATGAGGCGAACATGAACCATGAGCAAGAGACCATGATGCTGAACCCCCCCCTTACCCCCCCATCAAAGCTGAGTCGAGCAGTAAGAATCCAGAGCTGTTTGCCCATGCCAAAGCCACGCTGCATTATCCAGAGCAAGTCTTCATTTGAATGTCCTAATTAGTTAATTAGTTGGTGGTTAAGGATGATATGAGCATCTCATCAATCTCTCTATCTCTAAAAATAAACACCCTGGGATGGCGGTGGTGAGTCATTAGAATACTGATGACTGTGGGAAGTGTCTGTGAGGATTAGAGGTCTGCTTGTGACACTCCATATTTCCACAAACCACCCGGCTCCGTAAAGAAGACTAAAGAGCCATTGCCAGTGAGCATTGTATGGATGACAAACCAAGCATGACATAATGAGTTTACAGAAACTCTGAGGAGCTCAATTAATGCTTTTCCATGCGTAGCTTTTGGGATGGAGGGAAAATGATAATTAGACATGAGAATGAAAGTTGTTATCACGCACACAAATGATTAAAAACAAGTTTATTTTAAGGAAGTGCGCATTATGACTTTTAAACATTTCAAAAAAGGGCTGTTATTAAAGTGCCTGATTCTAACCAGACTCCTCAGTCGCCATGTGGACTTTGATCAAGTACTTTAGGTAAAGTAGCAGCAGTGCAGACAGAGTTTGTTCTTTGTTTCTGCAGTGGAATATGTGAAGGAAGGAAGGAGAGGAGGAGGAAAGAATAGGTTAAAAATAGTTAGCATGTGGCAGCGTATGATTGAGTTTCCAGGGCTCTGAAAATTCACTCTAATTATTCAACGCTATCCCTCTGTCATCCTTCCCTATATGCATTCCTTTGCAGCACAAGTGACTCCAACTAATATACATAATTCTGCTACTTAATTGGCACGGATCGGGTGAAAGTGGGCTAGGAAACCTCCTTAGAGACTAATAGGGGCACATATCATTGGCTCCATCAGAACAGTAGTCCCATAGGTGATAGAAGTCAGCAAATATTTCATGAGCTGCACTATCAAAGCCTCACCTCTGGAGTCTCATGCACTATCCTGCGAAGAACACTTCCGAAACAGTTCGGCTGTCAGGTGTATTTATAGCAGGTGGGCTGATGACTGATGCTAATGCAGTGGAAATTATGCAGTGCACTATTGCTGTCATAACAATATGTTAGACTTAAACAGAAAGGTTAACTAAACTAGTCATTTAAGCTATAAGTGGGCCACTGGCGTACGCCTGCATCCACGGATACAGATGAAGCTTAGTGCTGGTTTTCATAGACGTGGTCCTCGATTCACTCTAGTGTTGATTTAAATATGTTGGTGTTACAGGGGAAGATTCGCTCAAGGGCTAAATGGAGTACAGGTTAAACTGCCATACAGAAAAAGTCACAGGTTCACCTTGTAGCACAAGATGAGACGGCAGAAAAGAAACAGTATGAACATTTAATATCACGATTATAGTGAACGAAAGAACAAAATTATTATCAGTATTATCGCAGTATTCTTAAAATGTGCAGAAAATTATCAAAAGTACTGATATACACAATTACATGATTAGTGTATAGTATCACACTGCGCGCACACACACACACACACACACAGACACACACACACTGCGTAACCACAATGAGCCCAACAATTGTATAGGAGTCAACCCATGTTGCAGAATAGTTGGTCCACCTTAAAGCTGCAGTTGGTTACTTTTTTAAAAATGACTTTTTATAATATTTGCTCTAACTGTCACCACACCATGACAGTAGTACATGAGATGGATAATCTGTGAAATAATCAGGTTCCTTTGCCTCCTTTTAGTTTCCGAATAGGATTTTCAAGAAAACAACCAATCAGAGCGGAGGGGTCAATCAGCTTGTGAATTCACATTAAGCTTAGTTAAGCTAAATTAACCAATTTTACTTGTTTTTGGGAAATGCATTATGTTACTTGTGTCAGTGATAACAGTCTAAAAGGTCACACATCTGTCTACCTGCATCCAGTATTCAATAGAGGTCTCTCGCAGTATTAGCTCCATGCTAACTCTTAGTTAGCATTGGATGAGCATTCCTGTAGCATAAGCAGTTAATCTGAAAAGATGTCAGTATTGTGGCCAGTATTCACAGATTTCTATGAATTCAAGTTATGAAGTCAAGAATGCTAATGCTAGTATTTCATTTGAGCGTATTATGTAACAATGTACACAGCTGCGGACTGGAGCTCCATCTACTGGGCCGCGCAGGAACTTCCAAATGGTTAAATTCAATATAAAAAAATACATTTTTGGTAATTAACAAAGCTAGTTATTTTTAATGTCTACATGGGCTCAAGAATTCCTATAAATAAATAAAAATGCATAATATCAATGACCAGCTATGTTTGAATATCACCACACACCAATTATGACACATCATCAGGAAGAGACACGCGTGTGTTGCCACCATTAGCTAACATACCCTCAGATGCAGTGACACAAAACAGATCGAAAAAAGTGATGTGGGACCCAACCCCGCGTCAGTTAAAGCTCTAAAACATGTGGTGGGGAATTATGACCCCTGAATACATTAAGTTTGGATTTATAATGGCAGGCAGTGATGGCTGAGGGTAAGCAGAATATTTATTTTGGTTATTACAACTGACAGAGGCATAACACATATTAACAGCCCAGTTTAGATTCTCTCCTTTTTTTTGTAATGGTTTTTTTCCACATTTGTGTGGTACAGTGGTCCTAGGAAACTTTTTACTTGTTTTAAATTCATGAAACAAACTGATTTGTATTGGAGCATTTGATGTGGCTCCATGATGGCACAGTGTATGTGCTATCACGGAGCCACATATGGATTGTGTCATCAACCAACCAATCTCCCAACAGTGTATTCCTATAGGACAATGCCCTTTAACCTTTCTGAAACGTAGAGTGCCTCAACAATCTAAATGATTGGTCCCTTCCTCCTCTGATTGTACTTGGTCAGCAAGCTTTTTGGTTGAGACCAAAACCTTCAGAAACAACCCACCAAATAGTAAAAAGCCACACCACGATAAAAATCTCCACACTATATCAAAACAAATTGTGGCCACTAAAGGAATCAATTGTTGACATTTCACCTCCATCTATTGAGAGTTCACTGACCCTGGCTTTTAAATTTACAGCCCTGTACAGCCTCAATCAAAGTGTTTGTCAGCAACGCATTTTGTCAAAAGTTTTAGTGTAACACATTGCAGATCATGACATGTATGGATTTAATGGACCCTCGAGCCACCCTTATATATCTCATGTCGTTCACACGGGATAAATATCTTAGCTCTCAGTGTGTAATAACACAGGAGGAGATTTGTGGGCGAGACCCCCATTTCTAATCTTAGATCTATTAAAGTGCTTCTGAATGAATCATCAAAGCTATTGATGTCACTATGGGCTTGTTAGCTGGATCCTGGAGTCAATAACAATTTCTTATGGGGTTTGTAGGAATGGTCACGAACAGTAACACTTTATTGACAATTGTAATACCATATATATATATATATATATACACACACACACACACACTCATGCATATACAGTGAACATATGCTATATTTGTATTTACATTTTGCTTCTCAAAGCTTTGGAAAACGTGGTAAACCTCTGAAATGTTCAAATGTTCACTTCAGTATCTTTCTGTTTCTGTGGAGTCAAGCATTTCAGGAACAAGGTTTAGGTGGCGTGCCATCAGCCAGGAAAGAGATACCAGCAGGGAGGAAAATATAATCCCATCTTTCTGTTTCCAGGAACAAACACAACCCAGCGACCAGGTTTTCCTTTTCGAGAATCAGCCAGAGGAGAACTACTCAAGCTGAGGATTCCCTCTAAGCAGCAGAAATGACGCTCTCCATTGTGGGCGAGAGGCTGTTCGGTTAGCCCGGGGAGAGGGATCATGAGTACAATATTGACTTTAAATTACAGCAATAGCTGCTGCTCATGCTGTCTCAGGACCATGCTGCGGATCAAACACAAAGATCAGGCCAGGATTAGGAGAAAGCCACTGACAAGCGCCGAGCCGCCTCTCTGCAGCGGCAGCACGCATACTCACACAGCACCTCCCAAATCTCACACTAAGCTCTCCCCTGCCTCTCGACATGTAACACACAGACCTTACACTCATCTCATTTGGATTTCAAAGCCAAAATTGATTACAAACAAAATTAACTAAACACAAGGGGTAAAGGCGGCTGGCTCTGTGTGTGTGTGTGTGTGTGTGTGTGTGTGTGTGTGTGTGTGTGTGTGTGTGTGTGTGTGTGTGTGGACTTTGTCAGGACAGATTTATTCTGACGAGTGGAGGATGGCAGCATTTCCTCCCCGATGGTGAAGATTCTCACGTTTGCTCACAGGATGCAGCCTTGTTCTTGCAACGCCTTGTAACTGGGCTTTTATTTTCCTTTTCCTGGCAGTTAAACACAAATAACAGCATGGATGATGTGCTGGGATTCATTGTCTGCACTCAGGGAGGAGTGCAGGATATGACTGGAGTGATAAATGATCACGCCTTGAGCCTGCCGTGACAAAGGAACTGCGGCACAATCTGCATGTGCTCCATCCTTTCGCCATCATTAGGTGTAATTGGGACTCACGGCGAGGCGTGTTCTTTTTTTTTCCGCCGTGGAAGTATCGGGGAATGGAGCCGCAACTGCTAATAGGACAAGCTGCAGAAGGGAGACACGTCCAGGACCGGTGCTATGGCACTAACAGTATGTCGCCAATACCACATGGCTGGCCGACAGCAAACGGACCCTCAACAGATATGTGCGTTTGTAAAAACTCCTTAACTCTAATGTCAGACCAACTCTATTGTCATGTCAAACTACCCTTTTTGATGTTGACCTTCAAGGGTGCACACACGGGGGCTGTTATTGGCATCTGCCTGTGGAAGGTGGAGCATGTTCCTTCACTCTAAACACAACACACACACACACAAAAACAAAACACCCAGTCGGGCACTGATTACAGTGCTGCTCATTAGCTATAATGGGGATGCATGTGGAATTTACAGCATTGTATAACAAGGTTAGAAACAGACTCATGAATCCTAGTATTCGTGCACCGTTTTCTCCTGTAGCACTATTATTCATCATTAAGACGAGAATATCCAAACACAGCCGAGTACATGCAGCAAGTTGGGACTAAACTGGCAGAGTAATAATAGATGTGGAGGGGTAAATGAGTGTGCAAGTTGCCCCTGTTTGTCAACCAAATACTCAAAAGACCCCCATGTGCACTCTTAAATGCAGTAAGTTCCAGCAGCAGCAGAAACACAAAGTCTTTGTTTCGTGACCTCAGCCTGTATATCCTCTCCCCTCCTCTGAATCAAAAGCCCCCACACCATCTTTAGCATTTAGAATTAATTGCACAGTTATCCTCAAATTAATTCCTAACTGTTTTACAACACACAGAGAGAAAAGGGCAAACCAATTATTATTCTGTTTTCACCTTACAGAGGGGGATATTATGCAAATGATCCTCTCTACATGAGAAGGAAGAGGGGCTTTATTTTCCTCAGCAGATGCTGCCTAGACAGTCTCGCGTTCTGTGGGGGACAGGAAGTGGGGATGCTGTGAAGATCTGATCGCTCCACCTGGCTTCCTACTGACTCCATATCCAAGCAATAATAGAAAACACACTGATTAATTATTTATTTCAAACAATGTTTTTTTTCCCCTATATTTCATGCTGGACAACTAAGGTTAAAAGGAATGTTCCAAGCGCTGTCTGGAAATATTTTACAACTTCTGCACTTACGAGCTAGAGGTGTTTCTTGATGGAAGACAAAGTCCCTTGGCTATGCAGACCTGCAAAATGTTTTATTTGCTACTTTCCCAGGAAGAGAACACATACTAAGAGAGAGCAGCGAGCCTGTGAGCCAGACATCAAGTAGTGGCTGACAGGATGGCAACGCTGGGTTTCAGAGAGGACAGGGGGCATCTCACCTCCCCTCGGCTGCTCCGCACTCCTGACCACAGCGAGTGTTTATTAATCTGAGACCTTGAGACCTCGGAGAAGTTGCTAAATGACAACAAAAAAAAAGCATCTCCAACTTCTTAACAGTCAAGAGCCATAATGCCTCGTAACGGGCTTCTTCTTTCAAGGTGGAACAAACAAAAGCTTTAATGAGCTGTAATGATGAGTTAAGGTCAAAGCACTTATCATCTTTACAAATCAGGAGAAGATGTGCTCATGGAAATAAGCTCCCATGAGTATCCATCATCACCTCCAAAAACTGCATGCAGTGGCACAGCTCCAGGTGCTCGAGCAAATTGGGCTTTCGATGTGGGATGGATCAAACGCCAGCTCAATATTCATTATTCTCTCTCGACTGTGATCTGCTGCAGTTCTGTGAGTGGGTGAGGGTAATTGTGTACCTCATCGTGCGCATGTTTGGACCCAACCTTAATCATGATGTCAGGCTGTTAATAAAAGGTTATTAAAGGAACAAAGATCCAGGTTTTACATATGTTAGGCAGGGGAGGTCTCGAGAACCCCTGTCTCTGAGGTAAACACAAGCCTTCATGACAAATGATGCACATGCTGAGATCAGATAGTTAACAAGAGATCCCCTTATTAACCAGGTCTGCATAGATAATTGGCACTTGAGCCTCACATTTTGAATCTGGCCTGAGCAGTGCCATTCATCAAGAACCCGAGCATGCTGTCAGGGCTACATAATAAGCTGCAGTAACTGATGAATCAAGATTAAACAGATAGATTGAGAATGAAGGAGGAGAAAATGGGCCACAGCCCCATTGCAGGGGGCTTCGCTTGATATTCATACCATTAAAGTGGTATTATTCCTTACAGGGAGCCTGCATTAGAGGGTATAGTTGTAAAATAGCTCCAGCCCGACAGCACGATGATGGAGAGTCTCAATGTAGATTGAAACACTTTGCTCTAATCTGCATATGCTGCGTGCAAGCTGTTTGACCTGGAGAGGCAGCACTTGTGAATTGTTGACTTAGTGGACCATTTGGTAGGGCATCTTCAGATATTATCTCTCCCAATTCTGAAGAGCTCTTAAAATACATTATAATCAAATGGAAAAAAGTTAACACATTCGATTTTAATCGATTTATGCTACACATTTTCCAGCTTTTTTCTAGCGTGAGGAATTTCTGCTTTTCATTGTGATCTATGTTTGACTGAATATTCTTGGGTTCGGGACTGTTGTTAGGATAGAAGGATTAGCTTCAATGTGGCGCCTTGGGGACGATATAATGGGCATTTTACACATTATTTTAGACATTTCTTTGACAAAACTATCAGTCAAAAAATCTACAAAATAATTGGCAGATAAATCAATCGTGAAAATAATCACTCGTAGGCATACGTATACGTATATGCTACACATAAATATGACTCAGTAATAGATCTCATTGTTGCCTCAGGTTCAGTAATAACTATGGTTAAGAGTTTGGGCAAATTGTTGTTGTTATACAGTATAATTGGCATTAGCTAAACCATGCAGGAACACATTATGCCTATTAGTGCTGCACAACTATATCAATCAAAATAATTATAGCAAATACAACGTCCCCATCAGAGTAACATAATTAGGTGCATTCATTCCAAACTCATTGGTTTCCACTGGCAGGTCACTGGTCTGTTCTCATAGCCTTTTAATGTGATTATAAATCTGCATGTGTGTGTGTTCACCATCCCCCCCCCCCTTTTTTTTATCTCGCTGGTATATAAGTGTAGATAATTAGAGATGATGGGCCGGTGATCAGCTGCAGGTATGGGAGCCACCTCAGACCTCGCCCAGCCTTGCACCTCCAGCACTCCCCTGCTCTGTCAGGCATGTTTGGCAGCGTCTCCTTTCCCTAAGTCTCCAGCTGTCCAGTGGGGTGCGCCAAGTCACAGCAGGAGTGCCTGCCTCTCCATCTATGGCCCATCTCTTTCTAGGAGTGTGAGATGTGTGTGTTTGGGAAAGGGGGGTGGTGGAGGGCTGGGGGTGGAGGGGGTCGTCTCTGTACTTGCATTACTCACAAGCAGACGGAGCACGCTGCCAGCACCCAGCATGTCCGCCCACACGCCCCTGCCCTGCCGGTTAGACCTCACGGTTGGAGGAGATGATGGAGAGAATCTGGGATCCAGGAGGGGGGTGGATCCAGAGGAATCTGAGAGACAGAGAGAGGCAGACAGAAGCCCAGAAGCTAACCTCCATCCCACAGGCCGATCCTCGGACAGCCCGACCTGATATGGTAGTCTGAAGTCTCGTTGTTGGGGTTCTTTTGGGGGGACGTAGGAGCGGTGTTTCTGTGAAATGACAGCTATATGATTTGTTTGCTTTTGTATTATCTCCTCCCCTTATTATTCTACCACAAATTCTACAGGTATCTTAGCCAAGTAGCTGTATGTTGATTGTTATCTAGACGGTGCAATTTCATTTCATTATGGAAATTATACGTGGCAGCTTAACTGACTTTACAAGAGTAATAAAAGGAACGTATTTACAAAAACCAGCAACGTGCTTGGACCTTAAAAATGATGTGTCGTTGCAAAAAGTATAATATGCTTTATGCTTGATGTCTGTATAATAATAATAAAAACAATAATAATAATGATAATAAGAACAACAACAATATCGGCATAAAAGATTTCGAGCATACAAAGAAAAAGAGACTCAATTTATATCTAAATGTAGCAATTAGTCATATTGGCATACTTCAATATTATTGAAAACTGGTTGGAAACAATAAAAAAGGCAGTCTGATTATGTTCCTCATGAACATTGGGACAAATTCTCAACAACAAACCCTCATCCAAATATAAAGTAAGTGGAACGCATTACTACCACCAGCAGCCGGCATTACTCTCTTGTGCCCACAGGGGGCTCTAGTGTACCATACATTTTACTGCCCAGCCTCTATACGATGCTGCTCAGAGACCAAGGCGCTGATTGTGTTGAGGGTAGACCTTTTGAACCGCTGTGCTGTACGATTGATATAAACATTAACCAAGCTTATACACAAATCGGAATATAAGCATGCTGTAATGGCACAAATTAACTACAAAACAGGGTAAAAAACAGTTAAAACAAAACAGAGATGTACTCATAATGTAACGTGGCACCGCATCAAAGTGGTACGAAAAACCTGCAAAAAGCTCATCTTGATCCTGATATTTCTGACTATATAAATATATATATAAATGTGTGTGTGTGTCTGTGTGTGTGCATGTGTGTGTGTGTGTGTGTGCGTGTCTGTATCAAATTCCAAGGTGGTGAACAGTACTTGATGAGCTAGCTCTGGAGACCTCTGAATTTTAATGATGTTGGAGATGATATTGTGTGTCCTTCAGCTTGTTATACTGACACAAGCACTCCATAAATCATCATACCTAGCTATCGTAAAATCAATACCAAACTGCTACCTCAGCGCTAACCCGTAATAAGTTTTTCAGCCATCTAACAGCTTAAACTTTGCTGTAATGCCGTTCGACCTATAGGTTAAGATCAGAGCATGCTTAATTTGTTTTGTAATAGAGACTTTCTAATCCTTAATGAAGCGCCTATTAGGGAGGCTTTTGTTGGCACATTGGTGATCAGTTGGTGGAACAGCCACTGCAATTAAGTTTGAATCTTTGTCCTGGAGCAAAAAAAAAAAAAAAAAAGAGGGAAAAGAAAATAAAAAAAGGGGGGGGAGTGGAGAAAAAAAAAGGAAAGCTTGAACGGTCAATAAATGTTAATCCAGTCAGAACTCGTCTGCGCCTTTGAACGGGACTCATGCTGTTTTTTTTCACATGCACTTGTTTCATCCTTCCCTAAGAGAGGCCATCCCTTAAGGATACTGCCTCTGATTCTGAGACCAGACTACCTCTCACTAATAAGAGCCCATGTGTAAGCAATACTGTACACATTTAACACATTATTACCTGGCTTTGTGTAAAACATACGCCATAAAGACATTGCTCTTTAAAATAATTGGAAGACCGTCGTTTTTCCATGTGATTGTTGAAATAATGGGACCGCCATTAAGCGACTGTGGGGAAAGATAAAATAAATAAAAGGTTACATGAGTTTGTGTCGCGGCTTGACGGATGAAAGAATTCATTGCTACTTTTATCCGTCTCTTCCTCTCTCTTTTTTTGCACCGAGATGATCTCCGCAAGCTTTATCCAAAACACCAAGATGCAAATAAAAGAAAAACTGAAAATGACAAGCCTCATGTAACCTTGTGGGCTTGTTTTGTTTAGAATGATAGCTATAACTGGGGCAGCATTTCTGAGACACACAACATATGTAAACGCCTTTGCACAAGAGAGAAGCCATTGCCACAATTTCTGAAGCGTAAACAGCTTATGAAAGTCAAATGGATATGTGGCATAATCTGACACCGCGAGTCACTGCTTCAAAAACATCCCTAACAAACCACGGTGCCAGACAACAGCGACGACGGTTGCATGTTTTTAAACGCTCCACAGGTGATGGTGCCACGATATCAGGCAGCCGCGAGTCATCAAATGAAATTAGTCTGGTATTTACCATGAAAGCAACAAAAAGTGCTAATGAACACTAAATACTGTACGTAAGTGCAGGCTTCCGGTTTACACTCAACTGGATTTACAAAAAAAAAAAAAACTTTAACAGGCTATCAGGGGTCACAACCTCCCAATTTCAGGTTCCAAAGATGAAGCGTTAAAATGGCACCGCCATCGGCTTATAACTCATGTTTTATGGCGAGGGGAACACCCACATACCCATGGTTTTTTGGAGATGCTGACATTGGCTGTGATTTACACGCAGCAAGAGGTGGTGACCAATTGTCAGAGGTCTTGCTGGCTGACCCTGAAACATCTGTGTTTAGGGTCTGCTGCTGATTACGCAGCAGAGAAGACAGCTAAGAGGACAATGTAACCCTGGCAATAGTGCAGCCTGAACAAAAATATTCTACTTGAATGGCAGCAACACATGAAGTGATTTTAAAATGTAATATTGTGGCAAAGGGTCCAGTAATAGTAAAGAAATTACACAAAAATACATTGTTGGGATTTACACTCTTCCCACATCACCCTCACTATTGATGTGTTCTGTCTAATTAAAATTGTTCATTAAATATGATTCATTATATCTCATTTTATAGCAAAATATATAATGCTGTTTCTTGTTTTGAAGGGCAGACTTGTTTACATTGTTTTTTTTATGATGTAATGCAGCTTCCCATTAACCTACTTTTATTTAAACAGTATGTTATTATCTTCCTAGTCACTCATTGAAGGTAAATGAGTGTAAATGCTAAAATATTAAATGTTTTGTTGTATTTTTGTTATCGTCATCAAACACCCTGTCTCGTAAACACGTAGTATGTGTTACTCTGTGACGAAGTCTGAACCTGAGGCTTTTCAAAAGATGACAGACAGTGTTTTGTTTTAATAAGATTATGACAGAATTGTTAGCGTTGTATTTTGACTTTGCATTTTATGTTTTTCATGTTTTTAACTGGGAAACAACATTTGCTCATGCTCACCACATCTGGATGCAATTTGCACAAGGTTTTGGAACATCAGTGGTGTGTTCATAACAACATTAGTGACCTTACAAAAGATGTTGACATGGTGACTTTGCAGAGAAGTCTTTTTTTTGTATTATTTGAATACAGGGAGCAAAACTGGAGCAGCCTGGTATCTTGCATGTCTGTCACAGGCCTCCCATGTGGCTGAGAGTGTTAGGGACTGGCGAGGCCAAACCGGGGCAGGGAGCTGCAGCAGGGGGAGGGGAGGATTTGGAACTTAAGCCAGAGCTGGGATCCGTCAGTGTGGGCGGGTTGGGTCGTCTTTTGCGTGACCTGCCACCCCTGACGGAGCTCTGAGAAGTGCAATCTGACCCTAAATGCTGAGCGGCCGTCCCTCTGTGTCACAAGCCTGCGTCATCTGAATGAAGACCGCATACTGTCGTGTAATGCCCATCTATTCATACCGTCCATTTGTGCAATTAAATTACAATCTCATGTTTATATTATATTAGATTCAAATTGAAAATTCAAAAGAAAATAATTCTGATAATAAAATGCAAAGCAAAAATAAAACCAGATGAAAAATAAAACAATGCCTCTCAATTAAACCCAAACAGCAGCAACCACTACATTAGGACACACAGATGTAGTTTTTCACAATTGTATGATGTGCCAAAAAGTCCAGACTCGCCCTTTGTTGAGCATCTACAGGGGAAGAAAACACGGATAATAAAGGTCTCTTTATGATGAGGCTCCTGCACACAGAGCCACAAGAAACTTAAGAAAAAAGATCTATCAAGAGGTGGGAATTACATTGCCCTGTGCCGGGAGCGGGAAAATGAAGCATGCATTTGTGAGCTAGCTGGCAACATAACCTTCAGAAACATCCTATTTTTCATTAGAGTTGTGTCAGACAGCTATGCCTTTAATAACATTCATCCCCGCACCAAGGAGAGGATAACTCAAGCTTTAGGCACATAATGAATGGGAGAATAAGCCCTGGCGCTGTTAAACAGGCAGAGCTGCACTGCTGCACTCATGGCAAGCCTTTCACTGCACGCCACCCTCGTGTATTAACGCCATGCAAATGAACAGTCAGACGCTTCCTGAGGTGGCTCTCTAATGTGGCCTTGTTAATTACTGTCATTAGAGCGGGGGCTAGGAGAGAGGACTAACAAGCCACCGTCCTCATGATCTCTGCATTTGAAAGTCATCTTCGGCAATGAAAACATGTCAGAACCCCAGTAAGAAAATTGCAAATTGCCAAATTTGCTGACAGAGTGGAAATTTTTCTGCTGACTCCGAGCGGCCCGCCAGTGATGGATGCATTCTTGACACAGTCTTGGTGTTTAGACTTAAGAAATAATGAGTATCAATGTCCCAGCCGCAGAATATGCAAAGATGAAAGAGCACTGTGTGAGTTTAATTAAGGGAAGCAGAGGCAGGAGCGGCTTTCATACAGAGTGACCCAACATGATCAGGTTCTTATTGCTGTCATTTTTGTGCTGAAATATGGCCAGTAAGGTACCGGCAGTGCTTTAATAAGACCGACGTAATGTCATAGCAAGCACGCCCGAGGCAGCTTGTGGATTGTAAATGTAGCCCAGAGATATTTCTGTGCCGTATGTCACGGTTTCGGGAAACACAGGTTAACATGTAAAAAAAAAAAAAATCACATCGCAGAGTGAGGCTCCCTCTGAATCAGGGTGGTTTTTTGTTTTAAGAACAGTTGAATTGGTTTTCACTGCATCATTACAACTACGGGGGGTGCGGGCACTCATTGTTTCCACAGTCAAGTAAAGTATTTTGTTTTACAAATGCCCTCCGGCAGCTCACGCTCCCTACAACAGCGGGGGAAATGTTTCTCATACTTCAGAGAGCAAACAAAAATATCCCCTATTATGTCTGTGATGCATCAAATCCCTCGTGTGGCCTTGAATTTAGTTTCTCCCCCCAAAAGTGGAGGGCGACACAGTCAATATATTCAACACACGAGGCCACGTACAGGGTAATATAGAAGGCTTTTCTCCCCTTTCTCTTTTCACTTCACTCGCCCTCATTCATTCCTGTTTTTCAAACGTCTGTGCTGTTGAGGACAAATCAAAGGCTCTATTTTACTAATGTAACACTGAGCAGACTGTGAGGTGGCTGTGGGGATAATGAGGGACTGCAGAGATGTGAAACAGACAGGCTGAAATGGATAATTAGGACAGAAAGTTTCTGCGATGCCAATGGTACTCTACGGGAAATAGGATCATTAAGTCCTATATAAAAATCTCTCGATGTACGGTGTATCTATATAAAATTGCTCGTCCGCTTCATCCTTTTCATTACAACTTTTCATTTCATTACAACCGAGCTCTGTTTAACTCAAGGTGCAGCCCTTACTGCTGTTTTAGAGACATGTCAAAACGTAGCCGCTTTAACCGATTTTATAACTACCTGTGAATATATTTTTGCATAATCACCGCTTTGACCTGCAAGACAAAAAAATACATGAATAAGTGTCGCACGACTGCAAATTTATATTACTCTGCAAATCCAGTAATCTTGTTTCGGGCGGATGAATGCCGGTGATTTTTGATTGTTAGCGTGTGAATGGAAGGGACGACCCCTCGCAGGTCCGTATCAGCGGGTCTGTTGCAGGCAAACTGGATAATGAGCCCGCAATAGCTGTTAAAAGACGTTTGAGGGAGATATCATGCTATGTTGCTCTATTATGATTAGATTTCTCCTTGACAATATGAAAAGATCAAATCAATATCTACTGAGATTTTGATGATCCACAAGCCACCCCCATCCAGTTTCCACCTCCCCAGGCTCTATTGAGAGAGCATGATCTGACATCACCGCGGTAGCATCCGGCTTTTCTCGGCAACTGTGAAAATATGTAACTTCGATTAGTGAAATGCTGAACAAAATGACCCGCGTTTTGGATTCCCTCCCAAACGTTGCTGTTTGGGTACTGATGACAGGACCTATTGTGTTTCACTTTAAAGCAATTCAATTAGGAGTCATTAGTCCTCTGAGTGATTACCAGTGGCCTATCGATAGAGGAAGGACACACTAATTAAAGGGCATTTAAATGTTTCTCAGCGCGGCGTAATGGGGAGAAACACAGCATTTAAAACGCAGTTTGGATGAAAATATCCTTGCACAGCAAATGACCGACATAACATGTTCACTTTGCTCTCTGAAAATTCCCTTTATGGGCATACATATACAGTAATGGATCCCTGAGGAATACTAAAATATGGTCACATTGCAGTCACCAAGAAGATAGCAGCCCTGCCAAAACGCAGGTAAATATTCAGACGTTATGGTACTCCACTAGGAAAAAAATAAAAAGACAGATAAATAGCAAAACTGATGTAAAATCATGGCAGGTATTTATGGCACATATGTGAAATTGAATATAAGCATTTCGCTAAAAGGAGGAAGCGGATTATCTTTCATTTTTAATTGACTGTCAGTGTTGTGCATCTTGGAATTCATCGCATCGGAGATGGATAGGTACTTTCACTGCCTATCATGAAGTTAATTCTATTCCGAGATGAATGGTGGTGATTATGTTGAAGAAAGGTGACTTAGTCTAAATCCGCTTCCCTTTTCTGTAATAGGTTACCGCTTTTGTTTTTTGTTTTTTTTTACGCAATCACACTTTCACTGTGGGAATCATCAGGAGTGAAATGAAGCATATTCCGTATATCAACAAGATGAATACAAGAAGGCTGATCATTTAAATGCATACTAAAAACTAGCTCATCTTAATGTGAAAAAAAAAATAGAATACACAAGTGAAATAATACAGCATTTGCACAGGTCACAGAAAATTACATTTCATCTCCGCGGGTATTTCTGGAGACTCATCATCCACAGCACAAGGACACTACACCTCTACAGCGTACCGAGGACTGCTTTGTGTTAACATAGTGAGAGAGATATTGATTAAAGTATGATAAGAAGAAGCTCCAGTCCCAGGGCAGAGCCTTTACAGCTATGATTAAATATGTTGCAGAGGTAGGACCTATATCTTACACAGAAGCTTGTGCATCTGTATAAGGTAAATTATCTTTCCCCACTAATATAGAATCAAAGCCTATAAGAGCTCCAAGACCCTAATAATAGCGCGTTTGAAATTAAAGCATGTTATTATTTGGCCAGCGTGTGTCAAAGGTACAAGATGACTCAAGGCATCTTACAAATAGAGTAGATAACACATAGTAGGTGAATGTATGTATGATATACTGAGTTATAAGATATTAGTTGGTGTAAGAGTGGCTTCTTTCTGGATTTCATGCACAATTTAAGCGATTCAACATGAGCCAGTACCGCGTTTCAGGGGAAGCTCTTTAGAATGAGTAGTTCTCATTCAACATTCAGTCAAAGATGTGTTTTTAGCCAGGCTGATGACCGCAGCAATGGACAGCATCGAATGGAGCAATCATTTCATGGAACAATTAAATTAAGTTATAGAAATCAATTGCAGGAATAAAAACAAAATCCAAACACATTTTACCATCTAAATATTAGTGGAGGTTAAAATGTGTTGTTGAAGATGACCCATCATTGACTATAAAAAATATGTAAACAAAACTTTACATTAAACTCATGTTAAAGTGTGATGTGTAAATTAGTTAAATTAATTATTATGTAAAGAAAGTAAGAAGATGGGAAACAATATTTAAACAGGGGGCGCCATAGAATTAAGATGGACAGGGTCATAAATATAAAACTTAAATAGGTTGAGGCACAACTTAACCATAATAATAATACAAAATATTTCAATTTCAAGATAATAAAGTCCCATTGTAAGTTTAATATTTACATTTTCACCAAATCACCTAGTGAGTAGATCTCACAACAGTCAGGTACGGCATAAACATTGTAATATTTACTTTTTTGTACAGTATTGTAGTATTTAAATGTATATAATTGCATTGTCAGGTCCTATAATGTATGCATGCATGTATTTATTTTGTTTGTGTATTTATATATGTAGGTATGAATTTGCACAGCTAAATGTTAAATAGTATCACCAGGGACAATGTTATTTCCATATTTCCAGGTAAAAAAAAAGGAGACAGTAATGATCCACACATACTGGCTGTTTAAAACATGGAGAGATCGGGCCGGACATGCAGGTGGATGAGACTCTACCACCTATGAAGTTTACAGAGGAGGAGTGTTGTGTCTACAGCCACACATGTATGCTCTTTCCCACCTCTATCTTCTCAGCTCACTGCTATTTCTATGATCACAATTATGTGTTTGAATTATATAAAATATAAACTGCTTGAATCTAAATACGATAACTGTTGATAATGAGCAGCTTCCAGATCAGGATCCTTGTTTTTGCATAAAACTCATTAGTTAATAACACCCTTCTTCAAAAAGGTGGACGATCCAATTTTGCATGCCGACAGCATTCCTCGGTTTTAGCTACGCGGCCGAAATAACCGTGAGAAATGCCCCCTTGGTCTGACTTTTATTCCTCACCTTATTCCCAATGTCATTCATTTGCCACTGAAGGTAACAAGCCTTTTCCACTCTGTGCTCTGTAACGGCAGACCTTTAATAGCCATTTCCCGGCGTGGTGAGGGGAGAGAGGGGGAACATGTTTATTTGTGTGTCTGCACATGCCTCTCCAGCGATTCTCTCTGCTCCACTCACCCAGCTGCTGGCTGGAGGAGTGATTCATGGGCCTGACAGATGCCTGGTGCAGCTGGATCTGTCCTTGATCATCCCAAAAGCCTGGACAGCACTGTCATTCACCATTGCCCAAATTATCTCTGTATTGACTGCAGAACCCTCTGTGACAGCACCGTAATGGCTAATTACCCAGGATGCTTTGGGTACTTTTAAACCCCAGAGTGTTCTCTTGCTGTCTTGCCATGCGGCTGCTGCTGCTACCACGTGTCGCTGTGAGGACCACCGTTTTCTCCAGCCCCACCTGAGTACCACAGCCGGAGGAAGCCGGAGCAAAAAACCAGAAGAGAAAAAACAAGGAATTGATATCCTCTTTTTTGAAAATTAATACAGCGATTCCAAAGTAACAAAACACTTTTGTTGTGGTCTCAGCGGTGTTTGGTGAGCTGTCACTTGTGACAGTGAAATGTGCACATAAGTTATTATTCATGGTTTGCCTATTTCTCTCTCTTTCTCTTGAGTGTCAGGGGATTCACCTCGTGCAACTCACAGACAGTTAATTATCAAAATCCGTCAAATGATGTTCAAAAATTCGGCTAATTGAAATCTTTCTCAAAAGGTGAATTAAAAAAAAAAAAACACACACACACAGATAGCTGATGAAAGTTTTACATTTCAGTCAATAAGCATGCTCATCTACAATCCTAAAGCTGCGATGTTACCTCAGACTTTGAGATGCATTTCAGAGGGAAGGTGACAGAGGGAAGTGAAAGGAAATCAACGGAGAGACAGAAAGAGGGAAGGAGAAGGTGAGGGAATAGAGGGTACAAAATCCCATCCTGACTGTTAGAGAAGATGATGAGGTCCCCTGAGAACGGACAGAGCAGAGAGGGAGCAGCTTTTCTTCACAAAGAATCCAGTAATTTGCCACATCCTGTCCACACACCCGGCATGGAAGCCACTCTGTCCTTAATTACCAGGATAACAAACCCATCCCCTCCCGGCTCTTCATGGCCGCTATTCTCCTCATGTTACTTTCCCTCTTATCCAACATCGGCACCAGCCAGGCTTCCCGCGCTCCTCCTTCCCATCAGTGTCGGGGTAGAAATGGATAGCCGCTGCCGCTGTCTGCAGACAGTGGAAGGATGGACACCAAATAAAGTGATAAAAGCTGAGAGAATGACCTTGCCTCGGTTAGCAGCTCTGATCTTGATGGACAGGGGCACTATAATGACACGGAGGCCTCACCTGGGTAAACTAGCAGTTCTGACAGCCCTCTTAGCCATATACACAGGGGAAACTCTTTATACAAGCCACTACCGCTGATACGCTCAATCTAATGACACAATTACTGGTGAAAATATGTTTATTACTCCTCGATAAAAATGAATTATTATCAATTTTGTCTTAGTTGAATTCTCTTTGAATCCATTTGCTGTCTAATCTATAAATTATGTCAATTTTCCAGAAATTTGGTTTCGTAAACATTAAAATGTATATCACAAGACAGAGCAAACCTTGTGGCTTGTAATGACATCGCTGTCATGAGACAACCAGAGTATAGGGGCCGTGGCCTTTTCGTCTGGTTGTCATCTGTCATCTTCAAGATGGCGGCGCGTCTGCCTCGCCGTTTATTTGCATTGGCTTTTGCATACGTCTGTGTTTGCATCATGCGTTTGCATCATGCATTCTGACGCCACAGATTCAAAACAAAAAAGGGGGAAGAGCCCGGAGTGACACTACAGTTCTGCCTTTCTACAGCACACACAGATACATTCGGCTCAGAGGGAATGACGCGGCTGTATTAGCGCTGTGTTTGTATGCCTCTTTCAAGTGAGCAGGCAGTGGGAGGGTCTGATATTCCTGGGGGTGAAGGGGTTAGAGGGGGGTGTGTGTGTCTGTGTTACCAGTCACCTGCTGCTAAATCCTATTAGCAAGGCCTGGGGGTTAAACCAACCATCACCATTAAAGGCCTGTCAGGGGAAAGCCCACATATAATAGGGCTGATCGCTACAACTCACAAATAATAAGGTGCTTTGATAGAGGATAATCAATTAGTGATAATGGGAAGAGGCTTGACATTCTGTAGATGCCTCGGAAAGGGAAAATACAATGACAACCACAAAACGGTTGAGATTAATGAGAGTTCAGACTTTTATTAATAGCTTAAACAGTATTTTTTAGGGGGAAGCACCATTAAATGAATCATTTATTTTTTTACTTTCTGTTTTGTCATTTTGAGATTGACATATTGTGATATTATATAATAAATACTGAATGAGTTTATTGAACTTTCATGTTTGTCCCTGTGTGCACACAATGTCATGATCTGAAAACCTTTGCTTTGATCTTTCATACATACTTTTATGGTTGTGTATTAGTCATCGATGAGGAGAAGAATAAAGACTGGGTTCTAACTTCTTGAGGTCACAAAACTCAACTGAAAGCCAAGTGCATACTTTAGATGTTAACTGGCTTTACTCGGTTATACTGCAGCAGTTTTTCATATTAAATGACTCATCACAGTAACTCATCACAGATGTATTCAGACTGTGTCTTTGAAAAAAAATCTTGATTTTTTTCAGCTAACAGTGCTCAGTTTTTAGGCCTTATTGTGGAAAAAATCTACTTGTGAAAGTTACAGTGTAAAGTAGATATTGCTATTCGAGGATTAGCGTGTCAGCCAAAACATTTCCATATGCTTTCTAAAGTGAGGAAAACGAGGTGAGAAAAAATTGGCAAAGCAAGTGTTAAATGCGATGGGAAGTGACAGTTTACATCTCCAGCCACAATTAACACGTTGATGGCGTTTTTTCGCCCGGCCCCCTCACAGTGATAATGCCTGTTGTCAAATCTGTTTAGCACGCCAAATCTCCTGGAGCCTTCAGCTAGGCAGCAAGCTTTTGACAGATTGAAGGTTCAGAGATAGGCTATCATGACAGATGGAAGCTGGCATCGATGTTCAGCTCTCGCCAATCACAGGGGACCTGCCCCCCTTATTCTGCGGGGCGCAGCTCCGCAACCTTCCCCCCTCTGATGGGAGCAGGGGATGGCATTGTTAAGCAGTGCATCTGTGAGACTCAGTCTCCTCTGATGGAAGCATAAGGCAAAGAGCTCTCAAGCAAAAGACGGCCACTGCTGTAAGCACATTTCAGATATGATGGGAGGCTAGCTCAAGGGAATTGAGGAAGAGAAAAAGTTTGAAACATTTTGAGGAGCAGGGGAAGGACCCAGGAGAGGAAAGAGTGATTGCAGCAAGCCTCAGCTATTCAGTAATGCCATCATTAAATTTGATTATTACCTAACTGCTAGCAAATGCTCTGTGCAGTCACAGCACAGTGGAGTTTGACAGAAGCGTTTACTTGATCAGTCTTTATATCTGATTATCAGAATGACATTTATCATCTGACCAACAGAATATCACCTGTTAAATGCTCGATACTGAGAGGGAAAATCAATTTAGCTAGCCTTGGCTTGTGTATAAAGTCCTCTTTAGAACTCATACTACAGTATGATTACCCTTAATGAGATCCATCTGAAACGGTGGCACAGGAGAAACTCATTAAACTGAGCTTGTTCTAATCAGACAGGCTTATATGGATTTTGCAGACATCAGAAATTGTTCTGAAAAAGAAAAAATACACCAGGGCCTCTGAAATAGAAGAAAGGATCCGATAATTAAGTGTCTGCCATGTGCTGATGATATCACGAGTGTTAATGATCACTATAATGACAGTTCACGCTGCACCCAGTTGATTTACAATACACCTACTGTGAGGCACCGCTGTGACAAACACTGCAGCATACACACACAAGGAAAAAAACCGTTTAGCGACGACTAAAAAGCCATAAGTTTGACCCAATAGGCACCTTTGGGGGAAAGGCATTAAATGCTTACTTGCACAATAACATTTCTGCAGGTAGATAACTTTGAGATGCAGCATTGTTGGTTTACTTGCTGGCAGACAGCCCTCTAAGTTGTTTGGTCTCTCCCTCCCTGTTTAGGCGAACACATTGTTGATTCAGACCCATCATGTTGAGGCTTGAGGTCACCCTGTCTCAGGCTTGGCTAGTTAGCAGCAGCCCACCTGATGGCCCAGAGGAAATCACAGCAGCCGCACTCACAGGAGAGGGCCTGACAGCCAGGCCCCGCACCAGAGAGAGGGGTCCAGCCAGGGGGGTGGAGAGAGGAGGGTCAGTATGGGGGGAGGGAGTCGAGAAAGGGAGGGGGATGGGGGGAGGGGGGGTTCAAACATAGGGAGGGATGAGAGATGGCTAAAGAGGGCACAGTGGTGAGTTGTGTTGTGATCGCGGCTGCATTAAGTGAGACAGAAACCTCCATGATGAAAGAAGGATGCAAGAAAAGAAACTGGGGTGATAAACTTACTGGGTGGCACACTGGAGGAGGAGGAGAAAGATGAGGTTCCTGGGTTAAATCGTACAAAAAGAGGCAGAAGAGGAAAGTCCAGTCAGTGTAAAGGAGTGATGAGGATCCTCATTCACAAAGATGGATGCTGATATTTGGGTGGGGTGGGGGGGGGGGTTCTGTTCAGTGGTATATGGATCTATACACGGGGCTGGTCTAGTGGTCTAGTTGTCTAGTTTTTTTTTTCCAACACCTAACAGCAGTTTCTGTTCAAGCAGAAGCAAAAGTGCCCTGTGTAAATGAAGTGAGGCATCAATGTAAGTTATCCTGGGGCAGTGATGCTGCTCTTGCAGAGAAAACGTTGGCTGTAAAATGCTGTGATGAACAGCAGACATTTCCAGTTCACAAGTCTCCCAGTCTCTCCTGAGAGTCTGCTTCATCCCTATTATAGCCAATAATAGCCCATTGTAGTCATATGCTCTTTCTCTTCACTGTGACTGAATGAGGACACATTATTTACTGAGAGGAGACAACGCTAATGCACCGCCGCAGAAAACTGCTGACGGGAAGAGGGCAAAAATCATAGGTTTTCCCTCCTAGAGGACGTTACAGTTCTTTGTATTTATAGGTATGTTTAATAACATCCCACAATCTGCCAATACACCTCTAGACAACCTCCACAGTTGCTCTCTCTGCAGGTTCAACTACAAGGTGGCAAACTGAGGAGATTGAAATCAATGTTTTATTTCCACTTCCTGTAGTAAGTGTATACTGATAAGGTCATTTTGTGTTAGTAGCGATGAAGGAAGTCTCTTCAAAACGGTTAGTATTGTAATACGATTGTTTGATACAAAAGCTAATGCTAACCATTACATTATTAAATTACAACTTTTTCCAATCTAAACGCGAAAAGATTAGAATTTCATGTTTCGCAATATATGTACCGTGTGGGAACAAAGATTTAATTCATGAATAGAGTTCAGCACAGCTCTGTGAGCAATGCACAAATTAAAATGTAAAAAAGGAACTAATTAAAGTCCTTTAATACTCGTTAAAATGTAATTTCAATGGATAAAGGCACTATAACTGGAGCATTTCAACAGGGCAATAACTGCAAAATGCAGATCAAAACCTCATTGTGTCTCTGTGCCATTGAACACAGTTTCTTTAGGTTTCCATTCCTTGCTTATGTCCAAAGGCATCAGGAGACAAATGCCTCACCACAAAGTCATACACCATTAATGCAGTCAGTGGTGCTGCAGCCTCAGAATCTTATTATCTTAGTTGGTTCAGCCTCATTAGCTGTTCTATGCATATTAATGGATGGGAAATGGAAAACTATACCCCATTTAAGAACAAAACATGCTCAAAGAACTCGCTGCTTCGAGGTTATAGGACATAACTCACTCTGCAAATTGCTATCATCGAGCTCCTGGCAGAACCCTGCTGTTTTCTTTACCCAGAAGCTCCTGGTTCCCTCGCAGAGACAGAGTTTCATTAACCTGCACTGCATTCAGGTGCCATTATGGCTCTAATTATGGCACATGCTCCTGTGAGGAACTGCCTGGGTTCTCAAAGACTTTTATGTCCAGCTGTCCTGTCGCCAAGGCCGGGGTCGTCGCCGCTGCCGCCGAAGTTCCAGATAGAGAAGATGTACTAATCTCAGATGCATTGAAGCTGGCTTTGTAGACTTATGCAGGCTTATCTATCATGGTCACGACTGCATTAGACATAAGACCTTAAGTTCGCAGGCACTGAAGTAGAAAGGAGAGCAAATTAAATTCTTCTCATCTACCTCCTCAGCTGTGTCCAGATTACATCAGTCAAAAAAGAAATTACGCTCGAGGATAATACTAGCACCTTAGCGGTGAAGAGGTATATATATATCTTTATGTCCTGCTTGTTCTCCACATAAGAAATGCAATGCTGTCATCTACTGCAACAGTCAGCTCTTAATGATTTCAAAAGCAAGATAATGACAGTGTGTTTACCATTCCAGACTCAGCACATCTGCCAACGGAACAATGGAGACCTTAGCTTGGGAAGCAAATAAAACCTCTGTCCAGTGTCTCATTATCCATGAAACTATCTCCTCGGCTTCTTCTGTCTCATCAAAGAGAAAGGAAACACAGGAACAAGCTGGAAAATTCCAGCATGAGGGAGATTGAAGCAGTTCCCTCAGCATTGAGCATTGTTCACTCACAGCAGATAGTGAAGGTAAGAAGATCCTTTGGCAGGTGCTGCAGGCTGTCAGAGCTGTAGATGAGCTCTGCTGCCGGAGAACATCTTGCCAAATGCTCGAAGCTTGTCAGTTAACAGTCGGCCAGAAAAAGGTGGACAGCTACTAACCTCTCGGAGAAAAAAAACAAAGACCACCAGTCAGCTCCACACCACGAAAAAGAAAAGTTTTCTGCGTACAATTGCCAGTATTGTCCCGTGGATAAGGGCAAGCCTCTTCTGCAACATGTTTTTAATGCATTTTATACAGATGCTGCCAGGAGAGTGCTTTTCAGGTGTCAGACACTAGAACACAACTTGGGAGCCAAAATGTTTCTACATAGTGAAATTCTCCTCGAGTTGTTTCTTGTCAGTCATTGGAAAACAACATTTTTAAAAGAATGTTTTTAAAAGGTCATGCAGATGCCAACTGTATTGTCTTTATGTGATCAATTCACCTATGATACCCAAGTTTACTTTAAAAATGTGTCAGTCACAAGTGGTCTGCATCTAGTGGTCTGTGAATACAGGTAATTTCTCAAGTTGAACTTGCTCTTTCTGTAATTTACTACAATGATTCACAATCATTTTCAGTCACCACTACAACATACAATATGTATAACTCATACAACGCATGTACTCATGTATGTGTTTGAGTATTATCCACAAAAATTATGTAAAAAAGTCACTTTTTGTCAGCTTTCGGTCAAAAATGATCTGATCTGACAAGAAAAAGTCACTCCGCCTCAATAGCCACTGAGTTTGTCAGCTTATGGTCAACCTGCATGGCAAACATTCAAAACATTTCTTGGTACTTAACTTGTATTCAACCACATTTGCGGTATTAAAAGGACAGTGAACCATTTCAGTAATGCTGATCACAGTGAGAATCAACACCTGTAGAGCTCATCGGATGGTTTGGAACCAACACAAACCCTGACAGTTCAGATTCCCGCTTTAACCGAGTGCCGCATGAAGAGCAAACTTGTATAAATGACGTGTGAAGAACGTTAAACATCTATCAAAGAGAAGAAATAATTATATTTTTTTCTCTCAGGAGTTGGTGGACCAAAACAGGGATTACTGGACTGGCACTTGACAGGTGGCAAGAAATAACAGGATGCCCATGTTTCTCTGTTTCTGTTGTTGCATGTGTGATGAGGCAATAGTTGGCAATCCATTTAGCCATAAGAAGTTGATAAACTGAGGCAGTATAGTGACAGACTGTCTTTACATCCTCGACTCTTGCTCAATGAGCCGCTTTAAAAGAAAATGTTGACAAAGGTGAACTATGTTTAGACTTATCATGCTTTTTCTTGCAAGATCATTTTAAAGACCCCCTTTAAGATTTGAATACAAAGATAATCTGCTTTGAATATTAAATTGACTAACATGTTTTTTTCCACAGAAAAAATGTTAAAAATCCTTAAAATGACATCTACTCATTACAGCTCATTGAACATATTGAAAAGATTGTATTGGTTTGAGTGTTTTAACTTCTCCCATTGCTGATGATGTACAGCACTGTAGTAACTACAGGAGAAATTACCTGTTTTGTGTTGGTGAATAGCTGAACCAAGTATTTTTTCCCTGGTTATACTGGTGGATTAGAATTTGATATGTTACATGTATGAAGTTGAGGGCACATACACATGAGTTGAATGTGACATAAATAGTCGCAGTGCGTTGGTAATATTTCATACCAAAAGGGTAAAAAGTTCTATGTCGCACCTGCAGTATACAAGTTCTCCTGGGACAAGCTCAACAACCCTTAAAGGTGCTAATCAGCATTTTTATTTACAGGGTACAGGTAGGTACAGTTTTCTTTAACATCCAGCTGAAAATAGTCCCATAAGCTCTAAAAAGGTGACCTCATCTATAAAGGTAGGTGAGTTCAACTCTCTCTCCTGCATTTCTTAAAATAATAATTTACCATTAAAAAAACAATGAATCTGACTTAGTTAACTATTTGAATACTGCCACAAGAGTGAATAGACCTCAAAGCTCTTGCAGAATTTGGCGGGCGTTATCAACCCTTTCGACATGAGCGGCATGAACTGAAAATCACTCAGCTGACGCTCCACATTTGAGCTTCATCAAAGAGGATGTCTTTGTTTTCATTTAGTTTTTCTTATATAACAAATCATTTGAATTAATGCAATCTCATGATTGAAAATACAGTTTAAGTGTGCACACTTGTAATGCGCAACACTAATTCCAATAAACCCCTTTCCTCAATAATCTAAATAATTTTGCTTTAATTAAAAGCGCCATAACAATGAGCCACAGAGAGATAAATAAATAACTTCACTGTCCTCCCTGGAATTGTGCTGATGCAGAGGCCTGCCTAGGCATTATAAACCTAATTAGCAGAAGATTACTATGCAGTGTGCAAGGCTGTGGTCCAGAAAGACATCATTAGGTCTTCTGATGGGGATATGCCTTCAGCACATTGATTCTTTTTCGCTCCAAGAACAATGCAGATTGCAGACTTTATAATTGGGCTTTCAGGTCACTTGTGACTTCACTTCCACTATGTGTGGCTGGCGATCTCCATTCAAACAAAAGAAGCCGATAACAAAAAGTCATTCCCCCCGAGCTTAAGGAATGAAGAGAATGTTCATGGATTATGAGACGCACCGACGAAACATCGATAAATGAAAATCATATGAGCAATGCATTCTGTAGGACTACAAAAGTATTCTACAGGAAAATTGGATAAAACTTTAGAGATCAAATCAGACATTAAGAAATGCTAAATAAATAACTAACAGAAATACTGTTTCATAATGGAGAATATATCTCGTATGACTATCAATAATAGTGGAGACCTGTCAACAAAAATCCGTCTAATGCATTTCACGTTTCATAACAGTAATACTACTAATATGAATACCTATTATTCACATTATAAAGCCACGTGTGAATTTTATGCTTCTGATATGTTAAGTGGTTCTGCAAAAATAGACGCATCCCGTAAAGATGAAAATGAAAGATGAAAAAGCTGAATGTGAATCGCTCTGCTAATGCAAGCAGTGGACAATAAGGACCTTGAACTATAACTGCAACAGTCGATTAATCAATTAGTGGAAATGAATTCAACTTTATTGATAATCAATTATTCCCTTTAGTTATTTTTCAAGCAAAAATACCAAACATTTCCTGGTTACATCTTCTCAAATGTGATAGTTTGTTGCTGCTTTTCTTTGGGTCATATGTCAGTTGAATTTTGAAAGTCATGTTGTGAAGTCATGTGATGAAATCAACAAAACAATGTCACAAAAAGAATCAGTGACAAGACACAAATTTGGCCAAGCCCACAAATAAAGTGAGTTGCTGATTTGTTGGATTCACAAACCCACAATACAACTAAAAATATAACGGTGATATACGTACTGTAGCAGCATATAAATCCTATTAAGGCCTTCTGGTCCAAGGAAGCATATGGACTGTTTGGGAAAACTCACAATACCCTACAAGTATCCTTGTAAGAGAATTATTTCTAAATCTAAAAATTGCTGATCAGCCTGAGCCTGTTTTTGGGCACCCTGACATGAACTTTTCAGTGGAAAATTGAGCAGCAAACCCAACCAACCCATTATTTAACCCAACCGAGATGACCCAACAATACCCAGCCTCTGAGGTTGGATCTCATCCCCACATGGTGTCCTGACATTGCAGATTTGTACAGTTGAGTACATTAAGTTGCTATTTCCTCCACCGCCCAACAATATGCCCGGTCGATGTCTCATTTCTGGATCGGCTCAGGGTTTATCAGAACCAATGGCTTTCCAGAACTTCCCCCACGTTTGCTCATGAAAACAATAGACCCATAACAAAATAAGATGAACACTGAATTGATTAAATTGATTTAGGGGCCTTCTTTCTACTGTAGGTCAATAAGTAACTTTTTTAACCAAATCGTATTTGGGCGCAAACAAATGTCACAATTTTTGCACCTGCTGCCTATATATATTTTTTTTTAAACTTAAAAATGAATGTAAGCATAACATAACACCTACATTTACAATCTGGGGGCTTCATAGCCTTAAGAGTATAAAACTATGATAACCAGAAATATTCTAATGCTCTCTTCGGTCTCCTGCTTCGGTTGCGTTTTGTTTGCTTACTTTGCATTCCTCTATGTGCGTTCATAAGAGAGCTTGTTTAATCAGCCACGCTCGCTGTCTTCCTATCCAGACTCTCCCGTCGTACGCCTGTCTCCTGCACCTCGTTCCCTCTGCCTGCCGTTGGTAACAGAGCACTACAGCCCTATTTGAGGTATGATAATCAGCTGATTAGCCAGCGAAGTCCTTTTCCCAGAGGCTCCTTTGTGTGCAAAATCCTCACACTCAATTGACATGTGGACATCATCAAGCTGATGAAATGCAATTGTAATGAACAAGTGAGGCATAGCATCTGCAGTGGGACCCTGAACGGAAAGGACCCTTCCCTCCTGACATGCTAATGCTGAAAGCTGCTCTCTGCCTGTACTCCCCGTGGGTCCCTCATGGAAATGTGAAGAGATGCATATTCAAACCAGCGCCTTCTGAGGGGGCTCGATGTACGGAAGGGGAGAGACGGGAGAACAAACCCTGTGTGGACTTGGCCAAATGCTAATTCTGAGACAGATTATATTGCATCACGCGCAGTAATGATCTGACAGTTCATTTGTGAGGAGAGTTCAGGATCTGAGGTTTAATGCTTGGGTGGACGCAGGTGCTGAGCCCCAGCTCCTCAGAGCTGTCAGTGGAAGGCAGGGGGCTGCTGTCAAATTATCCCAGTTAAAAAGGCTGAGGCGCCTGCAAATATGAAAGACATTTAAGAAATTAATGCATTCGTATTCAACACATATTGCAACAGTGTTTCATTAGAGGTGCTCTAGTCATATTAAAACTGACATCTGACCTTTCACATTTCTCCGAGGCACTCAGGAACATTCTTATTACATACATGCTAAAGTCAAAGAGAAGGTAATTGTGATAACTAGCAATAATTAAACAAGCTGACATTTTAGCACTATAATTTTCCCTATTCTTCTTCTTCTTTTGGCATTGCAGAGCCCAATGATTATAAAAGCCGTATTTGTATGAGCGGGTTTATTTTAGAGGGAAAAGGGATATGAACGGTGAAAAACCTGGAGGCTATGTGACTATCACATACCGCTTAAGTACACCATCATTTCATCTCTCAGTTGTTTTGCGTTATCAAGGAGACTTATTGTATTACCACTGCTGCTTTGTTACTGCATAATCTTGCAGTGATTATGATAAGCATGCATAATGGAGACAAATTCCATACAATTTCCCTGATCAACATTTTCTGCTTTCATGCATAAAACATTCATCATAAACAGACACAACAAGGGAAGTCATGGAGACTATCAAAGTCAGGATTTCATAAATTACAGGAAGAGAATTTCTCAGCAGTCTCCCCAGCTGTGGTGCGGTGTCACAGCAGCTTGCAAAGTTTATCCGACTTAATCAGACTCTTTACAAACAGAGTAGCTTTTGGAAATTTACATGTACAACATGTGTGTAGTACAGTTGGTGGAGGTCAAGCCCGGTAAACAGACTGATGATGCCATACATATTGTTCTATATGGATAGATGTAGGTCAATACACCTATGGCCTCCAGTTGAGTTGCTTTGTGATGACATGGCCTCTGGGCGTGGACCTCAGAGGCAAAGCAAATGGGCAGTCAGCAGGGCCACTGCTTACCGAGCCTTTTGGGTCGCTGAGGTGTCAGGGACTGAGAGGGTCGTAGACCCTGAAATCTAGCCCCACACACCTCAACACTATCCCTGGCCTGGTGTAAGCAGAAGAAGACCCTAGGCTCTTAGGTGGGCTCCCTCCCACCAGGTGTTCCGAGATGCCATACGTGTCTTCAGGGTATGGAGTGCCGCTGGTCGCCCAGGACTACACATGGTGCTGGGGGTCAAACATGGAGCCATGCTGGACCAGCTGTCGCTTTGCTGTTCGCCCCAGCTCTGAGCCAGGCAAGCTGGAAAGGGCCAGATGCGCACACTCACTTTTCTTACAGCTTACAGTAACATGGGTCTCACTATCTGACCTCAGTGCTTTGGCATTGATTTGCCAAGATCATCGCGGTAAAGTATGAAGCATGTTGCGATCATGGAAAAATATCAAACTTTGGCTCTCTGCAAAACAGCGCAGGAAGTGTGCAAACGGTTCCTTAGTATCACCCCAATAGTTGGAAGGGTCACACTTCTGTCTTCCCATTCAGCATACAAGGGCATCCATTAATTTGAAAAGGCTAAGCTACCTTGCTCACATGTCTACGCACTCAGATCACAGACTCGGCGCTACTTTGGAAGCAGCAGCACTCCATCTTCTGTCTAACTGCAGCTAAAAGCATGAAAGCAGCGGCGAGATTTCATTTGACTAACTGACTGAAGGCACTGAGGGAGTAAAGCTCGCTGGAGAGATTTATACACCCAGCCTGATGCCTCCTGCTCCCTATAATAGAACAAAAGCTTGTTGTCTCTTCCAATTACAGATGTCAAAACGCTTATTTTGAGGGTTGTGATCTTTTCCCTTTTAATCTGCAAAGATAAAAGGTCTCAGCTTCATTAGCATGTGTTCTCTCCCTGCAGACTCAGATTCCCTGCTAGCAGCCAGCTCAGCCTTACAGCCTATTACCCACTCTTGGGGCCATTAAGGTCTAACATTAATGATGTGTAATTAGCATATGATGACAAATAATAACAATGCACTCCCATCCGATGTAATGGGGGGTAGGATAATAACATGGAATCCCACTGTTTCAACCCTACATAAAGCTCACAATATCTATGTTTTATTGCCCACTCTGTTGTTCAAAGGTATAATGGAGTGGGATGTAGAACGTGTGCATAAATTATTCAAATTAATATGTTTATCGAAAAATATCACAATTACAATACATCAATGAGTCAATGTGCTTAATGTGCACAAAGCCCAACTGTAGTTTAATCAAATTCAGTGACAACAGACATTCATTTTATAACATTTCTGAGGAACCGGAGTTGTTTTTATGTTTGTGTGAAAAACATATGAGAAGACTAACTACTGCTATTATGTTGTAACCTGTCCAGCTGTAATGTAATCCAATGGTATGAACAGCAATCTTTATATTAATTATTATTATATTACAATTAAGTAATTGTCCAAATGGGGAGATAATGGGGCTGCTTTAGCTCTCTCCACATCTTACCTATAGCTCTAATTTATAAATGATCTATTAAAGTTAATGACAGCGAGAGCTCAAGTTAAATGGAGGGGTATTAGTAGACAAGTGATCAATTATGCTGTAGAACAGAGGCAAAGCAATCACAAGTGACAGACCGTCTTCAAACGGCTCTTCTCATCCATTTAACAGGCTGCCTGTTTGTGTCAGCTGTGGGTCTGGAAGAAAACCATACAATTAAAGAGACCCTGCATGTTTACACACACACACACACACACACACACACATTCATATGCAGCTCTAACATGAAGCATCTTGTATTGTGTTTTGTGTAACGGAGCCCACACTACCACTTTTTTTTTTTGTTTTTCACATCTGTCACAAAACAACCCATCACCAATTATACTGAAGCCAAAACACGGTCGTTTTCAAATTTGTTGGTTACCTCCTGTAAAGAGGATGGTGGGGCATCTCAGAATCAAACTAATCAAAGCACCTCAAAAGTAGAATCTGAATGAATATATTGACAAACACAAAAGTGAGGTGCCGTTGAAGTAAACAAGTGTGAGATGTTGTGAGACATCCTACTGTCTTTGTGTTTTAAATGCTAGTAGTAAAATTGGCCATAAAGAAATGTCCTTTTCTCAACCATTTAAAAATAAATTCAGCATTGCTTGCTTTACAGGTTCATTCTGTAGAAACCGTAACAAGGCTAATAACAACTAATTACAAAATAATGCCATTTATATCCAAAGAGCATGAGAGATCTTGCCAAAACAGACGAAATGTAAAAATGTAGAAGTGCATGAAGAAAAACAAATAAAAAACCATACATCTCCTGGTTCTAAATTGATTTTGCTCTCTGGAAACACAGACATTCTCTCTTTTTCCAAGCGAGCAAAGCAGGGCTATTTGAAACCCTGTTTACAGCGCCCAGATCTCAAATTGACTTGCTAATGTTAACTTTTATTCCGTTGCCATGGGTTACCATGTCGTGTGATTTGACACCGCGCTACAGACACTGCTGATTAGTAGCATCCAGTTCTGTCCATCTCTGTGCACCACTGAACCATCTGGTCATTTATTCACTAATAAGCCCCTAATGGCCCAAATATTCAGAGGCCTGTCATTGTGACATGGCAGAAAATGCCTACATCTTTCAACTCGCCTTGACATGTTGCTTGTTTCACATCAAAACTCGTCATTTACAGGAGAGAAGCTCAGAGGGGTAGAAACTTGACCTAATCTGCAGTGTTAACACTGGAGCTTTGTTATCTGCTAGACTGACTGAAAGGATGTTAATGCATTCATCCTTACCCACTTCAAGATCTTCTTTTCTGCCACAGCGAGAAGGATATGAGAGCTGTCAATATGAATTTGATTATGCACACATTGATTCCACGCTCCAAAAAAAATGACAGATTATGCACAGCCCGGACTGTGAGACGCCGTGAGAGGATGCAACACAAGACTCGGGGTTCTGCAGTGTGTTCACGTCCAACCTGTCATTTGTCGCCAAAACATTGACTTTTTGCCATAAATATTGCCAGATGAACAAAGCCAGCTGGGATTGTAATTGGTGACATGCAACCATAAATTTAACCTTTCCTGGGACACTGCTGGCAACCAATTAACTCGCCATTGAATAAAAAATATCCTCAATTATCTGTCTCATTATGGCTATGTTGGCCTGCGTGTACAAAGAGCAAAGAGCAAAAAGAAGATGAGCAACAACACGGATTTTCTCATGGCAACTTTTTATATTTACATTTTAAAAGTGATAGAAATTAATGTCATTTATTATAGTCATGGCAAAATGCATAGGGCAATTTATCATTATGATCACTCACGTGCTGTATGGAAAACGTGACCACAATATACTAAACAATTTAATACAAAATTCTAAATGAAATCATGAAACAGCCCTTTTTCCTCTATCATTGGTCCGAGTGTGAATGAGCTTCATGTTGACCGACTGGTTGCAAAACCTCTCTGTCAACTTAACTAGCACCCCAGGATGCTGTGAATGTATACTTAACTCCCTGTCACTTAGCGAGGCATGCACCCTGAGTCTCCATCAAGACGAGCTAAGTAAGATGGAAGACGAGCCGGCTTTGGCTGGAAAGGAGACGGGAAATGCCACCTTTGGTGAACTCGCCTGGAACCAAAATCCCTCAGACGCATTTGAATGTTGTGCTAAGGGTGAGAGGATACGGAGCGTGTGTCTTTTACACACTTAATATCGTTTCTATTGTAGAAATGTTGCTGTTTTAAGGGATTTACGTCATCCTCGAAGCATTCACAGGAAAATCCCTATTCCGGCTCATCTTTTCCCTTTTTAAATCTCCCACCATGCATTGGCATTGCAAACTACGCGGCGAGCGGAGGAAATCAAATCATCTATGTCTTAAACCATCAGGCATCATACAAAAATAAAGTTGAAACCAAAGGCATTTGATGCTGGAAAGCAAGGGGAAAATGTTTTATGTATGCAGTAAGTACAGATTCAGGACTGAATTCAAAGCACAGTATATCTTTTGAGTGCCCCCTTTTTTTTTTTAGCAGTTCTAATTAGCCAGAGGATTCAAATACAAACAGTCTAGCCTGTCTGATGCCACTACAGCTCTGTGGTCTAATTTATGTAAACTTGTTCCATTATATAGGCTGCTGAGAGCATCATTACGGTTTGGCTTGGTTTTGGGACTCTTTTAAAGCAAACCTACAATAAGGCACAGCCAGCTCATCTCATTTGCTCCGTGTGTTGGATGTGTATTCTAATGAACGGCTTACAACAATGCGACCTGCCAGCGCAAATAATTAACCTTAAGTGAAACCAATTACATACTTTTTCTGCCATCGCAAAAAACCCTCCAAAAGCAATCATGTATGGCTTTCTCCAAGAATGTTTTGCTGATAAAGAAACTAAGTAGAGGATTCTGGGCTATTCTGTAGCAACAAATGAACACTGAGAAGTCTCTTTATGCTCAGAGAGATATCTAAAGAGGAGGAAGATAAACAACAATTATACTGCTCTCCCTGTCAGCACAGCATGCCTTGGGTCAGTCCATTAGAGATCACTGTTTGGTGCACTCTGGTGCTCGAATAAGAAGTGCACCCGTTTGCGGCCAGGCTTTTGACTGGCAGTTGGGACCTGGAGACTATGTGTGTTGTGAGCTGCCTGTGAATGCAGACCGGGGGGGTGGGGATAGGGGGGGGGGGGATATCCAGACATAAACTTCCGCTGTCAGCATGGGCAATCATGGCACTTCATTGTCCAGCAGCATCATTACAATATGGTTATCATCTGAGCTTGAGTCTGACACCTTCTCCAGGACCTCTCCAATCACCCCCATAGTAGGCTTCAGTACCAGGCAGTCAGGGCAAATCTCTGCTTTGTGCTTGTCTGCCTTAATAGACTGGATGTCACTTCTGCCTGTGGAATGTGCCCGGTCTTCAGCTGTCAGTCAGAGGCGCGGGTGTCAGGCCGGAGCGTGGCTGGAGCCGTCTGGATTAGAGGGTAGTTACCATAGCTGTCAGATTACTGACAGCCTGACACCCCCTCTCCCAACTTCCTCTTATTGTTTCTTTGTTTCTCTCAAACATCCTCCAGATGGGAGAATTACCAACCAGAGGAGAGAGAGAGAGGGATGGAGAGTGAGGGAGAGAAGGGGGGGCTGATGGGGGGGGTACAAAGCCGAGGCGGGTTTTAAAAGTTGTATGCCACGTTAGCTTTGTGATGAAGTAAAGCGTGCTTGGTAGATTCCCATAGAGAGAGTAGGAAGAAAGAGGATGAAAGAGAGAGCATTACACCTATTCCCACCTCTCCTTGTTATCTTTGGTATTCATGTCAAGATAGGTGATTGTGTTGGTCATTAGTGTTCCTATACCCAACAGTGTCTTAGTTAGTACCTTTGAGTAAAGCTTCATCTTCGCTGAATATTCACCTCTATGACTGTACCTGTCTCATTCGTCTGGAGAAATGTTGGAAATGCTCTTTAATTTCTTTTTCTTTTTAAGACAAATGAACTAGCTTATGTAAAGATGTAGACAGGCATGATAAAAAATCACTTAGATACTATAACCTATAATGAATTATGGAATCATCCATGGTTTCTGGGAGTATTTTAATGATTGAAGAAACTGTGGGTAGGCTACGGGTCAGCACTTGTCTTTACATTTTTCATATCTCTCATTTCCGTGACCCTGTATGTGTGACACTGGATGTCTGCCATTTTTAAATGAGCTCTGGACTAACGGCAGACTCTACATGAGAGAGAGAGATGAAGACCACAGACATGAAAATCCACATCCCATTGTCTATTCAGCTCACCATTTAAAAGACAGAAGACAGAAAAGAAGATATATATTTTTATATTAAATATCATTTCATTTGATCAAGCTGATCAAATATTGAGGGAAAAAAACTGCGTGGTACAGTAAACAATATCAACATTAAAATTCTTAACCTGCTCCAACTTCCAGCAGCCCCGAGCAGTGAATTTCAGAAACAATTACACGGATGTAAAATGAAAGGAAATGAGGTGTTATGTTTGTAAAATACACCGATACACCACTTCAGCCCCTGGCTGTCGGATTCTACCATAAAAATAACCAAAGGCAGATTACAGTTTGCCCTGACCTCCAATCTCCTCTAACAAGCCCGGCTACTAAAATCAGCTGCACCGTCATGTACGGGTAAAGATAATGAGGGCGGCTGCCTGAGGAGAGACCGAATGCAAAACAATTATAGTTAGTTACAGGAGCACAGGTTAACATTCTCTCATGTTCCTCTTCTCAGGCATCGTCTTTTGTCCTACATCAATCTTAATGAAAGTTATGAGACCTGTCCGCAATGATAAGCAGCCACTCAGGCGTACTCTGTGTCAAGGCTCCCACATCATGCCTACCCTTCAGCCTATGTTTTGCATAGCCTAAAGCATCTATTAAAATCCCCTTGTAAAATTCATAAAACAAAAATGCGGTGGGTCAAGTCTAGAGGGAGCCAAAGTAAGCTGCTTATTAGCAGGGAGTCGAAAACACAGATCCAATTACAGATCCTGAACAAGGAGCACTAAGAATCAGCGTTGGGGAATAAGTATTTTCCTTTTCTCTCCCCTTCAATTGGCCTAGGTGCGGAGGAGAGAGAGAGAGAGGTATCAGAGAGCAGGATCCACGAATGGTAATTACAGTGGGAGTGTTTAGTGCATGAAGCTAGAGTTGGAGCCATTCAAGTACAAACTCATGTAAATCTTCACTTTGCTTCAGATAGTAAATTGGTGGGGTTTAAGGGGAATCCCAGAAGGAGAGGAGCCGCGCCGAGAGGAGCCATGAGCTCCAGAGATATGTAAAGAATCTCTGTCTAGAATTTAAAGGGCTACAAATTAGACCAGACATTAGCCTTTTTCTTTTACAGAGCCAGCAGAATGTGAATGAAACAGAATAAATAACTATAAGACGGCTTTTCCCCCCTTCTTATAAGATGACATTAATCCTTTCATGTGCAATGACAGCTTACAGGGTCTGACCCTTTCCCCAGACAGCCATAGAAAGCCAGGAGATTTCTGAGATCCCACCAAGAACAAGCTTCTGTTAATAAGAGGTCCTGATAGAGGTCTCCACCTCGCATTGAATACTCTAGTTTACGCCAACGCACCCCGCTCAACACGCTCAACAGATTGCTCGTATTCAACCAATCAACAACGCTGTGAAATTTAATTCCATTTGGACGACGGTTTTTAATTTGAATCGTTCCATGTCTGTAACAAGCGGACAGGACAGCAGTTTTACATTTTTTTTCCCTTCCTGGGTAGCGAAGGCTGAAGTGTCTCTCAAGCGTACAATAGCGTGAGCATTTGAGCCCTTTGAAAGAAAAAAGATCAAAGGCGGCAAGTCCTCCTGCTGCTGGGTTTAAGCTGTAACCAGCACGGACCCCGCTCTCCACATCTCGGATAGCGCATAGTGGTGGGTGGCGAGCTGACTGATTGCCAGGAGTGTACTGTCAGCATCACTCTCTCCACAGAGGACCATGATGGGGGACAGTGTGCAGGCTGTCCGTGTGGACCCCCACACCAATACCATCAGCTCTGCAGGGAGACGGTGGCAGCCTGCATCTCCCATAATGACCTCAGTGGGTAATGCGCTACACTAATATCTAGACAGGGTAATTCATTTGCACAAATGGACAATCCATCACATTTTTGCAGACAATGAATTCCGCACCCCGAGCCGAATGGATGCTGTATTTAGTTTTCAATACATTCCTGAAAAAAATAATTGGGTATTTTTCAAAAAGAAATCAATAGGAATATACTGTAATATCTGTAAGTGATATTTAGCGAGACGCCATGTTAATGCATTTCCAGAAATGTAACAGTTTCATTTGAGACCGGAAGGATTTTTAAAAGTGCAAAATATAACATAAATGATTAAAAACGGAAATATTATTGTGTACATAAATTAACATGCAATTAAACAATGGTAACTTGTTATTATATGAAAAACTAGTTAACTACAATATACTGTATATAGTCACCACGGCGTGGCTAGAAAAAACAGAGGTTCGGGATGTTAACTGTGAAAGTATTTTTTAAAAAACATTTGCATGGCTCAGTGGACTGTTAGGGGACATACAGTGCTTTGTGATGTTGTGGTTTCAGGTCTTGCTTGTGGCCTATGTTGTGGGTCATCCCTGCTTTCTCTCCCCCTCTCTCTAACCATCCTGTGACACTGCTATACAGTGATAAAATGACATAAATTATATTATCTCAGTTTCCATACTGTGTTATATTCATTACAACTGGACACATTGGAGTTGTGTCAGGGGCTAAAATAAGTGCAAGGTCCTCACAGCCTTAAATAAATGTTAACACAGTGGTATGAGTTAACAGACATTCCTGTACAATTACCAGCCAGTGTTACACCGCTGACATTATCAGGAGGGAACCTACATTACAAATGGTGCTCCTTTTCAAAACAGCAGCAAAGTGGCCACTTTATATTCCATCACCTTAGATTTTTTTTCCCCCCCCCCCACCATCGCCCCTTATTTCCCCTCTTTCCAATCAATTCCATCCGCTGCCAATGCACTGTTACAAACCAAATTTCTATTCACAGGATCAGACACAAAGCAAATAAAAAATCTGCGAGATATGCCGTCCAAAACAACATCTGCTAGTCAGTGTATGCAGATTAATTGAAAGTCTTTGTGCTGTCATTTCAGTTGAGTGCAGTTTGACTAACATCTTAACCTACTTAGTGCAATTAGTGCTTCATTAGAGAGGCTAACTAACTATTGCTTCTCTCCATAATGATGTGCAAGAGTGTAGACATAAAAGTACATAATCAATGGTTTCCAATTACTCCACAAGTGCAACCACTATTTCAAATAAACTGGATAATAATATAGAGCCATTACAAAGTCTAAGGTAGCAGAACCATTTAATTGCAGTGCAGTTCTTCTCAGCTCCAAGATTTTTTCACACTAATGAAGTGTCATACAAAAAAAGACTGTATTGATTTTTTCACCACACAGCCTCCACCACAAATATGTAATTATCCTTTTTATATCTGGCAGGGGATTAAAGTAATCTATAGTATCTAGCCTTTGCGCTTCCCTGACAGGGTTGTGTGGGGCTTTTACCCTTTTCAAAATATGCAGCTTTTTGATGAATGAACTTTAGACAAAATGCTGTTCTGTTCTATATTGTTTTGTCTAAAAACCTGTATTCTGAAGACATCATGCAGCATGTACAGCTGCCTGAGCTTTCAGTACACAATCATGGCATTTCAAGCCCTGTCATCTATGAGCCAGGCAGTTAGAGCTAACCATCAGCTAACACACACACACACACCGAGACTGATCCACAATCAAACACAAGCACACGGAAATAGAAACAGACGCACACTTTCACATACTCGCACAATTTCTTAGGAGATCTCTGTGAAGCAGAGAGCTCAATAGAATTCATCACAGCTGGTTAATAAGGTTAATTTAATCCAATAATGTGTCCATGAAAATCACTACTTCCTCTGGAGCGCCACACAAAAGCTCCCTGCTGTTCACTGTCAAACACACAACACATCCACACTCATCCTCAGGCTTCACATAATAACAGCCCAGTCCATTTAAACTTTAGGCTTGCTACTCTTCTCCCCTCTCTCTCTCGCTCTCTCTCTTCTCCCTCTCAGTCTGTCTTTGCGTCTCCAGACCTGAGATGGACGAGCAACCTTAAGACTACCCCACGCTGGGCTGCCCTTCACGATAATAAAAAGCCATTACCTTGACCGCTGACACGAGGCCAAGTGTGAGGGTCAGAGTGATATTTATTGATGAAACTCTGAGCTCCCAATCTGCTGCACTCAGTGCGCATCATACAGCTGTCAGCACAGACAGGGATCAGGCAGCATGATGGCCCTCGACATGGCCCATCTATAATTTATGAACTACACAGAAAACAACCAGGAGACAACAGAGAAGCCCTGGCTGCCCAGGGATTACCCTCCAGCCAAGCTAAAGAGATCTGAACGAGAACCATCTAAGGGCCACTGTGGGCCACGCTGATATGGGGCAGCAGGTAAGCACAATAGCTGGTGTTCCATATTCAGAGGGGCCTCACCGGGATCCATCTCTCTGGAGGACACTGTTGTGAATAATATAATAGACAGTGTTTACAGTGGGGATGTAAAGTGAGTGCGCTGGTGCATCACACACCCCAGCACACTTCAGCTGAGCCCTGTAAATGAGCTAACAGGGGGGCAGAAGATGTAAAGTTTTACACTTAATTCTACAAAAAGCTCTGGGACAGTAGTCGAAAACCACCATCACAAGGTGAAGGCATCTGGATATTTTTTTTAATTATTTTATTATCATTATTATCATTTCTTAAATTGAGACATTAAATGGCTTAAAAGTAAGGCTTCAACTGAGAATTATATCCATTTATTTGCCAGTTATTTACTTGACTAACTGATAACTTATCATTCGGATAATAAAAGGAAAAGAGAGAAAAATGTCACAAAGATATAAAGATGATGATTTCTAATTGTGTGTTTTGACTAATCAACAGTCTTAAACACAAAGTGTTTCACTAAAGGAAGATGTTAAATAGAGAAAAGGCTAAAAATCCTCACAATTGAAAAGCTGGAACCGGGGGATGACTGGCATTGGCTAGAAACATAAAACAATTAATTGATTATCAAAATAGTTGTTGTTTGTTGTGTAATGTTGGCTAACTTGCCTGCAGACAAGTGACAGGCGGAATACTTTACTTTACTAGCAAAATAAGCAGTAGTAGTACTATTACTATTTATGTGTGCTAACTAGTAATAAAACTGATGTCACACTAATGTATAAAAAAATTATACTCCACTAATTTGGCTTTTTAGCTCTTCAGTTAGCCAATTTTTTGTTAGTAATTACTTGTTATTTACGAGGCAAACATTGGTTACAATAAGTAGGTGTTTTCTAACTTATTTTTGTTGTGTTTTATTGTTGTGTTGTCTTCTCATTCTAAATCCTACTTGACAGTTCTTTGTGGAAAACTTTAATTGCGAATACACTTCTGGCCCATTTTTTTTTTTTTTTTTCTAACACAAGGGTATTCTGTCTCCATTCTTGAATTCCCAACCAGATCAAATGCAATCCTTCATCGGCCAATTTCCCTGACACTTTGTTTTTATCCCCTGAATTCATCTTTACATGGTGCAGACAGACATACAGTATATTGTTTCTGATCAATAAATAACCATATAATTGAATACCGCTGCATCCCAAATGAAGCCCTCATTTACCAAGCTTCAGTAAACAGGCTGGATTCTTTGCCTATCTAACGCTGACATTTCAGAATTCAAACACATTCAGGGCAGTGTCAGTGCACAGAGCTTCTGTATCCCACTTAGGCTCCTATTTTCAGTATGGAACTATCTCCACCCAATAAATTATTCTGGGCATCTCCAAAGTCATTACACATTTATTTTGATCTCGCATCATAATTCACAGCTTGGCGCACAATGCATTTTCTCAAAATGCATGGTAATTCCTTGGTGCAGAGCAAAGTTATGATTCATTTATACTGGAGTGACAGCATAATGCGGAGACGTCAAAATCCATTAAACTGTTCAATGTCTTGGGGTTTATTTTTAGATCCAATTGAGATTTAACTGATGGTGAAAAATATACAGTCAGGTGTGTTTACCTCACCTTTAGAGGGAATGTGTTATGGTTCCAATTAATTTGTTATTCCTGTCACTAAAGGCATTGTCTATGTCAGAACTGTCACCGCGCTTTGGGCTTTGTTTTCTGGAGAATGGCATTTAATTTCGCCGTATACTTTCATAACTATTCTCATTTGAAAGATGTGCATTTTATTTAGAGCCACTTAAAATAAATACGTGCTGATTTGATTGCTCATCACAATGGCAGATTGCAAAATTGCTGGCTGTTGCCTTGACCACTGAGCTAGTTAAATGATCATCCACAGTTTAAAAGACATTCAATTATCTCACGGATGCCTCCAGAGATCGGTGTTGAGAGGAGTGTTCTGCAGTCTGAGTGGATGCTAAATTGTATTACTGTGGACATAATAAAGCCATTGAGCATTGTTACCTTAACCTATACTTTCGAATGTAAAACAATGTACACGCCTTTACTGTGCTTCGGCAATGCACACCCACATTTTCCATTCAAAATCATGCCTAAAGGAAATATTAAGAAAATAATAACGTGAAAATGTCCAGTAAAAATATTAATTATAAGCTTAGTTCATAATTTATTGTTCCACTTTATGCAGAATTTAATTCTATATGTGAATATATTTAGCAGAATAAAATACAAATAAGAAGAGATAAAAGAAAAAGATGTTAAATGTAACATTGTTGCCTACCTATGCACCCGTCTGCACAAATTTAATTGTGCGGTGAGTGTAACTGTAAACACAGAGCAATGGTTCCTTCCTGCTGTAAGCCCACAAGTACACGGAGTATGGCTAGCTGCTTACTGTCTGAGATGGGGAAAGGCAGGCAGGGGGGATTTTTTTCCCTCTCTTCTACAAGGATTTTTTTGTGTGCAGTTATGGTCCATCATTATTAAATGTCTCTTGTTGGATGGGAGAGGCGCTTTATCAAAAACAGCCATTCATCAGGCGCTGTGCGAGACAGCTCACATCTGACCTCTGCGGCAATAATGCCGCATCAAGTAGGCCAACTACCTAGTTTAGCGGCAGAGCAGGGAGCAGGGGCCGACTCCAAGATTAAGTGCGCTGTTTCAGGTTTTCATTCCCAGGGGCTCTGCTGGCTGATGTTGTATTGATTGCAAAAGTTTACCAGTAAGTATCACAAACAACAATAGCCAGGTCAACGATCGGTGATGCCTGAACCGCTATTCCCTGGCGGGGGGCTACACGTTCAGGGCTAAAGCACTGCCATCATCATAGCTGTGTGCAGGGTGCAGAGAGGGCTCTCTTGAGCTGCTGGAGGAGTAGTGCACTGGCTGTTCCTACTGACATTTAGGAAAGCGATATGTCAGTGTGAAATGAGCGAGTGTGAGATAATTATAAGCCTTTGCATTATAAAAGGCTGCATCGACAAACTGTCGGATTGGCCTTCCACAGAGGCACCCCGGCCCCTGTTAGGTACTCCTGCATAGGCTACTCCTTATCCCATTTAATGGCTTGGTAATATTTTTTTAACATCCACTGTAAAGACCTGTCTCTCTACACATATGTGACAGATACAGAATTGGTGTAATGGCAAATTATACACAGCCTATTCGCAAACAACTCACTTGCCATGTTTATGAAAGCATGTCGAAGACAGGAAGCGTTCCCCAATAAGCAATATTTTCTAGAGGGAGCTACACTCGAAACACAAGCGAAAGGGCTGAGCAGTAAAGAATACGATTCGCCCTAAGGCCATCTTCGGCAGGCTGAATGATGGTGCATCCTTGGCCCTGCATGGAGGACAGCACACAACCCTCCATCACAGTGCCACCGGACCATTACCCAGGGACTGCAGCGGCCAGCCGCACCAAGCAGGCCTCCTCCACTACCCCATGAAGCTAATCATGTGATTTGATGCAATGACAGAGTAATGACACAGATTGGTGGTGTGTTCAGCTTCCCCCTGCTGGAGACGACAGAGGAGGCGGTGAACACACAAGACCGCCTGAGCCAGAGCCAGAGACACCACATTACAGAGCAAGTTACAGAAGATAACCAAGTACTCTCACAAGTGAAATCAAGATTAATGGTGCTGCTGAGGGATTCTTTTATGTCCTTGAGTAACTATATTTCACTTAATGAGGGACATTAGCCGTAATAAAACTACTCAGAAGTACAAGCCGTTAATTAATGCCTCCACATTACCCATGAATGAGAATAACTGAGTTGTAGGACCCATTGGACCAAATATTAAAGGTGCAATCTGTGGGCTCATAATTTCCACTGCTTAGCACCAATTCATCATTTCAGGCACTAAGATATATCTCGGTACTAAATTTCTAAACCAGTATTGTTAAACTTTGATTACTGTACCGCACATCATTCCTTATTAGACTCAGTCTGTCTTCAGCAAGGTTTTTAATTTACTGTATTTGTTTACCTCTCATTATTATGTATGGTGGTGAATGCAATTACTGCCAGCCTGCTTTTAAGATATGCAGGTATTTTAACTTAATAGTAAATCATCTAAACAGCTAAATTACATACCATGCCTGTTTCATTCTAGTTTAGTCTTTCTAGGCGTTCTAAAAAAAATACTTCCAGATCTTCACCTACCTCACTAAAGAAATACATCTCACTAACGCCCCTCTAAGAGCGCCTTTATCTTGGCTATAATCCTGGCTGTAATGTGCCCTCGTTAGGAAAGCACTGCTGGCCCACACCGGAAGCAACACAGGGAAGGCCTCAGGCACCACTGGAATTAATTACAGACAAAAGCGATGGTGTTTGCAATTGTCATGCCAAATTTATCACTAGCCACTTAATGTGCCTCATCTGAACTGATCCACACTAGCTGAATTGCCCCAGGGCATCTATTCTTCCTCTTCCAAGGGTGGGGTTGTAGCCGTAAGGGAGCATATGTGTGTGTGTGTGTGTGTAGGCAGTCTACATCTGCTGGGGGCCTGCCTAAGTCCTGGGCTGGAGGCGGTGTGTGCTAACAATGCCCCCAGCAAATACAGAGTGTAGGAGTCTACAACAAATGTGAACAACCCCTCATTCTCTACCCACCCAGCTACGTCTCCAGAGAGAGGTTCAAAGGCAATCCTGACATCTTTAATTCTGTCATTTTTGTGATGATAATCCTTGATGTGCTTGGATGTGGTGTCAGTGGTAATTTGTTCCATGTCAAAGTACATCTCTACACAGGCTTGCGGCTAACAAAAATCCTTAGATCAATGAAGTGGTCTTACCATTTTTTCATCAATAAATACAAACGCATAGAACGCACTTGGAAGTAGAGCTGCAGCTAACGACTGTTTTCATTATAGATTAATTGGCTGATTATTTTTCTATTTTCTATCAGTTAGTCTATAAAATGACAGAAAAAAGTGGAAGATGTCCATTTCAATTTTCAAGAGCCAAAAGGTAACCTTAAAATAATAATCTTAAAATTGCTTATTTTGTCTAGTCCAAAATATTATATTCGCTTTACTATCATAAAAGACAAATATTTACATTTGAGTAGCTGGAACTGACAGTTTTGCTTTAAAAATTGTATAAATAATTACATAATTAGTAAATTAATGTCCGTTAATTATCTGGCGATCAACTAATTGATTACACAACTAATTATTTCAGTTCTACGTGTATATTATACTATTATACATTTATCACTCAAGGTGAAATATGACGGGCATCATTTAGCTGTTTTCTTTAATCCTGTCATTTATATGGCTGTTTATATCAAAAGGACAAAGGCTGTCCCAAATGCACACTTACACATAAGCCACCATTATCTTTCTGCTTGTGCAGCTGAAAACCTAATACCTTAGTTCAATAATAATGCAGAGGGGACAGCTCATTGGTAGCACAGTGGTACAACAGAATAATAGCTCCAAAGGAGTCCTGCCTCTCTAAAACAAATATGCAGGTGCTTCAGTTCAACTTAGGAAAAAATGCAGCAAAATATTGTATCCACAAGTGCATAATGTCTCATCAACGCCGATCGGTTATCAATTAAAGCAAAACCATCTCATTATATTAATGAATGGCCTCAGCTGGTAATAGCCTGTCTTATTGATGTTTGAACAAGGTAAGCACAAACCCCCTTACACAGCACAGAGGTCTACAGTATCAGCAGCTGAGAACAGATTTACAAGGAAGAGGAAAAACAAAAACAAAAAGGAAAAGCAAAGAGAAAGTGAAGGACACAACAGGCTAGTCTCAGAGGGACTGCATTTATTCCAGCAATTGTCATGCAAGCCTTGTTGTAAGTAATAATGTGGCCTTTAATGACGGAATGATGGACCTGCCAAACACTGCCTCTGCCATATACTGTCTGCATGTCCCCGCCGTCCGCTCCTCACATACCCATCTGGGACATATTAGCATATCCTCGTCAATTCAGAGCCCATTTTAACATAATCCATATTTGTTGGGTAAAGTCCAACAGCAAGCCTCCCGTACAGCGGTCATATGATGCTATGACACACTTCAAGAGCCTGGCCCACATAAAGCATGCTTGGGCAGCTAAGCAATTCAGAAATGCAAAATAGGAGGGCATACCGTTCCCTACCTTGTACCTAGAGGGACAAATCCCTTTTGGCCAGACATCTCCAGACTGTTAGCTTGGTATTCCTCCACAACAGTACTTGTGATTTTTATTCTAAGTGTTCAGGAAAAGAGGAGAAAAAGAACAAAAAGGAGTCTGCTGTCATGGCTGGCAGTGAATGTGTAGAATACATTGAGTTGCTGAGGCATGTCAAAGTATGTATGCTTCACCTATCAGGGAATAATGCCATATTTTGATACACATTTGCGTGGTAAATATTCTGACTTTTAAAAAAAGAAATGGGTGGATTGCAGAGAAACCAAGCTGAAAATAACCATAAAATATTCTGTCATATTAAGTAAATTTAGAAAAAAAATAAAAATGGGAATTATCTTTTCCTATGCTGACACTGGCCTGCTGTCTCCATTACTGTGCTGTCATGTGTACAAATTTATGTATGGATACACCTGCATACACATTAAGAAATTACTTCAATGGCTTAAGATAAATGCAGTCATGGTAAATAAGGTTTTTATTGGCGCTATAATGTGAGTGTAGATTTTACTAGCCTGGAAACCTCAATTTGATTCAATCAGCAAATCCAATTAGTGCGTGTAGGAATAAAAAAAACAACTCATGATGAACTATCTGAGTAATATTAATCCTCCGCATTTGAATGCTTCGTCGATGCGATTCTAGGAAGTTCTTTGCAGTGAAGACATTCAGCAGAATTCCTTCACCCACTTGAAAGCAATACCTGTCATGAACCATCATCACAAAAGCCTTCTGAGATATAATCTCAGAGAACTTTTAACCCAGGAATTTCAAACCCTCCTGTCAAAGAGAAAGCAGAGATCTTGGGATCATGACACTCAGTCAGCAGCAGTCACACAGCTCTGGGCCGGGCGCTTCTCAAGTGTTGGACTGTCTGGCAGCCAGCAGGGCCAGAGGCTGAATTTTACAAAGCTTAGTTATATATTAGTCTAGTTGAATTCACTTACTGTACTGCAGCGGACATGAAACTATGTATGAATACATCAGGGTTCGCAGCATGCTATTTTTCATCAAATACACAAAAAAAAAAAAGAAAGGAAAAAAAATCTCCCACCGCTGTTGGGAGGTAAACAGAGTGGAGCAAATCGTAAACAACATGAAGGCTATAAATATTTCAGCCAAATCAGTTGTCAGACCCACCTAGCGTTCCAGGTAGAGACGCCTAGTTATGGCCGGTTCTAACGGAGGTTGACTTATGATAATGAGATTCATTCACAGCACGATCTACACAGGACTCCTCCTTCATTTGACTTGTTGTTGAGGAAGTTTCTGGTTTACTTCCTCCCTACCTTCAAAGAAGAAAAAAAAATCTGTTACGCATGACTTCAAAATTTATGAAAAATTACACAAAGACCAATTTTATTTGTAGCTGCGGAGAGGTCAGTGAGGGATCCTGCAGGTCGAACATCCCTCCTGACCGAATCCCCCAATGTGAGCGGGATGCTTCTCCCAGGGATGTCATGCTGCATGTCATCAGCCTGGTTAAATTGCACTGCCAGTGGGTAAGCAGCAGGGGTCACATGAGGCTCAGTGTGGACTGCAACATGTAACGCATGGCGGACCACAGTCTGAAGGCTGGCCAGTAATGACTCCAAAACATCGCGATAAAGATTGAGGGATAGCCGTTTTCATCTAAAACAACTTGTCTCAGAGACGCGTGCACGCACAATGGATAACAGGCCATGTAAAGCTCTGTAGTAAAACCTTAAAAAGGCCTGTATGGTTAAGGTTGTCTACACTATGAAAAATCAATATGTCAATACTGAGTCAATAACATCCATCTATAATAGGGCAATTGTTTGGGGGGGGATGGTGTTTAAGTGTAGATGATTCTCAGTCTCGTAGCAGTTAAACAAACCAGCGTATCAATGAAAAATGTCTGTTTTGGGAGCGAGTCCAAGCATTTGCCCTTGTAAACACAAAGCCCACATGTGACTGGGAGAGGCCTCAGTTGGGCAGACAGCAGAGGGAGTTAACAAAGCTAATTAGGAGAGGCTGACATGTTAAAGTGAGCTGCGGCTTGGGAGTCAGCTCTATCACATATGTTTCCTTTGTGGCGGGTGAAGTGGCTCCTTTGTTTGTGAATTGATGGCGTTTCGCTCCGCCGTCCCTTTGGGTAGACGCACTGACCTGCGGAGGCCCCGACAGTGAGAGGAGGCTCTTTCTCTGTCTCCCCAATGCCTGCTGCTCCAGCTGTCCCACTCCCTCCCAAACCCAAACCTTCCCAGAGCCGCGGAAGCACAGCGAGATGGGCAACACCTGTAAAAGAGGGACTACCCCCTCAGCCCAGGCACCTCAAAGCAGCCTGCCCACCTGCTACTGAGCTCTCTGGGCCCTGCAGCTTAAACGCTCATTTTGTGCCTCTCAGCACGGGACTTATTGATATAAATAGCTGTGCACAAAGTGCACACTCTGTTTTCTCTTGGTCTGATGCAGTAGGTGTGTATGTGATTATATTCAATGGCAGTCTCTTTCAGGTGGGGATGAAATATGAGCAGTTTGGACACTGGGTAAATGACAATCTCTGCTAGATTCACTAAAAATGATTATAACACAATTGACATTTATTGAAATGGACAACATGATTCTGGCACCCGTCTTAAACAAGGATTCAATATCTAATATGGAGACACAATATACTCTGTGTTAAACATTACAGATACAGCGATAGATTTAATGATGACCTTACCATTTGTCTTGATATAGCTTGTCCTTCCTCAGTGGTGAAACGTTAGGTGTGTCCTTGAACAGGTTATAATGAAAAAAGGTAACGTATAAAGTCCATATTCTGCAAGCCGTCCACTTAGTATGTTTTAATTATAGTTGAATATATAAATAACCTATTTATGATTAACTAGGTGATATTTACTTTGCATTTGAAGTGGATAGAAACAAAACAGCAGTACAAATCTAACTGTACAGCACCTCAGAGCACGGACTTTAAAGTGTTAAAGTCGCCCTTTGGAACCACAAACAAAGTTTGTAAAAAGTCAATCTCCTTCATGCACCTAAGCCTGCATGGCAAGAGATTAATCCTCACCCATTAAGATGACAAGACAATTTGTGGAGTAGTTGAGTGTAAATAAATACATTGAGGATGAGATAATACATTAGGCTGCTGACCGGGCTATTCCATTACAGCAGCACATTTGTTTCCATACACGGAGGAAGCCATTCAGTGGATGGCGTCTTTCCTTCATGAGGTGAAAGTGGAATCTTGCCTCTGAGAGGAAAATAAGGACATCAGGACTCCCCGACATTAACTTTCATCACAAAAGTCATCTCACCCACCAGGAATAGAGGCTCTCTCCAGCTCGCTCATAAAAAAGGAGAAGATATGATACACAACCTTCAGTTTAAGGGGTAACAATAGTTTTGTCTCCATTAGGTGTTATAAAACAACAGCAAGAAGCTGTGCATCTGGTGCCTCGCTATTTCACGAACATGGCTGTAAAACACTTCCCTGCAACAATTCTCTGACAACACAAAACAAGTACAACCCTAAAAAAAAAACTTAATATTTTAGATGTTCTATATGCATATTACAAGCTATTTTAAATCATTCCAGGTGGTAGTTCTGCTGGGGGGAAAAAAGAGGCAGCACAAGCCAAGTGGCTGCATTGATCTTGCAGTAATTGATCTGATGGTTCCTTGTGATAATTGACAATTATCCCTGATTACCAGACAGGGGCTTAAAATCAGTCCAAGAAAATGACCGGCATTATGGGATGTTGTACAATGGCTGAACAAAGATAAATCAATACACCTCAGAAACCTGCTTAGAAAACGAGACAAAAGAGTGTCACACTCAAAACACATGCTGCTCTGCCTCGGACAATCCCTCACAGTACACCCCATGCTAGACAAATACTTATACTACGAGGAACTACATCAACACAGTGATCATTTAAGAGAAGGAAATAAGGTAATATAATTAGTTGCAAATTGGAGGATCTAAGCACAACAGTCCGTGTCTGTGCTTGCTGAAAACCAGCACACGACCTGCATCTTTTTGTGTGTGTGTGTGGGTGTGTGTGTGTGCGTGCGTGCGTGCGTGTGTGTGTGTGCGCACGCCCATATTAGGCATGTGTTTGGGCGTAGCTTTACGCCTATATTTCTCTGTTACTATGTGTCTGACCTCGGCTGATTGGTCCTCTTGATTTAACCAGACAGATGCAACTCATTGCAGCTTAATAAATATAGGGGCCCTGGGGATCTCCGCTAAACAGTTCTATTAAGTTGGAAACATGTCAGCCAATATAAAAGCAGCCTGACCCCGGGAAAGGTCAAGTGTGACACGCATGTTTACTCGGGAAAACAACCCGAGGCAGGAAGGTCTTGTTTTATCGGATGTCTTCAAAAGAGAGAGAGGGAGAGAGAGAGAGAGAGAGGGAGAGAGAGAGAGAGAGAGAGAGAGAGAGAGAGAGAGAGAGAGAGAGAGAGAGGGAGAGAGAGAGAGAGAGAGAGAGAGAGAGAGAGAGAGAGAGGGAGAGAGAGAGAGAGAGAGAGAGAGAGAGAGAGAGCCCAGTTGTTGCTTTTACGTGTTTTTGAGAAACCACACAGGAAAGAGCTGTTTTGTCACAGAGTTTTTTCTGGTAAAATGACAAATAAACAAGGTTACACTGTGAATTTCTCAAGCTATGAATGAATGAATAGATAGATAGATAGATAGATAGATAGATAGATAGATAGATAGATAGATAGATAGATAGATAGATAGATAGATAGATAGATAGATAGATACGGTAGATAGATAGATAGATAGATAGATAGATAGATAGATAGATAGATAGATAGATAGATAGATAGATAGATAGATAGATAGATAGATAGATAGATAGATAGATAGATAGATAGATAGATAGATAGATGGAACTTGTGAAAGATAGATTTATGGAAAAAACAAACATTTAAAATCTAAGAAGCAAAGATATTCTTAATTAAGTCCCATGTATGGGTGGGTCAAGTTCCAAAAAACACTTGATCCAACACTTTCCACAATGTAAAATCATAGCATATTTTGTTAGAGCCTCTCTGCCTGATCAAACTCATCTCCCCCAATTTGTAACGCAGGCTTTGTGTTATTATTTCAAGTGAACAAAATCCAGACATCATTGGGGTTTTTTCTTCCTACAAACCTCCAAAGCCACAGAAGACAACGCAAAGGCCTTTACATATGGGGTGTGTGATGAATTAACAACGGGAAAATGCTAAATACTCACCTGTAAAAACTATTCATCCTGTTGATGCAAATTTGCGACTTTTAAATAAAAGTTCCAATACATTCAGGCAGAGGATCAACTACCAGAATCCTATTTACCCATAACAGTTAAAACATATATATTGGCAATGAATAGCACCAACAACAACATAAAACGCCACCGGTGTGTAAAGGCCTTACAGCCGTTTCACATGGATAGGTAGTCTCCCTTGTGATGGTGATTGTTTAAACTGATTTCCACCACATCCTTCATGAATCCTACACTGACTTTGTTGTGTCTGCCGATTATTTTCTCAAGTAAACCAATTAATTGTTTAGATCAGAAAATAGTGCAAATTGTCCGTCACAATTTTCTTAACCCAAGATTGTTTATTGAACTCTGACCAGTCCCCTAAAATCTACAAACATCAGGTTTACTATTAAACGAGACAAAGGAAAATGGAAAGAAAAAGGGACGTGGCAGTCAATCATGCTACCTGCGACGGAAGTGTAAAATGTAAAATACACTGAAACAACCTTCCTCGTCATTTTTGGCACTTGAAGAGGTGCTGGGCATGAAGCCCCCACGCCCCCCCTACCCCCACCACCCCCCCGCTGCGACGACACACTGAACGCTGTCGCTCAGAGGCAGCAGAGGTGAGAGGGCCCTGCTTCTTTTCTTCACTAATCTGCCTCCACAATGTTTAATCAGCACATCAAAACATTGAGGGAGAGGAATTTCCGTGCTTGGTGAGCATATTAGGGATGCAGTCACAGCGTTAACTAGCATTGATGAACTGTTTGCTTATGCAGTAATAATTAACTTCCATTACATTACTTTGTGTGATTACTTTCTTAATTGCCTGAATTATGCATCAATTTAATATCTAATAACCAGTCTCAGACATTAGACACTGTTCAGACATAAATTGCATGTAGTTTCCGAGCTTTAATTAAACACACTAGAATAAATGAAACGTTGTAGGATGGATGTCTTGCAGTGATTTCCTGGGCGCTTAAATATGCTATTTATTATAAAAGCATATAAAAATTCACTTTCTCCTCAGGAAAGCAAACCACAAGATGCCAATTATAGTATGCAAGTTGCTTTGCCATGGCTTTTTCAGAATCTAGACTAATAAATTTGTTGAGTGGGACTCATTGTTATATTATGCAAATACATTACCATGCCATTTTTTAAGTTTCAAATTCTGTGTGCAGAGCAAAACATGTCCCCAAAGATGATTTTAATTATATAGCAGAATGGGCTCCTGTTTTGCATTGTTATTGTCCTCTAGTAAGGAACCGTTGAGCTGGGACAACAAATGAGAGCCCATGCAAATTATTTTTCAGATCAGTTAAATGCAACATATCACGTACATATTGTCTGCATGAAATATGGTCAAGTGCTTTCTGGTTGAAGCTAGAAATGTATGACCTAATCAGAAATATAAAAACACTATAAAGGGGAATACAGCCATAGCGCAATTATAAGAATGTTATTTTAGACATGCAGTGCATCAGTGTGAAGAAAAGTCTTCTGCCCAAACTAATGGCTTTCCTCATCTCTTGCAATGCAATGCAAAAATAAACATTTTGGAATTAGGCCCATCTTTTTCAATTGTACCCTTCGTGGTACCTGATTTAAATTTGATTTACAGGTAGTAACTGTATGTCATATGAACAGAATATAATTAAAAAGCCAACCCATGCAAGCACCGGGTCATTCAATGAATTGATATTAACTTTTAGTCCTCTTGTATCATCATTTTACCCTCACTCAAAAAGTGACATATCCACTTAAAGAGAAAAATGAACCCTATTTTCCTCATCAGCAGTAGTCTGGCAAACATACATGTAACAGCATGTACAGCCGCATACACACACTTCTCTTTTAAAGCAGCATAGGGAGAGCCGTTACAATAACGCAATTAAAAACTATAGTTGACATGAATTGTGGAAAATTACATCCAAATCTAAATGATGGCAATTCGATGCAAAAGTTGTGCATGTGGAAATCATCACCTATGGCTGGAAAAAAAGGAATTTAGCTGATCTAAACTCATGCAAATCCTTGTGACTGGTGTTAGGTCTGGCAGCATCGTTAGTCTGTTTTTTAAACGATCTCTAGAGCTGGTGAGCTGCTGGCAATGCAAGGTTAGACAGAAAATGATGGCAGCAGGCGGATGCTTCACAGACCTCATGATAGTTTCCGTCTGTCATTATTTACGTCTGACTAGTCGCGTCATGTCAGCTACCTAGAGAGACACTTTTAATGTGAACCCCCCTCCGTTCTCCTATTGCTTTTCACAAGCAGTGTAGTATACCATTATTTCTTTGCTTCAGTACCTTTAGGTGAAGCTCGCCCTCCCATCAGCCAGAATCAAAGACAGATCCTCTGCTTGATATAATACATGCCTGTGTTCTTACAGAGCTGGCACACAAGCTACATACCACTATGAGAAAGGCAATTCTGTATCTCATTTGACTAATTAAATAAAAAAGGGGAAAAACTTTGGGTGATGTGCTGCTTGGGGATTTAAATCCTGGGGCTCGTAAGATTTCGGAGGGGCACAGCTGCAGCTCGATAATCAATATCTGAAATGTTTCATAGTTACCTTTACACTGTATGCCGCTGTATAATCTGAAGTCATTACACTTAACTATGATGTAATGGGTTATTAAGACTGATCGCGTTAATGAAACACCGAACGCGAAACCAAAAAGGCCTCTATTATGAGTTCTCTTTCACGACGTACAAATGTATTTCACACCAGTTACCCTCAAGCTCGATAAGATGGCCATTTATCACAGCACTGCCCATGAATCAAGTCACGTCGTAGAATCGATCATTGATTCACCTTATTCCCTTGTTTTTTCATCTGAGCCACATAATGATCATTATACTGACCACAGCATGTCTAAAAAATGGATTTATAATACACGGAGCTCAGCCTCAAACATCCCAAGAACGGTATCACGAGAAAGAGATGACACAGATGTAGCAAACCAAAAAAAAAAAAGGGGATTTTAATTTACTGTAGCTCATGACTGTAACACTCTTGTCTTGCAGCTTTGAGTACAGTATATATTTGGGCTGTGGAGCAAGAAACCCCGGCCCGAGACCTCTTGGCTTGAGTCCATCTCCACACATTGTGCACGTGATTCCAGCCTAGATGAGCATGCTGTAATGGGGCTGCTTAGCCCCATCATGACCCAATGAGTGCTGGCTGTGGAGTGGATGTGCTTGGTGTGTGTGGGTGTGTGTGTGTGTGTTCCCAGCAGGGAGACAGTGCCTTATGAAGGTCACAACTGCAGCAGTCTGGGGTTCTCTAAGTGAACCCTAGAGAGGATAACAAGCCACATCTAACGCTCTTTCCTTGTGCTCTCACAGCCGCGGATCCACCTGAGAATAGTACAAGCTAAAACACAGTTTGCACAAAGCAAAAGCAAAAATTCTACTTCCGTGTGGCACGAAAAACAAACAGTTCCCCGTGAAAACGCTGCTTCCATTTACAACACAGGATTATTATCTCGGTATATCTGTCTAAAACATTGTTCTTGACCCGAAATGAGAAATCTAGTGTTTTGCAAATCAATTCTTGTATAGCTGAGTATACAAGAATGGAAAAACAAAGAATAGCATTCTCCTCGGGGGAATTTCAGTTCAAGCATAGTGTGTGACAGTATTGCCCTGTGTTATGGCCGCCTAATGGACAATGTAGCATTAATTCAGCTTCAGATGAACAGGCAGGACAGCAGAATCAAAAATGAGGAGGGGGCCCTTGGTGTATGAATTATGCATATTACATTACCATAACCCTACAATACACTGTGCGACAAAACAATGCAGTGAAAATTGGGCTTCGACTGAGATATTGAACAATTTCCTACATGGTTCTTGCCTACCTCAGAAATGAAATTGCGTTAAGCTTCCTCAATAACAGCAGAGCCCATATGAGATTTGTATGTTCACATCTAGTCCAGTGAACAAAAACACTATGTAAACAAGTCAGGGATAATTGAAAAGAAAGTCTCCTGACTGCTTTCCCAGGGAGCTATCATTCAGGTAGATGGGAATTTGGTTAAATGGCAGGTAAGAAATTACTTTTCCCATTGATTTTCCTTTAGACATCAAAGGCAGACAAATGAAATGGAGCAATTTACTTTGTCGGAGCTCTGAAATGGTATTCAAGCAAAACATGTCAGAAACTATTATTTGCAATCATGTTGCTCTTATTAATCCGGAGGAAAAACGTATAAATGAAAGCGCACAAAGGGATTTACTGGGCTACAACGTATTTTCAGTTCGTGTTAGGCCACAAATGGGAGAAAGACACACATGCAGTCACACGGACTACATGAAATTAAAGTGGCTTATAAAGTTTAAGCCACACATCATTCAGATCATTATAAGTGATTAAAAAATATGTTGTATGCATATATATATATATATATATACATTTATATTTATTAGCACACACTATACAATAAAATGACTAATGACAGGAGATTGAGACTATAGATACAAGCATATCAACTGAATTGTTTATCAAAATCACATTAGTCCTATAAACTTGAAACAAAAAAAGATAACTTTGCTTTTCCTTTCCCATAGCCCAGTGCTGCGACTACATCTCTGATCTGTAGATGACTCCTGTAAAGGAGACAGCCTTTAGCTGCAGCACACACTTTTTCAGTGTGCTGTGTAAAACAGCATGTGGTATTGGTAACTGCTTCTGCTCAAACCTTGTAATCATTACCTGGCATCTTATTGCCTCTGTGGCTTTTAAAGCCCTTGTCTCACACCCAGAAAACAGGGAGTTATAGCTGATCTTTTATTAAAACTTTAGGAGAGCCTCCCCCTCCGGAGGGGGGGCGGAGGAGGAGTGGGACAAATTAGTGTTGACAGTAGACACTTAAAGCAGGAAAATCACAGGCCCACTGGGAGGCAGGAGCCACATGGGGCTCCCCGCCTGTGTAAAGAACACTCCAGATTTCACTTGAGATGCAGTCGCCTTTTAACAGGGCAGGGGGAATGTCAACAGAACCTCTTGAATGAACCAATAAAGCCACTAAAAGGAGAGGATTAACCAGCTGATATCAGGGACAGCGGTTTGTTTTGAATGCAGCCCCCCCCTCCCCTCTTTGGAGCATGGCCTGAAACACACTGGGCGGAACATTTCCTTTGATAAGCATGCTGCTAGTCTGCCAAAACCGTGTAGTTTAATTGTGCTAATACTTGATTGTGGTCACGGCGGACTTAACCGTGTAATTCTATTCTGACTTTACTACAAGTGGACTAGATGGAGTATAAAAACATTACTTTGTATGAATTTGTAAATGACGCAAATTGAACTGCTTTCTCCTGATAACAACCTTTGACGTAAAAAGGAGACATTTCCCTCTTAACTCGGTTGTATGGTGGTTGCTGTATTATTGCTTTTACTGCCCATTTATCAGAGAGCGCTGCTGTTCGTAAGTGAGGCTACACAACATGAAACAGTAATTACAAGACATCAGGGGCTTTCAATCTCCTCTTAATTTCCCAGCAGCTGTGATGAAAAACCCTTAGTCCAATTAATGTGTCAAAATATGACCCAACAATGTCATGGCCTTCTCACAACCCCATAAACATCAAATAAAAGACAAGGCTTAAAATAGATGCATTTGAACCACAGTGACAGCGTTTAATTTCTATAAACCACCAAACAGGACGAGCCAAATTGCCCGTTTAGTTGTTTTTCTCAGGTGGTGAACTTCATTTAACAACTGCAGCCAAACGTGGCGGGTTAAAGTGAAGATGATACAACATAATTAAGTATTTTTATGTCAAAATCCAGTCATCTTTTCTTCCTATAAAACAAAATATAATGTGTGCTTACGTAAGCTAGTACAAACCAATTTCAACCAATAATATCATGACATCCATCAATCAAACTGCAACTTTTAGCAAAAGTGGAGTGTGGAGACAGTCCTCTGTAGCTCTGTGTCACGCTACGTTCTCAGCCCGCACACTTTTTAGTGGTCAAATCAATTGTAAAGGATCTGATTTTAATCCCTCGTGTAACTGTACACTGCTTACATATTCTGACTCACTGGGGAATATTCACAGTACAGGAGCTAAAGACGCTCTAACCTCCATTTCACCGGGACTTTAAAGAGGGAAGCTATGTTGGTGACATTTGATATGTGGATAAATATATCTCAGAGAGCTGTGAGGTTTAAAGTAGAGGTCTATGAATGGAGAGTCTGATGTATGGGCTCCAACATGAGTGAACTGTGATTATATATAGGCTGCATACCTATTCGCTGCAGGGCTTCCAATGACTTTAACAGCAAAGCCTCGCCTTCACAGAGAGAATATTTAATGTTAGAACAATAAAACATAAATTATTATGAATTAAATCTTCATTAGATCTGATCCGCTTCTGTATCTCTTTATAGGCAATCTACATGAGGTAAATGATCTGTGATTTTTTTTCTCATTAATGGAACTTGATGCTATCATTAGCTGTTAACTCACAAGTTAATATCCAAGCTACAGGATTTTCTTTCATGCACCAAGACCTTGTAAACACATGATCCTGCGCGTGTCAGCAACAGATCATTTGCTTGTTCTTCTTTTCAAGTCCGCTCACAATTTTACTTGAATTTATTCAACAGTAGTTTACTGCTCGTGTCGTAACTCCATGCACCTCAGTACATTCGTTCACTCACGGTCATGCTATATAATCTTTTTCAAGCAGCGGTAGGTTATGTGGCAATGTGGATATGCATTAAAGCTTTAATATGCACTTAATGATGCTCCATTTAAGAAAGTCATAATCAATGTGTTTACTTGTTTGTTTTAAAATGGTTTGCAGCTTCCAGAAGACAACTACAATATTCACACTAAGAACTTCAGCCAGTATAGAATACTAAAAATATACAGGGTGAATAATAATAAACGTGCTTATCTGTATCCCGAAGTAAAGCATATGTTTCAACTTATACTACATACGAGTTATATGAACAAGGGCAAAGTACAATTAGTATTTTTGAGCATCTATCCCCTTCACTGGGAACGTGTTCCCTCCCGTGTCAACCAAGGCGATGTGAGATGAATTCAGGCATCGGCAATGTGCATCTGATTTATTAGGGAGAAGGTGAGAGTAAAACAGAGGGATTTCCCTTTAATCAGATCTCTCAGGAGTCCATCTAGTGGACCAATACCCCAAAGAGTTCCCTTTTAAAAAGCCAGGAATATTAGATTGGCTGCACGCTGCCTCAGTTTTAGCTTCAATCAGAGGGAATAGCCGAGGATTTTGTTAAATCTAAGAGCCTTTTACATCTTTGAAAAGTTCATTTCTCTTCATCTATTAACTCTGAATAAAAACCTACCATCATTTATGTATTTGTCAATTTAGAAATTCTCAAGCTCGTGAGCTGTAGATCTGAGTCAAAAATTTGAGCTTACGGATGACCAATCACAGAGGTGCGTGCCTCAGAGCTGAACCACAAATGGATCCTTCACAGCATTGTAAATCAGGACCTCAAAGAGTATTATTTAGCCTCAAGCAAAGAGTGCTTGTTTATCAGATGGTGCCTGAGTCTAGGATAAAAAAAAAAGAAAAAACTACCCATAAATCTGGGTACCTTTTATGTGCTCGTGGAGACTGGCTGGCTCATTCTGAGTTAAAGGCGCACAAGAATGCAGAGGTAAGCATGTCATTCATGTCACAGAGTTGTACCTGATGAGTACCTGTAGGCTAGTTCGAATAGATGTGGTTCATGAGATGTATAATAATTGGTCTTAATGCACTCTAAATGAGACCTGTGTCACAGTGTGGTGCTGCCGCTTAATTCGAGTGCAGACAAACAAGCCGTAAACCACAAATCAGTGACAAATCATAATGCTTAAAGGGTGAATTCAAGGTGAATCTTTGGCTTGGCTAAAGGCATTTACGTCCGTGATTTAGTGCGTGTTGTCACTACACACGTTCACTAGGCATTGTCAATTTTGCGTCAGCCTACGCCACACTACAACCAACTGTGTTGCTCGTTGTTAGTTATCACGACTGCAGCAGTCCGGCGGGTAATTTTCACATTTTATTTTGTCGCCTGATATATTGCCGCTCATATATGACAATGCTGAACCCCAGATGATAAATCAAACGTGCAGTGGCTGCTTCTGATAACTCAATAAGCACCTGGACTCCTCCTAACATGTCACACCTGCACTTCTACGTATACCAGTCTCACTCTCCGGCCTCACTGGGGGGCTCCATACACCTGCCAAGTGCACTTCAGAAGCCTAGCAGCTGGGAGAGAAACATCATGCATGCTTAATTAGGAGGTTCAAGATCCATGGGAAGTGGTTGGCAATTTTTGATTGCACAGTATATATATATATATATTCCTGTCTGTATTAAAAACATTTTAATGTTAATTTATATAGCATCAGTAAGCACAACATTACATAAATTACTAAATTAAAAACAAAGAGGTTTAATACCTGAAACCTGTAAATGATCACGTCTGCCATAAATTGAACTGTACATAATGTTCTTTTCTCAAACAGCACTTAGTCTGTAATGTGGTTGAAATAGTTCCAGCGGTATTCTAAACAAAGAGCAAAGATAAATTAAAGCTTATTCTACCTTCACACTACAGAGTATTAAATAGACTAGATTTAATGAGCATATTTAAGCACAGAATACCAAGAGGAGACTTTGCTGATCAATATCATTGCCTGCTTTCTATCCAATCAATTTAGTGTCTGCTTAAGAGCCATTACCAAGTGTAATAAATAGGGGGGTTGTTTAAGAAAATAATAATTTACTGATTCACAATCCCCAGAGGCATTTATTAAATTGCATAAAGAAATGTTCAATGTCCTATATGGACAACACAGAAAAGCCATTCAATGGATAGATCGTGTTCTCCCCGACTGTCAACAAGTATTTATAAACCAAATATTGACTTTCAGAGCGTCCAGTTTAATTTATAGGATTGTTTAGCGATGTATGATGGAGTATCGTAAATGTTTGATGTCAAATCAGTTCTTTATAAATCGCTTATTCCAATTAAACATTTTAAATTCCACGGCCATATGTATCCACTTGCTTACCACAGCAGGTGGCTGATAATTAAAAATGATTATTGCTTGAGAAGTCTCGAGTCAAACAAGCCTGTGAGTGGTGTGGCCAGCAAAAACTATTATGAATTCAGAGAAGTCTCCTTGAGCTGAGGTGTGACGTCTTGTAGAATACAACTTACTACAGTTGTGTTACGGCCACATGCACGGAGGCAGCAGTGTCTAAGACGGCATTTCAGACAGGAGGTTACATTTCCAATGAATTTTTTGTGTGTGTGTTTTTACGGGGCCAATCTTCTAGCTAGTCTGAGACTATTGCTTATAAGGTGAGACTCTTATCAACACTACACAAGCCATGTGTTTATCACAGACTTTGAGTCATACGCCCGATCCTGATATGAGGTCCAGTATTGCTACAGAGGCTGTAAACCCTATAAGGGAGTGGGAAAGGGAGAAGCAGTATGATAACTCAGAGCGTCCTGCTGTAATTATGGTATTCATGAAAAGATGAAATAGAGTGCAGACTAAATCTTTAGCTCCAGGCAAAATCAACAGCTTGGCATTACGCCGTGACCCCTACCTATCTTGAGGATACGGCGAACATACCAAAACTTTGCTGCTTTTTCTCATCAGTCAAGAGTGAGGGAATGAAGTGCATCGATTGCTTGTGATTATTAACTAGACTGAGATAAGCCCTCTCCTTATTATGCAGATTACTGAGGCTCCCCGCTCCAGCATATTGTACAGATGCAAGGGAGCAGCTGCTCTTACAGATGGTGGGTACACGGATCTATCATTATGCCTCCATTGTCTCCACTTCAATTGTTTGGGGGACAACAGAACTGCATGAAAGAGGAATCCGACTGCAATGAATTAAGAAAGAGAAACGAAAACCATCAACTAAATTTATACACCGGAGGCCGTGGAATGGAGAGGAGCGTAAAGCTGAAGCTATTTCATATATACAAACATGGAGTCGCCCAGTCATGTATACTGTACCCAAATCTGTTGGATTCAGCACGGTGCACCAAACATATGTTGTTGTTTTTTCATTAACAAACACAAATTTATTCAAGATGCAGATATTAATCCAAATACAAAAATTAATTCTTAAAGCTTGAAGTCGAGAACCAAATAACTACGCATATTGCAATTTTTTGCACTATACACTAATTTGAATTCATAAAAACGAATGAAAATTAAAAATCATCATCATGAAACTTTCAAATACCACACCGTCGACGGCTGCAGAATGTAAAGTATTAAACCGCCCTACACAGCCGACCACAACGAGGGAAGAATATGCAGACGGCGTCAATTTTGCCCTTAAGAGGAACCTCTGGTTGTCCATTTGACTGGCCACACCTCCTGCTGTGCACTGTTGAGATCAGGACACTGTAGCTCCTCTGATCAAACATGACATTACACTAGAGGGAATTACATGCTCAGATTATAACAGAGAAGGTCACACCGAGTTGTAAGTCACGACAGCAGTCTCACGCTATTTCACAGATAGCGAAGGGTAATATTACTTTAAGAATTAATGCTGCGACATTAAACCGAGCGTGATACATGTTTCCGACCCTCCTCGGTCAGGCCGGGGATTTAAGGTTAGATGGAAATAGCCCTTCAATATGCAGGGAGTATTTATGAAGTTATTAGTATTTCTTCTTAGACGTGCAGCTGCCACGGTGTGCGACGAAGACAAAATAAAATGATGCGACACATATCAAAAGTAGAATATGCTGAATTTTAAACATAGGGAGCATATAAATAAGAAGCAGACAAACTACAAACTACATCATGTTATAGAAGTCGCTAGAAAAAAATCTTGGTCTGGAACTAGATTTGTTATTATTTATTGTGGAGGAAAATGGATTACAGTGATAAATGTTGCATCAAATAGTGTACACACTGTAATTTCAGGAAAATAACATTTAAAATGTTTTAGATGCATTCATAATATTCAGTTAAATTCAATATGCTTCATTGGCATGAATGTAACGCGGAAAATATTGCCAAATCCTCAGGTAAAATGTAATGCTTTGAATTGTATAATAGAGGTGGCGGACAGAAGAATAAGGCCCACAGAAATTTCCAACCCTCGTTATTCCATCATTTTTATTTTGCGTCACTGTATACAGAAATTAATTATGGCTCATAGGTGTTGATGATTTCTATCTTTGAGTACATTTATACTGTAAAACAGCAGCCATTGATTACTAAGATAAAGCGAGGTAGCCGCTAGCATCCACACACAAGTATGCAGTAATTCCCATAAGGGCAGGGAGCTAACATTATTTGATCCAAATAGAAAATCAATTACATGGGAGAATATATGCTGTTATCAATATCCTACAGAAGCTGTTGTATTCAGATGACCTCAGTATGAATTAATAAATCCCTGTACCCCATCTTCTTTCATACTACGTATTTATTCAGTATTGAAGTAGAATTCATGGCATAAATACAACTTGCTTACAATGCAAAGCCTCCAAATACACTCGGCATGTAAAAACACATGAAGGGCACCATAAAATAATTAGCTTTATCCAAGCAGGTCAGAAAGCTGTATTTCAACATTAATTCCTTAACTCGTATCTGCTGTATTCAAATAAATAACACTTTTCCTTTCTTCAGTCATGTGTTATGGGTGGGTAGATTGAGCTCCTGTCAGAGCACAAAGCTCCCCTCAGAAGTCTACATTGCCTCGTCTGTTGTTAGGACCTGGTCCACATGGGGCCAAATTTGATTGGAAAGCCCAAAGGGAGGAGTTCCACCAGTCACAGGGGCATTGTTAGTGCCTCCAAAATGGCCAGAGAAGAATGACTGATTATGCAACCACAGCTAGGGTTACTAATAGGAATTCTATTTGAATTTCTAACATAACAGATGTTTGCTGGGCACCTCCATGGAGTGCGCATACACAGTTATGCTAATTTGCCAGTGTTTCCCTTCAAGTTAGCTCGGAGTCATTAGAGCACACAGCTAGCTTGGATCACTCTGTCAAACTAATAATTGGCCATTATTGATATTAATTAACATTTTTGCTCTCTATGTCCTTTTTGACCTGCTATCTGTTAGTAAATCCAGTTACTGAGTCCTATTAGGGCAATAAAAATCCACGGGACTCTATAGTAGTTGCGAACCATTTATCAGAAAGAGAACATAAAGCCAATTAGGAATGGGTGCAGACAGTTGTCTTCATTCTCCACTGACTATTTCTTGATCTCCATTATAAATTGCTAATAGGGCAGATACTGGTTAGCAAAGGGGGAGGAGGAGTGAGGGGGGTTACCATTGCTCACTCCCATCCGTGATGACAGGTGAAAAGGACCAGTAGTAATGTTTGTGCTTGATGAGGCCACACCATCAGCTGCTGTTTTATTTTTTTGGGGGGGGGGGGGGTTGAGGGGTGCACCTTTCTCTCCACTGCTGGTCAATCATGTTAATTGACCTAAAAGTAGAATATTACAGAAAGCTATTAAATAGTTGATCGTTCATCCTCTGAAAGTAATGGCTTTTGGTCTCTCTGCTGCGATGATGCAACGAGCATCGGAAACCCTGCACACCATAGGTTTATGGGCTCAGATCAAGAAATCCTAATAGGTGTATATCGACTGGTTTATTTTCCACCAAACTCCAAAGGGACTGGTAGTTGCAAGAAAATATATCAAAAAGGCTATCAACAATGGTTGGGTCTTCTGAGTAAAATCAATAGTGAGACATAGATGGCTTGAGTTTTCACAGTTCTCTCTCGTCATTTAAAAAGACTCTAGGCTGTATGATATCTTGAAGGACCCATGAGATTTTTGTAACATAGCAACCACCTTTGAAAAGCCAAAGATTAGTAATAACTTAATCTATTTGGTGAGGACACGGTAGGCTGCGGTTTTGAACTTGATAAAGGGTCATTGCTGCTCGTACCCTAACACTTTAGGAATGAATGGTTTAGTTTTCTAGAAAAAAAAAGAGCATAAAGGATCACAAATTACTGTTGAAGCAGGTAGTCTAACATAACCTGTGTGAATAACAACTTATGCTCGTGCTCCCCGAATCCAGATGCTACCGTGGCAGCTAGGGTTTACGACAAGAGGTATAGCAGTCCCTTAAATGAGCAGTATTTAATAGCCTGGTTTCAAGTGTAAAGGCTCTCTCCCCTGTGCATTACTCCAAGAACCTAATTACAAGTTTCATCATCAATCATGAGCATTATTTATTCAGTGAAATGAATTTCTAATTAATAACTGATGAGCATTATGGCCTCGAAGACTGTAAAGCAATTAATTACGGTTGGCAACGGGGAATATCCATGTAGAGGACTATCTGGCGCACAGTCATAGCACAGCAGTGCCAACAGGCTAATGTCCACAAAGAAGAGGCTTGTTTTTCTACCTAAGCTTTTATTGCGATAATTACTTCCATGAATGTTGTCTCGGGGCTGTCATACTGTTGGCGATGGAATAAGCACCGAAAGACTGTATTTCAATTTTGGTTTTCAACCGCCGTTTTTTTCTCATACTGCAAGAGGACCAAGAGTGCATTGACTAGATACTCTCTAAATATAATAATGTACGGACTTTTTATGGTGAAAACATAGAATCAAAAATCAACAAGGGTAGAGTAGCTATTGCCATTTCTACGGTTTCTAAAGATATTCTCCTTGGAGATTTAAAAAGTGCAAAGGGAGGATTGGTTGATTCCTAAACTGTACAAATTCTAGTAGACAGCTTCAGTTATTGTTAATAAACAGTATGTACAATTAAACCTACTGTATATAGAAACAGAATTGTCATTAAGGTTATTATTATGTTGTCATTTCAGTTCACATGATACGTCTTCGCTGGTTTAAATTGCTGCATTTGACATGTATTTATGCAACTTGTTTTACTTATCCTTAGAAGTTTTAAGGTATTTTGAATCTAAGGCTGGTATCTGTGATTTGTTAATCAATGGCTGCAATTTAAATAATAGCAAAAACTACCAATAACTAAATATAGCTGTGCTCATCAATATTGTATTGTCAAGTCAACTTTTTATGTTTTACCATAGTTATATATTTAATTAATTTATCACTTTACAGACTTCATTTTGTGTTTAAGGTTTTAGCAGTTTTTCTAAACAGGGTCACATAAGAGGAAACAATAAAACTCTTAAAATGAGAATTCCATAAGAGCATGTCTGCAGTGATAATGTATGCCATCAGAAGAGATTACAAAGACAGCCCTGATTCTGCTGACCTGACCTCCTTCATTATGGTATTACAGAGATCACACTTTATCACACTAAAATTAATTCAGTTATAGGAGCAAGTGCATATTTCCTTTTGTATTATGTACATCGAATATAAAACCCTGTGTATTTTCATCTGCAAGTTATTGATGACTCTCTTGGTAATGTTTTAATGCATATTATCACATTCCCCACAGCCATATAAATCCTATAAACAAAGCATTTGGAATTTTCTCCATCACTGCAATGTTTCCCAATTTATATACATACACCAGGTAGCGACGCTGTCTTAAATCTTAACATCACTCTAATTGTGTTATCCTAATTCTTCTATTGCAATAACCATGGGTCAAACACAGATTGGTTAAAATGAAGGTAGATTATTGTACATCTCCATTCAGACGCTACAATAAAATAGACACATTATGAAAGAGACAAAACAAAGTCAAAATGATGATAAAGAACCATGAGAGGCTGTTATTCTTTCATTTAGAAAATGAAAATCATCGGAGCAGCTCTTTAATTTATCGGTTGTTTCAATTCAGCACAATTTTTTTGCACATTTGTGGCAGTTTTTTTTTTTGTTGTTGCATATATTCATCTCACACCCAACTCTATCTGCACAAAACAGAGATGGATTGAGTCATGCATGGGTGTTTGCCATCCAGAGTAAACGTAATAAATGTGCATGACTATAATGCTGAATTGCAGCAGGGTCTTAATGTGTGTTACTGCTTCCTTACAGGTTGAAAGACAATACAGGATTTGTGCAGGTCTTGGAATCAAGGATACATTGACTTGCTGTGAGAACATGGTACGTGCATATGTGTTGACTTTTGTCAGGTTACATGTCTCTGAGATTGAGACAAATATCCAGACTTCAGACAATTTAGCGTGTGCACAATGGTTTATTTAAAACCTAGCATTTAATTTCACTTTCAGTTGTGTGTAGAATAGCAGTTTACAAAAATATTCTATCACTGTTTCATTCATTTCCTTAATACATACCTATTTTCCAATGTCATAGGGTGCTGGAGTCTATGCCAGAATGCCTTGATTGGACCCTTTGTCCCAAGTTCAAACTATAATACTAAATCACAGACTGAAGTATTTTGTACTAACTTGAAATAGAATGTGTGCAAGAAGAGATGTCAATAAACGGCATTAAAACTAGGTTGGTTTATGTATTTTAGAAACATTTTTGTTGTATGTAATGCAATTCTCTTTACATCCTGTCAGCAATCAATAAATCTGGTATCTGTGGTAACGCAGGATGAAATGATTGGACCGTCTTCCTGCCTGTCTAGCTGCAAACCTGCCTAACTGTATGCACTCTGGTCTAAAGCTTGAGGCTAAATGACACAAGGCGAATGAGGCAAAACATTTGTGTGACGCCGTCACGCTTTAATGTAAGTGTTGATGTTTAAGTGTTAGCATAGCGTACCTCCAAACGACCCGAACTCCATTCAGAAAAGAAGCATTTTATAAGTTGTATGTGTTATCATCTTCTGGACAGACCTAACAAGCCATGACTTTGGACTTTTTTACAAATTGTAGTCATTATGTAGTTAGTTCTGCATAATTTTCATCCATTTATTGCAATTAAATTACAACAAAATAGTTTATCTTGGGTTCATACCGCTGTCATAAACTAACCGATGTGTGGCTTGCTATTTACGGTGAATACAGTTAAATGAAATTCACATAGCACCTCTGGGTGATGTTGTGAAGATGGCGCTTGGTTTCCTGGTGTATCTGGGACTTCCACAACACTGAAGGAACTTGGACTTGTTGACATGTGTCTTCTAGGTCAGTGTAAGCAGTGGGTTGGCTACTGGATTCAACTCTTTTGTCTTTTATCTTGCTTTTATTATACTTTCATTGTAGCATGAATATATTTTGTATTTAACATTGTTATGTGGGTAAATAAATAGTTTGGTCATTTTTTTTTATTTAAACCAGCTTGCCTCAAATTGCCATCCAGGGGATGGACAAATTATGTGAATTGAACTGAATTGGGAACTGGATGGAACACACAAGAGAGAGTGCACAAGCAAAACTGCAGAAATGAGCAAACCTTAAAAAAAAAAAACATATAAAACTAGCAGCATGATTCCAGTTATCGTATAGAAAGCATGATTATACAACTATGATGTAGGAATCATTTTATCCTCCTTCTCAACGACTCTCAAAACATTGTCCACATCACAAAGTAATCTTTTCGATATGATGCACTTCCATGCCTTTGATTGCCCAATGCAGAACCTGGCACATCTGCTGCATCAACCCAGTGTCCTTACTGCAATGAATAAGGAGCTGCAGTTTTTCATGCAGTGCTAATATCCTGAGGCATATGCAGTCTGAACACTGTCTCCGTCTGGTGCCTCTTCTGCCTCACAAGCTATGAATGTACATTGTTTACAGCAGTACGGGCTACATTTGCACAAGCTAAGAAGCCGCTGAATGGAAAGCGTGAACCCATGGCGATACCTTTGGCAACAAACACACACTTGATTTGAAAAAAATCTTGGTTTACTTACTTCTGCCACTGCCATAGACGGAGGTACTGGCCTTGGAAATGGAGCCGGTTCCCTGGCTGCTACTTCTACAAAGGGTGAAATGCAGAGGTGGAAGAAGTATTCAAACATTTTACTTGAGTATAAGAACTAACATCACATTGTAAAAATATTCCATTGTATGTTAAAAACTCTTGCATTCTCATTTTAAAGTGAACGTACAGATGAAGAAGCAATGAAATATAGTTAAGTATCAAAAGTAAAAGAATTCATAAGAGTGACTACTAGTATTGTTATACTATTATACAATTTAATCATTATCGGGTTAATAATATTCAGCAAATAATGATGTTGTTGGTCAAGAAGGAGATCATTTTCACTATGTTTACATTTGACAATTGTAAGTGTGTGTGTGTGTGTGTGTGTGTGTGTGTGTGTGTGTGTGTGTGTGTGTGTGTGTATTCATATGTATAATGATGCAATAATGATTGATTTGAAAAGTAACTAGTAACAATAAATATGCTGAACTAATTAGTAAGTGAGCTGAAATGTTGTTTAGCTGAAGTATCAACTAGCATAAAATGGAAATACTCCAGTAAAATACAGATACAATTTAACTGAAGTCATATTACAATACTCGACTAAATGTCTTAGGACAAGTTCACGTCAGTAAAGTTACCATTTTAGCTGTTTCCAGTTGAAACGACGTCAGCAAATCTGCTCCACCTGTTGCGCTAGACAGCTAGCTGGCTAGCCGGCTAGCTGGCTAACTAGCTGGCGGCAATTTCTCTCGAGCTAATTTCAAACACACGGTCGCTTTCCTCCAATGGAACCTCACTGTCCAAAACCCCCTCTGTCTTTAGCTAAATTAAAGATATAACTAACTTGTAACGCTATGTATATAAATAGTGTTAGAGAGCGCCCTTCTACGCGGTGACTTCATAGATATAACGGTAAGAAAGGTAGTCGTCCCCTGATTGGATGTATGAAACCCAGCGTTCCTATTGGCTGATCGTCAAGTTTGTCCCGGAAGTACAGTAGACAAGGATAAAGGCAGGTGTGTTTGTTTAACTATATGTCGAACTAGATGTTATTCATATTGAATGTGCATTCTGATTAACATTTCAAGCATTTAAGAATATTTTAAAGCATGTCAGCCCAGTTATATGTCCAACCTACCATGTTATAATTCCTCTTACTATATTATCTTTTCCCATAACTCCACTGTGTGTACAGATTGAGTTTTCTTGTAGCCTACCTTTTTATCAGAGCAGTGTGTGTTGCCTGTCATGTGAAATAATTGTGCGTGAGCCTGTCCTCTTAATGGATTACCCATGATCGGTTGAATGGACTAGTTGTTGAACTCGCCAGAAGTCAGCGGGTCAGTTCATTATACATTATTCCACTTTTACAGCGCTGCCAGCTCACCACTGAAAGTAGATACTCTATGTCATCCTTCAAGATGAGTGAGACACATATAGCAGAGACAGGACTGTGCACATCCTATAACTGTCCCGTCTCTGCAGGTCTCACACACACACACACACACACACACACACACACTGGAAGCTCTCGTCTTTCCATCTGGTAAAGTGGGCTGTTGTGATTGATTTGTGGATTTGCTCCCTCTTTTTTTCCCTCCATTTAAGTGAAATAATGTATGGAAGCAATCTGGCGACAGACATTTTGGAAAATCTATTTGAAATCATTTCAGCTGAAGCCATGGCAGTTTGTCTTCTTAGGGGAGAGGAGCAAAGTATAATTGTCTGCAGTCTAGTAAAACACAGTATAACTGCCATCACACTTGACTGAGCTTATAGCCAGCTAGTCCCATGGCCTCTAGAAGATAGAGCAGTTAATGTTCCCTTTTATTTTAGAGGATATGTCACTTGTATCGCAGATTTATACCATGATACAGCAATTTTGTCCAAACAGATGGATAATGGTGTCACCAGCAAAAAGCCCTGTTTTTATTGAGTTTAGAGCATATTGTTTAGATAGGGGACTGTGTTGAACAGCTCTGCCAGCGCTTTCTCTCTTTATCTCTCTAATCTTGCCAGTATTAGATTTGATCATTTTTGTTTGAAGGAGGAAAATGTGGCTGTAATGGCTTCCTAATAGCAAACACAGGGGATACAAATCCAGAGACCCTGTTCTGTAGTGCTTCCATAAGCACCACTGATTTATAGAGGTCTTTATGACAGAAAGGAAAATGATCTGCTGCAGGTATAAATCAGGTGAGGAGTAGGAAATTGAACTTAGATATCATCTTGTCAGATGCTTAATGCTCTTCCTCCTGTCACATTCGATAGGACCAATTTGGAGAATCCTGCAGAGGTAAAAAGAAGACAATTAACAATGACAGTGTGGTAATAGATGAAGCTATAAAATGAACCTGCTGCCTGCAGGATGCTTTGTATGATTTCCACATGAGGTAGTAGCAGGAGTTGTCCCGGCCTTCCATTTTCTCCCCTATTCCGTTGCTGGAGCACATAAATATGTAATACTTTACTAAAACAACAACAAAACAAATAGGAATACATATTTGTTGCTTTATAATTGAATCATCATCCTGCGTATGACAGGTCTTGTAAATTCAGGTTAACCTTGTTTTTACGCTATTGATTCCGGGGGCATGTTCCACACTGACTATATAAAATTAATCAATATATCAATCGTCAAACACAAAACATATCTTTGGACAGGAGTGTTATAAGTACAAACAGCCTAAATATATTACATCACTGTGTTGGGAGCTAAATCAGTTCATACCAACACCTTGGATTTCAAGTTTTCTATGCTACGATGAAGCAGTTATTTTTATGCATGTGTCCTCCTCTAGTTTATTATTTAATTAAGGTACAACCGTGGGTTGTTTGCTGTGGTAATTGTCAAACTGTACGAGTGCTCAAACAGATGTCATCACTCAGTGGTGTAATGAGTTCAGGATAGGACAGAGAATGACAATGCTCTCTGATCCCTGAATGTCACTCTGGCATAAACTACAGCACAGTGGTTTATTGCCGGCATCATGTATTCAGCGGCATGCATTCGTGATTTGACAGATTGAATGCGCGGGCGAAAAAATGGAAAGCCATCCATCTGGGTGTGTAGGTTTCAAATGACTTGAATTTTAAAAACTAATTTCTTGGAAGCTGATGACCTTTTGTGAAAAGCTGCTCAACTTTGTCAAGTGGCAATTCAAGCCCAAGCGGCTAAGGAGCTCCAGTAATAACCAGAGATCCACCGCTCGGGAACCATCACCCCCTCGCAGCTCATCAAGCCAAGCTCTTGTATAATCTAATCTGATTTTAATGCTTCTCTGAAGGAGATTGTGTTCTTATTACTGTGTAATGATGCTGTTGTCAAGAGCCAATGGTGATGTCTGATATCACAACCGTGTTAAACTGCTTCTGTGACACTCATCTCAGCATTTTCCACATCGCCTCCAATGCACAATGGCTTTGTGCTGTATATTTATGATTTTGTTGTTTTTTTTCCCCGTTTCATTCTACTTCCTGATGGACAGAAAAATGGTAAATCTTTAAAAGTCCCCTTCTTTATTACCTTTGTCTGATATGGTGCTTTTTTTCTGTATTCAGTACAGTAGATAGAGCATAACGATGAAGGTCTTCGCTGAGATGAGGAGAATTTTGAAGTGCTCACACCCGGGGGCAGCAAATGGAAAAGTGACAAGCCTGGTGCACTTGTCTATTTTACTTATTCTGTGCCTCTGTTTCATATTCTGCTTCGCACCGTGGGGTTATTTTCCTCCAGGGTTCAGAAGGGCACGCTCTTTCATTTCTACAGAAAATTGTTTCGCAGGATTTCAATCTTTGGCTGCTGGATATGACAAAACACAATATCAAGAACACTTATGTTTCTTATCTGCCATTTTTTCTGGGTATAAATAAAAGATCAGTATGAATTTGAGTCAAGTGGCCTCGAATGCACATGTGAGAGATGAGTATGAAAAGAACTATGAACCTTGGGACAGCCACACTGTACATTTTCATCGCTTGCTCAAAATTACCTTGGCACTGGGGCTGTGTATGTCATTTGTCATCCTTGAAAATCAATTAGTGTCTCCATGATAGCGATCCAGATGCAATTTCTTTGAGTGTTTGGACAACTGGACACAAAACACTTCTCTTTTGTTTTCACATTATGTAAACAGCGTTTCTTTGAATTGTTTTTGTAATAAGCTGCGATGGTCAGTTAGGTGAAATTATAGTATAAACATCCTGATTGGAGAGTTGAATGGTCAGTACACAAGTGTTGTCCATAAAAAGGCAAAGAAATTTAACTAAAGCCATCTTTCTGTGATATTTTTCATGCATTTTAAGACAAAAATCTATATAAATAAGAAAAACTGAATGTCAGAAAAAAACATGCAGACAAATAAAACTACTATGAAGTAAAAACTGTCAAGAAATGATTCAGTGCTGTGGAATCAAAAATATTTCTCAAACCACATATTGCCAAGATCTTTTGTGAAATATTACTTATGATGCACATATGTGCAGCCTATGACTACTGGACAATGGTGTGAAAACAGCCAAACATCGTCGTATTGATGTCCCATTTTTCCCCCATGTTTGGCTCTTGTCAGAGGTCAACCTCAAACAGCACGCAGTGGAATCAGGCGTTACTGTCCATGTCACATTGATGCATTACAAGGCCCAGGAGGTCACGTCTCTGTAAACATACATTATCAAAACCCATAGAAGATGTGGGGTGTTGACCTCACCAATACTTTACGGTCTATCTTCAGGGAAAAAGGGTCATGTGATAGCGGAGAGCAACTTTGTAGCCGCAATGACTTTCTTGTTGCAAATGAAGAGGGTCAAGCAATCAAGACTGGCCGGGCTCCGTGTCAGCGGCGTTATCTTACGCTGTCTGAAATGATCAATGAGCTAAAATAAAATGATCACAAGCTAAAATTGGCCTGCTAATGAAAATGGACTGTTTAAACATGCTCCTTGGCAAGAAGCTGGCTGCAGAATAAATGGGGCAGCACATTAAAAACACATGACAATGGAGACGGCAGGAATAAACGTGAGCTAATGCCATCAAGGCTATTTACATGTGGGTTTGACCTTTCTAGTCATTTTTTCATGTTAATGCAGAATCACTTTCAAAATGCAGCAATAATTGATTGTTCCACAGCAACATCAGTCAAATAATTCTCCAGAATTGTTTTATACTGTAGACAAATATATTATTTTGTTAATAAAAAGGAGCAGGACCTTTATAAAGAAAATATATATGTATGTATCTGTATGTGTTGATCCTGAGTAACATGTACACAGATTGTCTTTAAGTTTATTTATACAGAACAGGAATTCCGATATACAGCAAACAGATAGTGTGTAAACAGTTCAAATACTTTGTCTATATGTAAATAGGTTTTATCGACAATACTCTGAAGCCGAGACTTAATATAAAAAAAAAAGGCACTTAAGGCCGGTGCACAGTACAGACATCTCTCCTCCGTTTCAGCAATAAATACATACTGTAAGTGCATTCCTATTATGGTACCATGGTTGTGTAAACATGTTGGCATCACCGTCAACGCTGCTATGAAAGGCACAGTTTTATAGAAAAATATTTATAAATAATTTCCCATTAATAAAATATTATTTTCCTGACAAAATATTTGTTGTTTCGTTTCCGCAGGTTACAATTAATCCAAATAGAATACTGTTAGAAATTCAGTCAAAAAACAAAACAAATAAAACATGGAAAATAAAGAAAACATGTAGCATAATCCATATTCCTCTGAATAAGATCAGAATGAGCAAGACATTTCATAAAAAGGAAAGGGAGGTTGTTTCGTGTTTGCTACCAAATGCTATCATTTTACAATTTAATATTCAATTCATTACTATTGCTAGAACTATAAAAAGCTATTCTCAAAAGAAAAAAGGATATATATTTTATCTACTGTAAACTGAACATCACATCAGCATCACTTACTGTGTTTTAATTCAGCTCACGGCATTTACTTGCAAGTTAACTGTTATACATTTGTTTTGTCTTCTGGAGAAATGTATGAGGACTTGAAATGACCACTCTCACGGTTTTATTCCACTTCCATGGCGGACACATCTTGCTCTCCATCAGATTTCTCAGTGGTCATATCTTGTGACTCCGGGGTGCTCTGGCCATCTGACGCGGAGCTGGGCTCTGCGGTTGTTGGTGTGACTGGCTCTTGGGTCTCCGTTTCATCGGGGACATCAGCAAGCTGGGATGGCTCTGATGGAGATAATTCAAAATATTAAAAAAATGGACACTATTGGTACCATTTGATTACATGCATGATCATTACACTTTATATGCCTTGTGTGGATAAATCCTGCTCGAGTGTCATCATCACCTAAAACAGATTGTGCATCATCTCCGTCAACAGCAGGCGAAGGTACGGGTGCCTCGGATGATTTCTTCAGTTCACCGGCGACCTCGGAGAGTCTGGGTGCCTGAGGCCTGCTCTTTCTCGCGGGGTTCAGGAAATAACAATACGCACAGCGGAAAGCTGAAAGAAAAATAAAAAGACACCATACACATAGTTTATGTCACTTCTCTAATACATTCTCACAGCAGACATAGATTAATATACATGAATATGAACCGATGACAGAAAATGCCTGAGATGCATAAACACTTCAGATTGATGTGCAGCACTGGTTTGCATATTCTATCTTGTTGCATTTTTGCTTACAGGGGTTGGTAGTGGCAGAGGCATTTAAGAGCCATATGATATACTACGCTGCCAAATGCTAGAGGGCAAATGAATGCGCAGTATTTGATGGAGACTGACAAAGAGTGTCGCGTTTCTCTAAGTCTTACCAACATATTCAAATTCTTCTTTTAATACCATGCCGTTATGGGACAGACACTGCTGACAGATGAGAGCGTATCTATGAGGAAAGAACAAAAATCCAGTTATGGAGACGAGCATTGTTATATTACGTAAGATAATTCAGCACTGTCTTTTTCTATGGATGGATAAGAACCTGCTTAATAATACATAATCTATACTTGCACAAAAATGTTTACACAACATACAAGCAGAGGTTTTGTACCTGTTCCGAGGGCCATCTCCAACAAGGTACTCAATGACACGGTCTATAGTGCTTCTTTCCCTCGGGACCACAGGTCTGGCCAGGGGCGGGCCTGGGGGGTGCATCCCTGTTAAAGCACAACATCAATGCCTGTAGTCTCGACTACAAACTGCATTAAACAGGAGCTGCTTACAGTAAAACCTAAGTCGAACACCGACGCTGTGATTCACAGTTTATAATGAATATTTTAAAAAAAACGACCCTTTTTTCTTAACGAATTAGCACTGGATCTCACTTGCAAGGCACGTCCAGAATCCCTGCTGTGCTGGGGAGTAGTAATTAATATAATCTAACATCAAGAGCAATCATAGGAAGATGACTGGTCATTTCTGTGAGACTTGGCAGAGTCTCAATATCCTGCTGGTTATTAATTTACCAACATATGGAAACTCTGTGGTGACTCTTTGTATCAAATTGCTTTTCACTTTCAATTTTCAGCAGAAGCAGGTGATAACATCAAGTCATGTAAACCATTTGCGAGGTGTTCCCAATGCCAAAGGCAATTTCACCAAGCATTAAAAGACATTTAGTGAGATTCCACCACCATTGCCCAGAGAACAAACGCAGGTCTGGCTAATTAATCATAGTTAATGTAATCCTGATTCGTGCATACCTCACAGTTGGCATTCCACATGGCAATTACCGCATGCAGCTTCCTCTAGGAACACATTTTCTTTACCGTTTGCACTTATTTGCATCTTCTATTGAGTGTTCATAGTCCATAAATTTATATTGAATATCCAGTAACTCTGCACTCCACAGATGTCTTCCACATACAGCAACTGTTCTATGGAAAGTTTTCCCATCGTGTTGGCTGGCTGGTTTTGTAAAGAACAAGCATCATATTCCCGAGGTATAATCTGACCATCAAAAGTTATCACCCATTTGTAATCTTAGTTCACAATTATACACTTGTTTGAGAAAGGTTGGACCTTACAGTGCGATATTTGAAAACTACATTCATGCAATTACCCATTACAACTACTGCACAACGTATACCACCCTTTCTGACAGCACACACCACAGAGCCTCGAGCAACTGGGGATACAGAGCCAGGGAAGAGTAAATCACACCTTAATCGACCACATTACGATGTGGTCCCCTCGTGTGCAGGTAACTCACCGACTCCAGGAACAGGTGTTCCAGGGGTCACAGGCCTCCTCATCAAGCTCTGCTGAGCAGCTATAGCAGACAGGCTCCTCTCTGGGGGTCCACCTGGAGCAGAGTGGGTAGCTCGTCCAGGATAGGTGGGCCCAGAGGCAAGAGGGGGGCGAGCAGCAGCTCCGCCTGCAGGATTCGCCACCATCGAGGGCGTCTTTGCGGTGACATTGCGCTGCCGGAGATCTAAACACAGAAAATATTGCAGTTTGCTTAACAACAGCAAAGAAAGAAAAAAAAGGCCAAAGCATAAGTAAGGAAAATAGTGATACTCATTGCTACCTTGTCCTGATTTTGGCGTCATCTGAGGTCCTACTGGAGTGGATTCAAGCTCCTTTATACGGAAAAAAGAAATTAATGCAAAAGTATTATTACAGAAAATAATTATACAAAGTTATTTATGTTACAAAGTGGAAACAAAATAACTCACAATTTTTCTTTTGGAATCCGGATCAAATCTCTCCAGAATCATTTTAGCATTTTTATACGTTTCCGTTTCCATCACTTCTTCAAGCTGGAAAAAGAGCAAGACAATAAAAAAAAGGTATTCTACAACTAATGCTTTCATCAATACATTGCACAAAGAAAGTATTACTATAATAGCTCTACTGCTGAGTAATTATTTGATGATCATCAGATGTTAGGTTGACCTACCATTCAATACAACATTAATGTGAGAAAGGGCACCAATAAGCTACTTCACTAAATTGTACATCTGCATTAAAGTACCAAACATTTTAAAATATTTACATATAATATGAAGAATAATTACATTCACTACTTCGATAATGGAGAATGCAAAAATCCATCAGCCCTAATTATTGAAAGTTATTAGACTTGACAGAGGATGACAAGCAATTTCTCAGATTTATTTCTTTCCAGGACTAAATGCTATTAATTAAAGTGACATTAGCAGAGTGGTTTACTGGGTTAAATCACTGTACCAATCAAAACGCTGTGTATACAGATCGTAGATTAGCAAGTAGCAAAATGCTGAGATGATCAATAACAGCAAGTCTTCAATTTACTGGAAACCACTAGACAACATTACGATGGGTTCTACAGAGATTATGAGTTTTATAATAAGTTTCTCTCATTTATCAGACAAGCAAGCTTCAGATGCATGACGATTGTTTTTTGGGAATCACTTTTTTATGAAAACATCTGAGCAGCTGTTATTCTTGACCAATTGTTTCAGGGCATTCTGCTAAATGAGGCATGTTTGCATATAATCTATTGTTTCTTCTACACGTGAACAGTAAGCCTTATAGGTAAGTTTTCATGAAATGCTTTTGGGCAGTATTGGGGACATTGAAAGGGGCCATCTGAGGTGGTTCAATGCCTCCTGGACGTTTCCCTTTAGAGGTTTTCTCAGGCACTTACATCAAACTGGTAAAAGGCCCTGGGGTAGACCAGGAATATACTGGAGATAATATACATCTTGTCTGGCCTGGGAATGCCTCGGGGTCCCTCAGGAAGAATAAAAGTGTTGCTGGAGAGAGGGACGCCCTCCTAAGCCTGCTGCCCCCACCACAGATAAGCAGAGGAGAATGGATGGAGGGATTCAGGCAGTTTGTTGCCGAGGTGTGATAACATTTGGGTCAAAATGGGAGAAACCTGTCAATTGTGGGATTTAAAAAAATGTCTATTCTGTTCTTGGCACTCAAATGAGATTAGAAGGTTAATTGCAAAAACAAGGAAAAAAGTTATATTAAGTACTTTTGTTATTTAGGAGCAAGCAAGTAAATCCAGGCAGTTATAACCTAAAGCATCACAGGTTTCAGTGTTAAAAGTGTTAAAAGTAGTAAAAAGCAAAGCAAAACTAAAGTTCAAAAGTCAAGTCATTTTAAATATCTCCATACATCTATATCAACACTGGATACATATAAAAATCACTTACTATTTTCCTTCTTTGGGCATTAAGATCTTCTAATTTTTCATCTGAAAAAACAAAAATAAATTTTACAAGAAAATGTAACAAAAATCTCCATGATGTATCAAGTTTCGTATAAATACCAAAAAACGGATCTTACTATTTTTTTCAGTTCTTCGTGAAAAAATAAATATAAGTACTTTTCGAAGTAACCAAACTCTATAAAAAAAAAAAAAAAATAAAAAAGAAGAGGGAAAAGAAAAAAAGGTTGATTGGTGACAATACATTGTAGTTAAAGTTCAGTAAAAATGTGATCGACTGTCATGCACACTTACAATAATGGAAATATTATGAAGGCAAGGGACAATATGAGGCGCCCCATCAACTGTTCAGGCAGGTACCAGAAATACACAACTACACATGTAATCAGATAGATTAGAGCCGAGTACAGAAGGAGACGCCCGACCCATATCTTCAACTGCCTCTGATACTTCTCAGTGTATTCTTCAAGAACATGTATATCCTGAAAAGACAAAATTAAAACGAGCATTATTTGAACATGCAGCATACGAGAGAAATATATGCAATTCCTTATCATTTTCCAATTAAATGGCTCATTCTTCTTTTTTTAGATAAGAAGGTTACATCACTGTGTTAAAGTGCTGGCTACCCCATCCATAAATAGCTGGCAGACAGAATGAGACCCGCTCTGGTCACTATGGCTCTCCTGTAACATGTGTGTCTGTCACTCCAGGCACTTAGTAAACAGATCTCCCATTGAACCTTGCAGCATAGAATGCATGCATTTGTGTATGTGTGATGCAGCCACATGTGAAACCATGTGATTTTTTTTAGAAGAAAACAAACTGGTCAAAAAAAAACGTCCCTTCACGGCAATGTCCACCTGACCTCGTCTGTATATATGTGTAGTGTCTCCTGCTCCAAGGACAGGTGCTGAAAATAGCCCAACACTAGCTTAACTGTAGAAGAGCACTAAAGCCCCATCAGTCAGCAAATGAGGAGCTGATGTGGCAATAGTTGACACCTCCGTTATGGCCAAAAGATGCAAGCTTGTATAACATCCTCTACAGCATCGTTTCTATATCAAAACAGGCTTAAGTGGTCACCAACCACCAATGAAATACATACACAATATCATCAAATGATCAGACACTTTGTATTCAAAACCCAGTAGATCAAACTTATTTGGCAGAGGAAGCAAAGACAAAAATATTGCAGTCTAATTTCAGCCGTTGTGAACCGATAAAGCACACGGACCGAGCAATGAGGGATTATTAACATCAGAGTTGCACTATTTATTGCCGTTGTTTTACCTCCAAATAAAGTGGAAAAGATAATCTGGCAAAACGTATAGCTGAAAATGGGCCAAAAAAGGCAACAATATTGTCATGTTCCCAGATCTCTGCAATTACAATGGCGGTTACAGAGTTAGCAAAACCAATACAACTGATGGCCAGAAGTACAAAAATGCAAAACAAAAGTTGCAATGAGCTGTAGTTCAACTTTAAGTAGTGTATACCCAAATAAGCAATTTACTTGCAACTATCCCTTCATATGTCCCGCTGACTGCAGTGCCACATGTGAATAGTTGAAATAATGATCAAGGCTGTGCAGAGCAGGTCTATTGAACATGTGTGACATGTATGTGTTTTATAAAACACCATTGGGCATAATTACACTGACAGATGCCTTTGGTCAGTTTTGCTGATAATTTGTGTTTCACTCATTTATTTGGCTGACAGTGGCGGCCTTCTGCAAGCTTGGACGCACCCAACCTCAAGGGATTCACTGTAAAAATGTTCTACTTCTGTTCAAATGCTAACAGGGCATGAGAGAATAAAGAAAGCATTGTTGAATTTCTCACGAGGTACTCTCTCCCCTTCAATAAGGACCATCATGGTAAAAAGTTGTACTGTATTATCACCACTAACTTTGTTAGTTAGTCTGCTTACCCACAGTGCATGTTAGGCAGTAAAACATTTATATGCTAAAAGCATGGATTTGTTGTTCTTTGGTAAACTTACAGCATGCCATCTCATGCCACATGTATATATGTATAAGGAAAACTTCAACATTTTGGATCAAATGTGTTTCAGATCAATCAAAACAGCACTTCTGGCAATCTGTCAAGCATACCTTATCGATTCCCTCCAAAATCTCCACAGTGGATGGTTTAGCCTGTAAGGGTGAACATTTTGAAACCCGAGTCAGAGAGAAGAAATTAAGACATTTTGCCACGACGGTACTTTCTGCAAGCAACTTCTTGAAAACATCTGGAAACTTCCTGTTTCGTCTTGCCATTGCTGCACATTTTGTATTTGCTTCATGTTTGTCTTCTGCATTATTAAGTGAGACTATGCATACAAACATAACAAGAAATGGAGATACCAGGAGGAGTATTAGCATAGATTTTTTTATTATTAGATTGTGATCATTTATGTGGATATATTTAATCATGCAACTACAAACTGTGCCTCAAAAAGTATCGTGTGATAGGATTATTTGTGGAATTAATTAATGTTCTTCATCAAATCTAAATTTACAAGGATTATACCATGTTCTGACGAAACAATAACATTGTAAACTGATGTGCCATAACATTATTTGTATTAAAAAGCAGCATGAAGCAAATGACATGAATCAGTAAAAGGTTTGAAAACAAACCCTCCACCGTGAGATGACGGCCCCCATGTTGATCAGGGATTGTAGGATATTCTTCTGTTCTCTGGGATCCTCCTCCGGTTCTCCCTCACAAATAACCTCTCCACCTGTTGACAACAGTAATTGGTTTCAACATCCACTCAGATGGCAACTCATAAATGAAGCTACAACTGATGCAGTGTTAATTCAACATACCTGCAATAAATGTTCCCTTCGCAGACACAATGTTTGTGAAGGGAACATTTATTGCAGGTATGTTGAATTAACGTATGATGCCAGTTTTTGATCACATAGAGAGGCATCTATTATAGTTCGAAGGGTGACGAATTGCAATTAATACATTTCCTTCTTAATATCATTTACAATACTGGCCTTAAACTATTGACCAAGTAGGGTGGACAAAATAGTTTAAACGTCTTTCAGTATAAAAAGGCAATGCAATGCAACAGCTGCACAAATGTCTCCAAAATAACCTCAGCGTTGCATAATATCAGACACAAACTTAACGTTTAATAGTACAGATTTGCTGCAGGGCTGCTGTATTAAAATGCACAACTTTTAGCTACGTGTACAAGTTTGAGTGCAACTGGTGGCGACACACAAACGGCAACATAACATTTGGTAAGACTGCTACGTACTTATGTGCACACGTTTTTATTGCAGTCACAATGTCGGGTGCGAAACTCATCAACTCAGACCCTGTTTAAAAACTCGAGAGACCCCGGATAACTAAGTTAAGATCGCGTTACGTTAACTTTACTCTTGCTAAATTAAGTTAGCAGACATAACAACGTCCCTCTGTTTTCGGAGGCAACCGACACGTCGTTGACCTACGGGGTTGCCAGGGGTTACTGTTACCGCAAATGGACGGGTTTTGTCGTGTCGCTATTTGTGACTTAACGTTTCCTAAATAACTTGTTACACACTTAAAGCAAGCCGGAGTAATCCGTTAGCATCGCAGCTAACCGTAGGTAGCTAACCGCTAGCCGATGATGCTAACACTCAAAGCAGCGTCGCAGTTCCTCGCGACAACTTAACAGCAACCGTTGCTAACTTTTATTAAAAGCACGCGATATCATATATAACGTGGCAGGAGAGTGAATAAGGCACGAACAAGAGTTTTGAACTAAAGTGTGTGTGGGGGTGTTTACCTTAACGGAGTTGTCCGGTTTAGACTGCCTGCGGTCGGGATACGGTGCTCCTGTCCTCTGACGGAGCGTGTGAGCCAAGATGGGGGAGTGTCCGCTTAGTAGCAGCATGGAACCTGAGCACTGCTGGCCCTCCACGGCAATGATACTTTTTTTTTTCTTTTACACAGCAGCCAGTTTGATGTCGTTGCAGGGTAAACACAGGTGTAATACATAACATTAATTATGGCCCTGTTCCATTTAGGTGAGACGGGGCTTTGTATTGTGCTCGCTGGCTTAATGGAATTGCTGTGACACTAAATGGAACGGGACCATACATACTTGTTTATCAACTACACTTGTGCTTACCTGACACGTGTCATCATTGCTGCTAAAGCCATGTTACATTACAGGAATATGAATATTGTGAACTTTAGCTGCGCTTTACGTGCAGGATGGCCATTGTCGCCGGCAAGGTTGTTGGTTCAATCCCAAAAGCTTCCACGGCCTCCCTGCGGAAGTGTCATTGCACAAGGGCACTGAACCCTAAATTACTCTTTCCAGAAATGTAGGTTGCTTTGGCGAAAACTGTCTCCAAAGTTAATGTCAGGTAAGCAGCAGTTGTCTTGCTTCTTGCAGATTTGTTTTTTAGTTTTGAAGCAGGAGACAGATAATGTCTTTCAGATAGAAGAGAATATGCATTAATTCCTGGATACTCATTGAAGAATAAAAACGAGGGGAAAAGGGGTCAGTGGCACTCTGTCAGGGAGACCACAAGATAATTTGTTATAAATAAAAATAATTTCAAGCATTGTGAACATAACTCCCACCCACGTTAGATTTGGGCCAATAAAACTAGTACCATTGTAAAGTTAAATGAAGGCTTTGTCATTATTTTCATTTGACTGTTCATTATCTGAAAGCTGGACCCAAATGCAATGTGGATTTAAAAAAACATGATTGCGGTCTTGGCACAGAAAGCAAGATTTAACTATTTGTTACATCTTACTAGACAGATCATATTATATTTACACTTGCATTGTATCTTTAGGTAGACCATGAACTTCTGTTCTAATACCAATATCTGGCCATTTCTGCCCGTTTTAACGCAAATTAACACATGAAACATGAACTTAAGTCATGCACTGTATTAGAGTTTAAAAGTATTGAATTACTACACGCTAACATGATTCAAATTGAAATGCGTTTCTGGTCATCACTGTGAAACAGGAGGTATTTAGGTTGAAAAGGTTTAGAATACAAATAGTTCCAATGACAGATAAGAGTACAACATCTGTTTTGCGATTAAGAGGAAGTCCTTGGAAAATGTTGTCCTCAGGTTTCACAGGTCCCACAAATTTTAAGAACCCCTGATTTAAAGAGCGTTAATGTTGTCACTACAACGGACAAAGCTGTCTTTTATAATAAATAATAAAAACAAGGCATTCGATTTATTAGGTTGGCACAAACATGCAATCACACTCTCCGTTGACGTCCTATATGCAACAAAGCTTTTGTAACATTGTAAAATTGCAGAAGGTAACATTTTCCATGCTGATGTTTAGAATAGCAAGTTTAACACATCACATTGCAAATACAACTTAAACAGTGGGATTCATTAGTGAGTATGTGAGCACAGCTCTAGCCTGAGGGTGCCCATAAAAGCTAGAGCAGATCACAAAAAGCCAATTATTTGGTGAAAACATAGGAGAAAAACAGACTAAACAATATAAACTGAAAAAACACGTTCCAATAATGTCAATGAGTACGGAATTATTTGGTTTAATGACAGTTACGCCATATGTTTGCTATTTTAAAAAATACGATAAAGTAAAAAAGAAAATAAGATACGTTTTAGACCTGGGGTGGACCCCCAAATAGTACTAAAACTAGTTTCGAAAACATTCCTCTGGATTACAGATCACATGATGCCCGCCAGCTTGTCTGAACTTTTAGCAAGTAAAGGGGACTTTCTTCCCTAATCTTATAAGAGTAATCTGAATCCTGCTGCGGGAGCTTGATATAAAGTCAAATCAATTACGCTTCATCCTCTGTGTGCCGTTTATCTGTACCAAATTTCATGGAAATCCATTATAAATGTGTTGAGATAAAAGTGGTGGACAGTCCAACACGACTTCCCTAGAGCCACACATAAAAAGCTTCGTCTGGGGCTGTGACGTTTTACAAAAATTAGTGTAAATTCAACCTTTGAGTGGAGCCCACATCGTTGTGGACTCCACTCAAAAGGTTGAATTTACTTGGCTGAACATCCAGTCAGACATCACACCGTCGCCGACTGTGTCCACACCACTAAAACACTGGCCAGTAGTCAACCACAGAGACTTCTTGACGGCCAAATGGCATTCGGAGGCCGACAGTCAGCCTCACGTTTTAGGGTCCCTTAGTCACTCTTCTGCTGAAGCCTCATCGATTCAACCGTCTTTCCCCCACATCTGTGAACAACAACAAGATTGTGCTTTGATTGGGAGAGATAATGTTTCTACAACAATTGTTAAAAATTGAACAATAGTGCATGGTGATGAGTTTGCAATGTTTTAAAGCAAGTAAAACAGCCTTTATTAAGTGTTAAACTAAACATGGAAGGGGTGTGCGAGGGGCAACAAAAGTTCCTACTCCACAATCAAAGCAGAGACAGACGCTCCAGTTTATTTAATCAGGTTCTCATCGAGATGAAGCTCTAACCTGCAAGACCTGATCTGAGAACAGGAAACCACCACAGCACAATAACCACACCTACAAAAAACCATGTACAAAAAAAATTAATGAAAACCTGTGTTCTGCAACACTGACACTAAAGTTAGACATAGCAAAGCAATATCGACCAGTTTTTTTTTTTTTTTTTTTTCTTGGTCAAGCTTTGTTAATTTACCAATTTCTTCGGTTACAGGTGGCATCTTTCATTAGCATATTTGGGTTACTTCCTGTTACACAATTCTTTCCCTCCAGAACCCCTTCAAAATGTCAAGAGCCAGGCTGTCTGGTCCATGATATAGCCACAGTGAAATCTGAGTTACAAAGTCCAGAAACATGTTAATTCAAATTCAGTGGGGAGTCCATCATCCATGATAAACCCAGTCTTGATTAGTATTAGATGGTATGCAAGGTACACTACCTTGGCAGAGCTATAGGATGTAGTTAAGTACATTGTTTTTGCCAACACAATGACATGACAAGTATAAATCCATCTTCGGAAATATTACCTGTTAAAAATAAATAGATATACACAATGCATGAAATGCAGTGAAGCACTGAAGGCAGGTGGAATGCAAAAGCAGTATAACTTGCAGGGCAGGAGTGACAGGCTGGCATGGATCTGATCCCATTTAAAACAATGGCTTGTGGCCTTCTTCAATCAAAAGGGAAATTCCAAAAAGACTCACATTAAAGTTGAAGACTAACCTGCAGCATTACACACTTGGGAGTGGGACTCTAAGCATCAGTGTTGCAGTTCTTCCATTTTGTGCTTCAACATAGAAGGAACACCAATTGCACCTCTTTGTAGCCATGTTAGCTAGTCCTATACAAAGCATGAACCATACGTTAGCAGTTAGGTAGCCACAAGAAGATACACAGGCTGTCTATAGTTTGCTTACAAGCTAAGGATTGCTAGTATTGTTGTATTTCAAAGAATTGTCTTACCTTAGTACTCACTTGTTAGCTCTCAGGTTCCCAGGCAAAAAGACTCTGCAGTGGCACTCATGTCTATTTATACTTCCTGGTTTTACCATTTGTGATCAGCAGGGGTTTCTGCATGTATCTAGTTTTGACCAAATAAGTTTTTCCTGAAACTAATGGTTGCATAGATGTTTATATCTGTAATTGGGTTGCCATCTGTGAACATGATTTTATAAATTAAAAATCTATTTGGCTAAATTGTCAGTTTATGTATACGCATCTAGTGAACATCCCTATCGATGGTTGGGTCCAATCTTAGGCAGGCATGCTAGCAGGGTATATAAAGGGTGATTGGCCAATTGCAAGGGTTTGCTCCTCTTCTGTTCTGTCGGTTTTACAATGCTAAGACGCTAAATCTCCACACAAGGAAAGAATTAATTCTTCCCCGAGACTCCTCGCTCATCTTCAACACCAATATGCTGGCACTCCGGCAAAATTCAGGTAAGTAATAGCAAGGTAGCAAGATAGCAAATGTAATTTTAGATGGCCAGGTCAAAATGGAGTAGAAGGAAGGTGCAAACAAAATGGCTGCCAAGAATCTTGAATTTAGAAGCAGGTGACCTACTTGGTTGGACTGAAGATTGGGGATTTGCAAGAAGGGGCATGATATGGAGCTTTGTCAGAAAAGCACACTGTGTCGAGCTGGATATGTAAAAAGTTTGGAAAAGTTTTTTAAAAAATCGACTTTAGGGGAGGGAATGGGTATCTACCCAGTTGCATGTTTTCCACCAAACCAGAAAGCTCCAACGAAAGGTGTAGTGGAAGGAGTTTCATGCAGAGTAGAAGAGTTTAAAGGGTTGACAATGAATAGGTTTGACGAGGATTTAATGAAAAGTTTTAGACAGTCTGACGTAGTTCACTTTGATTTGCAGTCTCACTTTGATAAGCATAGCTACTGTTAGCTTGCTGTTCTTACATTGCTGCCTACACCGCCATTCCTTTTTTAAAGCACTTATTATGTGTCTTCCCTGTCAGGAATCCATGTAGTCATCTGGTTTCCTTGCTGAGGACAAGAAAGGGCTCAGGATTTACGTGGACTATATCGCTCGGTGGCTTGCTGAAGTGTGGATATCAGGAAAGGATGCTGTGCTGACGTGGAACCAAATGCACCCACATCTGAAATGGCAGCACGAGGTGAGTGCCCAAAAAGAAACGACAGAATCGCCGTTCAGGTAAGTTCTTTAAACTACGCCTTTTAAGATGGGGGGGGGGAGGTTGGCGCTGTCCAAAGTCTCCTGCTCCATCGCTGAGAAATGTGGCCGCCGTTGCCAAAATGGGAAATTCCTATGCTTCTTCATGGAACTAACATGGAAAAATAGGTACAAGTTGTGTGCTGAGTGCTATGCAAGTGATGCTTTGTGTTGTTGAGAGGTTGGATATAAGTAGACCGATGATTTTGGAGGTAGTGTGTTAAACGGTGAAATGTGTCCTTGTTGAGGATGGATATGTTGAGGAACGACTGAGTTATGGTTTTGTGGAGCAGCAGTAGAAGTACAGCAAACGGTTTGCTTTACTGATGACGGCGTCTTTGCTTGTGAACATGAGTGGTGCGGTGGTCAAAGTGGAATTTATTGTTGAGTATGATTACAAGGTAATTCAAACTCTACTTGCAGGATGTCTGTGGCCACATGGTAACGATGTGTATAACCACAATGTCCCTGGTTTGGCACCAATGTTGGAGTGTAAATTGCAAAAATGCATTTCGTTATTCATATATTTTGGTACAAACCAAGTTAGACTTCATAAGAAGGGAAGAGAAGTTTGTCTGTGGCAGTTTCAGGCCATTGAGAGAAAGTTGCAAATGTATGAGTTCTTTTGGGCATTCTTTTGTTCTGTTTGGCATTTATCAGGTATTTAAATTAGATATTTAATCCCATGTGGTTATTTCATACAGAATTGTTTTCTCTGTAGAGCTTCTACAAAGTATCACGTCACAATATAAAATGATATACTGTGATGTAAGACTTTATCAATATTGCCCATCCTTGCCTCAGTCAAATATCTATCTATATGTATCTATATATCTATACATCCTTATAGATATAGATATATAGATACATATAGATATCTCTATCTCTCTATATCGATTGATATGGAGAGATAGAGATATATAGCTATATACGAGTGCATATTATTTTAGCAAACTCAATACGGATCAATGATTTGCAATGTTGGAACCTGAATGTTGAAGTCGTGGAAACGGTTAAGCCGATACAATTCATCTTGTTGTTGTTTTAAGGAATTACATCGCAATTTAAATCTATTGTAAAATACGATTTTATCATTGTTGCCCATCCCTGCCTCACTTGAATATCTGTATACATCCATATAGATATATAGATACATAAAGATATCTCTCTATATATATTTTGATATAGATATAGAGATATGTAGATATGAGTACATATTATTTTAGGAAACTTGGATCAATCATCAATGTTGGAACCTGAACTGTCAAATATGTGCAAACGGTGAAGCTGATACAGTTCTTGTTGTTTTTAAGGAATTAAATCGCAATATAAAACTATATACCGTGATGTAATATTTTATCAATATTGCCCATCCTCTCCTCAGTCAAATATTTAAATGTATTTAATATTTAAATTGTAATTGTTGTTGTTGTTGTTTTAAGGAATTACATTGCAATATAAAACCATATACTGTGATTTTATCAATATTGCCCATCCTCACCTCAAATAGCTATATGTATATTTATCTATATGTGTACAATATAACATAGATATCTCTATATCTATTGATATAGAGAGATATAGATATATATGAGTACATGTTACTTTAGGAAACTCAGTGCAGCTCATTTGCAATGTTGGAACCTGAAAGTTGAATATGTGGAAACGGTGAAGTTGATACAATTCTTCTTGTTGTTTTGAGTGTTTAATGCAAACATAATGTTAATGGCCTCATTTAATGTCCAAAATCCTTCTGCTCTCACCTCGTAACACTTTTCTTATGTTTCTTTATAATACGTTTTATTTTATTGCTTTCTGCTTTGTATTTCTCGTGCTTTTGGGGACAGATCGGGTACATTTGAAAAGTCAAGATCAAGTCAAAACATAAGAAATAATCCCTTCATGCAGAACGAGATGTCATTGTGAAGCCCTCTCTCCATTTTGACTCTATCAGTTTAATAAATCCAACACTGAAGGGCTCACTGGGGAGAAGCATTCTCAAAGCATGTTGTGGGGGGAGAATGTAATAAGTAACCCTTGTTTGAGTCCATCAACCTCCTATACATGTGATTTAAACATACTTCACACGCTGCAGATACGTCGGGATCCTTTCTTACCTTTAGTCTTATTGCTATTGAGAAATAATCTTTCTGGTCTTCTGCATAACCTTTGAATAATTCAAGGCTTCACTTCTACATATTTTGTCAAACTGAAATCTGAAATGAGGCACCTATTGTGACCCAGACTTATTTTAGGAATTACACCAGAGACTGGTCCAAAACATGTTGACAGTAATGGAAATTATTCACACCGTCTCAAATAAAAGGATACTGAAAAGAAGTGACTTTTTATCCAGATCAATTAAAAATAGTCCTGAAATCACTTTATGTTGAGACCAGCAGGCATTACCAATAATGGAAAATTTGACCAGTAAAACAATTTTAGTATATATTTTTTAAATAAATGAAACATGCATCATATTTTAAGGCAGTTTATGTTGCACACTTCGCACATCAACTGCCTTAAAATCTTGATGATTTTATATATTTTAATTTATTTCAAATGTACAGGTTGTTTTGCACACATTCAGTTGAACTTGTCATCCCACCTGAACCTCATTCTTCACAAAAATGTAACATTATAATTCAGAGGTACATTTAAGATATTTTAAATTTCTCAAACATAAATAACAGATAAGATGGAACAAAGTGTTTGTATCTGTTCTGAGGCTGTGCTTCAAGAACAAGACTCTAAATGTATCGCACCACCTTAACCACATCCAGAGCTAAGGACCCCATACAAGAATTGGTCTTTAAACCAATAAAGCCAATTTCCAAAGATAATTGAGAACACGTTTCAATACATATGCATGAAAAAAGGATTTTCCGTGCGACCGACTTGCATGCTCATGTAATTGATTGAGGGGATGACCCGTTATATTAAATGTTATTTGAGAACCATCAAAACGCGCAAAATTGCAAATTGCCCAGCTTGTATCTGAATTAATACCTCATTCATCATCATTATGAGTTGATAAGTTAATTTAACCATTTCATTCTGTCCTAATGAGCTATAGTTGAATTAATGTCATGTAATATATGAAAGTAACATTTGAACAGAGGCAATGATTTGAGACAAACGGAGCAGAGACGACTTCAGAGGCATAATGGTGGCATAAATTTGCATCAGGCTGCAGCTCATGTTTCGTGTGTTGCTTTACGTTTTGGGGGGAAAATATGCCGAATACACCCCCAACCTTTAAGGGGATTTTAGGTGTGAAGTGTTGGTATGTTGTTGTTTTTTTTGGCAGTGGTTGAACAGATTTGATTGATTCCAGTGTTTTTGATGTAACAGCTGGTCTGTCAGTTGCAAATACTGCAAATATGGGGACAATATGTTTTAAGAACTGTGCTGTTTTCAGTGTAATATCACAATTGTGGAAGCAAGTTCCCGCCTTTAAGCATTGATGGGTGGTTTTCAGAGTTAGAATGATGTTGTTTAGGCAGTGACGACCCCACCGAGCTGCCAGTCCTTCATCTGGCGTTGAGTGACTGCATCTGACCATTAGGGGTCTTTTCTGTCTTCTAGTTCCACCTTAAATGCGTTTTGGCCCCGCTTGCTCCCTGTAGTTTAGGGTTTTCTTTTCTTTTTTTTTCTCCTTTTTTTTGTCCTCCCGCAGCAGCTGTCACCCCGCATTACTCGCAGTCAGCTAAATGAAACATTATTCTAAACATATGCATCGTAATCAGTCCGGTCACACTTACAAGAACACGCGTTAATAAGGCAATCAATCACTCTGGAACAAGCAAGTTGTTCTGTAACAGCTCATAAACAGTGTGTAATGAAGAATTGGAGGTTAGCATGACACGGCGCTGATCAGATAATCAATGTCAAAGATGCGATGAATGTCAGTAAATGTGGTTTTCATGTCGTTTCTATAAAATCCCCAATTTACAACAAGCAGTTCAATTACCCTGAAAATACAGTCAATTAAATAGGGGTGATTGGACAGTAGGGGCAGGATCATCGATCTTTGCATTTCTATCTCGCTGCTGGACATTTAATTTGGGTTTTCTATTAGCACCGAAATAAAGAAAATATAAAATGTATTAAACAACCCAAAGATTTATTTTCTTGTCAAAAACCATTCAGCGAAGGTGACAGACAGTCTTCTGCATTATGATGAATTCTTTTTTTCCTCTCCCCAGCCTTGTGCATTGGATACACAACTAATCGTGTTATCGTGGGCAGTGTTTTTCTGGCCTCTGTCTTTTCCCTTTTACACCTCCATCTATCTCAATGCTTTTGTTGTACGGGTTGCAACCCTCGCTTTAGTAAAGAGCAAGGAAACATGGTGATACATCACGCCCATATTTGCTGCCCTAATCCTATTTCTTTTAATGGGGACGTTCAAAAAAAGGCAACTTATCTTAAAGTCCCTCGGGGCCATTCTGGGTGTAGGCTATATTTTAACCAAGCGCAATTAACGACAGTATCAGCTTGTATCATTTAGAGGTAATGTAAAAATAATGGTAAATTATAGGGCCGGAATGACCCGTGATGGCAGGCCTCATATTCCCTGTAGCCTTCCACGTGTTTTAATTAATGCTTTACTGTTTGCTATAGAAATGGTGTCACAGCACCTAAACAAGACGTCTTCATTGTTATCAAATATGTAACCTATACATGCATATGTTCGAACAGTGTTTACATTCTTTCAAGCTATTCAGTTTTAGTTCATTGCTGCAACGAAATCCGCTAGTTTGGCAGAAAATGAACGTAAAGAAGCGACAAATGTGTAAAGATGTTTGTTTTTTGTATTATTTATTTTCCAAGAACAAACACGATCAATAAATAACATGATTTACATTTCATATTGCACAATTTTTTTTTCAAGTTAAAATATTTAAATTCATACAGTCATTGATATTTTAAATACAGAGATATAGAGTTATAACAGAGACCCTAGGGACAAAGGCCAATACTGTTTTTCATTATTTTAATTTCAGTGCTCGTTCAGCAGCCCTTTTTAAAGCCTCTTTTTGAGTGGACCGTAAAGAAATGTTCTCCATGATTCCGTTTTTGCACGAAACAGCCATCCAGGTCATTAAAATTTGGAATATTGGTGCGTTTACAGGCCAATCTGTAGGCTACGTGATGCTCCTATTGGCGTGTACATCCAGTGTTTAAACATTAAAAAAAACATTCAGCAAGTCACACGAAATAAATAAAAGGAACAAAAATCTTAAAAAAAAAAAAAAAAATTAAAAACAAACAAATAACAGCCTACCATCCACATTTCAGGAAGCATTTTTTTTCAGGGCGATCAATAATTCAGTTTTCAACTATCAGTAGGACTATCCATGGTATATTTGCAAAATATCACGATTTACAGTTCACATGTTTTATAATTAACATATTGGTGATGTCCCAACAGGAACGAATAAAATAGCACATAGCCATTTTTACAGGCGCGGACAGATTGTAAAACCAGACTCTTCAGTCTGAACTTTCGCCTCGCTCAGTCCCGTCACTGTGTGTGTGTCTGTGTGTGTGCGCGCGCGCGCGCGCTAAGTGAAGAGCTCCTAAAGGGGATTACACACATAATACCGGATTTGTTATAATGAGGTGCAGCAATGTAAATAAAAGAGATGCTACTGCGTGTCGAGGTTTTTCACATGATCAGCAAACTGAATTCTTTGCTGGCTGCTTTGTGTGTAATATTTTTTAAACCCTGCACGTGTCATAAATTGTCCCTTTTTTTTAAAAATACAGTACATCTGTGTACCAGGACTGTCGCTTTGTTCCGGGTCTTTTGTATGTCTAATGACTTCCCTCCGCGGGTTGTTAGCACTTGACAGTGGGTCTCAAAACGAGGAACTTTCTCGCAGCCATGTATTCAAAGGAGCTCCATCTAGGTACATGATTGGCAATTTTTGTCATGATCCTCTCATTATTAACATAAAAATTGACGCGAAAGACGTGGTGCAAAATGATATGCACCCCTTCGAGCTGATTAGGGGGGTCCCCATAGAGCAGAGGCCGGGTGCTGGAGAAGCTGTCCCTGCCAAAGAAGCTCAGTCCATTAGGCCTAGTGAAGAAATATAGGCTGCTGGGCAGAAAAGCATCGAACCTTCTGCTATCTAAATTTAGATGGCATAATTAGCTCACGTTTGAATCTTAAAAACCAGAGGACTCGAGGTGTCATGGCTGGGTTCGTCACGCTGGATATTGGACTTTTGAGCCGCAGAAATGTGACCCAAGTTGGTTTTAATTTAGAAATAAAATAAATACATTTAAAATGACACATTCGTTGAGGCATGGGAACAGAATGGATGCACTGTTATTTTTTTTTCTTTTCTTCCAAATATGTATAAATTATTCCAGCATAAAAATGTGTGGTCTACTGGCACAACACAGGGGCACAAAGGTCGTTTGTGAGTTGCACAATTTCCGGTGCTACACTATCACGTGTTCGTTATAAAGAGTCTTTTGGAGCTTGAATCAGACTTGTAGAAATGAATCGAAGTGTTTATTATTTACCCAGGTGTGATTCTATTAATTTTTTTTTTTGTAAAGTTGGCCTATCCACTAAAGCAGGACTAGAGCAAAATATGAAAGGGGTCGTGGTGGGGCTGCATGATGAGTTATCTGTTCAGTGAAGTTTCTTCTCGTGGGTCTGGTGACGGGACTGAGGTCTTGCTGAGAACAGCGGCAGAATACGGCAAAAATCCACTCTCGGATCTTTGCCCCGACGCCGTGCATGTAAAGTCCGCGCTGGTGCTCCTGGAGCCCAGCGCGCTCGCCGCCTGGCTGCTGTGGCAGCTGAGACACGAACAAGGCCCGGCGGCCGACGGGGCACCGACCGCCGCCGCCGCCGCCGCTGCAGCCGCCGCGGCCGCCGAGGCCGCCGCCGAGCTATTGAGGCCTGCGGGCGACTGGTAGAGTCCCGGGTGCCTGAAGCTGCACAGGAGCTCCGGCCGGGAGTAAGGGTGGGAGAGAGCGCGGAAGGTGTCGAGGGGGCGGATGGAGGTGGCGAAAGGTGACGAGGCGGCGCTGGTGGCGGCGGCGGCGGCCGCTGCTGCCGTGACGCCGACGTGCGGGTAGTAATGCAGAGGCATGTGCGAGTGGAAAGGGTAAGGTAGACTTCCTGTGGCCGCCGCGTGCGTCATCATGTAAGTGTAGAAGCTGGGGTCTGCTGGATGGGGCCAGGACATCGCCAAGCGCTGCCTTTTATCCTTCATCCGCCGGTTCTGGAACCACACCTGCACACACACACAAGGAGCAAGGCGCATATTGGAGCTGCCATGTTGTTTCCGAGCTCCACGTTTGGAGCCGCGAAGAGCCAAATAAATGTCATATTAATGCTCTTGTCATTGCACGTAAAATGATCAACTGTCACACGCAGTATCGGTCAAAATCTACAAAATAACTTATCATAACATGCTGTGTTTTATTTAGGATTAAGACTATAAATTACACGTCAACACCCAGCAAATAAAAGCGTTCGCCTGCAGCAGGTTGGGATTTAAATATCATACTGTATCATGAGCACAGATGATGAATATTACTACATTTTCTACTGCAGAGTATTGTGATTATTATTCATTTTTTTACACCCGCAGCATTGCTTCCTCTGCACAAACACACACATAAGAATAATGAAGATTAATCAGTACCTTAATGGTGGTCTCGGGCAGATTCAGCGCCGCGGCTAATTCACACCTCCTCGGTCTCGAAACGTAATTTTCCCGGTAAAACTCCTTTTCCAGTCTTCCAATTTGTTCCCGGGTGAAAGCAGTCCGATATCTTCTCACCTGGTCGCTATTTGAATTGTTTGATCCCGATGAATTGCCGTTCATATTCTGGAGGGAATTCGAGCTTATGCTGGAAGATCCAGAATCTGAAAAACCTGAAATAAATAAATAAAACAAAAAGAAGCAAATTGTTAGACTTATTGTTATGGATAATATTGGAATAATAAACGTGTGTGTATGGGGGGCCTGCAGTCGGCTATGTTTGAAAACAATAATACTCATAAGGTTGATGTAAAATTCGTGACACATGCAACACATTGTTTTATTAATAATAGCCTCGTGTATTAAAAATAAAAATATTAGGGAATGAGACTGAAAACAATAAAGGAAATAATAAGTCGAATAATAATAATTGAATTTAGCTTTTTGGAACGAAAACAGTAGGCTAATCCCCACTGCGTTAACATCAAAATATAACGGCAGAAATAATAAAATGCATAAATATTGCGTCAAATCCTACCTTTGTTGTTTTCCTTGTGCTGGCTCGGGGAGCGATGCGAGGGGCATCCCACCTCCACATCGCTGTTAATATCTGAATCCGGCGAAACTTCGGAGTAAAGGCTCATTTTCTTCCTGCTCTCTGACGAAGAAATGTCCGCCGAGGAGGTGTTTTCGCTGTTGTGGTGTGTCCCGAAAAGACTGTCAATTTCAAATTTGCCTTTCGTCGGGATGTCCCCAAGATTCCCATGAAGAGAAGCCGAAGTTATTCTGGGGCTCAGTCGTCCGCTGTGTTGGGAGTTTTCCAGGGCCTCCAGCACTGAATTTCCCGGCGCGTCTGCGAGCCTCTTCCCTGCGACAGGACTGTGCAGACCTCTCTCCATCAATATCATCTCTTTTCTTATCCTCTCCATCATTAAGCCGCGGAAGACGAGGAGAGAGGGGGGGGGGGAAGGAAAAAAAAAAAAAAAAAAAAAACACCACCACCACCACACACTTGTCCGAGGGGGGGCTGGAGCACCAATGAGTTGTGTCGGAGCTTTAAATCCGCATGCAACTCGGCAACTGTCTCTAAATAACTGCCTCTAAAACCTTCTTTATAAGCAAGAGGCTAAAAAAAGTGGAAGAATCTGAACGCAACAGCGACGAGCGAGTGCTCAAAAGGCGCCGTGCATCCCTCCCCACGGCGGCAACAAACACCCGAAAAATGTCATTCATCAAAAGTGGTCGCTGTTCGTTGTTAAAATGCTCGGCTGACGTTGCTCCAATGATCATTTATTGTAACAGGTTTATAAGCAAATAAATAGGAGAGGGCTGTCACTTGATGATGGAGGCGGCCTTCGGTCAGACGAATAATATCCAAGTGGAGAGGCAGAGAGGAGTGAGGAGCGAGGAGCGAGGTGCTTGTCCCTGGGTTGATCTCCGACTCTGTTTTAGATTGCTCTGGGGTTTGGCCTCTTGGGTGAAATTGACAGTCTGATTAATAAAATGAGCGCCGCAACATTTCCCTCTTCATTTAGGAATATTATTATGCTTTGATTCTCTATTGTTTCCCCCTCCTCTCTCTTTGCCCTCCCCTTTCTCCCTCTAATCGTTGTTCTTTTTATTTATTCTCCTTTTTTTCCTCCTTCCATTTCTGGGACTTTAATCAGAAGTGCATTTGGATCAAGATGCAAGTTTGTGATGAGAGATTAAGATGATTTCTTTCTGCTTTTTTGAGATCATGTTGATATATTTGGTCCATTTCATATTTTTTGCTCTTTTTTTTTAGGGTTTTGTTGCACACAGCTCGTCAAAGACGCATTTTGATGTGGTGATAATGGTTGCATTAGTACACACTTACACCCTTATAATGCGTGCATGCATTTGTATGTTATCTTTTTTTCTTAAAATGATTGAACAACCATCAGTTAGTTATTTTAAAATACACTTAGTTACAGGTAATTCCTCGCATTTTCTTTGTTCATTTTGATTTGCTCTGATGTTGAATTTAAACGAATTTCTCGCATTTAAGAGCGTATGCTTTTAATTTTTTTTTTTTTTTTAAACGAATCTCTAATCGGTTTGAAGGCGTTTCCTCTCCCGATCGGAACCTTTTATTGCGCGTTGGTATTTCGGGTATTTACAGGGGAATAAGCGCCACGTGTTTGCGTCACATTGACTCCACCGGAGACTCGATGTGTAAAGACATAACACCCACGCATGGACTCCCCGGTTTCTCGATGTGAAATGACCAAACGGCGTCAGATTATCCTCTGCGCGTCCTCTGGCGCCTCCTGCAGGTTTTGAGAATGAATTGCCGTCATTGATGTGAGGTGATGACTGGGAAGTGTAGGCTGTAGTTTAACTGGTGTCCTGACTTCCAGGCAAGAAAGGCAAATCACAAAACAAGAGAGATAATGGATTTTTTAATTTTAATAATGCGTCTGCATAACCATTGTAGAGGAGGAGGAATCCCCAACTTCAGGTTTCCTGTCTTTATAAAAATGAAGGGAGACAATTAAGAACGTCTGTTGTCTGCCTCTGGGATAACATGGAATATGACAAATATATACAGCTTCAGAACCAGGAAAATAATAGATTACTGCTTGAATTTCACCTCGTTTGTTCAAAACTATTTATTTAAAATGTCACCGTATTTAGAAGAATCAAGTGTAACCCCTCAGGACCTAATAATAAATAACTAAATGTAATGAAAATTAAGATGCTCAATTAAGACACTGGTTTGCAATCTCCCAAGAGCCTTTTGGAATTTAAATTTCATATAATTAGGCCATTTGCATTTATGTTGAGCAGCTGATACCGACCTTAAGATATATATATTTTTACATCGCAGACCATTCTGAACTCTGTTATCCTCTTATCATTTGAACTGTTTCTCTGAATTTTACTCAATCCTTACTGAAGTTACTGTTGTTGAACATGATGGACCAAACATCACCATTCTGTTCAACTTTTGTCTAACAAACTAAAACGAATCAAAATGGTAAACATGCCTTTTTATTAGAATAAATCAATTATGATGATCCTGATCTCTACTGTTTGTATATTGATTCAAAATAAACAGTTAATTAAGTTCCTAGATAGCAAATATTCACTTTTCAGTACTGTGATTTTCATTTTAGTCCATATAGAACGGTGCATATTTAAACATGGCATTTAGTGAAAGGAATCTAATGTTTGAGTTATGCATTTTCAGATTTTCTCTTTAGGTAACTTCACTCTTACTCTTCCTTCTCCCTTCCTACACTTTAATTGTTCCTACTGTGGAGCCACCGGTGTGCAACGTTTAGTTAAACTTCAATAACATCCGGAGAGTTGAGGTTTACAGGAAGTACATTCAGGATTGTTGCACTTTTGTTCCTGTGTAAATAAAATTTAAATGTTCTAATCCATCATGAAGTGAGGATTAGGCAAACTGAGATGAATTGTTTTGAAAGTTATCTTAAACAGTCATAATGTTCAACGCTAATTGAAAAATAATACTGTTCCCATGCATTAAAAATACAATTATTCTCGACTATTACTGACATTTGTAAAAAATGAATGTGAAACACATCAGACAGGTTCTTCTGAAGCTGGCTGGATTCCTCCAGAAGTGTAAAAAGGTTTGTCATACATGTAATTTATTGATTCATAAAGACAAACAATGCGCATTCATGTAATTTGCATTTCCATAACTGTTAGTGTTGGCCAACCAGCTGATTTTCAACTGTATGCATCAACAAAATCTTTCTCCAAAGTACAGAACGTAGATACAATAATATGGAAATAAAATCCATTATTTATTTTTAGTCCCGGCAAAGCAATATGAAGCAACAAAGCACAAGTGAGCAATAGGCGACTGTCAATAACACATTTTGCACACAGAGACGTTGTGTAGCAGCAGTTGGCAATAAGATGAAGTATGAGATCAGAGGAAAATAATCTGTCTTTGGGAGAGACTTGACTGGTTATCTGTTAGACGGCTGCTGGAAAGCCATTGGGAAATCAGCATGAAAACTGTGGTAACAAATTAGAAAGTCTTATTGGATTTTCTTTAATAAACATCATTGTTGCCTTTTTACATCGTGGTGACACCGTCGAAAAATCAGGTGATTCTTGTGTAAAAATCCAAATCATGACAAAGAGGGAGCCTGTCGAGCTGACGGCTTTGATGAGATGTGAATCGAACATAATCCCTGAAAACATTTATCTTACGGCCTCAAAGGCCCGGCACACAGGTGTTTCCAGTTATTCTGCTGATTCGACCTCTCGGGTAGAAAGTGGGCGAGCTGTGGGAGCTTCATCCATCCACCGATGGTGTGAGTTGTCCCGCCATGACAGGTGTAACAAAGCCAACAGGAGAGTCCAGGAGACGTGAATCAACCTGTGAAGAGCTCTAATCTGCCAAATATATGATAAAATCACCTGTTTGGAAGTTCCTCGGCCACCTCCATTCAGTCTTGTAGGATGCAGCCTCTAGTGGCCATTCGAGGAACTGCACGTTGGCTCACGAATTAATTTAGTGCCCCTTGACAATGGGACCTAACCTCATTGAAGGACCCCCATCAGCTCTCTTAGGTGTATTACAGTCAGCAAAATGACTTTTTTATTCTGAAAGTTGAAACTTTCCGGATTAAAAAGAACTTTAAAAAAACACAAAAGATGTGTCCTATCTGTGATGCTAGAACATTAACAAAATGTAAGGTTTTTGAATGATTATCCGGATAATAGTGAATTATCATTTTGGCCATGAAGGATCATTACGACATGAAGTGTTCATTTTGTTGTATTCCTAATGAGTAGGAATGTTCAAATGCTGAACATGTTGAAATGTTTTTTTTTTATGTTTTTATCCACCAGCCAGATTGCTAAAAATGTGACCCATATTCAAAATTCCCAGAATGTAATCCTTAATTTTCATTGTCCATCTAATTTTTATGTATGAAAGATGACACACAAATCCGTCGGTGACCGATTGAGAAAGTGATAAAAAGATAAATCCTTTGACTCTTTGAACTTGGTTTCCTCCTGGCAGTTAAGTAGAAATAACTCCAAAACCCCAACAGGGCAACCGTTTAATCAATGTGAGCAGGCCTTTACTGTTACTAAGGCAGAATTAAATATATACAGTACATGGTTGTGTTTTTAATAAGGCTAATAGTATTTACAGTATGTGATAGATACCAATGACTGAGCCAGGCTTTATATCTACAGTAAATCCGAGGAACCAGAGGGGATATTATAAGACATGTACAATGATCATGCCAAAGGGATTAAAGCAAAATCTGTCTATTGAAATGAGCCTCGTTTTTAAAGTATATATTTTTAAATCTCCGGGTTGTCATGATCTCAATAATGCCTTGAGGAGATTTTCACAACATAACATTCTGGTGGTCAAAGGTCACCGTGATCTCACGAAACATTTACTTCCGGAGTGCAGATATGTAGATCAAGGCATGTTAACAGATTAGATTTATAGAATCCATTACACATCCAGTATTTTTGACTTTGTCTCTCTGTGAATCAGACCAGAGAGTTCAGGGTGTGAAGCTTCATTGAACCACGAACTCAGGACTTGATTAGAGTCAAAAAACTACTGAAACACAGTTTGTTTACTTCACAAAATGAGCTGTGGTTCCAGTCGTGACGTAAACCCATGTGCAATGGTTGAGTACTTTTTCCTGGAATGAAGCATCGTTCCTCCTCCTCCTCCTCCTCCTCCTCCTCCTCCTCCTCCTCCTCCTCCTCCTCATAGTTCTGTATTAAGAGAGCTTAAATTGCTGAAATGGTTTATATATTTAATGTAAACCCCCACAGTTGGCACCCTGAACCAACTCAATCAAATGTTTCAACGCTGAATCAGTGCTGTAGGACAGCTGTGGCTTTTGCTGCTCTTCACTTCTTTCCTTAAGCGAGAGCGCCATCTAGTGGCCACTTGCCGTGAATGCAAACAAACGAATAACAGGCACAACAGTCTGTATCTGAACATCGCATTCGGTCTTTAAAACCATGTTAAAATAGGTCTGACGTTTGTTGTATGTTATAACGGGGGTAGGCGTAGAATACTGATTCTTATATCAATAATATTAATATAATAATCAATATAATGAATACATATTGCATGTCTTTTCCCATTGCTCCATGTCAATTATTAGAATCAGAAACATTTAAGTTTGATTATCACTGGGAATAACCAGATGTTTGTTCAATATACAGCATATTATTGCTAAACTTAAATTTATTCAATGTAAACGCTTTATAATCCTGAATAAGGAGGTTAAACAGATTTGTTTTATTGTACATTTCAACAAACACTCATGTTTCTGCATCTTAACTGACTCGTAGGTTTCTTGCTTTCTCGGTTTTGTCATTAAGACGCTAATTAAGGAGTAAAAAGTCGATACAGGGGACACGTTTTATGAGACACTAATAGCCGGTGGACACGAAGTAACGAGTACTACTGGTATAATATAGCAGTAGCAATACAGCGACTCATATGAATAGAATTAACTTTCAATCACAATAATATGTAGACGATAAAAAAAATGCATTTGCGTTCGCAGTAATAAAGGGGATATTATAAGAGATCTTTATTTCATCTGGTCTTAAGTGTTCACAAGTTACTCGTTATTGTCTCGAGTCATCATTCAGATTCGTTTATTATTCAGATTCGTTTGTTTTCTTATAAACAGAACTTTGTGAAATGATTTGTGGTTATTTTTTAAAACACGACCTTCGCGATCATGTCTTTAATTTGTGCAAACGTTTAATATGCTTGAGAATGATCAACCTGTGGTTCCGTCGGTTTCTGTTTAATATATAATGTATCAGACCTGTACATTGGGGCTGTCTCGCCGACATGGCGGATGGAGTGCAGACAGACGCCGAGGCCATTCTTCTAAAGTTGCTCCCAGAGTGACTCAATTCAGGATCTTTACTTTGGAACTTCTCCAAACTCGCGAAGCCCACGAGAAACTCCAAACCGTGGGATTTAATTCATATTAGGCTGAACTCCAAGTTCAAACGGCCCTGCAGGTAAAATCTCACCGCTTTCCTGCACCAGATGTTTCTTTTTATTTGAAACCATTCCGCTCCGTTTCTCGCGTCCTCAAACAAACAAATGGTTTCGACATTTCAACGAATTTTGCCAAATATAGTCGATGAATTGGAGATCAGCCGCGGCCGAAAAATAGTCCCCATGTAAGTGAATGTGCTGTGAAACCTTCGACGAGCCTGTTTGTTAAATTATGAGTCAAATTTTCCCTCAGCCTCAAACACTTACTGAGAAAATAATTAGAAAACCATTTTCCCCCTTAAAAAAAAAAGATAAAATAAAATAAAAAACAAGACTTTACTTGTTCGTCTACAGGTTCGTCAATTATAAAACACAGGATTGAGATGTAACTTTGGCTCCCACTGTCTGAACGAAGATTTCAACAGTTGGGAGATGGAAGGAACATTTCTCAGCCCAGAGAACTTGAACGAGGGAACTGCAAGTTTATTACCAAGGACAATAGACGGCGGATAGCTTCCTTCAAAGGGCCTGGAAAACACCCAGACTGAGGCTCCTAAATGTGGCTCCAGACACCCCAAACATGGGGGACGAGGAGCAGTAAATGACACTAAAACCAAACACTAAACCTTCTCTTAATTTTGTAATGTTGGAGCCGATCTTCCTTTTGGGACTAAAGCGACATTTTCAACCTCAAAATTGAGCAATTTGATCGTTTTTTTAAAGAGCTCAGCACAGTTAATGATAAATATGCCACATTTTTGGGGAAATTTGTTGCAAAACCCAACGCATTAAAGCGAAAATTTTAATATCCGCAAGATCAAAGCGGTTGTTCGTTTTCTCTCATGTGATTAGTTTGTTCAAACGTGTTCTGATTCGATCAAAAAATAAATGAATATTTCTTCTTCGTCCTGAATATTAAACATAGGAACCTTTTGAATTTGCATTAAAATATTTCACACAAACACTAGAGATGATGGTGTCTGATATTCTTCTCTTTGGTTGTGGACTTTAATTGTTTCTATTATAATATAAAGCTGGATTTTCACGTCTAAAATAAGTCACTATTTAACGTTTTGTCAATAGTTTTTCCTATAATTTCCTTGTCATTTAAACATACCCAGTAATTTGCAACAAATACTTGGAACAAACACACGTGTGTGTAATTGTCGCACTTGTCTTACCTTGACCGGTGACGTCGCCAGATGCGGATTTCAAACATTATCACGAAGTGTCCGTCACGTAAAACACGTAAATCTACATAACGCCAGCGGTGGCTGGAAACGCTCATGTTTAATTGCAGAATTAAGCAACTGACAAACAATGCAAGGAAAGCGTGGCAGGATGAAGGCTATACATGAAGTAATACCGCCACCTATTGGATTACATCCGCAACTACTCGAGTTTTAGAGGAGGGTTGCCTGGTTTTATACTGAACGTGTCTATTTTCCAATCAAGTATTTTGTCTTTATGTTGCAAATAAATGGAACAAGCCTGTCTGACCATATAAAGTAAACATGCAGCCATAAGGAATCCCATCAGCAGATGTGTTTATAATAAAATAAAATGTTTATAGTCTCTGAGGTGATCAGTAAACAATAATCCTTTAAAGTATTTCCCCACTGTTGGATCCTTTTTGTGTTGAAAAACCAACCGCTCCAGCTCTTCGGTGTATTTGGAACACACACACACACACACACACACACACACACACACACACACACACACACACACACACACACACACACACACACACACACGCTTAATCCTAGAGATTTCAGAGAGCATTGTAGTGGAGAAAACGTGATAATAGTTAGTTTCTTCCTCTCGGCCAACAGATGCAGTTGTATTTTGGGAATAATTAAAGAATTATTCAATTATAGTGGTGATTTATTAAACACGCAAGTCCACATAGGAGTGTGTGTTTCATTAGCGTTGACTAGATTTGATAGTAGCCTACTGGTAAAATGCGCTTGGATTCTGATAACATTTATGCAGTTTTTGATTATTTATAATTTAAATGTGACGTGTAATCGTTTTCTAAGGGGATATTATTATTCTAACGGTTTGTTTTCAGGTGCTAATATTTGACTAGATGACGTAAGAGGTGACGATCTGCTCCATGTCTTTACGTAAAACCAACTTTAAGCTCCTTTTTTTCCCAACCTAAACTTCACAAGTAGTTTTTTTAATTCGCAATTCAATTTATTTTCGCCTTAGAAAAATATGATGAAGCCAATTGACTTTATAGAAACCTCCAGGAAAAAAAATGTTCTCAAACCAGCTGGAGTTTCTGTAAAAGGTCTGTGAAATTTTGAACTGGCGAATGGAGGTTACATTGTTTCCAAGGGAACGAGCACATCAAACGCAATGCACTGTATCTAATATCCTGTAACCTAATACGATGGCCCCTAATGAATGTGAAGCTACTGTTAAACACGGGTTTGCTTTTTTATGACTTGCTGTCACGGAAAATCTCCCTCTTCATTCCGCCTTTTGACAGCGTTTCCGTCACTCCAAGAAAACACGTTGTGCTTTTGTGTTTATTCCGTTTGAATACTTGTGCGCTGGAAGAAGTACATGACGCCTATGTGAGCGTGCAGTGGTCTCCGGTCTCCCGTGGTGCATTTAAGGCCCTGCGTTTAGCCGTGCACTATATGGGTCAGCCCAGAGTCACCTTGTTATTCTTCACACAGCGCAGTGATACCGAGAGAGATTCCACGCATGTGCGTCTGAAATAAGAGCCCGTGACACTGAAATCGACATAAGCCAAACATTCTCATGATATTTCTGTCCAAACAGATGGTTAGAATTGAACTTCACCCCCCCTCTACCCCCCTCTCCCACCCACTCAATACCAAAATATGTCCTCATGGAGTATTTTTGCTGTGCAGTTCTGGGAGCAAGGGTGGGGCGGAACAACATGCTTTGCATATCACGTGACGCCGTATTAACAAATCAACAATTACCTACCCTTTATTCTTCAGGAGTTGCTAAAAGGCTTGCAAGACGCGTTTTCGGAAAGCTCCATGGAAATGTGTGAGCGGAATCCTTTAAATCCCGGCTATGTTGGTTCTCTGCTGAATTTTACTTCCCCCGAGTCGCTCTATTTCTCCAACTTGCGGGGTAATGGAGCCCACATACCCGGTCTGCACCAGATCCCTTACAATAGGCGAGAGGTGTGCACGCTCCCATGGACTTCCTCGAGTGCGTGCACGCCTGGACCAGCGGCACCGCCACAGAGCCGCGCCTTTGGAGGCTACTGTCCGCCGTTTCTGTCCAACTCGGTATCTATAAATACCAGCTCCTCCAGCGGACACGTCAAGGCGCATCTGGAGGAGTCCGCCCGATGCTTCCAGGTCACCAGCCACAAGTCTGAGGAGTCTGGCAGGCGTGATGAGGTCTACGCCGGGGAGCACGGGGCCGCCAGTGACCGCGGCTACTCAGACCTGGACAGCCGGTCCCACGGTTCCGCGGCCCGGCTCGATCCCGATCCGGCGGATCCGCTTAACGTAAACGACACCAAACAGGAGCCGAACCCCGTTCACCCGGCTTCCGGGCACACATGCTCCAGGACCGCGTTCGCAGAAGGTTAAGTAGCCGGTTTTATTTCATTATGGAGCCGCAACAGGAACTACAATAGAGCTGTGCTGCTGCTTGTGTTATTTCATGCCGACCCTCACTGTCACATCGTTATTAAACACTCATTATTTCCCATAGGCGGGGGAGCCTATTGTTATATAGGAGTAAATGTGTGTTAGATGTCGTAGAATGAATTTAATGATCCGTTAATATCATGTATGTGCGTATTATTATTTTAATCTTCCATGACATCATTATCTACTGTGTCCCGGGGGGTCACTGTAATATCAGCCATACTAATATGTGCAGTAGAGCCCTCTTTATTCTATTTTACTTTCCTAATATATGAGCCATAATGCTAATTTCCTCCAATCTGAGCCTTTATAATTTCCTAAAATGAGCTATAAGCGGTGGCGTTTGGGAGCAGTGTGAATTCCCTTCGGTCTGCACCGCCGCTCCCGAAGTTAGCGTTAATTTAAAAAAGTCTGAAAAGTCGCCTCTGCCTCTGCTCCCCGCCAGGTGCCCCGTGGTGCTCGTCGCAAGTGAAGACCAGAAAGAAGAGGAAGCCTTACACGAAGCTCCAGCTGGCTGAACTCGAGAACGAATTTATGATGAACGAATTCATCAACAGACAGAAGCGGAAGGAGCTGTCAGAGAGACTGGACCTGAGCGACCAACAGGTGAAAATCTGGTTTCAGAACCGCAGGATGAAGAAGAAGCGGCTGATGATGCGCGAGCACGCCTTCTCCTCGTACTGATGACCTTTTGGACTTGATCGTGACCAGCAGCGCGCACCGAGTGTGCGCGCAGTGCAGCGCATCACCTGTGCGCGCACCTTTCCCCCCCCCCTCTCCGCTTCATGGCATGGACTTGTATTTATAGATGTGTATAAAATGTTTATATTCATGTCACATAATAGGCTACAGTTTTATCCCCAAGTTCAATTATATGCATAGTAATGAAGATGTAATCCATTGTGCCAAATTGGTCGTTTGTGATGTTTCTCCGTGTAGGCCTCGAGGTTGGCCTTGGAGCTCCGGATTATGATGAACCCTTTTTTAAAGTGTTTCTAATCCAGCTCCACATTCTTTTTAAAAGCCCGATGTGGTTGTTGCATATTTAAACATGGATGTGGTTGTGTGTGTTTGTGTATGTTGTATGACGGCCCGCTCATGTGGTGTGTGGGCCTAGAACAGTCAAGTTCACGTTTACGCACAGATGAAACATTAACGAGTCGGGATTATATTACGATTGCATGTCTATTTCCTCATCGCTGTTATTCAATTAAACGACACTATGATTTTGTAAATCTGATTTTGAATGAGCATTGTTTTTGTCCAATATGGCCGCGTGTGCATTCAGTCTGTGGAGGGGAAATAATCGCTTGAAGGGGTTCACTTCAAAATAGAAAACAAACGTGTTTGTGGACACGCTCGTGCTTCTGAGTGGAACTACATTATATCTGTGTTTTAAATGATTGTTTTAATTGGCCGACCTGCTTTCGTGTTGCTATCCAAACGTATATTAAATGTATAAAGGCTACTGCACAATTACACATCCGCTGCGTTGGAACCACTCTTCCTCTGTCGATCCAGTATTTTTTTTTAAATACATACTTAATAATCAATAATAATGTTGGATTTAATTGATGTATGAATAATCATCACAAAAAAAGCATGTTACTTGTAATGCGCATTAGACCACCAGTCATCTTTCTACGCGCCAACACAGGTTTTATAAAATGGACGCAACCTGCGGATGAATACATTTGTAAATAAAGATCATTTTTTGAATTACCTGAAGAATTATTGTGCATCTTTGTTTGTATTTAGATATATAATTAATATATCAATGCATAGCCCAGGGTTCGTGTTGTATGTATGAAGTATTCACGCTCATTCTGCAAGATGACTTGATCACTGTATTCATCTATCTGAATATACAAAGTGTTTCTATAATATGCATCTCTCACTGTATGCGGCTGATATTAAAATAGATTATATTTATTGATGGATACACAGACATAATGCGCGTGCGGTCACCTTTCAATGAGAGAAACTGAATATTCCTCACTTTATAAATCGATCCTGCGTGAATGAAACGTACTTTATGAACACCATAAGACACTTTAATTAATAACTCCAATTTTGATAACTTTAATAACATATTTCTGGCATATTTCCTCCACTCACTTTAAATCCGACGTCCCAGCCTGCATTCAGCTTCCCCGTCTTTAGCTCCATGTAGCTTCAAACGTTATTTCATGTTGAATTAAACGTTTTCACAGCCACTGCTTTAGAAAAAAATGTCAGAATTAACCATCTTTTTGGTTCATTAAGTAGCAAATACTGCTAAATAGTTTTTTTTTTTTTATTGGTGCATTTCTCACACACACACACACACACACACACACACACACACACACACACACACACACACACACACACACACACACACACACACACACACTCTCCATTGTTTAACAAACGGATCTGGTATTATTCAGAAGTCATCCTTTAATTTCTTCTCTGAACGCCTCCTTCGTCTATTACAGGTGATCTGGTGGTGTAGTGGGGTGGGTGGTGTAGTAGGGTGGGGGTCATTGTTTCTACTCACCAAGACCCAGAAAAGGGGCCTGCATGTCACAGGTGGTCAGATCTGTTTTTTTTTAAAGGCAAAGGCTTAAACTGCAACCATCAAAGAATCACCAACCACCAGCATATGTACGCGGAACATTACATGATCGTGAATCTATTAATGGGCCCCTCTCATTGCGTCATTATCACGTCATCATCACCGCATCACTGCAACACGAACGCACCACTGCAGTGATATTAAATGTATCATTTCAAACCCACTTGTAATGGGTTCTTCGGCGACCTGCAGACTGCACTTTTCTTCTAACGTGCAGAGCTCGTGTCCAAGAGGACATTGGCGCAATCTTGCTATAATTTCAATATATTATTTTGCACACAATGCATCCTCCCACTCATATGCTGCGGTCCTTTTTTCTTCTTCTTCTCGGTTTCAAATCGTTCCCACACATGTTCTACTATTAGATTTTATTGCTCAGACTATTTTGAAGGTTTTTCTGCGCGTCCTCCTCGCAACGTTTCCCTTCACTATAGTTGTTGCTTTATTGCTTTACAGCCAAACGCAGCCAGACAGCGTCACAGAGCTTCTTCAGATAGCGAGGGCGCCAAAACAAAGTTAAGGTCAAGTTAGTTAGTTTGGTTGTGCATTGTTTCTGCAATATTAGCACAACGTTTACTTCACTGCGAGGAAATTAGTTAAGTTAAATATGCGTATTTTAAAGTAGCTTCACTTTAAAAAAATATATATATTTGGTTAAATTACAGGCGAGTATTAAAGTTAATAGAGTGCACAACAAAAGCGCACGACCATTTAAATTAAAGACGAATTTGGTCCTTAAGAACTTTTAATTGTAACTTGTAAAATAAGTGATTTGAAACGTTCAAAGGAACATGTGAATAATCCGTTTTATTAAATGGATGTCAAATATTACACAACGTTTAAGTGCAAAACTGGTCGATTCAGGATTATAATAGGAATTATGCCAATACGAATCCACATTTCTAAAATGCGTCTGAGCTGCAAAAGCACAACCTAAAAGAAACGAGTGACGAGCAACAGGTCTGTTAACTTTGTAGAAAACTTTAAAGTCATTTAATCTGATTTTATTCTGCAACATTTCACTGCGTTGCTGCTGATTGTTGATGATCTCTGAAGATGTTTGTCACCATTTCTTGAACCAATTCAGACGAACTGGTGCAAGAAACTGACAGTTTTTCACCCCAGATTTGTAAAAGTATTATAAATGAATCCTGTCTTGGTTTTGCCAGCATGGTGTTAACTGCCTGAGGGTTTTCGAAGTGAAGTGTGGTAACCGTTGAAAACAACAGAACCAAACCACAGCGCTGATTTTACCCCAATAACAATAAAACAGCCTCTTTGAGCCATTTCCACATTGCGCGTGACCTTCAGGCCCCAAGCAGTGGAGAATACTTGTCCTTGTCCTTAACTACAACACTGGCCTTCACATGCCTTTCGTGGAGGTGAACAATGTGCGTGATAGTTTTGCGTAAAATGTGCAACGTTGCGCCTAAAAAAAACAAACACAAAAAAGGACCTGCTTGATTTTCTTTAAATATTTTCCTTCCCTTTTTCTGTGGTCTAACGAGCAATAACAGTTTAAAAAAAAAACATACTCACAGAGGCAAACAAACAAAACGTATTGATGGAGGCTTGACGACGTGTATCCGTTGAGCGGGTGTTTTGGTTCCGTTGATCTCCACCGAGGACAGGGCCCTAAACTCCGCGGCCATGGCTGCCGTCCGTGCAATAAAATGATTTGGGCGCAGAGGCTTGTTGGTGAATGCTTGGTGGACATCACCTAGACCACAGACGGTCAAAGCCAGTTGTTTTGGACTTGGCCGTGCCGAATGTGCTGAGTGATTCATGCTTGCGATTGACTTAGCTTGTGTTTTTGTGGCAATCCAAAAATCCACTTTCCTGCATCTCGCAGTAGCGAAGCGTTGGGGGCTGTTTTATTTGGCTGTTCTCACCCTCGTTCATCTGCATTTATTATTAAGCTGTAAAAGAAATGAAGAAAAGCAGGATGTAACGTTTAAGCATTCTAACACAAACAGATTTTTTTTTTTTTTTTTGAAAAAGTGGAGGCACACATGGGCTCCGGTTGCATCCGTCGCAGCAGAACGTGTAAAGGCGCAGTCATTTTGTGGTCTCGTTATTTCTTTCTTTGGTGCTCGCGTCAGGCTGCGGGCCAAGAGGATTGCATCTTGACAATGACCGAAAACATTTCCCCGCTGTGTATTTAAACGTCTTCCAACCATCGTGGCGTGCAGTGATTATGCGCAATGAACCCTAAAATGTTATTTGCATAAAAAAACCCCGACTTAATGAGTCGCTTGTGAATCACACGGGCTTCTGGTTTGACGATGCAGTCGGAACGTGCTGGCGCGGTGGCCTCCGGTTTCCCCCCCCCCCTCCTCCAAAACGCGAGGGAAGAACTTCCAACCTAACTGTTGCCACAAACGCGCGGTGCCCACTCCAGCGCGCGCGCGCACAACCAAGCAAGCAAGCTCGAGCGCGTGCGGATGTCATTACGTGTCATTATACAATGAAGGTGATGCTGTAAAGCTTTCAATTAAATATTCCAGCGGTGCTTCACACGTGTATTTTTTTCCGTGAGCTATAGGGCAGGAAGGCTGGAGAGGAGTTTCCTCTGCAGCCCGGCAGCCAATCAAGTCCCCGGAACGCGCTCACATGAGTTTCCACGGTCAGTTTTTAATGACTGATATTGATGTATGGTAATTCCTCGGGCTGGATCACATGACACAATTACCTCAAGAATCGATCAAGATGTATTGCAGGTCTGCCTACGTTTCCGATTTTTCCTCCCTGGCGGGGTCTTTCCACGCGCCTGTGGTGCTATAGATGGACAAAGTTTAACACAGCCGAGCTGCCAATTCCTCTCCTCCTCTGTTGCAAAGGGGAAACCGGGGAAGAAGAGATATGACGGAATACGATGAGCGCAGCTGTGCGTCAAATATGTATTTACCGAGCTGCACTTATTACGTTTCGACGCCCGATTTTACTTCAGTCTCCTCCTTTTTACCGCAGACGACTTCGTGTCAGATTAATTTCCCTTATTCGCCCAACATAGCCCAAGTCCAACCTGTCCGAGAAGTCGCTTTCAGGGATTATGGACTGGACCACCCCAGCAAATGGCACTACCGGGGCAATTACGCGTCTTACTACTCAACGGACGAGATAATGCACCGGGACTTGATCCAGTCATCGGGCGGCAGGGCGGACGTGCTTTTCAAAAACGACCCCTTGTACGGCCACCACGGGGGGACCAGCTCGCCGTGCAATATCTTCAACGGCGTCGGCCGAAACGGGGTTCTCCCCCAGGGCTTCGACCAGTTTTTGGACAATCCTAACTCTGAGAAGCCCGGCGCGGAGCCGCCCAAACAAAAGACAGACTCTGCTGCTCCCGGAGATGCTGCGGACAACAATCAGGCTTTGGGCACCAAACTGGAGCAGCACACGGCTGACCCGAGCGGCAGCGTCGACGAGGACTCGTCCTCCAACTGCGGCGACAAGAGCAGCCAACAGAGTGAGTACTTTTTTGCTTCTTTGTCTCGGGTATAAGGTGTGCAAGTTAAACAATGGAGTGTGTGCGTGTGAGTGTGTGTGTGCGTGTGTGTGTGTGAAGTGCCTTGTGTCCACCGCCGCGGCTCTCCGGGGTTATGTGCCTCTTTATACGCATGCAAAAGGTTTTATATCCCTATAAGATTTAGTTTACGGTTGTAAAGGTATTTACAATGGGAAACGGTTAACCATACTGTTATAGGGCGCCTTGTGTCTGATAACAAGGCTGTGTTGCTGGAAGTGAACGGTAATGATGGGGGATTAAAGAAAATCAGTGTATTAAAGTTGATTTAATCGGTTTATAGGCTGTTATGCAGGTACAACATTTTTTAGGCAATGCAATACAAATCAGTGCACTAGTTGATTTCAATGCAAATTCCGCTTTTGTCCTTTCACTGTATGTGTGTGGGTGCGCGACAGAGGGGCCTTTGTGCAGAAATAATGAAATAAAAGTATGTCACTGCATTCTAATCTTTTTTGTTGGTTTTTGTTTTTGCACTTGAGCTTCATTTTTACATTTCTTCTCCGTGTTCTTTTCCCTGTGCAGGTTCATCAACCAAGTCCAGGAAGAAGAGGTGTCCTTACACCAAATACCAGATCCGAGAACTTGAACGAGAGTTTTTCTTCAACGTGTACATTAACAAAGAGAAGCGGCTCCAACTGTCCCGGATGTTAAATCTGTCCGACCGGCAGGTGAAGATCTGGTTTCAGAACAGAAGAATGAAAGAGAAAAAGCTCAACCGCGACCGCCTACAGTATTTCACTGGGAATCCTTTATTCTGATACCTGAGACACACACACACACACACACACACACACACACACACACACACACACACACACACACACACACACACACACACACACACACACACACACACACACACACAAATGACTGGTCCTCATCTTGTTTAAACATTTTTTTTACATAATTATGCCATTGCAAAAAAAAAAAAAAAACAACCCAAGATGCCATATTTTTTATAAACACTTTTTTCTCCATGTATTTATTTGTGTCGCGTTATTGGCAACAAATATTCCGACAAAGCGCGAGCGGTGCTTTTGAGAAATCACGTATAGGCTTCTAAACTTGTGTAATGTCCATTTTATGAGACGCATGCAATGCACGTTGTGGTGTGAAAATAAAGCAGAGACGACAAAAAAAAAAGAAGTGGTATCCTCGTCACGAAACTTGTCACATGAACTTAACCAAGTCCAACAAACGGATCGCGATAACAGGGGCTGATTTTCTTTCTTTTTTTATTTTCTTAAAGATTCATCAATTGGGAAGTCTGGCGCTTACAGGCCTGTATGGTCCCGTTATTTCCTCTGCTTTCAAACACTGGATTGTTTACTAAACCTTGAACCGTCTAGACAGTATAATAAACCCAGCTGTAAATGTCTAAATAGGGGGCTATTGGACTTTGGTGTTCCAACCCCCTAGACCACAAGAGCCCTGATGCTCTTTCCTGTCTCCCTCCAGGCTCCACGTTTGGAGAAATCAACAGATATCAACCGTATTCTGACTTCTTGGGGGTTAATTGTAACGCAGCTTTGTATGCTGGGGACACAATGGAGGAGATTCTAGGAGCGCCAAATCAAAGGATAAGTCATTTTTCATCTGCTTTTCTGCTCTTCTCAGTAGGCGACACGTAGCTGCTGCAGCTGAAGGAGATTTATAATTGTTGGCGTGTTCGCGCGTTTCCATCTCGACTTTTTTTTTTTTTTTTTTAATGCAGGTGAAACGTTTCCAACTTTGCGCAACTCCACTTTGCACAGCGACCCCGGGCTGCGTGCCATTACCTCAGCGGTGCGGCATATATCTGTCTTTTCTTTGTTTTTAAGTAACTACACTTAGTCATTCCACACTAAACAGTCGCTTTGTTGATGTTTCGTGTGATTATCGTCACGTTAACTCTGCACAGCAACAATTACACCCGTTGCTCCTGCGTCCTCTGTGAGGGGGGGAAAGAAAAACCCAGCCACGTTCGGAGATGAATGTTTATTTTTAGTCTTGAATCACCACATCCACAGTTATTTCCCACCACAAAGGCAGTTAGAAGACTGAGGTTTCATTAAGCGTTTAATTGGATTGTCATGATGTCCTGCAGTGAAATTACATTACCAACTGTGGCAAGTATTCTCCCTCTGCTTCTCGCTGTATCCACATGAGGGCAGACTTGCAGCTTTTGGCTGCGAGTGGAAACGCAGAATGCAACCAAATTTAACATCTAACCTGCATGAAAATCATCCAGTGGAGGAAAAACAGTCCGTTTAACACGCGTTTTATTTACATGCCTGTTTAATTCTAACTGCATCCAGTGGCTCTGATTGTGATACGCATCAATATATCGAAGGCATACATTTAAATGTTCTTTTTTTTTTATAAAAAAAAAAGTAAAAAATGACTTGTTTTTGCGCATCAAACATTTCAACAGCACAGACGACACAGTTTCTCTGCAGAAACATTCGAGCACCGTTAATTATAATACATCTATATAATTGTCTCAGCGCCCAGTTTAACTGACGCGTCTTCCAGGCGGCCGTTACGTTTACAAGTCACGTTCAAGTGTTTTCAAAGGACGAACTACATCAATACAAATTTAACTCTGTCTTTGTCATATGAACCTTTATTTTCTTTAAATACAGACTTGGACTTTTAAACCTGAAGGCCGCGCGACCTTATAGGCCACTGGAATCTCTCTAGACGCCATTTATTATAGAATTGTGGGGGATTATATTCTTTATATTTCCAGCTGGGACATTTATTAAATTATCATTTAGCTAAGTCTGCCCATTTGCTTTAAAAATATGATTTACTGCAAAAAAGGATGAATGTTTTTTTTTGCCTGAATCAATAATAATAATATCGATCGATAGACTGTTTTAGTTTGTAGATATGTGCTCTACACTTATGTATGTCGAATCTCCTGCTATTGTCTTTAATTATTATTATTATTATTATTATTATTATTATTATTATTATTATTACTACTAATTATATCATTACAAACCCCGAGGTCCAATTTGTTTTGTCCATTTTTACGGTACGTGTGTTGTACATTTTGTGCGTATATGAATTATTGACCATACCTCAAAAAAATACTCATTTAAAGGGTTTTATTTGCGTCACATATGCAAAATAGACCAAGATTATCTTTGAACAATTTGTCATAGTTCGACACATGATTATTAAAACAAAATGGTGTCCGTGTTGTCAGATGTCTGTTATGTTTGTTTTCCCTCTTCCCTTTTTTAAAATAACCGAGCGTGGTATAACGATGAATGTATTTTCTATTCAGTGATCACATTCTGGGTTAACGAGCCTTTATTTTGTAGTTTGTGAAGTCGAGATGATTTGCATATTTAATGCTCATTTACCACCGACTCTAAATATCAGAGGCTTGAAGATCCACACAACCTCTCAATGAAGCTGTAACACAATTTAAGCTCGTCGCATAAATACCAAAGATATGAGTTGAAGCTGCATTTACCCGATTCTGTGTATTTGTACATGTGTTGTAGGACTGTTGCTGTTTGTGGCCTAACTTCAGATTTTCGGTCGATTGATATTTTCAGGTGCAAACAGTTTTTTAAGACGCACTGTTTATGTCGCTCACATTTGCATTTGACTTTCCTCGCAGGCAAAAAACACTTGAGCCCTGAGCTAAAATAGTCCCCATGCACACCACCAGCCTTTTATTTGGAACATCGGCAAATAACTGTGACACACAAAAAAAAATCATAATGTGCAAGTAATAATAATCTGTGCAAATAATAAAGGAGCATTTTCTATCAGTCTGAAGTGGAATTTATTTGAAAGGCTTGCAGGCTGAGATTGTTGACCTTGATGCAGCTTCTAGCTTATTTAAATGTGTGAATGGTGGACACAGTTCCCTCTTTAAGTCCGACATGTGGCTAGAAATCTAAACGGCTGTTGTTCTGACATCGAATAGTTTGGTTCTAAAAATCCATCAGGAGAAAAAAAATATAATTTGCAACAATTAAAACACCTCAAACCCTGAAATTGATGAAAGATTGACAGCAAAACACAATATTAATAATCAGTCTTCATTCCTTTATCCAATCTTTAGTTTAATTCAAAGATATTGGAGACAGTAAAATGCAAACAGGATTAGTGTGGAGTCTTATTGGTCTGAATGGATGATGAGTAATTCAGCATAGGTGGTTACATTATTTCATAGTCTGCAGTTGTCGCCTATGCGCCATATAGTCAGCCTTTTTTACACACACACACACACACACACACACACACACACACACACACACACACACACACACACACACACACACACACACACTACCATTTTCTCAATCTCACACAAAGACACGCGCGTCCTTAGAAGCATTAAACTCGTTACAAACATGTCACAGCAGCTGCTACACGATTCGAATGAAGGCGCACTATTTTCTCTCAAATTGCCTTTTTTTATTAAACCGAGAATGTTTCAGTTCGGGTTGAAGCGCCTCCGTTAAGTCTGTAAACCAATTTCAAGTCCGTGTTGTAGGTGTCGCTGTTGACCACGTCTGCATCCGCAGTGCGCGCGCGCGTGTGCGCGCATGGTAGAGGAGGCTGCGTCTCAAGGCCATTTTCAAATCTCATTGGTGGGCTTGTCATGTGGTCGGGAGGCATCCCGACTTACGCGGAGATTGTTTTTTTTCCTAGATATGTCATCTTACAAAGGACATCTCTCTCCTCTAAAGAACTTAACCCCCCAAAATGTCCTTTCCCAGTAGCTCTCCGGCGGCCAACACCTTCCTAGTGGACTCTTTAATTGGTGCGTGCAGGTCGGACAGCTTTTACTCCGGCAGCAACATGTACATGCCGTCTGGCTCAGAGATGGGAACTTACGGAATGCAAACCTGTGGACTCCTGCCGTCTTTCGGCAAAAGAGGGGAGGTCAACCACCAAAATATGGGCATGAACGTCCACTCGTACATACCTCAGATAGATAACTGGACGGATCCGGGTCGACCGTGCCGAATAGAGCCGTCCAGTCAGATGTCAAACTGTACATTTGCACAGAGCATAAAGGAAGAGAGTAACTGCTGCATGTACTCCGATAAGAGAGTACAGAAAGTCAGCTCGTCAGAGGTCCCCGCATATTCTAGCGCTATTTCCGAGTCGTGTCCTCCTGTCGACGGTCCCGAGATCCCGGTTCCGGGCTATTTCAGACTGAGCCAAACTTATGCGAACGGGAAACATCAGGAAAACTACTGCCACGAGCCGCCGAGTCCAACCCCGACACTGACGCAGCTCAGCCGGGTCACCCCGAAACCGCAGTCCTCCTCCGCGCCCTCGAATTTCGCAGAGGTGGAAAAGAAAAGCGAGGACGTCCCGCAAAAACCAGAGACCTCAAGGACGCCGGTGCCCGTGGAAAGCCCGGATCCCAAGTCCAGCTCTGGGGAGAAAAAGTGCTCCATGGAAGCCTCCGCGTCGAGTCCCGAGCTGCTCCAGAAGGAAGGAAAAGGTGGGTTGGCTACAATGAAAGCGTTTTATCTTGTGGCGCTGCAGTGCTGAGAAGGCTCCAGCATCATAAAACCAAGTATAAAACACAAACAACCCTAAAGTCGTAATGTTTAATGAGAGTCTTTCTCAGGTTGCAGTAATGGGCAACAGCGAATGGTTTTACCATGCAGCATGCAAACTGTGCGCGCCTCTTTCCTCACATATTTATTATTTTTAAATGGACATTATTTGAATTTAATTTCACACTCTGTTGCCTTATGTTTGGGCGCACTGCACGCGTTCAGAAACTAAAAAAAAATAAAGAGTGCCATACTTGTTGCGTAATTGAATAATTCCTAGCTTGTAAAAAAAAAAATGTGTGCATTGTGGTTAATTTTTTTTAAAATCACTGTTTGAAATTCTATTTGAAGTTTTAACAGTTTAATCATGTTAACGCATTTGAAGCTTTCGCTAAATGAATAGTTTGTGTTAATGTTTCAGGCTTTATAGAGATGTTTTCCCGAGGAGCGGTTTGATCAGCTGGGAGTTTGATTTAATTTCTATTTTATTATTACTGGTGTCATGTACGTGTCTAATAACAAACACCCCTCCTCCCCCTGTATGTTATTTATTCCGGGACAACGTTTATATTGTGTTATTTCCCAGAGGTGAAATCCAAAACAGCAGGTGAGACTGTTCCAGCTGAATCACTGAAATCCTCAATCTCTTGATTTGAATCCACAGACTGCGACCCGCCGACGAGCAACTGGTTGACTGCGAAGAGTGGCAGGAAGAAAAGATGCCCGTACACAAAGCACCAGACCTTGGAGTTGGAGAAGGAGTTCCTCTTCAATATGTATCTGACCCGAGAGCGCCGCCTAGAGATCAGCAGGGGCGTCAACCTGACCGACAGGCAGGTCAAGATCTGGTTTCAGAACCGCCGGATGAAGCTGAAGAAAATGAACAGGGAGAACCGCATCCGTGAACTCACCTCGAATCTCACCTTTTCGTGAGCGAGCGAGCGCGCGCGCGCACGCGTCGCGTGGTTCGCTGCCTTTTTACTTTCTCTCATGTTCAGTTTGGTGCCACGGTGGCATCAGACGTTTTATCTCCAATTTCAACGAAACTGTGACTACATAAGGCAATCTTACTACTCTGTGTGACGTCGTGTGTTTTTATTTGACCTGGGTAACTTTTTTATTTTATTTTATTTTTTTTAAATATCTTAAATTATTGGAGAAGTCTTCCCTCTAGCCAGTAGACATGGATGTTCTGTTGTGTGAAGCCATGAACGCACATTCGCTGTCGTGTATTAGTGCAACATTTTTGTTTTACAGTACAAGTGAGACATTTGCTCCACGTTGACATGTGTCCATGGCGGAAAAACGATGTTAATCTGTGAATTAAATTGCATGTTTGTGCATGTACCCTTGCAATAAATTGTCAAATAATCTGGTTTTGTGTTTTTGGTTTTTGGAACCGTCATCAAGTGCGGTTTTTATTTGCATTAGCGACGTTTAAAAAAGGGTTATAAGGAGGAGGGGAAACACTTTACTGAGGAAAAAGAAATGCTGTTCTAAAAAAACAAAAAAAAAACAATCTTCCCAACGTGTTCCCAATTTCACTAAATTGGAGCTTAATTGTTTTACTGCAGCTGACTAAGAGCCTAAAGGCTTAAAAAACATCACTAAAGATTTAGTTTGTGGGCAGTTTTTTAAACACACGCGGTTTTTAGGAGTTGTAATCCAATCTTTAACCTATTATTACACGCTTTTAGACACCCAACTCCCCGAAGACGAGACTGCACACTGATATTTGTGAAATTAAGCACACACAAAAAAACAACTAAACCAAAATTAGATAACGCAAATGTGCCAGCCTTTCTGAACAGTGCAGCTGAGCAACGCAAAGAGGCGGAGGTGGTGTAATGAAATAAACATGGTGGTGTGTGTGTGTCTGCGTGTGTGTGTGTGACTGAACTAACGGTCTATAAGGTCCATCAGATGGGGTTTGTTATATTCTGCTGCTTCCTTTCCCTCTGCAGGCATCGGCAGCCACGTTGCATTCATGTTCATTCAGAATAACTTCATTCTTGAAGATTATCTGTGATAAAATGTGACATGTCGCTCGCTTCCAAGCTGCAGGTTTGACCTACATGTTGGCTTTGTTTAAGGTCAAACTACTTTCCCAATAGAAGCCCCAAACGTTGATTTCTACTTAAAAAAAATAAAATAAAATAAAAAAAAGACAGGTTTGCTACATCTAAATGATCTTACACCTTTCACACAGCAACAACTGCTTTGCTTCTCAGTCTGTTCTTTTTCTTTTTTCTCTTTTTTTTTATTGACGGCATGTATAGTCACACGCACCTCATAAAACATTTATTGATGCATAAAGACATTATTGCCCTCCTTTGAATGAATACAATAATTTCACAACTGCCGTTTCCGGCTATAGCTTTTAAAACATTTAAACCAAGCCCAGAAAATATGTTTCCTCGCCGAATATTAACAAAGGATGCACCGCGTTGTGAACGGAAATGGCGTCTTTTTTTTATTTTACAACACGTTATTACGTCTGTTTTACGAGGACTCCCAAAGTCTATAAAGAGCTTTACTGGCATTCCGGGTATCAGGATGATATTTGAAGAGTTTTCTCCAACATTAAAGATGCGGGTTGTTGATGGCATGTGTGTGTGCGTGTGTTTGGAGGGGAGGGGGATGTGTCTTAAATTTTTTTTTAAGCTTGCTTGTATCACTGCAGCGTCCCGCAGTCAGAAAGATAACATTTGATTCGGGGGATTGTTTTCTCCCTCCAGTCACATCTGATGAGGCTTTTTATTAGATGTGAAATGAAAAGCTAAATTAAACCTGACGAAAGGGGGGAAAGAAGGAGCGCAAGGGCAGGGGTTGATTTACTCGCTGTATTGGTAAATATGACCACGTGATCCATGTAACCAATCCCCGTAGATGCAGGCCAGCAAAAATACTATGATTGTTCATAGAGGGACGCTTCCCGTAACAGTGCAACCCTTATTATATGAGTAGGAAGAGATCAAAAATGTCTTCCAGTGGCACGCTCAGTAACTGCTATGTGGACGCGATCATGGGCCAGGAGCCGGAGGATGTGTACGGGGCTCGCTTTCTCCAGGCTCCGCACACGGTGACCCCGAGGCCGTCAGGTGCTGCCGGGGACAACGCGGACTTCTCCTCCTGCAATTTCGCACCAAAGTCCGCCGTCTTCTCGTCGTCCTGGTCCTCGGTTCACCCGCAAGGAATTTACCACCCGTACATGCACCACCACCACCACCACCACCAGTCCCACCTCCCCGCCTCGGACGGCAGATATGTGGGCGTCCGCTCCTGGATGGACCCCATCTCCAACCACGTTTCGTTCGCCGGATTCCACCCCGGCGCTCGGCCGTACGGGACAAAGGCGGCGGCGGCGGCGGCGGAGGTGCTGCCGCCGCCGAAGACGACGGAGTGCGCGGCGCCGGAGACCGAGGCTCGGCCGCTCGCCTCCGCCGGCGGGGAGTTCGCGTGCGGGGCGTCGGAGTGTCCAGAAAAGGCGAGCAAAGAGCTGAGTGGAAGCGAGCTTTCGATCCACAGCGAGCCCAAAGAGGAGAAACAACAACAACTTGACCCAAGTAAGTAAACGAAATAGCCGATCCTGATTTACAACCGCGAGAACTGTATGAGCTGGGTGTGTAAAAGCTGAGGTTTTACTAACCTATAAAAGTGTCTCGTGGGCTGCTATACCTCCGCTCGAGAAACCCGCCCTGCTGGGATTATTACAGCAGATCCCAACGTTGTTCATCTCACAGGACGACGAAATACTCTCACATCGGTGCTTTTTTGATAAGATTGTACCTGTTTAGACCTCATGGATCGATATCGATGTGTAATTTACTAAGTCACGTTCCATAAAACCAGGAAAACACACACTAGGCCTTGATTGAAATACTCTTTGCGTTATCACATTAAATAATTTCTCATTTTGCTTTCGATTTCCTGCAACTTTTACAATCTGTCATGTTCAACCCCGATGTGTGAAGCAATTTAAAGCAGTTTGAAATGCAAAAAACACCTCATCACGTGCCTTTTTAATTTATTTTTTTTATAATTATTTGTTGTTTTTTCTTCCAGACAACCCTGCAATAAACTGGATTCACGCACGCTCCACGAGAAAGAAGCGCTGCCCGTACACGAAATATCAGACTCTAGAGCTGGAGAAGGAGTTCCTCTACAACATGTATTTGACTAGAGACCGACGCTACGAGGTGGCCCGCATACTCAGCTTGACGGAGAGGCAAGTGAAGATCTGGTTCCAGAACAGGAGGATGAAAATGAAGAAGATGAACAGGGAGAAGAGCGGCAGGGAGCTGCTATGAAATCACTGCCGGTTGACACACTGGCAACGAGGAAAAAAGCCACCTGAACAATTAAATTCATTTCGGTAGGAGAGTTGGTAGCCATTTTATTTTTGTAGACCCCCAGTCGTCAGTGTCATAAAGTGTTGGCATCGAAATCCCATTAGCTTCGGTGACATTCAGCCCGGATCCGTCAAACCCTCGTTTCAAACGGGATTCTCCTGTTTTCTCCTTCTCTCAGTAAAACGTCTGTGTATTGCTTATGGTTGTTAAGAGTATGGAGTTGTATATAAAACATTTTCACAGCTGAACGACTGCTGTCTGTTGTCGGTACACGCGCACGGGAGAAACGGCACTAAACCGTCATTTGACCCATTTTCACCAAGACTTTTACTTTGAAATATACCCGTGAATGAAGCACGTGAGCGTGCGTGTTGCTTTCTCATGAAACAAATTGAAACAAATTGATTTGTTTTTATCTCAAACACCGATTAACATTTTTTTGTAATATATTTAGCAACTTTCTGGCGCGTTTCTGGTGGATTTTCCATTTACGTAATTATTAGAATTTTATTGTTTTAAATAAAATAAATCCCTACCACTTGTTTTCATTAAGACTGATAATGCAGCACAGTTTCCTTAAAGCTTCACAAATTTCAAATATCCAACCCCAAAGTCGGTCTTAAACAGTTTTTACATTTCCCTTTTAATTTCGCGGCCAACAAATGAATCGAAACACATTCACTGGTTTCAAATCGCTCTTAAATCCTGAAAAAATGACTCACTGTGTGTTGAAATTTAGCTTCTGTGGGTTTGAAACGAAGAAGTAATAAAGTGTTTACGATTGGGAGAGGTGTTGCGGCGGATTTCCAATTTATTGTCCAACTTGTACGAATAATGACTTTAAAGCAGGAAGAAACGCGGTCCAATAAAGCTATAGAAATGGCTAGACGTCTGGCCTAAATTACTTTATGGTCCTGGCCAGTAATTACACTCCCCTTTGAAACCCCCTTTCTCTGGGCCGTTCGCGTCTGTTGCTGACAAACAGAATGTAGACACTTTTCCACAGAGTGTCTGGTCGATGAATTGTTTTAGAGGAAATCACCCCCACCCCCCCATCCTTAATGGTCACGTTTATTCCCCAACTGCACTTCCCACTGATGAGAGAGAGAAAAAAAACTTAACTTTGACTGGTGGCCGATGCAGTTTTACCTTCTGCGGAATTTCTTTAATATTTAAACGTATAGAAACCAGGCAACGTGTCCCAATTTGACCTCTCACAGACTCAAAATATGAATGAAACAAAATAGAACTTTAAAATATGGATTGTTCTTAAATTTGTGGAAATAAATTCATGTCTTTTTTTTGCTTCACTGGTCGAATAAATTGGGAAAACTCCTGAACTATGCAGAGCTAAATATGCTGTTTACCTCTGCTGCAGGGGCAGTGGGCCACATTGGGAAAGTAACGCGACCGCTAGAGGGCGGTATTGGTCTTTGAGTCTCAGCTGGAGCAATGTATTCACAGCTGGAAACATTGGCAAGGCCTCTAAAGTACAGGCTATGTGCTATAGGCCATATACCAATATGTATCCATGGATTTATCGATTAATATGGAATCAAATGTGGTGTTTTAAGAAAAAGAAACTATCTCTTAATATAGTTTGTTCCTTTGTGAACTTCTATCAGGATACTACTTCCCGTCCTGGATCGAGGTCTATTGTTGTTGTTGTTGTCCGGGGAAATACAATAGCACGCTACTTTGAACGCAATTCACATTTTTATTGCCAATTTCAGCCTTTTTTAATCGTGATAATTTCCGAACCTCACATCGCATCTCGTTCTGCCAACATTTGCACAAAAGAGAAGTCCGTTTTAACCGACGGAGAAAACGGAACAATCCCCGTTTACTCAAGAAAATAATACAGTCAACTAATGTACCCTCTAAACGTGATCAACCTGATTAATTTTATACGTGAAAAATGACGCTCAACTACCAAAAAATACACCGTGTCTCAAATTCCACGTCACTGTTAAATCATTGCTGAGCACAGATGTGGTAAAAACACATCTTGCATATAATGATCAAGCACAGTGGAAAAAACAATAATTAAAAGGGGCTCCATTTGGCCCCTGAGTGTCCTCCATTATCTCTAATAGTGACCAGCAGCCTGTTTGTGGGCCACATGTGAGAAGCAGCTATGCGGACTAGTGTCACGGCTGAAAACTTGACCCCCAGAACGACGATGTTCAGCTTCCTCTCTATTCAATAACCACGACACGATTACGCGCTGTTTACACGCGCAATGGCCGCCTCCAACATGCCCTTTGATTAGGAGAAAGATGCGATTGTATCGGGGGTTTTCTGTCAACGTTGCTCATTTCACCCTCACACCGTCCAGGACCCTTATAGATGGTCATGTGTCCCTCTCTACGGGCCATGAGTGTGGGGGGGGGGGGGGGGGGGGGGTCAGCTCCACTTGTCATTAGCTACAGTCATGTTCCACGGATGCTGCTCCGCGTTCACACATCATCCGCCCAGTGTTATTTCTGCAGAGGCAAATAAGAGCTGTGCAAATTAGCTGCGTATGACGGATTGGGAACATACTTGGAGCTCATGTTGGGGCTTTTCCCACAGCAGGGCTCAAAGTCCGAGTACAGTCAATGTCCAATACGGTAGAAAACATGTTAAAGCCACGCCCTCGTGTGTGTGTGTGTGTGTGTGTGTGTGTGTGTGTGTGTGTGTGTGTGTGTGTGTGTGTGTGTGTGTGTGTGTGTGTGTGTGTGTGTGTGTGTGTGTGTGTGTGTGTGTGTGTGTGTTAAGAGACTGTGATCTCACTTGAGTCAAAGCCAGTGAAAATACTCCATTACAAGTAGAAGGCCTGCATTTAGAACATAGAGCTATACATCGGCAAAATGCATCATTATAAAAACATAATGCTTAAAAACGAGCAGTGTGAGTGTTTACCAACACTATATATTACTATATATCTACTGTTGCACTTGACTGGGGGAGAAGCTGAATTTGTTTATTTATTTTACGTATTGGCTACATATCATAAATAACCTATAGTGTGTGTGTGTGTGTGTGTGTGTGTGTGTGTGGAGGTACACAGCAATGTATTAATAATGCAGGTTGAATGATGATCGGGGGCGGCGTACCAATTCAGAATCGTCTCTTTAATACTAATCCGATCATCATCCGTTTAATAACCCGTAATTACCCACGTGGTGTACATGTGTGCGTCTTCTCTTTGCCGGGGACAGGCGTTGACACGATGATTCTGAATGTGTGTTAGTGGGAGTAAACACGACGCTCTGAGCGTCCGTGAAGCCAACATGCTGTATAAGAATGGCCTCTGCGTATTTGGGTCCAGCCTATAAGAATCCGGCCTATTGTAGTTTGAGTTAAGGTCACATACTGACATACTGTTTCCTGTTAGGCACCTTTCTCCAATTACATTCGTTCCAACAACAATAGTGCTTTAAAAAAACAAGAAGCTTTATATGAGATGGAAAGTTAATGTACTTCCTATTCTCCAACCATCTTTATTAGTCATCTAACTGTGTGTGTGTGTGTGTGTGTGTGTGTGTGTGTGTGTGTGTGTGTGTGTGTGTGTGTGTGTGTGTGTGTGTGGGGCTATATAGGCTTGCCCTTAACTAAAGCAGTAGAGGTTGATGCTCGCGACACCAATATAACGCACTGATTGGTCCGATTTTAAGTGCATGTTTAACTATTTGGTGTCCCCTAGACAGCTCGCAGACGCCATTTGTGTCCGTCAATCAAAGGATAACCAATGTGGCTCTTTGGCTCTCCATCAATACAGTTAGTGTGCATCGGTCCAGCGCGACGTGGCGACGCTCTTAATACCGGAGTGACCTCCAATAAAAGAGCGGAACACCATGTATAAAGAAAAAAAAAAGAATGCGCAGACAAACAGTCCCCTGTCTCTGCACCGAGACTAAACCGCGATGATAATCCAGAATATTTTTTTTCACTCCCTCCAATAGAAACTGGACTATACAGTTACAACAATGTCATACGACAAATCCTGACCTCCTGCATTACACGCACGCTCAGCTAGACAGGAAACCGGAGGCCGAGCCATAGCCGGACCATAAATCGCGTGGTGCTGACTCTGGTATGCTCCAGACGAGCAAGAATGAAATGAGAGGAATTCCTTTTTTTTTTTTTTTTTTTTTTCTGCAGCATTGTACACATGGACGTGACAAAGGCGTCCAACATTTAGCCTTTAAATCTCGAGGGCCCCCCCCCCCCAAAAAAAATGGGAAAATAGCCATGCGGTCATTTAGTTCTCTTATTGTGAAAAACAGCAGGCCCAAGAGATTGTAGATGCATGTTGAGTCACACAATTATAATTTTTCGTCTTGAACAAAAGGCTTAATGTCACAATATAAGGCTGTTTTGATGAGGATTCGTTTTATGCCCATGTTATTGTCTGTATTCACACCTCATTATTAGTTATGACGAAGCCTAAGGGATGGCTGGGTTTATCATGTGACTTTTTTCCCCCAACAGTTTATGCATATCGTCTTCCCTTTTTGAAAATAAATAACTAAAAGGATCACATGATGTCGTCCTTTAAAAAAAGACATAATTCATAATACATTTTTGTCAATTCCTTATCAATGAAAATTGTCTCATGATTTTGCCACATTTAAAAAAAAAAAGGCATCTATTTTACACAAGATGTATTTTTGTGTGTGTGTGATGAAGTAAATAATTAACTGCTCTTTCCCGCTTTAAAAGATGCAACATTTTCTGGTCGAGTGACACAAACAAATACACATCCCCTCTTGTTCCCCTCCAGAGGACGCGGAGGGCTTTGATGGGAGAGCTGCTGCAGTCTAAATTCCTTTTTGTGAGAGGGGACAATTTACAACTTGGTAATAGACCTTTTTTATGAGCCTCCATCGCCTGTCATTGGACGCCACTGGTCATGTGTGAGAGGCGAACGTCTTCATGGCTCTTTTCCTGATTTCCCAGGCGAGTTTTCTTCCCCCCACTGCATTCTGCGTCTACGGCGCTCAAACCGATGCGCCGCTGCTCGCCCTTCCTTTAACAACAACAACAAAAAACAGATGACATTCGTTTCATAAAGGCACATATTTGCGGCACTGCGCTGTTCGATCTCCTGGATGACGAGAGGGGGGCGTTTCAACTTTCTACCCATCTGACCTCTTCAAACAGCAGCAGCAGCAGCACTGGCTCCTCACCGCTTTATCAACATGCACCGCAAAGGTAAACCTCCAGCAAGGAACATGGATTACCTCCCGGCTTCAGGTAAGCTCTCTGTGCCATCATGCACTTTTATTCATGTGCGCCTGTTTGTGTCTGCATGCGGAGTTTGACAGCTTCCTGTTTCATTGCTCATGTAAATTAGCAGCAGGGTAATGACAATGATGTCATTCGGTTGTTTCACATGTTGCTGGACGCTTTCAAATAAATTATTTAGAAGCTTTAGACGCAGGAAATGTGGATAATGATGTCTGGGGTCGATGAAATGGGCCTTTGCTGCTATTTGAGGGAATAATAGATATTAAATGTGCTCATTTAGGCTCACCTTCCATTTAAAGAGCACAGAAATAAAGCTCGTGTTTAAAGTCAGTGATGACGTCTGAGAAATATAGCAGTCAGTGAATTAAAATGAACTCGATGCATTAAACCATTTCGATATCAGTTTGAACCTTTAAAAAAAAATCCTCATTTGATAAAGCCGACCTTCTTTCATTTTGAATTCCTTCAGTACCAGAAAAAAAAATCTGCATTGATCTGGACTTCATTCCCACGCACTTGATATATAAAAAGAAAAATGCGACACAGGAACAGATGAGCTTTGCTGTGTTTCACATGTGAAGGCTGGCAGGAGAAGTTGAGTTTTCATAGCCGCGTTCAGCTGCCTGGAGATGGGGGCCAACATGAACAAAGACAGTATTTCACTGTTGCCTGACAGGCAGCTGCGAAAGTATTTACAGCCTCACTGCAATGCGGCAAAATGGACCCTGGAAGGACGGGCACAAGTAGAAGCCTGCACATTAGACAGAGTTCCACTCTGTTTCTCCAATTCCAATGTTGCACAGCTTACATCATTTCTGTGCTCGCTGTGTAATTATGCGGGACTATGTGCGACCGCAGGCCTGCTCACATTTGAACAGATAGCAGTTTCCATGAATGGATGTGGTTTCCCCTTTTCACCCCCGTTTAGATCTCCCCGGATGTGGAGTCCAGCATGACACTCTCTCAACTGTGTGCCAAAGCGAGAGATATTTGTAAAATGTTTCCTCATATCGAGTCACGTGGAAGCTACACGGGTATAATACCTGTTATTAATGCTCTTTTTTGTTTTTGTTTTCCACTTAGACATGGTTCATTCATGGGTTATGCTTCCTTATCATTATTAGTCATCGCGAGCATCAACGTTTCCCTCAATAAGTCATAACATCTACACTGCAAAGCACTCAATTATTTAGATGGCACTCGTTTCATATTCAGACTACATATCTGCATATACTAAAAAAAAAATTACAAATACGATTCTTTTGTAAAATGTTTCTTTTTTTTATCCAATAACTTAATTAAATCAAAATATTAAGTAAAGTCAGTGAATATTCCTTTAAATACCTGCACTTAATTAAACGAATATTGTAATTAACTCTTTTACATTTAAAAAAAAAAAAAAAGATTTACATTCTTCCTCCTCGTTGCAAATCTGTATCAAGTCTCCCCAAACACATGATTATGGGAACTGACTTAGATGGACATTTTTTTTTTTTTTTTTTTTGCAGTGGAAAAGGGCGGGGGAGTCGTTAACACGCCAGCAGAAGGCGCTGTTGCCCAACAGTTAGCACCTCTGCTCCCATTCAGCAGTCTCTTGCTAGCAGATTCCCGAGCGCGGTGATTGGTTGAGATACGTGATCATGTGACGTGGTTGAAAGTGATTTTTTTTTTTAAAGAATTGTGTGAGAAAAAGCGCGTAAAGTTCAGTTTGTTGACAAATACAATCAGCTGATCCTGCATCTGTTGCTGTTCACACCCAAAAAAAATATTTATATTTGGATGTTTTAGACTGCACAAGTCTTTGCAAAGAGAGCAACACTTTCACAGAGTGTGTGTGCGTGACGTCCTCATGATGATGACGCAGGAAAACAGTCTTTAAGAAAGCTGTGGAGCTGAAATAAAATTACTTAATTTATATGCATAAATGCAAACAATCAAACCACAGAAAACCAGCTAACAGCAGGAAATGTGTGAAAACAGAACCCACAGGTCACACAGGGGTTTGACCCTCACATGATCGTTGGGGGAATAACCTTTTTATGAGGACATGCCTGTGTGGTTTGACATACCTGCCCCACCGTGGCAGCCATCCAAACCTCAACGCCATCAGCGCCTTGTGTGTGTGCGCGCGCACAGGAAACGGGGAGGCGGAGCAACACTGCTCTGCACTCCGGGATTGGTCCGGAAGAACGAGTGACATCACTCTCATTGTGTCAGGTTCACTGGGGGAGAATCAGTGATGCATGTTTGGAGTTTATTTTTTTATTTTTTTTTCTGTTAACACTTTGGAGGTCAAGAGGCGTCAGTAAAATGGTGTAATGTCATATAATGAGTTGACAGCAGGCCATGCATTATTATTATTAAGTTATTAAATGTTGATAGTAACACACGTTCATGCAGACAAAACAAATACAGTATTTTGTGGACGTGCAGCTCCGTTCCCACGTCCGTCATGTCAGTTAGTCCAAACCTCCCGGCTTCCTTCCCCTCCACGACTTTTCCTCGGTGCACATCAGTGTAATCGCCGTTATTGAGTAAGTGCAACTTTGAGGGTTATTTATGGGCCTGCGCGGTGTCGTGAGTGGCTGCGAGGAAACACGTGACGCCATTAAAGTTTGTTTTATGGCCCGGGACTTGACAAGCCAAAATATAATTCTCATTGTGTATTAGTAAGGCCGTCCAGATGGGTTTGGAATGGAGCTGGAATTGGCAGGGAGCTCGCACGGCGGGGACTTCTCCCGCAGCACGGACGCGTTTGCGCGTCCCGGTCTCCGCGGTAAGTTTTATCATTATGCTGGTGGTGTGTGATGTCACAGGCCGCGCGGTTTCCTGCCTCTGAAAACGGCGGCGGCGGCGCGCTTAGGGCGACCAGAGGTGGTTGGATGATGCTGGGAGGAAATCTCCTTTTAATGTGATTACTGGGCTGATAGTTTGGGTTTAAACCTCCCAATCGATGCTTTCCAACTCATCCGGATGGCGTCGTTCCTGTTGTTGGTGTCATTCACTGCCACGTGATTCCGTTACTTGATGCTTGAGGCTTCTTGTTTGCTGGGAGGCGGAGAAATCAACCTGTTGTCACCAGAGTTTTGCAAGATTCCTGAAAAATTTGGGGAGATATCGTCGAGGCCTAATTTAAACAATTAATGTTTATGTGGTGTTATTATATTTCTCATAAATATGTTTATAAATCACAATTCGTTTGTACTATTCGCTTCAGTTTTATTGAAATACATGAAAAAAACTAACAACATGATACATTATAATCTATTTAAAAGAGAAAAATATTTTTCACATGATGTGGTTTAATTCAATGCAGGCCTTCATGCTTTTCTTTTACGGGCCTTTTTTAAATGATTAATTCCTCAGTCCTCAAAGAAACGTCTAACAAATACAATTTAATACAAAGATAACTAGAAATTGCAGCTATTTTCTTATCAGTAAAAAACGATAAGAAATGTATAAAAAAGATCCCTTATTTCCTTCCGAAAATGAGATTAAACTCGTGTTTTCTGTTTTCAACGTGGAGTTTTTTGGTGTAAAAGGAGTCCAGCTGAAGCAGCTCGCTCTTCGTTGAACACGAGCTGCCAGGAAACGCTGACTTTATCATTCTTTTGTTGTGATTCTCGGCTTTGACCCGTCTGAAGGACGAGCAGGGAAGGTGAAAGGCAGGTCAGGCTGTCTAACTAATATTGAAATGTGAAGTGCCAGATTACCTCGTTTAACTGTGGATGAAACGAATAAATTAGTGTTTTTGTTTAAATGTGTTGATCAGAGTGCAGATGAATGCTAATAATCTGCGTTATGACTTACATTTAAGTCAGAGGAATATTTGGATACAAGTCGAATTCTATTTTCTGCTCTGTTTTATTCTCACATTTTAAAGGCCTGCAACTTTCGATTTGTCAACATGAATGAAGCTGAAAATGAAACCAAAACATAAACAATACGACCATTCAGTAAATAACCAGTTGGTAAAAACGTTCATTCACGCCCCCTTTTTTTTAAATTTTATTTGAGAAGAAAACGTGCTGAATGTCTGGCTTAGTATGTATTTAAACTTTTACAGAACTTTTGGCCAAATGCGCTTGAAAACACACATTTAATAGTGATTTAATTGTTTAAATCTGACTCGGAGCGTCACGTGGGTGCAATAAGAATGTATTATTTTATTATAAATGCTCAGGTTGATATATTTGGATGGAATTGTATTATAAAAATGAGTTTGTTTGCTGGGAATTTTCTTTGATTTGATGTGTTGCTGATTCTGCTCAGGAAGAAGCCCATTCTTCTCATCTTGAATTAATTTATAAGGATGTGTCAGAAGGACTTGCAGTAGCCGCCATGATGTTCTAGTTAATGGCTGGCGGGGATTTGGTAAACTTTTGCACCCTTTGAGCTGTCACCAGGAGCGAAAATAATTGAACTTTTTTGATAAGTTTGTAAATGATTTAGTTTGACCTCCTTGGCCTGCAGCCTCATCTTTTCCCTCAGTGGTGATAAGCTGCTCTATAGCCGGCTATTAGCCATCTAACGGTCAGCTGCTGATGAGCTTATAGCGTTATTTGACCAATCTTTATCTTTGAGGTGACAGGATGCAAATGTGAAAACGTATTTATATTATTTAAATGTTTTTTTTTGTTATTATGAACTTGGCCTCTGGTGGAGGGAAACGTGGGTTGACCTGAGCTTGATATTGTCTTTTGCTCGTCATTTCCTGCATAAATTGACAGGAATGCCCTCTGTAGGCCTATCTTTTTTTTTTTTTTTTTTTTGAGGAGCAGCCCATGTATAAACTAAAGGAAATCCTCCAGTACCAGGCAAACACGTTAAGAAAAAACGACCACAACGAAAGTTCTAGGAGCTGAGCCCGAATGAGACACTGCTGTTATTATAGCCCACAATGTTGGGACGTGTTTCACCCCATCTGGTTGTGATGCAAGCCTCTCATTTCCTTCTGCAGCAGTGTTTGGACGAGCCGGCCACATGTAGCTGCTGCGGGTTGAGTGGGCAGTGTCGCTTGCCGTCGTCTATATATACCCTGTAGAACCGAATTTGTGTGATAAAAGCACAATCACAGATTCGATCCTAGGGGAGTATATGGTCGATGAAAAAACTTCGACGCGATGACGTGTTGCCATCTTGTTATCTGCCGTTGACGTGCTTGTCAGATGCGACAGCTTTTGTGAATGAGAGTGTGACGACACACACTTCACGTGGGCTTAAAAAAAAAGGGACACCTGACGCCAAACACGTCACGTGAACGTTTAATTGGCTCGTTTAATTGGCTTCGAGTGTGTTGGGATGAGATGCCAACTATAGGTTTCCCTAAAAAAAAAAGAGCCGATGACTCCAGCTGCAGCGTCCCCGTCCTGTGGGTCGCTTGTGTCTCCACATTATTGATTCCCAGAGGCTGCTCGCTGCTGGCCAATGGGCTCACGGCGCTGCGTTTTCAAAGGGATGGGAGCAGATGAAGTGATGAGATTCGTGTAACTTTTGGATGACCCCTCCTCGACAAAGACAGTGTCCATCAATTGTCTCCCGTCATTATCTGCTGCTTTTATGCCAAGGGGCTTTTTGTATCTTTTGTTGGTTTCTCTGTTGAACACCATGCTTTCACGTTAGACCCCTAGAAACTGATATTTTTTATCTACTTGGATAAAAGCTCATGCACATTCAGCGTTATTTTTTTTATCAGTATATTATATTTAAATGAAATATCTAAACAAGGTTGGAATTCGTGTTTAACTTAATTTTCCATGTAGCCTATATCGGTTTATTATCCAAATGTGCAAATGTTTCATTGCAATATTTGTGCCCCCCCCCATCTCCACAACCCCCACCGGGGTCTAATTTTGGTGCATTTGAAGTCGTACAACATTGCTCTTAGTTGTATGTTTACCCGTTTATGGACCAGCATCACCTCTATTGGCCGATCTGGTCACATGGTTCGCTAACTTTATTCAGTTGACACCAAGTAGGAGGGCTTTATGGAGGGAGGAAAAAAAGACAACTCGAGAAAAATTAGTATTTTCTACCTTCAGAAATTAATGGCCATGAGTTCGTATATGGTGAACTCTAAGTATGTGGATCCCAAATTTCCTCCCTGCGAGGAATATTCCCAAAATAACTATATACCTGAGCAGGGCTCGGACTACTACAGTCCAACGCGGGACACAGACTTTCAGCATCCCGGGATCTACCCACGACCAAACTACACGGAGCAGCCCTTCAACACGGTGCAGGACTCCACCACGCTGCCGCCTCGGGGTCATGTGCACGAGCGATCCAGCCGCTCGAGCTCTTTTAGCGCACAGACTGAGGAGGCAGCCCCGGTCCAGGTGGCCGGACCCCGGACTTGTGGGCAGCAGCAAAACACAAAGAGCCAAAATGGGATACAGTCCAAGCAGCCTGCAGTAGTTTACCCCTGGATGAAGAAAGTCCACATTACTACCGGTAAGCGTTCCTCTTCTTCCTCCCCGTACCCTCTCCTCTTATGGACCAGCCGAGACGTGTACTTTAGAAATCATTCAGTGCAATATTTATGGGACTCTTTGAAAGGCCTCGCCAATTACACAAGTCATAAATTTTTATAGCTCAGGAAATAGGCCGCTAGGTGAGCGCCTGAAAGCTCCGGAAAACACATATTGACCGGTTGTAATGGCGCTTAAATCTGCAGCAAATCTGCTGGAATTCGGTTAAAACCCACTCATTATTCCCTGCTCTCGCTTCCACGTGAATCTCCTTAAAGTTTGAGCGCCCCGGGTTACCAGACACTCTTGTTGTTGTTGTTTTTTTTTCTCCTGCATGCTGAATTGGCCACATTTGGTGACACTTTTTTTTTTCTTCTTCTTCTCCCCTGTTTGTTTTCTTCCTCCCCAGTGAACCCGGATCACACAGGACCCGAGCCCAAGCGGTCCAGGACAGCTTACACCCGGCAGCAGGTTTTGGAGCTTGAAAAGGAGTTTCATTTTAACAGGTATCTGACCAGGCGGCGACGGATCGAGATCGCTCACACGCTTTGTCTCTCCGAGAGGCAGATCAAAATCTGGTTTCAAAACAGACGGATGAAATGGAAGAAAGACCACAAACTGCCCAACACCAAGGGCAGATCCGCACCGGCCTCCAGCCATCTGCAAAGCCTCCAGAAGGACAACCAGACTGATATCACGTCGTTATAAGAGAGGAAGGAGGTTTTAGAAACTGTACATAAAGAGACAGAGGTTGCATTTGACTTTTGCATGGACTGATGTTGTTTTTAGCTTCTTATTTTTTAATTTAACAAAAAGAAAAAGACCCCAACAGTGTTGACTCAAGAGTCAGAAGACCAGCCAGTCTTTAGACGTGAGAGGTTTGAAAGTTCTTCCTTGTTTTTAATTTCTTCAAAGAGACACAAAAAAAACATCGAATGTTTCTTCCTTTTCCCCTGGACTTTGCCCCACCTGAGGACATTTAACGAGCAACCTCGGCTGATTTCGTGGATTTTTTTTTCTAAAACGAAATGTTGCAGCTCTTCTTCTCACGTGGATCCACGCCGGTTTTGAAAGATCGAAACGTCTTTAACCAAAAGCAGGGAAGTCCTTGTTTCAAAACACGTTTATTCCCAGTTGATCATCCCGTTCCAACCTCACTTTAAACGCACAATATATATACATATATATATTATACATATACACTTGAAGGAACCGATGTTTGCGGAGCAACGCCAAACGCAACCGGAGTTGCAAGAAAACCCTCGTTCAGCTCCACGTTTCTTTGTGACTTAGTATTGTTTTAACTTATTTTGTACAATAAAGCTTTGAAAATTTCTTAGCCTAAATATTATTCCCAAAAAGCAAGACATTCCTGCGTGCATACTATTCCGAGTGCCCTTATAAATCTCTCCTGACGTCTTTGTAAACAGTGCGAGGCTCTCATTTGAAAGTCTTTATATGAAAGATCATTTGTTTCTGCATGGCATCGAATTGATATTGGATGTTTCTCATCGGAATTAATCTAAATTCAGATTTTTTTTTTTTTAGGAGTGTAATTGTTTGTTTCTACTTGATGATTTTTTTTACGTCATTATTTATTTGTTTGAAAAAAAAACGTGTACATTTTTTCGTATAGCACACATGCAATTTTAATTAAAAGTATTCGTTAAACTTTAATCTAAAAATGTTTGAACTCTTGTGGATTATTAGCATGGCTTTATGCAACGTTTTAGTCTTTTAGTTAATGTGGGAATCTTCTAGTTTTTCCTTTACACCGAGCTAACCGAGGGGGGCTTTCACATCACGTTTAGACATTTCTTCTTCTTCTTCTTCTTTTTACCTTTTGTCTTCGGACAACAAGACTCTGTGGAGTCTTCACGATGAGAGGCTTGAAAAGGTATTTCAACCGAAGGTCGACAAAGCAGCAGTGGCAGGTTCATCCAAGGGACACGTTTCAGCCGCAAGGACTGACCCCGACACCCCTGACCCGCCGGACAAGCAGCATTTTTATCTCCCAGCCGTTGTTCGCTTTGGGTTGGAGGTTTTTATTTTTTTTTCTTCTTCCACAACTTAAAAAGCCAAAGTATTCAAAGCAAGAGTCAGTACGCGAATTCCATAGTTTGTACACGTTTTTACCAGCAGGCCTATTTATATCAGCCCCCTAAAGCTTCTGATTTGTGCATTTGTTTCCTCATGTCAATATGCAATCTTTTTTTTGTTTTTTATTTTTGTACATGCTTTTTACCTTGTATTGTGAATTGAGATGCGAGAAGTATATTGGGAAAAAATAAAGATTTCTACCGAATATGCATTTAAATGACTGCAGAGAGCCCTTTTGTCGCGATGTTTTAAATTTCATTTTCTTCACTCGAGAAATCTAAAAAAGAAAAAAGAGAAAAAAAGGTGAGGAAATGTATTTTCCGGCCACAGTGAGGTATTTTAAAACATTTTATTTTCATATCACGGAGGTTTAGAGTCTCTCGTTTTGTACCAGTTACGAAATGATGACTTTTGGTGGGAAAAGAGTTTCTCCTAAAGTGGTGAGAAGCGCGTGGAGCCATATGGATAGACAGCCCCCCCCCCCCCCCCCCTTTACAAAACATCCACAAATGCACCAAATGTGCGCTGCAGGCGCGAATTCAACCTCTTCTCCTCTCGAGCATTACATGGACGCGCATACGTGTATCACTGATGCACCACGAGCGTATCTTTTATAAACCTGTCAAAGAAAGTTGGCTTTAACTCTTCATTTTCACTCACGAGCTCTTATCGAAAGGAGCGAATACGCAAAAAGATCATCCTAAACTAGTGGATCCTTTCAAGGTGATCTTATTCAATGAAATCTGCATGTGGGGTCCCCAGAAGCAGACTTTGACTTGAGTCTTTATTGCAAATAGTTATTTATTTGCATGGATCTTTATTGCAGGAGAAACCAATAAAATGGCCTGGCCTTGTTCAAAGTGACAAATAACTTATTCTCAGACGGTGGTCCTGCTCTAAAACCAGATGACGCCACACGTATCATTACACCTAATGAAGTACTATGTAAACTACGCTACTAGGCTGATATATTTGCTATTACCCCCCCCCCCCCCCCCCCCCTCGTGGTTCACGGGATATGGCTTTATTGAATATGACCCACTGCTACACTGACCTCCGACCCCTCCACACTGTAGAACTCAACCCCGATCCAAACAAAAAGTCATAAAAACGGACATGTGGAAAGACAATCTTCAGTCTTTTCATCCCCAGCGACCACTATCTGGTCCCGCAGCAGCCGTGCACGCGGCCCTTATACGTGTGTGTGTGCGCGCGTGTGAGAAATGCACGCGCGTGTCATAGATTCAGAGAGAAGCTGAGACAAAGTGATGCTACCAATCCACCATCCTGCCATAAATGATCTGCAGATAGATGCTGAAGAGAGGATGAGCTGGAGGGGGAGGGGAGGAGGGGGGGTCTTATAGCACAATCAGACACCTACCTAATATACATTTCATATATATTATATACTAAAACTGAGAGTATGAAGTATAACTGATGGCTTTGCCTTATTTGATTTAGTGATTTTAGTATGCAAAAGTGATTTAATATCAAACATCAGCGTCTATATTGGAATTAAACTTCACAACACCCCCTCCCCCCCAGGTGAGAGCAGCCTACTACCACGTACAGTGTGCAGCCACACTGACCTACATGTCTGAACAGCAATAAATGGGAGCCAAAGGCAGTGCCATTTTCAATGACACTGCACCCAGTGCAGGAATACAACGTCGTTGCTCTCCATCCGGCCATATTTGATTTCCAGCTGTTTTTTCGCCGAAGCCTCTCCGAGCCAGACAAAACCCCCCCTAAGATGTATTAAAGTGCGCTGTCTGCATTCGGAGATATAATCCAGAGACTATACCACTCCGCTCTCCTATGCTCGACCACGTGATTGTCTAAATAATTAATGCAGCACGTCCCCCTAGAAACACGGCGTCGTCATTAATCGCAAGGACTCTATCAGACTTGAAAACTGAAGAGATCCCCCCCAAAGAAAATAATATCCGATTCGCGGGCGCGACCGTAGCCCCCTGCGCTTTAGCAACACATCCGAACCGATGGATGCTTGGGTAGGTAAATATTTCAGCATGCTTTTCGTGTTGCCCGAGTTGGTAAATGACGATATCAAATGTCGTGATATTTGATAAATTGCTGCCTTTTTCTTTTTTTCTTGAGTGTGCGCTCTGAGCGGGATGATCGGTGCTTTGTCGCTGTATACGCATGTCTTCTTCTTTTCTCGTTTTTTAAAAGAAACAAATGTGTTAGAATTGCTAGAATGTTTGCTGGATTGATAGATGGTAAAAACCTTAAGGGCAGTGACATGTATTTATGGGCGCTCGCTCAGAATAAATGCTCTTTCGCACTGCCCCTCCACAGGGCCGCTGATTCTTTATTCTAATTCACATTTAAATCACTTTACAAGAATATATCTTTTATTGGATTTTTTTTAAAAATTCATTTACAAAAAACAGCAGTTCTAAATGGCTGAATGGTCATGTCTTGATTTATAGTTTCCACCATAAGATGAATAATCGGTTATTTATCTTTCCTCGTTGCTCGAGATGATAGTGTTGGATTTCTGCTGTTTTTATTGTTAGTGGGGGGGAGGATGGTCTGATTTTGATTTCTAAGAAGTCGTGGAAGTTTGGGCCGGCTGACAGCTCTGCCTCCTTGTAAATCATTCTCAGTAATTCCTGAAAGGGTTCGAGGCTGTTGGGGGGCCGGGCGAAAACTGTAAATCTTTCACTTTTATTACCCTCTGAACATATGCCGCGACGCCAGTCCTCCTTCTTCTGGTTCTTCTTCTGCTGCTTCTTCTTCTTCTTTTTCTCAGCAAAAATAATCCACCGCTGAACCAGCCGACGCTCTCTGCGGCTTCAAATCCTGTTATTCCCATCCATTCTGGTCTTTTCTTCCCCACTATATTTATTTATTGGCTATCAAACCCAGCTTGTTGTTGTTATTGTTGTTGTATTTTTTAAATTATCTTTCTGTGATTGCTGTTAAAACTAATGCAGGAGAAGACTCTCTTTGTGTTAGAGCAGTCTGTGAGATCAGACACAACAAACAAAAGATGATAATGTGGTTTATTTGAATACAATCCAGTCCCAGCTGGAAGGGAGAGAATACCCTTATTATTTCATAAATCATGTTTGAAATGCATATCACACTTGGGCATTGAAAGAAAGCATAATAGTGTTGTTTACGATATTATAAAAGGAAACTGTGGTGTTTAAGGCCCTATTTGTATTTGTTTTATTGTCAGAAAATCTAACAAATACTGGGTATTTCAAAGCTGCTGTAAGATACAAAATGCACATAAATCCACTACAATAACGCCCACAAACACACACATGCTGTAACTGTGAAGGCTGGGCTCTTTATTATTAATACCGTAACAATACGGCGTGTGATGTAACGTGCGTTTAAATACCGAGAGGAGAAGGCGCGATGTGATTCAGGGAGGAGATGAAAAGAAATAGGCAGAGGAACATTTATACACAGTCCGGGACGAGGAAATAAACGCCACCCTTTATCAAAATGGATTGGTGAGGTAAGGCTGCTTGTAGAAGGGGAGCAATCACGTGAACAAATATGCTTGTATCTTAAGGCAGCGCCTTTTTATTTGTCATCACAAAGCTTCCGAAACACCCCCCAAAAAAAGAAAATCCCCAATAGCTCCAAATGTGCACCGGCCTATCCGTTTTTGAATTCCTGTATATTTCAATGGATGATTGATTGCCAGGGATTTTTTTTTCTCTCCTTTCTGGAATAAGGATACCTTGTTGGCTTTTTATTGGTAGTTGAATGCGAGTCCTTCCATTCTTTCGGGAATACTGTCTCCATTGGTATATGGAAATGTCTGAAAAACAGCAAGATCAGGTTTAGGACAGCATTGTCTGCAGACAAAGGGTGAAGGATTTATTCTAGAGGCTGCGTGGAAAGGAAGCGAGACCGAGAGGGAAGCTGCTTTATGATGAATTGATTCGCAGGTAAGCAATCGCATGGCAGAAAGCAACCTTTAACCACGGGTTAATATAATGCAAGGAAATATATATATATTTGTATGTGTGATTTATTCCACTCGGGGAAGTGATGCTCGTTAATGTCGCTCTTCTCGGCGGCCGTGCGGATATGGAGTCCACGGCTAAACCCTCAAAGGAAGAGTGCTTTTATTTTTATTTAATTTTTTTGAGAAAGCGCGTTCAAATAGTCTAATATCGACAGATTGAGTGCGAGTTTCCCTGCTGCTTTCCGGCCGGTTTCCCGTCTCGATGAAAACCGGCTCGGAGGGAAGAAGTAGGAGAGAAACTTTTCTTTTTTTTCGCTCCTGGATCGTAAATCACATTAATTTGTTGTCTTATCGTCACAGTGGCGTTTGCTCGTGATTTATGTGGTTTCGACTATATGGCTTTGTTAACCTGCAACGTTATATTATACACGGATTCATTTTGGATGATTTGAAGGATTGCCGGGCTGCAAGTGAACGAGGATTAAGGCAAATGCTGAATTTCCCTACTGGGGTATTTTTAATTTTTCTCATTTTGTATGCGGTTTATTGTAACTCAAGTGAATTTTCATATCTTTGTATTATTATTTTGTTTTGGAATACAAAATAACCCCACATTTAAAACCTATTTATTTAACATTTAAGCTGATTATTAACAATTTAGCTCATATTAATGTTTTAAAATAAATTGAGGTTTAAGTAGTTTGCACTCATTTCTCTTTAGTCTTTGTGCGTCTTTGCAGGAAAGCTACTGAAATCAACAAACAAACAAAATAAGCAACATTACAGCAAAAACCTTCTTCTGCTACTGGTTTTGTGGAGCAGCTTTCATCAGGAAATTAAAAAATAAAAACATTATTACCCTGTTATCAGCTGCTATTTTTTCGCATGTAACATTTCACAACAAAACGCATCTCAAGTGCTGTTTAAGTCTAACCGTGAGGGGCTAGCAGCAGCAGCAGAACCGACTTACTGGGATAATAACACTCCACATTGACTCCGGCCCATTGTGTGAACCAAACTTACCGTAACAGCGCGTAGGCGAAAAACACTGCTGTCTGAAAAGAGGAGCATGTCTGCTACTAGCAGCCCAGTGGGCTCAAACACCACTTCACGCACACATTATCGACCAGCTTTAACGAATATTCCACGTCGAAGGAATGTTGTATCTCCATGATCGTATTTTCAATAATTCCCCTCAAATACAAGCAGTAAAAAAAAATAAAAATCAAACATTTCTGTGAAATGTCCTGCAGGTTTAATTTCTATTTCCTTGCCGGCGGTCGAGCATCTTCTCCTCCGTCTCTGTCACCGCTGGAAATCTGCTTTGAATTTAGTTGAGAGTCTACTTGTAGCCAAACTGCTCGTTGTTCATTAAACTTTGACTTAACGCTGAATGACCCAAAGGTCACCCGAAAAAAGCTTATGACTGCTAAATATTTGGCTCGCTCTTTGTGTGAAAAGTGCACATGTAAGACTTTTGAGACTTGGGGGGTGAAACAAAAAAAAAAAAAAGTGTCATATGTTGCCATTGCAGTGGCAAATCAGTCAACATTTAAACTAATTAAAATAATAAAAAAACAATAATCCAGGAATCATTTTAATTAAATGCCTTTTTAAACAAAACTATATAATACATGCATTTTAATTGTATTTTTTAAAGTTGTGATGATTATATTTTTATATTTTATACTTTATTTGTTTTGTATAAAATACATGTTCATGCATCGAATTTCGAGCCCATGTTTGAGTGTGATTTAAAAATCAATCTAACGTGAAGAATGCATGTATTCCTCTTCCAGGTCGAGGTGGGAGCGCTGATGAATGCGTGAGGGATATAAAAGAGATCTGCGCAGATTTCGGTGAGTAACATTTCTTTAATGGAGGCAGTGGACAGCACGGAGCAACTGCTAACAAGGTGAAAGGCCGATTTGTTATTAGGCTACATATTAACGTTCACAGTGTTTCACGGGAGGCTTAAATCACTAACAGACGTGAGGGATGACTTTAACTTCGCCTTTACGGCTAATTATTCGCGCAGGCCACAACGTGTCCGAATGAGACGCGCTGTGAATAAAAGCCAAGGCAAATACATTTATCCTACACGAAAATAAAACATGTTTACATTCAAAGAATACTCAAAAAACATGCAAGTTATATAAAAGGAAGAATTTCACCATTTTATCGGCTCCTATATTTTTTGTTTTGAATGCGCAATCGCTCTATTTCAGCAGGGAAAGCTCTTCCAGTGTCTCAGCCCGCCGTCTGGCTGCAGCAGCTCCGCCGGAATGGAGGCTTATAAACCGAGCCTCTGTGTGAGGAGTCGCCGTCTATGAAATTCTTTCCCCTTGCCTTCCTCCTACGCCTAGTTTTACACTTCTGAGGGTCGCTGCGAGGCTCCACTGTTTTGCTTTTCATTCCTTCTCGGAGGCCATTTACAACCATAACATTCGCGGTCATAAATTCAGCCGCGGTCCACACTGACAGGTGCAATTGTTATGCAGCGCGCGAGCTGCAGCTCCTCGAGCCACCAACATGTAACAGTACAGGCCCTTTGATGTTTGTGTTTCAACGTGGTTCAAACGCCTTCTCCGTTATAGTCTGTGGACAAATGTGTGCCGATGTCAAAAATATCCAAAATATAAACTAAAGAGCAGGTCAGAGGCAGAAAAAACAACCCAAAGATGTGGGTTAAGGCGAAATATCATATTTACCCCCCTCACTCTCTCTCTCACATACACCATAGGATACATGTTTCCTACATTAACCGTAATAACAAACAGTGGAGGAGATATTCCCTCCTTCCAGGCGCATGTGCGCGGCCTTGGTGGGCTATATATTTCTGCTGCCGGGAACAATGCATGACGGGCTTTGTCAGGCCTTGTGATTAGTGAAAAGGGGAGTATTGTGTGTATGTGTGTGTGTGTGTGTGTGTGTGTGTGTGTCAAATGCTGATTCAGCTTATTTCTGAGGGACTCCTAAAGCCTCCCAGAGGGTCCCTTTTTTAAGGCGCGAGTTAAACTTTAACCGTTTTGTGGCAGAAATGAATCTTAGGGCTGGGGGAGATGTATCACTGTTAGAGACACCGGAGAGACAGTTGGTAATTTCTAATTTAATAGCTGCTGCAGCTTATTGCTGCGCGGGTCTAGGGCCAAAGCAGAGTGATTCTTCCACGGGTTATTGTGAATTTAAAGCCCCGAATATCTGATGTTCAGGACGGGTTGCAGCTGTAATGAATGTGGGCCCAAAATGAGTCTGATGTTTTTTCTCTTTGTAGGTCACAGACTGGAGCACCGGTGGGAAACACCAATCACGTGAATAAACAACACCCATGCCACTGGATAGAGTTGCACTGGCTTATTGGCTCTGAATCCACAAAATGCAGAAAGCAACATATTACGATAACTCTGGACTTTTTGGAGGCTACACCTTCCCCAAACCAGACTCCTACAACTATGGCCCCGCTCATCAGCCCTACCCGGCTTCTAACATTGAGAACGACTACCAGGGCTCGGTGTGTCCCATCCAGACCTCTGCTGTCCGGCCGCCGACCCTCAAAGAGGGCGACCTGAACGGGGACTGCATGCGGCAAAGCGGCGGCCAAAGCAGCAGCAACAGCAGCAGCAGCCAAGCCCCGAGTCTGGAGCATCAGGCACCTCCACTGTCGGCCTCCTCTCCCAGCTCCAACACCTCCGCACCCCAGAAGAAGAAGTCCCCGTCCAGCAGCGCGTCCAGCACCGCCACGCCAACCCTCACCAAGCAGATCTTCCCCTGGATGAAGGAGACCCGGCAGAACGCAAAGCAGAAGGGCAACAACTGCACCAGTGCAGGTAGAGACCCTGATGGTGCGTTTGTATGGGGGGGGGGGTGAGGAGGGGGGGTACTGGACTGGGCCTCGTTGTGCTGTGATACGGTTCATGATTGCAGTGCTAATGAAATGCTAACATGATGCTGTGGTTGCTTTGGTACAGGTGGCGAGATGAGTGATGAGAAGAGCCCGCCGGGACCGGCCTCTAAGCGGGTCAGAACTGCGTACACCAGCGCGCAACTCGTGGAGCTGGAGAAGGAGTTTCACTTCAACCGCTACCTGTGTCGCCCGCGGAGGGTGGAGATGGCCAATCTGTTGAACCTCACCGAGCGCCAAATAAAGATCTGGTTTCAAAACAGGAGGATGAAATACAAAAAGGACCAGAAGTCCAAAGGGCTCGCGCACTCTCCCCTGGGACACTCCCCGGATAGAAGCCCGCCGCTGAGTGGCCCAAATCACATTGGATACTCTGGCCAGCTCCAGAACGTGAACAGCCTCAGCTATGACGCGCCCTCGCCCCCGTCCTTCGCCAAGCCCCAGCAAAACATGTACGGTTTGGCCGCCTACACGGCGCCCTTGGGGGGCTGCATCCCGCAACAGAAGAGGTACCCGGGCTCCGAGTACGAGCACCACGGCATGCAGAGCAACGGCAGCTTTGCCAACGCCAATTTGCAAGGCAGCCCCGTTTATGTGGGTGGGAACTTTGTTGATTCCATGCCAGCCTCGGGCCCCATGTTCAACCTCGGCCATCTTCCCCACCCATCATCCACCAGTGTGGACTACAGCTGTGCCGCCCAGATCCCAGGAAACCACCATCATGGACCCTGTGATCCCCATCCCACATACACAGACCTCACCTCTCACCAAGCGTCTCAGGGAAGGATTCAGGAAGCGCCTAAACTCACGCATTTGTAATATGTGGTTTGTGTGTGTGTGTGTGTGTGTGTGTGTGCGCGTGCGTGTGTGTGTGTGTGCGTGTGTGTGCCAAAATTATGTTGCGCTCTTTTTATTACCTCACTAGTCTAATAACAACACTCCGAGCGAGTTGTGGTGTATTATTACAGTATTATTGATATTACTATTAATGCTATTGTGTAATTATTTTCTAAATAATACAGCTTTGTCCATTTCTGTTGAATATTTGGGGGATGCGTAGAGGCGGATAGCCTGGTTGTCAGTTGTTCCTTCTTGTTATTTCTTTTCTCAAGTGCAATGCGCAATTTTTTATTTTTTTTTGACTGAATATTTCACGCTGTTACTTGAAGGTAAGTCTTGTATCACGAACGTATAGACGCTCATCATTAGAGAGAAGGACTTTTATAGGGACATTTTGTAGGATCTCATTCTTCCTCGCGGGCATCCTATTTATTTATTTTGTATACTTTTTTTTTTTTTTTTGCATAATCTTTCGTACTAGCATATAGCCTATTTATTATTTAATTTTGTATTGCACATTATTTATCGTTTATATGCGAGTATTTATAAGTGGAAGTTTCTTTGTTTTTTGTAAGATTGGACAGATCAGTGCACTTGGAAGTGTTGGCAAAACAGGGTTTTGAAAAAAAAAATGCTATGACTCGCGGTGTATTGTTGAAAGAAGAGCATTTCTAATTGTAAATCTGGGATAAATGGGACATCTGATAGTGTATAAACACCACTACGTGTCCATGGTTAATCTTGTGTCAAACCTAAAGCAAAACGTAGACTATCGAAGTATGAAATATTATACACACCAGCATGTCATTTCGTGTAGTCCATTACTATATTTTATTTGTCTGACCATTGTTACTCCATTCAGTTGGATATCCATAAATTTATGAAACCCTATTGAAATGTTATATTTTATTGTGTTTAACATTTTGTAAATAAAGTGCTGAAACTTGTATTATTTTATTTATTTATTGCATTTTTTTGTTGATCAGCACTGCTCGCTCGCTGTTCCTGATTACTTTAATAATGCTCTCATTGAAACCGCCAGATAAGAGCACCGAGGAGGCTCATTGACTGCACGGCTCTACTGTACAGTCCGAATCAATAATTAGACACCGGGATATCCAAAACTCATCAGACGACTCTAAGGCTTCCAATGCAAAGTGCATCTCAGCAGGATAAAGGCTCTGGAGATTATCGACGTGGCTATGAGGGAAGTGAGTCTATGGGTTTATTGCATAAATATATATATAATTATCTTCCTTTCTGCTGGGAGAGAAGAATAAGCTTCATTTTCCTAATTGATTGTCTTCAAAATAAGGATGATTGGTTTAAGGTGGAATTGGTGACAATGAAAGCAAAAAAAGAAAAAAAAGAAAGGAAAATAAACATTCAGACAGTGGGAATGATGCAACGATGGTTTGGCGTGCGCGTGCGTGCGTGCGCGTGAGAGAGAGGGCAGTTCATCCTTTATTGCTCCTGGAGAGCCATTTCAAAGCTCATTAATCAAAAACTCGTCGCTTTCAGACTCCTTGCTGATCCCTCCTCCTCCCGAACAAAGCATTTGCATTCCAAATCCGAGTAACACATTTCAAACCGCGCAGCCTCAATCTGCAATGGTGTGTGTGTGTGTGTGTGTGTGTGTGTGTGTGTGTGTGTGTGTGTGCTTTCTTTTAAAACAAACTCTACTGTGATTTAAGAAAGAAAAGCATCGAGGCAAATGAAATCAGTGGTTTTAAATCCCTCCCCCCCAAAAAAAAAGTTCCATGCGTGACTGCAGCGCGCACTTGTTGTCCTAAATCATTCACATGGCCTGTAAGTTGGCTTCGTCTTACTTCATACTGAATTTATTCCCGGAGCTACTACAATAGGCTACAAATCACCTCAGTATTCAGTGGATGGCGGCCATTTTAACCCTGGGTGAGCTCTTTCTTCTTTCATCTCCTCAGCTTCCTGCTCGAGTCATCCATCCAAACCCTATCAGTCTTAATGAAATAACATTTAGACAATTCAGCAAGCTTTTTTTCTCTCTATCTCCTTGAATATTAGGTTAATAATTTTGAATTATGAAAATGAACTGATAACAAACACATCAGGATAAATAATTACATTTAGAATAAAACATTTCTGGTGTGAGAAGAGAGAAATGACACATTTATATACATAAATGATGGATTTTTGGTTTTCAAACACAAACCTGATGAAATGTAAGCCAAGCTGGGAAATAATACAAGTGGAAATCTCACTGCTGTAGCACCAAATGGAGCAAATGGGCTTTCAGATGTTATCGTTGGCATCAGGCCTCTGACTCTTACTGATTGGACTGTGAGATCAACAACAGCAAGGACGTTTCACCCTTAATAGCAGCAGCAAAGCTCCTTTGATTAGAGCTGCTCTGCACAAAAAAAATACTATTTATCTAACATGAAAACATTTATAGCCTTATGTTATTTCTTTTAGCATTAAACAGAATAATATTGTCATAGTGTCTAATCTATGCTTAAATTTAGACCCGCAGTTTAATAATAAGTGAATCAGCCATGAATAAGTAAAACAGGAGAGGCTTTGTTGGAGGCAGACAGTGCAGCTGGGAGCTCGCGTGCTCTTCCTGATTGGATGAGCGCAGAGCAGACCACGCCCCCCTCGGTGGAGGGTCGTATTTACATATGAGGAAGTAGCTCTACTGTAGGCTAAGTGCTAATGAGAACAAGAGGTGTGAGCGGCCATTGGCTCATCTGTACACAGGACATCCTGACTGGAGGCAGTTATTTAATTACACATTTTTAATGTCTTTTTTTTATTATTATTATTTATCTTACAGATCATGAACAGAGAGCTTCCACTGTAGGTGCTTGAAGTAGAATGAAAGAGGTGCAGCTGCTTCTTATTAATAGGCTGCTGGGAGAAATCCCCACTGCACCAACACGAGACAAGCCTTTAATCAGACCTCGGGAGAAAGTTGCTGTGCACAGAACATATCGCGATGATTCCTCTGTGCAAGTGAGCAGCATTCATCTCCATCCCGAGGTGGCTTTTTTCTTCCTTTCTTCCTTTTTTCTTTCTTTTTTTTTTTTACTCGAGAGACGAGGATTTGTGAAAACGTCGCAGAAGAAACTATGAGTCACAAAGAAGTCTCGCTCTTTAACTTTTATTCATCGCGTCCCATCGATGGAAGTGGATTATCGTCGGATGAAGACTGAAGCTCGCAGCAAAGCACGGATTTAAACACAATCTGAAGGACTTGTTTGATAAAGACTGGTTTTATCAGCATCCCTCAACTCTTCTGTAGTGGACCAACACTTCTGCTGCTGTCTGTCAAACTGCTGTGTGTTGAAAGTTACTGTAAAGTGTATTTGTTGTTGTTGTTGTTGTTGACTTTAACCTAATTAAGTAAAATCAGAGGAGCTCATAGTTTAATGCCTTTATGATTCAGGATCCAGAATCTTTGCTTTAAAACATTGTGCCACCTTTTATATGATGCTGGGAAAGGAGGTGTGTTAATTTATTCACTTCTTTATGTATTTACATACTTCTACATCCCTCCCAGTCTGAATAACAACAACAATTGAAGCATAAACTAAATAATGAGTGTGTGTTTAATTTAATGTCATGTTTCTTAGGATTGCAGAATGCTATTAATATGAATAAAATACTGTTGTTATGCCATTATGAGATGTAAATGTTGCATTTAATGTATATTCTTATGTATAAGATATCAAAAATAAACATTTTCTTCAAATAAATGACTTAATTTTCACGTTTTTAATCTGATGCTACAGATCACAGGAGAGCAAAAACAAGTTTTATTTTGTAAAAAAAAGAAAGAAAAGCTGCCATCTTTATCCTCACTGTAGTCCACACACCTACACAGAGCACATTGTACATAAAATGTTATATAAACAGTGGGACACCCTTCATTATGCTCTGTCCATTAAAATGAGTGCAGGATTTGATTTATTCCCATGAATTCTCAGTAATTCCTTGATATCAGACACGAGGAAGGAATCGAGGACGGCTGATCCGTAACACACACCCGGCCCATCTGCAAACACTGACAGAGGATGTGAATGTTAGAGGACACCGTTGTCAGAAGTCCTTCCTGTCCTCTGGCCTCTGCTGTCATTAAGGATTCACCACACAGTGTGGAGGTGAATGAGCGGAGGAGGCAGACACTCTGTTCGTGGCGGGGGCATCTGTGTTGTCTGCCAGCTCAATAACGCCTACACTGCACATTTCCCTTCGGAGAGGAAACCGACCGTACAACTACTGCAGAGCTACATCACATCCATGTGAATCATATTTGTGTATTGGTTGCAGGCGTCTGCATCTATCAGTATGCTATTAAAGATGGCCTGAAAAAAAGTCTGTCCAGTCACACCGAGCAAAGTAACACTAAATGGCCGAATAAATGGTTTGTTGAAGAGCCAGGAATAAGACTGACTGACCATTTTTGCACAATCTGCATCTCAAGCACCTTTAAAAAATGAATCTTCCACCCTGCCAGCTCCCCTGCAACCGGCCTCTGCAGCTGACTGAAATGGATTTGCAGTGTAGGTGGTCCTTTGTTTTGCTCAGCATCCCATAACAGCAGGGATATGGGTCGCGAAATATGAGGAGGCACCACGAAGAGAGATGGGAATTGATGAGAAACTGAACATCTGATAATACATCGAGCTTTGAGTTGAGCGTGTTGCTGATTCATAAAAAAAAAAAAGAATAACTGCTAGCCGAGGAACCTCCCCGGTCACACGTGTTGTCACAGAAACTGATGTGCGTGGATTTATCGCAGCTCTTACGTGTTAGTGATATTGATATAATTGTAACTATAATAAATGACTCGCTCCTCTGGTTATGATTTAGAGGGCTTGGCCAAAAGGCTCTTCTCCTCCTTCGCCGTGTGAAAGATAGCTCACTGATGTGAGGAAACCTGAAGTAACTCATACATTACCCGAGCCCTGACTACAATGCTCTGCTAGTCTATATCAAAAAGTATTAGTGCCTCCACCCTTTTTCTGATGCTCATATGGATTTCTTTCACGGCGTTTTTCTGTATGAAATTATGAGTGAATAAATTGCATCTTCATTTATCTTCGAAAAAACCCTTCTGTGCTGACTGCGATACTCAGCTCTCAGCGCTTTACATAATTATATTAGTCTTCTGCTACACCACGAAATTGATTGCCCAGGAAAATGAACCTGGCTTTGCTATAAATTACACCTATGGATCATAAGAAATGTGTTATTTTGTTTAAAATAGTACCTAATATAATTAGGGCTCTAATTCATGGCGAGCTACAAGTGTGCCTATTACAGTAACAGGGTTTGGAATTTAATCTGTCTGCCGGATAAAGAATGATCCTGTGTGGTTTTCATTTGTAATCCCAGACACATTATTTCGGTAAAATAGTCTGTGACTTTTAGATATGAGAGATGGATTGTTGGATGAATAAGTATATTCATACGTTTTAGTATCAATTCCCCCATGGAGGGAAGTTTCAACATCAATCCCACACCATGTAGGTAACTTTTCCTTCACAGTGGAAGGCTTGCTTCATCGTTGAGGATGTAAAGTAGATCTCTATCAGCCTGACATGACATACACAGACATAACAACAATAATAAGAGCATGGAAACCAATTGAATCTAAAACGATGGGGCATTGATCTTTATAACAAATCCCATGAAAACAATAAAAACCAACATGTTAGCACGTCTCTTAAACATTTCCCGTTTGTGGCAATAAGCCCCAAATGCATTCGTTCCTACTGAAGATGTAAATCTCTTCATACCCATTTTCATATCAGGCGACATCGTTTGACTCAATCAGGAGTAAACAGCACATTTGCTGCAGAGGAATAAGCTGCATCAGGCACAACGGGACAGTAGGTTCTGCTGTTAAACGTGTCTATTGTAAATATAAGTTTAATTGTCACACATTGTTTTGTACACAGCATAGCACATGGTGCAGTTTAGCCTCTCCAGTTAACCCATATTAATTTAAACCAAACCCTAACCAGCTATACAGCACCCAGGGAGCAGTTTTTGGGGTTCAGTGCCTTGCTCAAGGGCACCAATTGGCCCCTCTCCAGCTACCAGTCCACTGCCACCGACCCAAGCAAGTTCCCACACACTACTTTTCGTGGGATCTGTTGACAATAATAACCGTCCAGAATATCTCTGAAGGTATAATTTATTTAACAGCAGTTCAAATTGGCTTCGATCACACATTGCAAAACAGTAAGTGTGACATAGTATGCACCTACATTTTAAAAGTTTACCTCGTACTACAACTCAGTCTGCAAGCCGACTGTGAAGATTACATTTCCCATCTTTGGCGTAGTCCTTGTTGCCTCACTCTAAGATAATTCAGTCTTCCGAAGACAGCTTTTCTGAATTTTAAGTTCGTGACTTTCCGATGAGTAGACAGCTGAGTAGCATATAGAGAACGTAGAGTTGATTTACATAACTTGGTTAGACTTGAGTATCTTACTATTTAGCCACAAAACAACGCGTGTGCATCTTAAGTCTCCCCGTTCACCCAGGCTGACGGATACGACACGTTTGGTGATTCTGCCTTTGGGGAGATGAATTGTTCCATTATGTAAGAATAACACACAGGAACAGCGTTAAATCCCTACGCCACAATGTGAATTCTGCATTCTTTAAAATAGCCCCGAATGCAAAGGCACATCTCCTGCCTCCATTGTTCTCCTCACCTACAGCCCTCTGCATCACAATCTAGAGCACAGTGGCAGCGTGCAGGGTTAAGTAATTCTGCACCGTTGAGAAAGACATTTGATTTCATTTGTCGCGTGTCTTGCAGCGGGTGGAGGTGAGCCCACCTTTGGCTGCGGGAGGAGCGAAGCGGCACACATATCTAGTGTTGGGAGACACAAAATTGACAATGCATTTATCTTTGAATAATGTAAATGTCCTGAGAATATGGTGGCAGTGGTCCTGGTGTGTCCGCCGAGGGCGCGGGGGCTGTCAGACGCTGAGCTCGCTGGCCCTGCTGCAGCATAATGTGGCCTCCGGCTCCCCTGGAGCATCCTGCTGCACGGGCTCTGCTCCGCCTCAGGCCCGCATTCCTGCTCCGCCCGCTCCCCTCTTTCATTTACACTCTGGTAGGAGAGGGAGTTAATGCAGAAAAGTGTGCCAAGAAGAATCTGCCTCTTTAAAGGTGAGGTGGGTTCAAGCGCATTATATTGAATAAAGGTGTGGAAGGATGTGGTGTATTTCCAGAACATCCTGTCCACTCATTTAAAGGTTTTATATGTGTTCCTCTTAACTGACCTTAGCATGAAATGGATGAGAGTGAACATATCCGTCGTTTGAATATTTTTTTTTTTTATTATTTTAAGTAGTTGGCTTAACTTCAGTGGTTCTATGAATACTGTGAGTTATTGTGTCCAAGAAATGTGCAGCTTGGTGACTAAAACATGTATTGTTTAAAATGGATGGTTCCTGGCAGGCTGACAGTGCTGTTCAGCGAGGCAAAGTGCCAGTAAATTGTTTGTCTTCTGCAGCGCTGCCCTATAATTCTTCTGGGATCCAATGGCATTGTGTTTGCCAAAGAGAATAATGATAGATGGGATAAAATCAAACTGGAGGTTTTTTTTGGATTGCACTCTGACCACGAAGGCATAATCTGAATACATTTGTGTCCCCGATGCTCGCAATTGTTTGTGCTTGTGTCTCTCCGGCCTCTCGTCCGTCCCGGAGAGAATCATTTATTTAATACAGATCATTTTTGAGTTTTCAAGCAATGATTAATATCATCAAATGTCTTGTACAACCATTCCAATGTGATTGGTTTATTGTCTGCATTGAGAAGCTACGCATCCACGCACCGACGGCTACGTTTGTCTCTGCTCCATGTATGTTGGATGCAATGACGCGTGTTACGCTGTGTAAAGCGCTGCCTGGTAATGTCTCCAGTTCCGAGGCATAAATGTAAATGTGCAATCTGCCTATTCAAGTGTCCCGTTGGCCCAACGACAGGAGCAGGTCCCCCATCTGTTCTCCCTCTCTGGAGCGCCCAGACAATGCGTTTACCTCGCCAGACCTTCCCCATTTGCTGGAGCAGAGGTTTCGCAGCTACTTCTAAGGTTACAGGCTTCCACCGTGTGCTCACAGCTCTCTGGAACGGAACTAGTTGGTCCTTTTTTTTTCGCAGATAGAATCAGGGGGCTAATTTTTATGGCGCTGAATGCTATTTAAATGTGCCGCCCTTTCGATTCTGGGTTTTTGTTGCTGTTGCTGCAGTTCCGCGGGACGCGAGCAGCGAAAGACGAGCGCGGCTGTCAGTGGAGTGTGATTTGTTGCAAGCCCGGCCTTGCCAACTGTGAGGCACTGAGGTGTGACCACAGAGATGCCTAACATCTCCAGTTGCCTCAGGGCCAGCCAGTCAATTACACAATACTGTCTACCCTGAGCAATGGCATGTGCTCAGTAATGGACCAAAGGCAAAGAGAAAACACGTCTCAGAACAGTTTACAATGGCCACGCCATCACCGGGATGTACTCGGTCAGATATTATCATTGTGCGGGATAATGCTTTGGGTCAGTTGTGGAATCGCGTGAATGTGCCTGTGACTGTTTGTAAGCTGTGGTTCCAACAGTCCGTCTCAAAAGAGAAACATTTTGGTTACACGCAGACCTCGATTGTTTATGAGGACCATGTGTGGGGAAACTCCAAGAGGGTCCCTGTTCAAAGAAACGTGCCTCTCCTTTGTGAGACACTTTATCGTGTGGATGCAGATGTGCTTTTTGTTGGAACCTTGCACCTCATCCATTACTCTCGGCCTGCCAGAGAGATAGTGGAGTGAATCCATTCAAAAGGACCAAGACGGAGCCCGCTGCTCAACTGAACTTTCCATGAACTAGGCTCAACAGCGGGATCCATGCATCAAAAAAAAGAGAAGAAAGTAATTTCTCCCTGCTGCTCTGGCCTGTGTTTCATACAGATTGCAACTATCAACACGTCCGGCATCCTCATGTATCAATCTGTCAATCTGATATTCGTCTGAGCACTGTATCAGCCCCCAAAGATTTAATGGAGGCTCAGACTGAGCTGGGAATTTTGTGACTATCTTGTCTTGTTGAATCTAGATTTCACTGTGAAGTCTGTTAAGATATCTTTAAAAATATATATGGCTGCAGTGAGACGCGGTGGATTCAGTGATGCTGATATGATTGTATAAACAGCTGTGATAAATTGTCAGCTCTGATAAATTGTCATTGTCATAGCCAGATATTTTGAAGAAAATTCAAAATAGAAAATTAAGATTTGTTCTTTAAATAGTGTTATCTTGCAGTGGTTTATTTGACGTATTAGATAACTGTTTGTTAGTATATCATATCTAGTGCAGCTACACTGGAGTTTGATGGCACATAAACATAAAGACCAGAGCAGCTAACCCCTAAAATGTGTTAGGGTTAGCTGTTCTGGTCGTTATACTAAGCTAAGCTAACTAGCTGCTGGCTGTAACTCTATGTTTACCACACACATGAGAGTGGCATCAATCTTCTTTTTTTTAAAATCTCACTTTTGGCAAGAAAAGAAAAAGAAAACTTTCAGCAACATTACCAAATTACTAAAACTATTATTTTAAATGCATGGTGTCAAAATGGAAGACATCGGCCACCTAGCTTACATAAACCTCTACCATGTTTACCAAAACTTTTGTTTTAAGTTTTCTCCATTTTCAATAAACGTTGTATGTGTACCTGGAAATGTTTTTAAGGTTATTTAAAACTCACCTCCTCGTTAAAATCCTCCTTTTACCTCAAAATCGAGTTTGAAATTTTTCCAGGCGACATTCGGCTCAGACTGTCTTGGCTCTGTTGATTGGCAGCTCAGAGGGCAGGACCATAAGTATAAAGGGGGTCACTGATTGGCTGACTGTTAGACATTGGACTTTTGTGAATTTCTGGCTCTTAATGAATGATTTTCAGCTTCTCCCAGTATGTCTTCCTTACATTCATACTGGGACATTTTATGAAGTTGTTCTCTAGCAGGATCTTCTTCTCTACAATGAACTGTGGATCATAAACTGGAAGCAGCCAGACATTAATAACAAGTGCACCCAGACCTGCTTTGGGACACAGAAGTGAGATTTGATATCAATGCACACATTTTAATGTCTTTTATTAGAGTAACACAATATTTTTTTTTAGATAAAAACTGGTTTTCACAGATCAGACACTGATGCACGGAAGAGGTGAAGAAGACGGGGATCTCTGCTAATGAAGTCAGAATTAGACTGGTACGGTCCTTGAACCAACATTAGTTTGAAAGTTGTTCGGTTTGAGACAAAAACAAATGTAAAACTATTTCATGAACTGTCACTGAAGACTGTGTTGGAGAGTAATGGATTGTTTTTGCAATCCATTATGTGACAATTTTATTTTTATTTTCCAATATTACATAATTCAGGAGCTTCTTGTTGTCATCGGGGACAACGTGATATATTTTTTTATATCAAAAATCCGGTTGACTAAATAAATAAACATGCTGGTGACTTGATGTGATCGTGAAGAAAAAAAATACAGAATACGTATGCAGGCAGCTTTATTATTTACTCTTCAAAGCCTGTTATGTTGATTTTCCCAAAGTGATGTTCCACAGTAGAAATTGTGATGTTCTTTCTTTATTAAAAATTGCTAATGTAAGAGAGAGAGAGAGAGAGAGAGAGATAAAGGAAACTGAAAGGTTGACATTTAGACTACAAACAATAAGGCCTTTCTGCCTGCTCAGTAATGGTACTGAGACTCTGGCACTATTGACATAGACCTTGGGTTGTTTTATGAAAAGTCCGTGGACACAATTTAATTTCTGTCAGCAGTCAGGCTCCGCGGCCACAATGGATTTCTTTTATGACCTAGCCTCTGACTCTCGCTGAGCATCTGTGTGAGCTGGAAACACAGTTCCTGCACAGCGCCTTCCTCATCTCCACCCGCTGCCTCTGCCCTCAAGGTGCATTTCATCCACATAGAAAATGAAGTTATATCTGAACTTCGACCAATAGTCTCTCTAGCCCAGGGGAAAGCACTGAAAGGAGCTCGCCTTAGTACGACCAGGCGGCGCAGACTGCACGAGTCCATCAATCTCTTTCTGTTCCACTGTGGCTCTAATGACTGCCTACGTAACATAACCATCTTCTCCCAGTCTTGATATGAAATTTGCTCTTTCTTTAAAAGAAACGTTACAAATAATGTTAGATTACTTCTTGCTGTGAATGCTTCCAAGTCTGCCTTTGTCTCCTGCCATGTCTCGCACTAAAGCACGCTGTTACATCCTCAGACCTCTTGTCTTGAAGCATCTTGTTGAGTGCTGGATTATGTCCAAAAGGCTCACTTCTCGAAAAACGTGTTGCTGACAACCAGTAACTCTTGAAAATGTGACTGTTCCGTTCCTGATGGCATGTCAGCACAGCAGCGTGTCCTCGGCTCCTTTGCTTGACTGACAACACATAGTCACGTCTGACTGACAGGAAAACACATTAAGTGGTTCTCTTCATGAGAAGTGCTGACATTTGACTTCTTCAGTCAAGTATTGGAGTGGAGTGTGATGTTCTACTAATGTGACACTTGGAGCTGTTTCCTCTGAGTTAATCAGTGCTCAGAGCAACAAAACATAATATTTCATTGAGCATAAATACATCACGCGCTGTGTATTCAGAATCTGACCCTCAATCAATCGAGTCCCTTTCTGACTTCTTATATATGAGATTGTTGAAGAAACTGTGTCAGCAAAAATAATTCCCCATTATCATCAACTTCATTAGTGTATTTAATTAAAGCTGCCGCAATTAATATTTTTTTAGATGAACAACCGTTTTGGTTCACTCCCACGGCTCTCATCAGCTCATTTCCAGACGCAGCAGGCAACGGTTTTGAGTGGAACAGATCTGAAACGTTAATGCTCTCCCAGCACCAAGCGGCGAGGGATTGGCTGCTGAACGTCGTGGAGCATTCATCAGCTAAAGAGCCAGATATTCCCATCAGGAGTTGGTAGTAAGGCTTGGTATTGTTTAACAAATACCAATACTGATGCCACTGCTCTGTACTGCCCTCGTACAGCAGTCACCCTGATAACGTCACCGAAGGGTAGAGCCCACCCTCTGGTTCCCCCTTCAGTAAACACTGTTAGCTCTCTTAGCACTGTTGCTGTTGTTAGCACTGTTTCTGCCGTTAGCACCATTAGCTGCCAGCCACCAGTTCAGCCATCTCCATGTTGGACAGCCGCCGCTGTAGTGGACCTATCACATCTCAAATTAAATCGAAGAATGCTTGTGGTGGTTTACTGCCAAGCAAAACCATACAAAAATATATTTTTTTCTGGAGCTGGATAAAAAAAGTGATTGAATGTATCATTACAAAGAAGTTTAGTTACTACTTGGTACTGGGTTAAGTTGGTGATATCTTACAGGTATCAAGTATCGATCACAAATGTATTAGGGTTATTATTAATCTGAGGGTAAACACAGGGGGAACATAGGGTTGGGGGAACAAAGGGTTGAGGAACATAGGGATAAGGGAACATAGCGTTGAGGGAACATAGGGTGGAGGGATCATAGGGTTGAGAAACATAGGGATAAGGGAACATAGGGTGGAGGGATCATAGGCTTGAGGAACATAGGGTGAAGGGATCATAGGGTTGAGAAACATAGGGATAAGGGAACATAGGGTTGAGGGATCATAGGGTTGAGGGATCATCTGGTTGAGCAATCATATGTTTGAGGAACGTAGGGATGAAAAAACATAGGGTTGAGGGATCATAGTGTTGAGGAACATAGGGATGCGGGAACATAGGTTTTAGGGAACACAGGGTTGAGCAACATAGGGATGAGGAAACAGGGTTATTGGAACAGGGCTAAGGGACCATAGGGTTGAGGGATCATAGGGTTGAGGGAACAAAGGGTTGAGGAACATAGGGATGCAGGAACATAGGTTTTAGGGAACACGGGGTTGAGGAACATATGGATGAGGGAACATAGGGTCGAGGGATCATAGGGGTTGAGGGATCATAGGGTTGAGGGAACATAGGTTTTAGGGAACACAGGGTTGAGGAACATAGGGATGAGGAAACATAGGGTTATTGGATCAGGGCTAAGGGAACATAGGGTTGAGGGAACATAGGGTTGAGGAACATAGGGATGCAGGAACATAGGTTTTAGGGAACACGGGGTTGAGGAACATATGGATGAGGGAACATAGGGTAGAGGGATCAAAGGGTTGAGGAACATAATGAGGGAACATAGGGTTAAGGAACCATAGGGTCGAGGAAACAGGGTTATTGGGTCAGGGATAAGGGAGCATAGGGTTGAGGAACATAATGAGGGAACATAGGGTTAAGGAACCATAGGGTCGAGGGAACACAGGGCGGAGGGGAACACAGGCTGCCATCATTTCCTCTTTCTCTCAGTGTCTCCTCTCTCTGTCCTCAGTGGCCGTGTCATCTGGTCGTCACGTGACGCCACCTAAGAGATGGTTTGCCCTCTCAGATCGTTTGTCTTAATTCAGATTTAATGAAATGTGGCTCTCTTTACTATTGTGTCGTGCAGCTCATAAATGAAACATGGTACTTTGTAGCATTACTCACACTGTGCTCCATACATTGTTTATTTAAGCCTGCTGCGACAAATAGAGAAGCCAGTACGATAGAATCTCAATCAGTACCATTGAAAATACGGCTGGAGCATTTAATGAAGTTTTCAAAGTCAAGGGATATTTGTTTCCAGGCATGCTGCATTGTTATGAATTATGCATTTCTAGGAATACTGTATGCGACGTCTAACAACCACTCTTGTTGCCTCGAATGTGCAGCCGGGGTCACTGTGAGATTTAATTTATGTAAAAAAGTAGCCTGGAAGAGTCTGGCACAGACTAACTTCATTATCCGCTGTTTGATAGCAGTCCTGGCCTCACCTCCAGTGAGCCAATGTTCCAAGAGCTTCTCTGGCTCATTGGAATTTTAGCTTTGAATAAAGTAAAATAAGATAACTATATTTGAAGATAGCTTGTTACAACTCCAGCCAAGTTCTAGTTTTTATTCTTTTGTCTGCTCTTTTTTCCCCTGCCACCATATTGACTCTCCTGTCATTTGAGATCCAGCCTCTCTCTCCTGGCCTGCAGTGAGGACACACATGTGGTCGAGCAGAGGAATGGCCATCGCCTGCCAAGGCGATATTCATGCTGAATGTGGGCGGTGCACAGTGGGGTTGACCGCACCAAAGTTGAACTCGGCACAATGCAAATTTGCTTTAGTGCTGGAAGTTAATGTTATATTCGCCCCTTTGCTGGCATAGAATGGAAGTGAGCAGGAGGTGAGTCATTTTGCTTTCCCAGTGTTAAATTTAGGACAGCAGTCCATCTCTACTTATTTCCTGCCACATATTTATGTTTGTATCCGTACTAGCCTTCCATCCTTTGACCTGTCTGTCTGACCTACTGCCTGATCTCTGGATGAGGATTTTCTACCGAACCACTTTACCTTTTTATACTCTTACTTACTGTTAACATCTCCGTATGCATTCATTACTTCTCATGACGCTATCTACATTCCTGTTAACCTAACAATTTATACCACATAAATGTTTGATTTTATGTTATATATCTAATCCCTATATGTTAACTTTACATCATTTATTGTCTTAAATTCCAATTTATACTTGCATGATTTTCTTTATATACAATGATAATGAGTATTGTTGGAGGGAGTGTGAGATCTAAGCTTTCCTGCCAACTCATGCTTCTCTGTGATTGTTGTTCACATGATGACAATGAAGAACTTGAAACTGACCTGCCAAAGTAGAATAGAGGAGGGTATCCTAATGATTTATCTTATTGCCACAAGTTGCATGAATTGCTAAAGTAATGTGCAGAACTCAGGTTGCATGCATTGATATTATTAGCATCTATGATCTTGTCCCGGGTGATAATAAGGTAGCGAATGGTTTAGAAATAGGTGATGAAAAGCCTAACCCAAAAAATGTATGCAAAGGCTCTTGTGATGATCCTGTGTGGCCTGTTTGTTGCGGGTGAAGCTTTGCCTTTACACACTGCAGGCAGAAGAAGTACATCTGTTACAAGTTGATGGTAAACAACAGGATTCCCCTCCATGCAAAGGTGTGGACTTGTTTAAAGTGTCCTGTCATTGTTTAACATGACCATTATATAATATGTGACATTTTACTTTTTCAAAGAACACATTCAGCTATTTCCCATGAATAATTATACACCAACAGTTCATTTTGCTCATTTTTACTGTCTTTTAAATGTATCAGTGTAACTCAGCATGATGAATTCTGAAACTGAAAGAACTTTTATGAGGTGCAAATTACAGGTGAGGGTCATTAGGGATGATAGAGAGTGATCTAATGAGTTTCCTCCCCACCTTTGTCCAATATTGGGCTATTACCTTACGCCCAACTAGCTTTTTAATGTCCTTGCCTTACAGCCGTTAACACAAATTAGCTAGACTTACTCTGACCTCGATATCTCTGTCTCCTTGCTTTAATCTGCAGGTGACAGACCTTCAACGAATAGCCTGTACTTCTCTTGTGTTTTTTAAGACTGTGTCACATTTGTCACTGCTTTTAATGCCAGTTGGAGAAAAGGACGCAGGTGTTTCTCCTTATTTAGCAGATATGGGGCACAAGGTTTGCCAATATTTGGTTCCCTATTGTGATAGTGAGTGATATAATGTCGTTTTTTCAAGCTATGCTAAGTTATCATCCTTTAGCTGAAAATGTTTTCAGCTAAAAAGTTTGTGAAAATCACTTTTTTTTTTTTACTTTCTCACCTTTTCTGACAAGTTTCGCCTTATTTTATCATGAAGTTTTATTATGAAATCAGAGTTTTTAAAGTGGAATAATGTTCACGTATGGAAACAATCAAGTGTCACCGTGACTGTTGAGGAGTTTGCCTCGAGAATATATTTAATTGTCAGTATGTGTGCTCTCATCTTCTCTGTGGAGACCTTCTCTAATGGAAATCTGAGTTTATTGTTTAACTAGGCTTAATGAGAGCTAACAGGGAACTGTTATATCAGCGTAGAACTTTGTCTGTTGTTTCAGGCTTGTTGAAAACAACTCAAAATTATGAACTCAAACTCAACGCAAAATGATGTTTTGCCTGGCGTGCTAAACTCAACTGGACTGTGGTGCATTCAAGGGGCAGCAGATGGGAGTTAACTGAAGCCAGGGGAACCTCTGCAGAGGGTTTTGGTGAGGGTGAACCAAAAGGCAGCTTTTCACGTCGGCCCTGCTAAGAGTTTCTACACGATGACCTGAGGGGAGAGTCTCCTCTTTGAAGTGCATCAGTTGTCCGTGGCTTTGTTATGCACAGTGGCTGCAGGAAGGACCTCAGGATGGGTGAAGGGTAAAGCCACCGGAATGATGAAACACTGTTACCCAACTCTCATTGTTTTAAAGGGGCGCCTGTATGTGTTCACGTTTCTCTTTAACTCTGAGCGCGGGGGGAAATTATAATTAATCTGTTAATGACAGTCGGGGCTGTCATAAGCTTGGGGAGTGTATAATAAATTGCTGTAATAAAAATTAAGATTGCATGCATCATTGAGGCCTTCAGAGGGTTTGTTTAATGTAGTTACAAAAATGGTAGCAGCTGATGTGGCGTCCACTGCTCTACCAGGAGAACGCTAATTTCTGAGTGACACTTAACCTGCTGTAGCTCAACCACAGCTGAGGGAGGTGAGGGGAAACCTAATGAGTTTTTTTCCTGCGTCCCATTTTGGGAACCACTGAACTGGATGGCCTGGTTTGTATCCGAAAGGCAAAAAGCAAAAAAAAAAAAAACTTGCATTGTTCACGGGAAATTAATTAGACCCTTTGAAAATCTACCCAATTCTAAATTCGAGTAAAAGAATTCATTATGGCCCGCCGCTCTAGTCAGTGAATGATTGCTGATCGTTTCTGAGGCTGCAAACTTTAGACAAATCACCGCATGCTCTGAAAAGTCACATGAGGGTTAAAGGTTGGGTTGTTCACTTGTCCCTCTTCCCCTTAACTGGAACATGAAAGATGCGGCGGCGTCTGCAACATGCTCTCCGAGGGGCACGCCGTGGTTACGGCGGCGGAGGGCTTCCTCCTCTTTGACGAGAGACAAAGCTTCTTCTGTGGTGCGGGGGTCCCATTAGAGAAGAGACCTCCACTTCCACCCCGGAGGAACAAAAGAATTAGAGGATTATCAGTTCAGATGATGAACTCCTACTGTTCGAGTTGCCTGATAAGGATACTTCAAGTTCCTCTCGGAATCATGTTCAACCGTGCTCCCCAGTTCAACCGCGGTCTGCTGACATACCAAACAGAGGTTGGCTGACCGGTTTCCTGTCTAGCCAGTGTGGCTGTGTCACCTCTTCTGGACCTTTCAACCAGAAGTATTTGTCAAGGAGGCCTTATCTTTGGTTGTGTTGTTTGGGACACAAGGGGCCTCGTTTAGGCGTTTTGGCCTGCGGGCAAGCTGGTATATATCGCACTTGTAGCCTGACACCAGTTGACACAGCATAGTTGCCCAGGTCATCTTACAAAAACACGTCTCTCTCTCTTTGGTTGAAGCCGTGAAACAATGCCGATATTTTGGTTGACGGACAGCCCCGTGGTGCTCTAAGCGAGACTGAGCTCACATTTTGGAGTGATCCTCAAAGCAATAACATCCTGTCCTGCCGTTCAACCTGTTCCGTTGGAGGCCAGCATGGTAAACACCAAATCTCTCAAAGCAGGGATTTGTTTTAAAATGTGCCCAAGCTTCCAAAGCTGTAACTAGAAGTCTGTGGCTGAAACATATAAAGCTTGTGAGGTGACTCTAATAGGGCCTCAGTGGAAAGAAGACTGCAGCAGCAGATCCTCCTCTGTGATTCATCTCTATTGCTTTGCTGGTTTGTTACCGTTCTCTCAGAGAGCCTATTGCTCCCGTGGCTCCCACAACAATTATCATCCGCTTGTCTCTCAGCTTATCCGGTGACACCGTGTTGCTGTTCTGGACTTCATTTCTCATCTTCTTCTTCTTCGTCTTTGTGCTTACTTTTTTCCCGTCGTGCCGTCTCAGTTGCATACGCATCCGCCGCCCGCCATGAAAGTAATTGTAGACCCCAAAAGGAGCTTAATTTTCCAAATGAAGTGAAACGTAATAATTCTCGCTTAAATCCTGGCAGTGATTAATGGCTGTGAGTGGACTAGGCAAAAATGTTATGTACACGCAGGTCAACTGCTTTTTATGGTAGATGAACAGAGCTTTGTTTTTTTAAATAATAGAAAAACAAACTACCATTAGAAGAAAAAAAGAAAAGGAAACGGTGCATTCATATGTTTTTGTTGCAATTCCAATGTCACTTAAAGGTTTCCATTAAAGTTTGTATGAGAAATAAAGGCGGTGTACACTTAGGCTATATATATATAGACCAAAGCAGCTAACACAACCCCAATGGACCATCCACTTTTTCATACATTTAGGGAAAATATAATCATTCTTTTTAATTACTGCACCTAGGCACTCTATTAAAATTCTAATTCACCTCATCCACCTCGATTGATCTGTTCACAGTGGGTGGCTGTGGCGAAATGCACTGTATAATATTCATGCTGGTACGCCTTGGTTGTGCTGTGTGTCAGAAGCCATCTTGCAGCGAATCCCTCACACACCTTGGAGCGCAGCCTGTGGAACTGATGAGGTGAAGAGCATTGCTCTGCAGCTCCGTGCTAGTAATCACGGGACTGAAGAAACACATACATCATCTGCCACACAGGTTGGCATGGCGAGTGAAAAGCCTTCACATCACGTAAGATGTTGGACAAATGATGGCCATACGTGTGTTTGTCTCCTCACAGATGGCTGTGCATCTTCCGTCAGGAAAAAAAAGCTGAGTCTGGCACTTATTCCCCTCCCCCAATCCACTCCTCTTGCTCCCTCTTCCTCACTCCCTCCATCAGTCTTTTGTAGCACGTCCCCCCTGTTTTTTTTTTGTGCCTCTCCTCTGCAGGAGGTTTGATATTGGCAACACAGTTAGTGCCCTCCACGGAAATAACAGTGGAAAAGATGACATAAATTATTTGCCAATTGTTTGACACATGCAGGGCATTGTCCTTGCTATAATCATCAGCACTCTGTCACCTGAAGGTATGAACGCTGCCACTGCTGCTTTGTGTCTCTGTGCTAAACCTCTCGGGCTCTTCGGGCCTCCTGTAAAATATTATACGATTCACCTTTCAACCAAGCAGCAAGCAGGAATGAATCACAATCATGCTTTGGGATTGTAGGGCTTCTGCATTGGCATTTACACATGTGCAAAAAACCCCCAAAACAAGTCAAGTAATTAAGCATGAATGGTACCTATACTGCTGACTGGCACACGTTTGGCTCATCAGCAGGGGAGTTACACTGCTTTAAGGAATGCTGATTATATACGGTAAATATTTAATATCATGAAGTCATGGGAAGCATAGGGACATGAAGCCACCGGTGACTTTAAAATAACCCTGTTTTAATGGCTCTGTGGAGGAGGCTTCTTTCTCTCTCCAGTGCTTTAACTAATAAAATGGCTATAACAATTTTTTCTTCAGACCAATCATAAAAAAAAAACTAAAAAAACGTCATGTTGGTTCATTTCCGACTTTCTAGAAGAATTGCAGGCACCTTTATAAAATGTGAGAAAACTATAATACTGTCTATTACGTTAAAGTGATTTTACTCCTTCTTGTTGATCACTGATCCTTTTTTAAAAAGAAAAAGATCATTATCTTATTTTAAATGACATAAATTAGATACATTAAATCCCCACAGTTTCACTTTCACCGTTTTTTTTTCTGCAGCTTGTCTCTACATGACGTATATATGAAGTTATGTTACCATAAATAAATCAGTCTCGGTGTATCCACAGACCGATATAGAGACTCTGGAGTGTTCTAAATACTAACACACTGCATGTTATGATCAACTAACTGTGAGATATACATCCCAGCTGCTTGGCACTGCATCCCATTCTGTATATTTGCATTATGCCAGCCTGTTTTGTACATCATTCGGCAAAACGTGAAAACTGGCTCCGCTCAATCTGTCCAGGCCTGCTCAGCAGTTTGCAATCAGTAATGAATGGCATCAAACATATAAACACAGTTTTTCCAGCCTTATTTCCCCAGGCAAGGAAACCATATCCAGTGTGCTGTTCCATTAACAGTGGTGGCTGCATGCATGTGAGACGGGGAGTAAGAGACTCTGCAGAGAAAACAATGTTAGTTTACGTGCACGAGTGTTTGCTTTGGCTTGCCAATGTCAGCACGAAACACATTCTAGTTAGCCAACGTAAAGACCGCCGTTATTAAATCGTGGGATGTGATGCATTGTGGGTTCGTATGTAGCATCCACTGCAAAGAAAAATCTCCAAGTGGCTTGATTTAAAAAAAGAAAAAAAAAAAAAAAAGGAGGCTCGGCACGTTGCATGCACAGTACACATTGCATTACGGCGCATGGATATGAGATATAGTGCTGGATCAATACGTGATTTGGCTAGATGAAGAATGATGTGAAGCTCAGTGCAGGAAAAATACGGCGGGAGAAAAGGGAACGGTCCCTCCTCATGAAAAATGCTCATTATCAATGGGGGAGGTGTTTTGTCTAGATGTAATGAGATACTGTCATGCTGTGGTACAGTGCAGAACAAGCAGAGCCACCCCAATGCAGCCTGTACCATTCTATAATGTCCTTGCCCTTGATCAGCTCTCGCTGCCTTCAATTGCACTGAAACCTATTATAAATTAATCACCTCGTCTTGCAAATTTGCATAAAACACACACAGCACCATTTGAATTCACCTCTATCTATGAACTGGATAAGGAAAAACTGCATTAAATGGCACATTAAGGAAGAGGAAGCCGATCTGTGGCAAAAGGGCGGCAATTCAGCGGCAATGGCAATGGAGCAATTCCTGCGAGCAGAATAATGGATGTATGCCTTGAAACCGTACACGGGGAACAGTTCAGTGGGAACAAAGAGAGACGTTTCTCCCCGTGGTCCTCCGGGTTTCCGTAATTACGTAATTTCGTAAATGTAACCCAACGTTTTCACCTCTTGACAAATCTCTGCATGCAGGATTACCTTCAGATTCCAAAAGGATTTACACGTCTTATCTTGCATGTTTGTTTTGGCCGCATGGGGACGGCGAGACGTGTACCTGATCACTCTAAATTATAACAGATTTGCCGCGATGAGGCAATCAGCTATTCGAAAAAAAAGCCTAGCTATTACTCAGACAACGAGGAGCCGAGTCAAGACAATAAACTTAACCGAAAGACTGAAGATTGATCACAGAGTTCTTATTTAGACAAACACGACTTGGAGAAAAAAAAGGCAATTCATCTGATCTGTCCTGGTGTATTTTCCCTATGAATCAGCAAAAATACAGAGGGCCATCCCTGACTTAGATGAGAAGAAAAGGGCATAAATCATGTAATTACGTTGTCAACAACAACATCTGATCTTTGCACACACTTTTTTTTGTTTACCTATAACAAAAAGTACTTTCGTCTTTACGCTCAGATGTTCCTAATTAATCTAGTTTTCACTCTCGCCACTCTGTCCTTGAATCATAAGCAGAGCATGAACTGTGTATCCAAAGCAAATAAGCTGTTGCATTCGCAGATGTCAGAGGCCGTTTTTGATGTGGAGTTATAGCAACAAAAAAAAAAAAAAATTTGCTGTTTTACTGCAGTTGTGAACGCACGTATCGCACACTGGCTCACATCGCTTCAGCCTGTAATTCCTCTGTCATAAAACGATTAAGATATTGGAGGGCAGTGGGCTGACAGAAAAAAAAAAAGTGCATGCAGTGTAATTATGAAATGATCCGGCTGTGTAATGGACATCAGGCTTGTAAAACGGGTTGCCCAACAATCTAGTTTGGCAGTGAGGAGGCCGTATTAACAACACAACAGTAGTTATTCTCCCAGTGCTTTCCTAAATGTCACAGTTTGCATTTGTCAGATTGCAATGTATCACTTAGAGGGGGGTGATGGGAAACCCTCCAAGAGTAACCTTGAATGGCAGCCAATCGGCACGGGACCAATGGCCTCCCATTCCTCTGCTTCGCTGCACTGCACTGGTGCTGCACTCTACAGTATATTTAAACACACGCCCGACACCCAAGAGGAGGAGAAATAGCACCTGACCCCTTGAAACTGATACCCTCGCAAAGCAAGGAAGAGGGGAAATTGTTTAATGAAGATGGATCACGGTGATGGCTTTACATTTCATTTCTTAACAGCGGGCATACGGCTTTATTACAGCCAGTCCTCACCTTTGTCCTCTCCCTCGAAGACGAGGCACTCAGGAGGCTCTGTGTACTCACTTTAGTTTGCTTTTTAGTGGCTTTTTTGGGGGTGGAGATGCGTTTGTGTGTGTGTGGTGTCTGCTGCCTCCTGAATGTAGAAATGTGCCTGCATTGTAGAACTTGCTTAGCTGGCTAGTCAACAGGGAAATGTTGACAATTCAGCCCAGTTCCATCTGGCCACATTCTTCCTGGTCTAGCTGCTCTGTGAGGTCTCCTGTGAAATGATGTCCTCTATCAGCAGTGAATGTCACAAGCCCTACACCATTATTGCAGAATAGGATCCCCACAGACCGGGTGGAGAGAAAGAGATTCGACATCTCTTTTTGCACCTTATTGGACTCCTTCCCTCCCCTGTATGCTAGAAGTGGAACGATTCAACACCGAAAGATGCACTTGTATCTTGAATGAACGTCACCGATCTGCATGTGGACAGAAATACTGCTAGAAAATTAGCTTGTTGCAAAAGTGATTATAACTGCAATTAATAGGCCAGGCTTTTATTTGCTTCAAACACTGAAGTCAACCATTAATTGAATTCACACAAAACTCAGAAAAGATAAGAAATACAATCAAATGGTTTATTTGTACCACTATGATTCTAAATATGTGGCTATCAAATATCAACAACAAATCAGGAAAAGTTGTGAAAATTAAAAGAGAGAAGGGAGTTTGTAGTCAGCAAGGTGACGAAAACAAGCACACCCAAAGATTCGGTGGAGGAAGAAAAGAAAATCTAGTCGACAGACGATAAGCAAAGGACTGAACATTACAATATTCATGATGCTTTATATGAAAAATGTTTATGAAAAGATGCTTTTATTCTCTCTAATATAAGAAAGGACCTTTACTCTGATTTAACAAATTGAAATTTAAGCATGTAGTTCCATAAAACTCTTTATAAAGAATGATTTTTAATCCTCGGGGGAAGTTGTCTGTGACGGCGTGTATAATCTGATCAAACGTGTCAGAGGCGTGCGATCGTCGCTGTGGTGCCATCGAGTTCAAACCTTCTGAAAAAAGGTCACGCAAAAAGAACCAGCTGTACTGTATTGTGCTATATATAACTGCAGCTCTGCAGCGGGGACCGGCCGAGGCTCATTCCAACGACATGCTGGAGGACTTTTCTCCTCAGTGACAAAACAGCCATTCTTACATCATATGGTTTGATTTTATTTGAATCTGGATTATAAATGTATCGCCTGCCTATGATCCTGATTATAGTGTTGGTATGGCGTGATCAGCTCGTTTGCATACAGACCAATGCATGGATGTCTGAACTGGAGTAGAGTCTGCACCTCTGAACCCTGGACCAAAGGCCAAGGGTTCAGATAGACGACAGGGCCCTCGGGCAGAAAGTCTGAACTCTTCTCACCTCAGATGACAAACCTAAAGTGCATCAGCAGTGCAGTGTTTTTCAAAACTGAGCAGCCCACTATTTGTATTGAATTTTCTTTCTTTTTTTTTCTTTTTTTTTACATCGTGGAGAGATTTTAATCCACTTATGGCACCAAACATTCTGAGGATTTGAGGCTGGGCTGCAACAAATTAAATTTAGCCGCACGGGTAATTCATTTTCCTGTGGTGTATGGAGATATAGATGGACCTGGACGCATGGCGGCTCCTCGTACGCTAGTGAGTGAATTTTAAATGAAAGTTAATGGAAGTTTCAAGTCGTCAAAACACTCTGAACTTGTTCTGGTTGTGAACCAAAGGGAGCATTTGTCCGTTATAACAAAGATGTATTGCAGTACATTGCAGTATTGCTCGCTAGTCTTAATTAGGTGGCTATACCATCAAATGGGAATTGTATCATGGCGTTGGTACCACAACAATGCTCCAAACCTTATGCATTCATGACAATATTAAAGGGGGCATAGGATGCTTAGAGGGATAATTAATGCCGGACTAAATTGGGTTTGAAAAGCTTGCGGTTTGCCGTGTCATTGATGCACACTGTCGGCCGGTTGCTGAGGCTGAGAGATCGGGAGGGTCAGTGTGTAATGTCCATGCGATGAGTAGTGCCGCTTTACGACTTCCATTTGCTCCGGTGCGGGCAGCCTTCCCACCGGTCCTCACTAATGACGTCTCTCTAATGCTGCTGGAGGAACACAGGAGGGTAGCGTAAGTGGAGATAGGGGAGCCACTTGGGTATGAATTAAAACACTATAATTGATAATATTTCAATGGAGCTTAACGGGATTGCTTCCTATCATGTTCGGAAGGATTATCAATGAATAATTAATAAAACGTTGCGCATATTTCACGATTAAATATACGAGCGCCGGATGTGGGTCAGCTAAAACAAATGCTCACCGTGGAAGACATTTTCAAAGCGTGAGCACTCTTAAGTGCAGGCTGTACTCCATGTTATTTTCCTGCAGAGACAAATTGGATTTGTTTTTTTATTTACTGCTTTTTTTCTGAATGAAAGGTATTAGTGATATGAATGAGTTATGATGTCGAAAGCTGCCCACAAAACCTGCCTCTGGCTCCTGATTAAAGCCTCATCTTGTTAACATGCGGAGTGCCCACAGCAGCACAAACTGGGCGTCTCATACATACATAATGTCCTCCTATATGTCTTTCACGGTGACTGAAACATATGCCCTTTTTAACCTCTGCAGCTATTAGCCGCGCGCTTCGCCTTGCATAGGTACGCCATTTTTTACGGGGGCGCTATAATGGAGGTAATGGGTTAACAGTCGCCGAGGCTCGGCTGTAGGTGAACCGGAGGAGTCATTAGAGTCAACCCCACGGTGTCATGGTGCCATTGGCTCTGGCTGTTGTTGTGCTTCGGAAGTGAAATAATTGCAGGAAGCGAGCGGCCCGCCTAAATCATGCCAGTCTGGAGGAGCGAGGGCAGCAGACAGGAGTCGGACTATTCCTCCGTGATGCCTCTGAGTGCACTTCCTCCGGTGTTGCCCCCTCTGATCCAGCTGTCCCTGGTATCAAAGATGGTCTGTTTGTGTTTGGAAATCAATTGATATTGTGCATGATGGATGAGCTGTTGGCGGACGTGACCTCTCCTCGGAGTGGAGTCAGAGGTGCGCCCATTTAATAGATAGCTTGTCGGCTTCAGAACTAAATGCGCGACTATATTGGAGCATGAAATATATATGGCTGGTAAGGGGCGGCGCTAGCTTACTGATGTGTCATGATGGCTACGGTGAACATGATGAGTGTTACGACATATAGACCCTTCTTAAATTCAAACTACCCTCAGATGGGACATATTTCATCTCAGGTCTTGGAAAGTGTCTAAAATCTTTTCAGGATTTCCCAAAAATTGCCTGTTTAGGCGGTTAAAGCATGTAATAGGTGGATTATGAGGCGCTGAGGTGCTTTTTTAATGGACCCGCTAGTGCTTCTGCTTTCAGATAGTCTGAGAAGTATAAGACAGATAGGTGGTCTAGATTAGATAAAGCTGTGTGTGTGTGTGTGTGTGTGTCTTCCCGGTCTTATACAAATAGGGAGAGCCCAGCAATAGGCATCGTCTGAACGTGCACTTTCATCCTGGTGCTTTTTCTTGCCTCCGGCGATGGGAGTGGATGACCTTTTACTGTCAACTTCTAACATGACAAATTACAGAGGCTGGATGACCGTGTTTTTTAGGAATGCAAGAGTTCACTGCCTGGTCAGGCCGCTAGCAGGGCAGTGGACCCCTACAATGGAGACAGATGTATTAATTGATAGATAATAGTCATAGATATATTGGCTGGGGGGCTCCCTGTTTTCAGGCCAGAAATGTGATAGCCAAGGAAGCCTTTAAAGGGTTTCTCGCTATATTTCGCTCCCCACAGGGGCCGCCGGAGCAGTACAAGACCTGCACAGAAACTAGATCATGTACCCAACATCAGAGCAGAGAGACTCCTGGGATGAACCTCCACTGCTCTTCCAGTGGCTTTGTCTGAATATAAAGACAAAATTAGGTGCAACAATTTCTTCTGCGCTGCTTTTTTTTTTTTCCTTGCGGTGAAAGCTCCGAGGGTGTGTGTGACATGTCTTGGCTAGCGATGCCGAGGCGGCTTACATGGTCCGCTCCGTTGTGTGATGTCAATGCCCTGTTTAATTGGAGATCAGCTGGGCCAAATGCAACGGGAGCTTTGCTTTCTGACCTCATCGGGGCTGATCTGTGCCATCCATCCAGCCCACTCTCTTGCAACCACATCAGTCACCGCGCCTGTCAGTTTGCACAAACAGCTAGTGAGTATTTATCGTGCGCCGCACCGACTTGCCAGCCTCCTGAGATGCACACCTGATGCGTATACCTAATTTACAACACTTCCATCCAGTAGCTGCAAGTGAGGTCATGGACGCGTTTAGCGCTGACCACATTGACAACTGCATGATCAGGGTCATTCGCGAGGCACAGAGGGGGCTTTTGTTGCTCTCGTCAGATGGGCGGCCATGTGGAAATCATTACATATTTACTTGCAGCGTTCACTCTGTCCCACACAGATTGGATCATTACATATTCCTCATTTGTTCAACGACACTACTGTATTATGCAAATGCTCATTGTAATGGATTTAGTCCCATAGACCAAAATATTACCGCCGTAGTTACCGCACGTTGCAGTGTAGCCAACGGTTAGTGAGCTGAGAAGATGGAACAGAAATTGCCCGACGTCCCATCCACGTTTATGGAAGTGAGCATTCTGCATTGTGGTAAAAAATGATTATTTTATCCCCGGGGTTTTGAAACACTTAAAAAACAATCACACAGCTTCCCATGCAAACCCAATTCATGTCGGCTGTGACATTAACTCCTGTTGGACTTGCCAGAAGAATTAATTGCACACAAAAGTGCACATTTTCTTTGACTAATTTCACCACTCGGCGACAAGTAAGGTAGTATTTCTTTTTTTTAACCATTTCACTGTAAATAAAACATCCTAAAGAACCCAGAAACGGATGTGATGTGTCGGGGAGGCTGCAGACCTAACACACATCTGCTGGCTATTTTCACCGTTGAACTGGAAAGACGTAGTCCTCGGTGCTTTTAGTGTGGAGAAACAAATGTTTGGCTAATAAAATCTCTCATGCAGACTGAGAGGCTCAACCACACTGTGGCAATATCACTGAAGGCTACCTAGATTCATGACTAGTCGTCCAATAAAAATAACAGCCAATAAAACATCAGGCTGGGACTCCCTTGACAGCACTTTAACATCATTACACTTTCAACAGGCTTTCATTGAAAACTTGAATATATATTTGACTGTTCCCTATTACTTGTAGTCGACCACATGGGTCCAGACAAGGTTTTATGGTCGTCTACTTAATATCACATATCTCAATCCTCTGTGTGAAGTGCTGCGAGCTCAGTGAGTGTGAGCATCTTGTGGGGAGATCTGGGGCCGATTTGCGCTCACCATTGCTTACATAAACTCTACTTCCACCTAATCACTCTGCCTTGACATCAGAAGCCAGAGAGCATATGGAGCGTATACATTTTCCGTCCACAGAGGAATTCACTGGGACTTTTACCAGCGTACAGGGAATTACAACGGCTGGAATTAAAGAATAATAACAGTCATGATAATATGATTATTCAGTGATAGCAGATTACGGGAGAAAAACTTGCCCATTAAACAAAAAAAAACAAAAAAAAGAAACATTAAAATGCAATTATGCAAATTGTGTCGAAATAAACTGCATCACTGTTATCATTATGTTTGGTTTTCATGTTGATAATTTTATTCTTTTCACATTAAAAGGAAAAAATAACTCAAAACTATTTTTAAGAAATTAATCTGTGCATGATGTGTACATATATGTGTAATTCTATGAATTAACTGAATACTATCAATCGAGCCAAGAATCACCTTTGAACTGGCTTGACTTTTCTTTTTTGCAAACACCTTCAGATCACTTTCTGTGAGGGTAATCCTTTTGACCTTTGCTGTTGCTACAGTATTTAACCTGATGTGTATACAAAGGATTTTCAAGAGGATTACGGAGGTCCTTAATAGGGGATTAGCCAAATCCTCGTGTTGTCTGTCCCAAATTCTATCGCACCCGGGGATTAGACTATCAACAATAGCTCAAGGCAGCTGGGTTAAGAGGGTGGTGTTAAGGACGTGTTGCTTTCCTCATCCTAATTGGACTCAAACGGCTTGTAAGCTTCACGACATGATTGTAAAAACTATAGTGCAACAGTGGGGAGGTGTGAAACCCAAGAACAGTTTCCCTTCTCCCTTTTTAAACTCCGAGGGTTGGATGTTGCTGGATAAAAGCTGTCATTACAAGCTGATGACAGGATTGCACATTCCATCAGTGTGTGGTCCATCATGTGTGTGTGTGTGTGTGTCCTCCGACACACAGAGGTGATGCCAGACTCCCCCTATAGGACTCCATCAGTACTGCAGCAAAGGGGATAAAGCATATCAACAAGGGAAGATTCCTGAATACTTGTCTGAATGTCACCTCAACAATACAAATCTTATCTATTTATTTATTAATTGGTGATAATATTTATGTATATTTATGTTTAATATAGTATTGTTTTAAATGGTTCATATTGGTGGTGATAAGATCTAATTCTTATACTTTCTCCACCTCATTCATATCGATGAAGGTATAAATATTTTTTTTTTTCATTGATAGAAATGTGTTATATTAGGAATTCCTCTCAGGATAATGCAGTAAACTACATTATAAACTACATCTTTTGAAATGATGAATCAACACTCAATTATAACATTTATGAAGGCATGACTTATTACAGGACTCTAGTATTACATCATAAACTGGTAACTCCCATGTTATGTTGTTGTGAGCCATAATCTGAGAGAAATATCACTGCAAAAAGACAGAAATACGTTTAATTAAAACGTTTGCTGGACAATATTGCACCAAAGCAGTATAATTTAGTTATTGTAATGCGCCAAAGACAAAGACAAAGCATACAAATGAATGTGATCCATACTGGATGTGCTTGATTTCATATTGTTTTATTGGATTAGACTGCATTCAGCTATACGCTCTGTCTATGTTTAGATGACAATGTAATATCTCCCAGTAGAGTCAGCTATCACATGTCATCACACTGAAGACGCCTCCCGACACCAGCACCTCCTGCCTGCCCTCGGAGGCCACTTTAGCTCTCGAGCTCAGGCTGTTTGCGTGTCGAAAGTGTGCGCATGCTAAAGGCCAACGCACTCCTCTCTTCAGATCTCGCTCATCATTGTTTCCTCCGCGAGAAACACAAATAACTCAATTTGTTTGTGACTTAGTTTGGTTGTTTTGTTTTTAAGACGTCCTGCTTGTCAACCGATATTCATGGAATTCCAGCGAGGGGTTTCACAGTGAGCCTGAGCAGAGACGCGGGGAGGCTGACAGCGCTAATGGCTATAAAGATAAGTGGAAGAATGTTGACGCTCGAGGAAGCCACAGGCAATGGAAGAGGATGAAAGAGAGAGTTCACCACTTAGACCGCTCCCTCACAATGGGGGGGCACAACTAGTATTTATCAGCTCACTTCAAATTACTCCCCTTTAAATGTCGCTTGAAACGGTGAAGCTGACTCATGCAATCCTACACTGTGTGTGACGCCATTATATCACATTATGTCTGTAGATTTTTTTGGCCGTTTGCCTGCTGTTTGAATGTGTTTTTTTTTTTTTTAAGTAAGCACAGAGTCGACATTGATTGTTGCCTGTTGAGAAATGAAATTGTCGCTGCCTGCCTGCTCGTCTTTTTCTCTTTCTCTCTCTCCGTCTCCTTGTCTGTGAGGTGCAGCCAAAGTAAACAACGCATGTTCAACGCTCTCAATCACAGGATCTCTCAGAGGAAAGAAGGGGGGGGCAGTGCCCTGGCACAGTGCTGCCTGGTGGCCAGGCCTGGGGAGCCGGGAGAGGAAGTAGGCCACCGCCTCAGAAAGGTTTTATCATTCCAGCTGGGAATTCACATCTATCAGAGCATGTGCGCGAACACTCGAGTGCTCCTACTTGACATAAATATTTGCATGACACGGGCTGACATGGGAGATCCTATCATAAGTCATACAAACTCATCATAGCCCATTACGAGCAGCACTGGCGGTGACCACCGAGACAGACAGTGGCTAAGTGGAGAATAATGGCTGACTCCTGGACCAGGCGGCAGCTACAGTTACAGAGACATGGGATCATTCTGTCATCAGGTTTTTAAACAAAATGTCATCCCGGCTATTACATTGTCATTTTTAGCTGCTCTGTCACAGCCCTGCGAAAAAAGACCAGTGACGGATCGCTCTCCTGCCGAATGCCTCTCGGCGGTTATGTGCTCTTTTTTTCTTCCCACGTACTTCTAACCGTTGCCTGACTGCAGCACACATCACTCTCAATTGTGCTTTGTGTAACAGCACGAGGAAGAGCCCCTCTGTTATTTCTGGTGCACGAATGTGTCCGTGAGGTGTTGTGTGTTTACCAGCGGCCTATTCATTTTCATTTTTGTCCATCGTCACCTACTGTATTTGAGAGGAAGCCTCCACTTCCATGCAGCACAGGGGGCCAGTTTTTGCCGCCATGTGGGCATTTCCTTCATTTTTACTTTGTAACAATACCGCTCTCTTGTTTGTTTCATGCTCAGCCCTCTGATTCAAAGTGTGTGTGTGTGTTACAGATAGCTTTGGCTGTGAACCAGCACAGTTTGCCAAGCAGGTTATCCCGCTGTGCTCTTAAACATAAATCTACTGCTAAATAGTAACTCCTCGACATGCAGACACGTTGGTCTAAGTAGCCTGAATAAAAAAAACAACCCTTATGGGTGTTGGATATGTGTTGGGTTGAACATAGGGGAGTAAATAGATGAGCAGAACAGGTCTAAAATGTTTCTCACATGCATGTTAATCTGACATCTAAAACCTGCTAGTAGCTCAATCTCAGACACAGGATTACACTATTAGAGCTCATAAAATAATAGATGTCAGTGTGGTCAGTGCAGACGACGGTGATCAACATAAGGATCCCTCGCATGCATTCACGCTGCGACTCTGCGGAGAATGATCACTGTCATCCCGGAACAATGGAGCTGATTTATGAAATATGACAATACCGAGACATTCATGATTATTGATTGGTATTGTTAGCAGCTTTAAAAGAGCCATATGTCTTCATCTTCAGCAATGACACACGTATAACAAATAAGTTTACCGCGCTGTGTGAGACCCAAAGGCAGCATTTTAGGGTTCGGATACACATCACAGGGTTACTTCATTACATCTCGTGTCATTATAGTGAGAGTCTTGCATGAATTAGCAAAATAAATGAATACAAACCTTTTTCTTGACAAGCACATCCATAAAAAAAAAAAAAATTAAACAGGAGGGAAAAGTTTGTTATTGAAATACAAATGAGTTCCATGTTAGACAGGTGTGCACTTATTGCATTGTAATAACATCATAATACACATAACTTTTACGGTGCAGCTCGGAGGGAGGAAACACAGCGGGCGCTTTCAGGGCCAATGCATCTTAGTCAACCCTGGGATTCCACTTTGAGATGTGTTTATGAAAATAATTCTCTATTTGTTTCAGATTGTCACGGACAGGAGGCTGTTGCCTCCTCTCAAGGTTAGCGAAGTTGCTCAGATGAATGGCTGTTTGAGACTGCGCTCGTATGTCAATGTTTACCCCATTAAGTGACAGCTCCGAGGCAGTAGGCCACTTAATATTGTCTGTGTAGCCCCGACTGTCCCCGCACGCCGGTTCAAAAGTTCAGCCACTTCCTCAAGGGTCTCATCACATTCTCGCCACATCTTGATTTTCAAAGCTACAACGGAGAGACTCGACCTGTCAGGAGAGATACCGCAACACACACACACACAAAAAACCCCATGATGGAACGCAGGTTTGGAGCCAGGGCCCCGTCAGACCAGCAAAGCTGCCTCCTGGCTCTCTGCTTAGGGGGGGCCTGGGCGATGGAGCCCATATTAAAGGCTGTGTAGCGGTCCGGGGCCACGGCTGCCTGCATCAAGCTAGAGGAGGAATTGATTGTTCTGGAAACTGATGAAGCTCGGGCACAATTAGATTGCAAGGCGGCGCTGTGAGGTGAGAGAGCAGCCTGCCTGCCTTGCTGTTGATTGATAGTAAAATAATAACCGCTGCGTATTAACTATAGAGTTCACCACCAGGTTAAGGTGGGCCAAAAATTGCTGCTCTTATTAGATTCCGATATGACTCGCGATGTAAAAAGATTATTTTCATTGTGGCGGCGGACAGTCCCTTTTGCATGCAAGCGAGGTGGGGTTTTTTTTCCTACGGCGTTTGCTGTCAGACGTCCACGCCATGGGTTTGGAGTCGGGAGGGCCACTGGGTCAGGAGTCACACCAGGACGTTAGCGAATGTTATTCTGACATTCCAGCTTACGAAAACAGATGTGAGGCTTATTCAAATGCAATCACTCACACTGGAAGGTCGCATAGGGTCCCTTTATGTTTCACTGTTTCCTCGTATCTCCCACACTGCATCAATGTCCGCTCAAAAATGTAGCTCCCTTAAAAAAAAAAGCTGGGGGGAGCATCAGTTCATCATATTACTGGACTTCAAGATGAATATCCTCTTTCATGCGCATGTCATGGAGCCAAGCCAGCCAGCGCACAACCGTATTATAATACATGGCTAAAGAAATGTGCAGCACGGACAGGGGTAGTTTCACTCAGCAGTCTATCCACGGATTAGATAAGGATTAGGGAGGCCAAATAGTCATACAGCAAATGTGTTTTTTTTCTTCTCTTGAAGAGTGTTTCCTCAATGTGTGGCCACAAAACAATCCCCCCCCCCCCCCCCCTCCTGCTCAAAGTGTGTAATCCTGCTGGTCATTTGTTAGCTGGTGCATCTCCCATGTGGAAGGCGAGGCCGCTGGCAGAGTGTTGGGGGTATACGGGAGGTGAAAAGCTTATAGTAGCATATCACAGCTCTGGGATTCACACTCATTTATCTCCATTTCTTGCACACGGTGTCTAGTAATAAAGGCTCAAGTGAAAATGGTGTTTATCATAGGAATGACAACATCTCCCAAGATGCTGCAAGAAGAAATCAAGAGAAGAGATAACGCATTACAATAACACGTCCGCGTGCGCCGCGGAGAGAATCCAATTAGGAGAGCCTTACATCATGATAATGTAGCGGAGGTGGACTGCCTCGTTTAGACTGGTGGATAACAGCGCAGGGGGAGGTCTGGTCCTGGGGATCAGGGTTCCTTGCAGTTAGACCTGCTGCATACATCAGCAGCCATCTAATGTGGGGAGGTTTACCCCCTAGTGGTTTAGAGGAGGAATACAAGCCTGAGCTGCTTTTAATATACATTATGGAAAAAATGTGTTTAAATGCTGATTACTGCGATAGAGTGAAACACCCACAAATAACTGGAAGCATCTAATTGGGTTTCTTTTCGAGAAACACAGTTCACTAACAGCTAATCAAAGATGCATTGTGGGGTTTTATTCTGCAGCAATCAGCCGGGAAGTTTAGTCTACGTGCTTTTCTATGTGCAGATGTTCATATTGCGCATATGCCAGGAACGGCTGTGGTGGTGGGATATGCTGTTGTAATGTTGTGGAGTGGGTGCACCGCTGGGCCTGTCTGTTCTGGTGTGCTGGTTTCCTGCTGCTCAGCATTTCGCTGGGCCTCAGGGGGACGCAAGGGGGGGACATATGACTGGGCCATGCAGAGCGGAGCTCGTCACTCCTATCGTTCTGCAACAGACACATCCCTTCGGCGTCCTTCTGTCTCGTTCATTGTCAGCCCACTCCCCAGCATGGCAGCAGACATGGCGATGAGCCTGATGTTCCCCTTCCCCGTTCGTTAGCGGCTCCAGATCCCTCACGTTTCCCGAGCTGCAGAATGCAGAGCAGGTGCACATGTTGCCAAGGGCAAAATGGACATTTCTGCACTCCTTTCTCAGCAGTGCTCTATGCTGACATAACAATTTACCACCCACCAGCACATACTATGTTTGGCTCACTCTTTAACATTTACATGACCATACAGTGATTTATCGGTGCCGTGATGATTCTTTGTACAGGGATGCAAAGGTAGCATGTTAAAGATGGAGAACTCATTATGCTGACATGTTAATTAGCAAAATTAGCAGAATTAGCAATATTGAGCTGAGAATTAGCACATTACAGCAGCACTAGTAACAGTTTAGAAAAACTATGAAAAGGGATAAAGAACTATTTAAAATTATACAAATACAGTCAACAAAATCAGAAAAAAGAAATATCATTGTGTGTGTGTGTGTGTGTGTGTGTGTGTGTGCAGAAATACTGAGTCTTGTGGTCCATTTCTGTAGCCTTATTGATGTAGTATCTAGTCAAAAAAGGTGGTGCCCATGAACTGCCTTGAACTTGCAATTCCTGTACTGGCCATCAGGGGGCGACTCATCTAGTTGCAAAAAGAAGTCTTTGTAAAGATTGAATGGGAGTCTATCAGAAAATGACCTTACATCTCACTTCAAACCGGTAGTCCACAAACCAGTGGGTGGATAGCCTTCTGCGTTCTACATTATAACAGAAATCCATGTTTGCTCAAATTATTAAAAAAAGCATGTTTTGCATGATTTTACATTCTAGCTCATATGAGCCTGTGACTGCCTTCTCTATGTGCTGTGGGCAAAGCTGTGCATTGTTTGTGATGAGCATGAATGCTGACCTTTGGCCCCTCTGGTGGCCTCTGCAACCCCCCCGAAAGTTCACAGCAGGGTCAGAGAGTCCTTGTGCCTCTACAGACACTGTGTTGATGGAAACTCCACCCCCTCATCTACTCCCCTCGGTAAATCTGTCTGTCTGTCTGTCTCAGTCAGACACACACACACACACACACACACACACACACACACACACACACACACACACACACACACACACACACACACACACAAGTAAGCAAACACAACCTGGTCACGATGAGAGCATGAGCTTCAGAAAATATTTCAACTCTGACAGTGTTTGGTTATTTGTTTATTTCAGGACACTGAGTTGGAAATATCGGGTAACACATAACAAACAAACACTAAACATACGATATAAATGTAAAGAAATGATCAGTTTAAATTATGCATACAACACATTGTCAAATGAATAAAATCCAACGTTATCTGCATACATTAAAAAAAAAAGAAGAGAGAAAAAAGAAAAAAATTAGGCCTGTTGTGTTTTCACACAGTGATCAATGGTGTCTGCTCATAGTGAGTGTCACGGTGTGACTTTCAGGACCTCAGCTGCTGGGGCACATTCATGCATTTCCCTATGCTCCGTGGCTTCAGGCGCAGCCGCCGGCAAATGGGGTTGACGCTCATCACATGAGATATCACATGCTGCTCGGCAGAACATCCACCATGTCCTCTGCATGAGATATGCTGCTCTAACATGGAGATCATTTTTGTTTGGGGAAGCCATTAATAGTGAAGATCTCACAGTCCCACTGATTTCCAGCATGCAAATGATTCCTCTGTGAGCGCCGTGCTCCGGGTTTTGCTGTGATAGGTTGTTTAGCGATCAGATTAAGGCCCCCGTGTCATTTCATGCTAGAAATGATAATAATGGCTGCCACTGCCGAGATGACTGTTGACATCATTACTCATGTGTGCTGCCACACGCATCAATCTTCACATGCTGTACAGACGTTCCTGAGGTGAATGAATTTTTCACTTCAGTTCAGAGCGGGGTCACGCAGACACAAACCCCCAGATATGAGAGGAGCACAGCAGGTAAACCAAAAGACTTACACCGCTCGTTTTTCTCTCCTTTCTTTTCCCCTCCCCCCATCACCGTATCCGATTACTTTGGGCTTTGTTTAATCCTTCCACTTAGCAGAGTTATTTGTTACTGTGCAAGATCAGGAGGGACGTTTCTGATCCGGATCCAGATATACGATGCTATCAGGTTCAGTGACATGCTGGGCAGCAGACACATGCATACAAATTGTCAGCTGGTTTTGAAGTTTAGGTGTAGTCTCACGCTGAATTTGATCCAAAGCCCGCCTCATGCATGTGCTCACCGTTTATAGAGGTGCTTCTTTAACCGAGGGTGATGTGGAGGTAATACAATCTGTAACCCTGCCGCGTTAATGCCATGCTCTACCCACCGGGCTTTGCAGGATAAGCAGAGCTAATCCACAAACGAAAGATCAGGACTCCACATGGCTCCAGATCAGTTTGTAAGATCTGTTTTCTCTCCCTCTGGGATCCCTGGCATCCAGGAGCACAACACAGATGTAGATGCGATCGGTGTATGGTGTTTTAACAGAGGTGTTCTCCGGCTGACAGGTGGAGTGAAGGTGTAAGAAAGGCAGGATTTACCCTCGTAAACTGTGCACTGTCATCTTTACAAAGTATGTTCAGGGGGTGTGAAAGGGATCATTAGTCGTGTGGCAGCGGAAGCAGCCGCGTTGTCAGCTACCTGCTATTTACTTCCCCTCATTACTGTACGCTGGCTGGCGCTGGTGGGAGTGTCAACATCATTAACATGACTGTCATTAGTCCTGTATCACACTGCATGGAGAAGTTAGTCCCGGGGAGAAAAATGAAGCGTCTTTCACCACCAACCTCTCTGCTGCTGCTGCTGCTGCTGCAGCTACCGCGCCGTAAACGCCTGCGTTCAGTTGGACGTGACAGAGAACAGGCGGCCTGAGGAGGAGAAGTAGAAATAGCAGCACGGTGGATTGAAATAACTCCTCGTGGGATGCATCATCGATACAGTTTGTGACACACATTATTGGATATCAAAGTTGATGCATGTGCAACAGCTGACATCATTTTTGACAGCTGCTGCAAGTGTGCAATAAAACATCAAACAAAAGCTTCCTGAGTTTGAATGAAGAACATGGACTCATCCAAAGACGGTTAATATGAATGAATATGATAAAGCCATTATTATCTTGATTCACTAACTATAAAAATACACTCTGGATGGCACTTCTGTTGTGTTTACTCACAGTGTCTTTCTTTTGCATTGACACCTACAGCAGGATTAAAACAAACAGCACCCTCACACCTTGTCATCTGCCTGACTTGGCTGGATGTTATTGTAGCCAACTTCAAGGCCTCAGCAGCAGCTGCAATCACTTATGGCAGTCTGCCTCAGCGCTCAGCCCCTCCGTGCCCCCGACTAGTTTCCCATCAGCCTTGAGGGGGTAGAGCTCCTCGCACTCAGTTTCAACCCTCCTGCTCTCTGTCTTGACTCGCTGGGACCTCCTCGACCTCTGCAGAGGTGACCGGAGAAGTGGAACAACCGAGAGCGTAGCCGCGCACCACGGAGTGGATCCACATCCTCCTGCTCCACATGCCTTTTGTACAGGCCCCGAGTTCAAAGTGGGCCGGGCTTTTCCCCGACCGACGGTATCATCCAATGGCAGCGCCGCGAAAAACACTGTGTGGCTCGGTCTGATTTACGGTACCATTAAGTCAGCGCATTCCTTCCCCCTGTGGCCCAGGTGGCTGTGGGGCCCGAGGCCCAGACTAGCAGGAGCAGAGCGTGGGCTCTCCGTGGAGCACAGCACAGCCAAGGGGAGCAGCACGTAACGCAGGGGAGCAGCTGCAGACCAGCTCCATACCACGGCCGTGGCACATCCCTCCATGACAGGAAGCACTTCATACAATGCATCTCAGCACCTTCTGTGTCTGTGAAGGATATACGTCGTCTTATTTATACGCCCACAACCCTGTTTCCATTCAGCTTCAACCGTGCTACGACCGCAACACACATTTAGGGACAAAACAGCAAGAGGGGGCGCTGACCTACGACCTACGCAACAGCCGCATGCGTTACAAACAGGCAGTCATATATAATTAAAAATGAAAAGAGATTATTCCACCCCGAAAATGAACCATCGGGGTAGTTAGATGCAAAAGGCCCCGTGGGGGAAAATGCATTGGCTTGTTCCTGTAACAAACATTCATTATACTGAGGATTTATGTGTTATATATAACATGTTGTAATTAGTAATTTACACCCTCGTGAATGAATGATCTGCCAAACAGTCTTTTTTTCATCTCCAATATTTCAGCAGTCACAAATAACTGATGGCCGCTTGAGTCTTGAGAGATTTTTGGAGCTTCTTTGCCCTCTAGTGGTAACTCACAGTGTCAGACTTGAACCCCCGCCCACCCCCCCTCTAACACACCACCAGGCAGCCAGAGCATGAACCACACAGCTCTGCAGTTTAACTCTTTGAACATAAGTAATAAGATAACTTGTCAATCTGCATCGGATTTCACATCAACGGCGTGTCACTTTTTTTTTTTTTTCTTGCACAATGACAGTAAAATAAATTAGCTTTCAGCACTTTATGAAACTTTACAAGCAGATTTTTATATTTACAAGGCTACTAAAAACTCTGGCAGTCCTTTCAGCTCTGACCTATACGCATTAGTGACATACTGTGGTTTATGTTAGGGGAAGAGGGAGCTTACAGACACTGGCTGCACAACTGTTTGATTTATCAGTTTTATGGTTTGGTTTATAACTTGAATATACAGTAGATGTGGAAGCCAAAGTAGAAACTTCAGCGGCAGGAAGGACTCCAGAAAGTCTGACGAAATCCAACAACCCCACCTTTGGTAGGGTAATGTTTTTATACAGCGATCAATTGTCTTCTATGTGTGTGTGTGAGAGGTTAAAAGAGAGAGAGATGCACTGGGAAATAGAAACAGTGTGGTGATGAGGTACTTCCTGCATGCTGTTCCTGTGTGTGTGTGTGTGTGTGTGTGTGGAGCCCCACAGAAATTGCCGTTGGTGTCGGTGAGAAGCTCCTCGGCCTCCTGACTGACAGCGGTAACGTGAGACAGACAGCGTGCCGTTCGCTCGTGTGTCTCGCTCAGATGTCTTGACCCGGCCGACTGGACGGGCCTGACTTCCAGCTCTGGCTTATCTCTCTGGCACAGCATTGGTCACTTCACACCCGGGGCCGCTCGATCACACCCGTTCTGAGACAGAGGCGGTCAGTCTGCAGCGTTTGGTATTGATACGCTTACAGTTGGGGAGATAAGCCCAAAGCCAGCTACTGTTACTCATTCTGGATCAGTGGCTTTGAAGCCAATAAGAAAGGTCAGCTGAAAGCACTGACGCTGCGTTTTATTGGTTTTGCTTTGTATATAAATTTCCCCCTCGCTTTTAATTTGCCTAAAACACACTTGTCAGGTGATGTACTACTGTGTGTGACTTTATTTAATGTGTCCTGTATTTGTAGTTTCTTTAATGCTGTTCTGTCACCGGGTGTATGCTTTAATTGTGACCTGCCAAGAAACTTGCAAATGAAAATTACCTTTAAACTAATGGTGGAATACATCAAAGTAAGATTTATATTGTACATTGTCCCCTTACAAGTAGAAATAAATAAGTATGTATATCTGTATCAGTCAGTTATGGAGAGTACACAATCACTTATTTCTGCAGCACATTACTCAACTATTTCCAAATAAACACACTTAATAATATTCATGCTTAATTACCAAATGTTATATAATAAAACTTATTCAACTTATACATATTAAGCAGTACTGAACATGTATTTGTCGTTTCTTTAATTTAATTTTATGGCTTGCAAAAAAACTGTCAATGTGTCATATTAAAGTCTATGTTTATAAACATATTGTACTAGTTGCACACAAAAATATATTCACGAATGACAGTTGTTATCTTGTGGCCATGGCAACATGGTTAAGCACACAGGGTGCAGCAGTAAATATATACTTATTTTCATACTTTTACCTGCATGCTTTGAATAAAAGCGCGTTTCAAGGGCTGATAGAGTGTTCAGAGGTCTCCGAAGACTCAGGTGTGTGTGTCTTTTATGCCATGTAAGGACACATGATTAAACTCATGTCTGAAATGAACACCCATTAAAACTTCCAAGAAGAAAAAATACCTTGTAATACCGGTAACACCTCCACGAAGCCCAAGCCTGTTTGCTGACACAGTAAGCCTACACCCGTCACACCAAATAAATGTCCTGCCCAATAGGAAAGCAATTTTGCAATGCATCACTTTAAGTGAGTGGACCTCTGTGCAGCAATCAGTGTCTCTTAACCTTTCCTTAATTTGTCTTGCCTGGTTAAGAGCTCTCGGGAAACAACTCCGTCCTTTTACCTCCACCGGCTACCTGATGCTGCTCTCGCCTCCATGTGAGAGGAATCTGGAGGCGACCTCAGATTTTGTTGCACGGAGTCGATGCAGCTGTTTCCTCTCAAATTCGGCCTTCGAGGACACACAGAAACGTTGCGTCGCAAACATGAATTCGACACTCTGGCCTGTGTGGTTCTGTGTGTTGTCATTAGTGCGTTCAAATGAGAGGTTAATAAAGAATAAGTTACTGCAACTTTCGCTACACACTTGATTTACTGCCACCACCTTTAGGACAGCAAACAAACATCAAAGACTGTTTCAACAGAGAGCTGATAAGGGAATGTTATCTCGGTGCGAAGGAGGCAGTGACCTCCCCTCTTGTAAGAGCTCGCGTGATAATATTTGCAACACTGTCCGGCGTTTTCCGTCCTCCCGGAGTGAAGCATAACTGTAGCAAACGAGCACGCGGGGATCGCTGTGTGGTTTCAATCTAGCCGGTGCTGAGAGCCGGCCTCGCAGTGCATGATTTGGTTTCATCTCAGTATGATAAAAAAAAAAGAGGTGTTTTGTCTCAGGAGTGCAGCTTTTCCACTTGTGTAGTACATCATCACTCTTGTTCAACAACCTGACACATATTTTGGTAGGATTGTCGCCACAAGAAGGAAGTTGTAAACCAGAGAGGCTCCCAGTGCAGGAAGCCTCCTTTCATTGTGAATAATGTCACCTTGAAAACATGGTGGTCTTCAGGAGACCCTACACAGACTCACAACACCTACTTTTAAGGCTAGATAATAAGGTTTTAATAATGATACAAACTCACCCCAAAGTTCATGTAGAAAAATAAATAAAAAAACATCTATGGAACGATTACAAGCAACATGTTTCAGATTGGCAAGTTCAATGTTTAGGACTTGTTTATGTTGTGTTTATTCCCTCTCATTCCCTGGACACGTTGGTAACTCCAACCCTTCATTAAGCCTTATTATGCACACCACTCACTCAACATCTGGCTTGGGGCTCCCAGAATGGCTCATTTGCTGTGCCTTTTTTATTGCAGTCATATAGTTGGAGTTGTAAACGACTGTGTGGCTGTGTATTGTCTTCTGTTGTGGGGAGCGCACAGTATTCTCACCAGCGACGCCGAGCGTTAATGTGCACAAGTTGGCTGTCACATCCTCTCAACAAATTTAAGCTTTTTATCTGCATGTTTTTTGAGATGAAAAAAAAATGCTTTTTTTGAAATACATAAAAAAAAAGAATGGTGACATTTTTGAATTCTGGTTTTATTAGAAAAATGCCGTTCGCAGCGACAGTATTCAGACTTTAGTGGAAGTGAGTTGTTCAATTTAGCCCGTAGCCTGTGATTGGACGAATGTCAGTTGAGTAAGTAGCAAGTAGTGGAGGAATTGGCAGCTCTATAACTCCCTCAGACAGGTTTGTCATCTGTGTCAATGACCCACCAGGGAGCCGGCCCTAATATCAAACCCAATGCTGATGGATGACCACAGTTCCAGCTGTTAAGGCACTGTCACAAACAGGTTCCTTCATAGCCTGTCACTGTGTGTGTGTGTGTGTGTGTGTGTGTGTGTGTGTGTGTGTGTGTGTGTGTGTGTGTGTGTGTGTGTGTGTGTGTGTGTGTGTGTGTGTGTGTGTGTTGTGAGTGGGATGTAAAGCCTTGGTCAACCTTGATTTTCTCAGTCTGTGACCACAGGAGTCGCTGCTGTCAACATTATGTCATAGGGCCAAATATGTGTTTTTCTCAACTTTTAGACTGTATTTCTTTTTATTATTTTCCTTTTCTTCTGTTTCTCTTCAACCGTTACTAACTTAAAAACAATAATGAACATATTTCAAGTTATTTTCATGTATTTCTTTCATGTATTAGTGAGAGGCTGAGGTCGTCTGCCAGACTATAGAACAAACTAAAAAATATCCCAGCAGGAAATATTATACCTAAATAAATCAAACCTCTGTTACTTGTTTGTTCCATTTATCCATCTTTCACGTACATTTTGGGTGCGTGGCAGAAAAATCGATGCACATGATGTAAGACTTACTCTCAAACTGATTTAATTAGAAAAAATAGAATGATACTTTAAAAAAAAAACATGTGTAAAGTGCAGCGACATTATAAATACCATCTTTGAGTTTGAGGATCTAATTAATTTATATCTGAAAAGGACATAAATATCCCATCAGAGGAACGAGGGGTTTGAATCCACGCTGAAGGTGAGAGAAGGTCCTTTTCCCTGGCACGTCATCTCAACAGTACACACTCTTATTGTTTCATTGTTCTGCCTCGCTTCTTTCAGCAAGCGCGGTTCACAGTGGCTCAAGTGTAAACTACAGTACATCACAGGAAGGAAGAGGGACCTGGTGGTGGGGGTTGGGAGCAGGATCCTAGACCATAAAACCTGGCAGCCGCCCTCCTGCATTGTTCACCAGCACCGTTCCAGCCCAGTCTCACTTGTTTTCTCCCTGTGTGTGTGTGTACCACGTCCTTAAAGATCCAGAAAATGTTGTTCATCGGACAAACGTGACCCCCGAGCAGGCTGCTCATCTGCCTTTGTTCTTACTGAAGACTCTTGAAGGCAGGAAGGAGTGTGTGCTGAAAAAAACCCCCACAGAAAAAAAATGAATAATCTGGGTATAAAGTTGAAAACAGGCCTCATATGGATCCAATCAGACACATGTCAGGTTGCACTCAGCATCGCACTGTATAGAGAGCACAATATATATATAAATACAAACCCAGCCTTTCCAGATGGATGCTACCACATTCAAATCTCCTCTTATAGCACCACCTTGTGGCCGACTGAGTTGCCTCTATTCATCTTTAAAAGCACTGACTGCTGCAGTGTCGTATTTCACCAGAAACAGACAGTGATTCAAAGAGGACTAAAAAACAAAACAAAAACATTTTCACATTTTTGCATCCTTTTACTGATAAAGTATATTTAATGAAAATATGTAACGTGCTTTAAAGTAGATTTAAATCCACATAATACTAATAAAAATGCACATATACCACACACAAGAGAAGCTGTGATCACATAATGAATAGCCCTGCATCTGCTAAAGGAGGAAGCATAAATTCACAATCACACTTTTTAAACCCACCACAACTGTGTCCATTAAACTGTATAAAACAACTGTTCTCTTAACGCTCCATCGTGAATGAATTCCCTGTTCTTGTGCGTGGCAAGGAACATTCAACATGACCGCAGCAGGAGAGTAAACCTTTTGTGGAATGCAGATGCTTCTCTCTCAGTCTATTTATGTGATTTAAGGCTGTCAAGGAAGCCACGCAGCAGGCTCCAGACAGGAGGCTGGACATGACAATGAAGCTGCAGGACTGCAGAAACTGCTCCCCCTGCTGGCCGGGGCACAGAGGACACAGAGAACCTGCAAGACCACCAGAGGAAGGGATGTGGGACATTATAAGTCTCACCTGGAGATGAGTTAAAGAAAAACAGGAAATTCATGTAAAATGATGACCATAACTTTGATTTTTTGAGTGACTTCTTAAACAATGTCCCATTTCCCCCCCACAAACACACTTTTACTCCCAGTTCATCTGATCCCCACAAGGCTTCTTGCTCTCCTATGACTCCTTCTGCTCGTCCACCTCCTCTCGCCAGGGGCTCAGAACTGTAAACACAGGGCAAGAAACACGCCTCGGCGCTCCCAGCTGCAAATAGAAAGCTGGAGACACGGGAACATTTTTTTGCAAAACCACTCCACACTCCACTCTAAATGCAGCCTTTCTCTGAGATCAGAAGGACTGATGAAGCCTGTCATAATCGTTTCTATGCTACATTAACAGAAGCAACACTGTAGTTTGCCTTGGCGTGGGCAAGTGTTGCTCCATGGCCTCAAGCATTTATAGACTCCAACCTCCACTCCCGCTGAAGTGAAGGGCCAATGTCTGTCTGAGTTTAAGAAGTTTCACATCAAGAGCACCAGAGCAGCTTTAAAAAAAAAAAAAAAAAAAAAAATCCCTGTGCTTTTTGCAGAGTGGAAAATATTCATGCTATGTTGTAATAGTCCGGTTCTAATTGTCCCATCAAATCCAGCACACATGCAAAAAATACAAATGCCTGCAAGCCAGACTCCAGCTATATTTATTGGAGTCTATATTTTGAATCCAAGATGTTTTGCTATTTGGGATAACTAGATTCCGTAGTCCGTTATCAGATCAAAGAGCGCATGGGAAACACCCCACAGTTTCTAGGCACATGGTCCGTATTTTCAAAATCAATTTCTGTCTCGCAGTTGGTCGCGGTGCCACTGAAGTCATCAGGGTCACGCACCTCCCTCCGCACTCGTTGGCCGGCCGCTTCCAGCTGAAAAATGGAGCTTTCTGGATTAGAGAGGTATATGAACAGAGATAGCTTGACACAACCATTTGTTTGGCTCAGGTGAACACAGCCAGACAGCAACACAGTCCGCGCTCTGCGGCAGGGCTTGCACTGTGGCCAGATCCTACTGGACACTCATTCCTCAAAGACACTCCGAAGCTCAGCTCAGATACACTACTACTGCACTGTACTATCACCTTTACTGTAGTTTTCACACTTAAGAATGTCTGATAAGGACAGGGGATTCATTATAAAAGCTTTTAATAGACAATAATTACAAGAAGTTTTGGGAAATATACGGTAAATGGATCATCTGACTGTTTCATTCTACATAAAACTGATAAACTGATACATAACAATATTAATATCAAAAGTTCCACATTCAATATCTTACCTGCGTATAGTAAATAAGTCATTATGCAGCAGGATGTTCACTGTAGTATTATCACTACTTTGGATTATTGTACTGATGTATGAACATGCAATGAGGCATTTTAATGTTGTAGTTGGCCGTTGTAGAGCTATATTCATACTTTATATATATTAGTCAATTAGCTTAATCGATTAGAAAAGCTATAAATCCACGTGTTGTCATTTCCTCCACTACAGATAAATGTAGTGGAGTAAAGAGTACAATATTTGCCTGTTTTCTTGAATAGATTTATAATGTAGCGATGAATGGAAATAGTCATGTAAGCTCAAAATGACTTATTAATTAAAATAAATATTACTCTTATCCTGAAACCTATAAAATCCACTAATACTGCATGTTAACACATCTGTCCTTGATGACACCTCTTCGTCCTTGATGTCATCGTTGTGTCTTTAAGTCTTTAAGTCCATTTGTCTCATTCATCTCACCTCAATATAAAAGGTTCTATGAAAAGTGTTTGTATGTCTGTGAATCTCAGAGACAAACAGCACTAATATAGCTGTAAATAATAACACTAAAGCCAGACTCTGTTGACAGGCGTTGTCTACCTCCCATTCCTCCGCTCTTTATCGACTGTGTCCTGACTTCACATGGAGAGTTCTTGCTGTAACTCTTTTTGTGGACTGTCACAACTTCTCAGGGCGCTGTAATATTCACGGCAGCGTACAGGTTGGACCAGCAGCAGCCCGGCATCTTGGGCGTAATGAATTTGAATCCGTGGCTGATTCAGTATTAGTCTGGGTTACTGCTCAGCCCTGCAGGAAATGAATTGCCCTTTATTTAACATTACAAATTACAGGTGACCCACGGTGAGGAGAGCTGTGAGTTTGAAAGGTGCGACAAATAGATTTAGAGGGGCAATGATTCCCTCCCAGATTCCTGTTGTGCGAATGCAAGAGATTAAATGACAGAGGGTATTAGGAAATAATTTGTGATCCCCGCTGTGATGAACGTAATGTGGTTAGGAGGCAATGAATATGTCTGTTTTTGTCACAATTGAATCGAATTAAGTATTAGATTACGTTACATTGATTTGTTGTATTGCAAATTGCCACTTTGATGGCGCGAGCAGAAGGCAAATGAGGATATAGGGTTAGCATTGCTGCAGGGTTGGACTTGTTCAAGGTTACAACGTGCTGGTGTAAGTGCTTCAGGTGTCGGCCCGGACAACGCCTTCATTAGACGCCCTGGACCCCCGTGGAAGAAATAAATCCCCCTTTCAGACGGGATCGTCTCTTTGCCAAGCACGTAAGCCTTAAATGCTGCACAGTGAGATCCTGTTGTCATCATGGCGGCCGAGTCACGCAACGGCCACTTTTTAACTTAGCCGGAGTCGACCGCATCGGTCAAACGTTAAGATCATATCACCGCGGAGATAAATCCATCAGTCCCCTTGTGGACATATCGAGGCGAATGTGTTCAAACCACGCTTTACACCGTTTTAGGCTCCCCTCTCCAGCCAGTGACTCGGCCCGTTGAGTAATGAAGTGTTGGGGTTCAGTAATGAGACTGTTTACAGGGCGTGCTTGTTTCACATGAATCAAGCCCAGTGTGTGGTTAGATAAATACCAGCTTGGCCCTGCACGAAGCCAGTCAAACCTTCTCCTCTGCTCAGGAAATGGCAGCCAAATTCCTGTGGAATGAATGAAGAGGAAATCTGCGAGTGGCAGCGTACCACGAGATCACTCTGAAAAGGGAGAGGGTGGAAAAGCCGTGGCCCTTCCTCTGGCGTGGACCCGGGCCAGGGCTCACTAGGTGAGACTGATGGAATAATAATACACATCCTGAGTGTTCTTTTCATTAGCAGCACGGTTTCATGTTTTTCATCATCCTGCTGGGAGAAATGGAGAGACCCTTATTTCTGAGCTGGACAAATTACCCTTTCCCCTCTGGGAGATGCAGCTGCATTCAATATCGTGTGTCCTCCATGTGTGTGTGTGTGTGTCCCGCTCTGTGTCAGTGTGTTTCAGCTGAGGGGTCGTGGCTGGATGCAGGGATTTCCTGTGGAAATAATAATTAACCGCAACATGCACACAGGGCCGGCGATAAACGCTCGGCCCTCTCGCTGAAAACCGTCTTTTTTTTACAAGCGACCAGGTAACTGGATTCATCTCATTTCCGCCACGAGATTTAGATGTGAAGCGAGCTTCCATTAGGATATAAGGAGTATTAGTTTAAAGTCACGACCTCAATCTGTCAGTTGTGTAAACCCATCAGTCCGGGTTGTTTGAACCGCATGTGACAGCACGGCCGCCTGTGTTCGGGACACATTATGATTCATTTTAGCCCTCAGCCAGAGCAGTCCCTCCATTAAGTCCACCTGCAAACACCTCCTATCCCAGGTGACCTATTTTCCCAATTACCAACGCCATTACTCTGCACTTCCCTTTCACACGCGGCGTCACCGGCGTCCAGATTAGAGAAGATTCCGCAGAAAACTCTTGTGACGGCTACATTAGTGTGCATTTTTCCTGCACTCTTATTACAGAGCACGGGGACGAAGAGTTACGCCGCCTCTCAAATGAAACAGGCTTGAGTGATAAATCTCCGGCACTAATGCACACGCTTAAGAGTTTTTTGACTGTAAATAAAGTCATGGGAGACATGCTGTACTTACATGGGAAAAGCCTTGAGGAAATGGCTTCCCCCTTGAAACAACACATGGGTGAGTATGTATGCAGCCAATCAGGATGCAAGTTGAAAAAGGCTTTTTTTTTTTGAGAGGTCTCATCGCTGTTTCAAATGTTTAATTTCCCTCCGAAAAGCAACATAAAATCATCATTTTGACAATAAAACAGACTAACAGCCTCGTGAGCATTCGTCAGATAACTGGGAGGACAGTACATTCCACGTCAATATATAGCTTTTCATCATCATCATCAAAGGACCATCCATCTCTGCGTGCAAACACTGGCGACACCTTAATTGCCTCTGATAATACATTCATGCTGTCAAAATGAGGCGATAATCAAGTCGTTTCCACAGCGGCCGTCAATGTCTGCACTAAATCAGTGCGCCAGGATTTTTCGGGGCACACTGTTTTTGTTGGTGCAAAGAAGTTCCTTTCATTCATCCTTTTTTTCAGAAGATTCAAGCTGCAAACATTAAACACTGGTGACTGCGAAGGAGTAGACAGGAGAAGCAAGTAATAGTCCGCCTCTGATGTCAACAACCTTAAAAAATCCAATAAGGATAGAGTGATTTATAGTCACTGATAGTCAGATATGTTTTAAATATAAACACATATTACAGTTACAGCTTACAGCTGGTGGACAAACTCTGTTATTTATATTTTTTCTAAAATACCTCCTTGGTTAGGTTTAGTAAAAGTTTTTGGTTAAAATAAGTATGCTTCTTACATAAATGACGTACAAACTACCTATGTTACGTATAACTTACAAACATAAGTCTCTTTGGTTTCACATGAAACACAAACAATGGTCTCCTTGGTTAAAGTCCTATGTTTGACACACCAATATAGGCCCTTCAAAATAAACTTCCATCTTTCCAGGAAGTTAGGTTCAAGCAACAAAACCACTTAGGCTTAGGAAAAATGGTTGATGTGAATTGACTAAATGCATTATTTGATGGCTTGTCAGTGAGAACGGGTTGGTACAAACAAAACCATATGTATTTTCTTACATTTTTCCAAGTTTGTCTTAAAACAACATTCAGATGCACATATGAACACTGAGACAGGATTTGCTGTTTTCAATATGAGACATGGAGTCCTCATTCTGTGCAAAATTATATAAAAACATGTCATTTTGTGCAAAACAATTGTCTTTTGATTTGAAATTCCCTCTTTGTTTCTTTCCTAATCCTCTGCTGCGGTTCGTCAATGAAAGGAGGGAATGCTATACTGAAAGAACTTTGGAAGATATCCTTGATTTGACTTGATCAGGCTGCTGAAGCCTCGTTTTCATCTGGAACCTCGAGTTCGAGAGGAAGCAAGACCTGTTTCAATGACGATATGGAAACATAGGTATTGTTTTAAGAAAAGTGAGCCTGTCCTTTCAATTCAATAATAGTATAAATGTAGTGCATATTGAGTTTTTAAATAAAATTTCCTTCCGTGATCATCATCAGTTGACCTGAACACAAACAGCCTCTGCTCATTTTCACACAATATTCTGCTCTCACACAAATTTATCTTTGACCTGAAAGGCAATCTGTTACCCTTAGATCTGCCCTATTTTAAATGATTGCTGCTATTTTCTGCAGTGTGTATTTATGTGAGTTGTATACGTTTCTCTACACAGTGTGGTTAAAAACAAGTGAGCAGATGTGTATAAAGATAAATGACTATTTGCGAAGTTTCCACGATAAACAACTTATAATGCAACATATCAAACACATGCTCGTTGATGAGTTTTGGGTTGAATTTCCTGGCACTTAAACTCAAAAGATCTGCTGACTTGCGACATATTGACTATTTAGATTAGCCCTCACTGGAGTGGAAACCACCTTCAGGCAGACCATCAAGTGCTAATTGGTTTGGAATGGAGCAATGGTATCAAGGAACGGATTCCAGATGACACACAAGTGATGGAAACGTCCTCAAAGTAAATGTGGCATTCAGCTCTGATGTCTGATTACAGCACAGGCCTCCTCTGTAGTGTACTCGCTGCTTTAATGAAGTGCACTGCTGCAGTTGCACTTCTTGCGTTGGGTCCAGCATGAAAGTTATTTACCCGGGGCCCGTTGCTGTGTGTGGGGAAGCGGCGTCCCGACGGGCTGCAGTACAGATGGAGCAATTAAATGCGAGCCACAACAATTGTCTTTTTTTAAAGGCAGACATATTGGAGAATGAGTAGAAACAATGCACCCCGTTTAGAATATTTTACCCAAGTTCACGGGAACACAATATAACTAGCCACAGGAGGAAGCGGCATGTGAGGCTGCGGCTAAAATAGCAAGTCTGTGTCGTTCAGGGAATCTTTATTTTGCTGTTCAGCGCATCATGAAAGTGAAGCCGAGTGTTTCTATGCAGGGAGTCTGCCCAAAGATTTACTTCAGAACAAGTCAAAATACATTGCTTTTTTACTCCTTGATGGTTCAACAAAATCCACACCGCTGTACCGGCGGTTCCCCTAACGAGAAGATGTATGCACATGTTGGGAAACGATGCTCCGGCGTCTATCAGAGATCACTTTGAGGAGAGTATCCTGGCACATCGGCCTGTAATAGGCTGTCTCCTCCGCTCTGTGGGTGAGGCACGACAGCAGGAGGGAGTTGGAAGGCAATCGTATTCTGTCTCTCTTCATGGGGTCGCTGTGCTCCGGAGGTGTCAGGACGCTGCGCCTGAGGTTGATGATATCAGGTTATAATTAATATGGAAATCAAATTCCACCCAATTTGCATCCTCCCTGATTTGATTATCTTTTTGTGTGGGTTAACATCATATATTACCATCTTCTCCATATGAAACGTTTAACCTGTTTACTGTCTGTAGCGCGTCCTTTCCAAAATCACCCTGGCAAGGATTTTAGACCTCTTTGCCTATTTATTTGAAAGCCTATTTTCTCTCAAATATTATAATTTTGTAATAAAAGTGCTCTCGGCTTGCTAATGGTTGTTACAGTGTCAGTCTTGACGTTTTGTACCGGAGGCGTGTTGCTGCAGCACAAACAGACGGCTCACACCTCGGACTCTATGCACATCATTCCATTACGGCAATTAAAAGAAGAGGACCTGGTGTGCAGAAATGGAGACTAAGCTGCTTTGGCTTACAGTCTGGCTCAGGGCCAGTTGGTCAGCAAGTCCTAATCAAGGACGCCAAGTTGTAGCCGCCCCAGCCACTGTCTCCTGGGTGGCGACGGCCGCTTTGATAAGCAGCCAAACTCCCAGCCTCATTTGTGATTTACTGCTACAGTCACTTCACGCTCCTTCATCAAACCCTTGTGTTGTTTCTTCTGCCTTTTATCCAGCAGGGAGTTGCAATCTTCCAAATATTACCCCACACACATGTTCTTGTCTGCCCTGAAAGATGAAATATTTCCACAGATTAGATTGATACCTCCTGTGTCTGCGTCAGCAGCCGGTTAGCTTAGCTTAGCATAGCATAGCGACTGGAAACTGCGTGTTTAAAGATGACGTTATCGGCCAACCAGCGCCTATAAAGCTCACTTGTGATCAAAATATGATCTTTGTTTTCCTTTCAACAAACAGAAACACAAGATGAAAACTTTGTATTCACAGTACATACTTGACAATGGGAGTAATTATATAGGATTTTAGAAAGTAAAATGCATTAAGATTTGAATTTTCCCCTTCGGTTTGCAGTTCTTGATTATATTATAAAGAAGCAAACCATAAAAGTACTCAACTTAACAGTTGGTTGTGTGTTACAGGACCAAGCTCTGCTGTTTATTAATTTATTAAAGTGTATATACGTTGGTTTAATGCAATAATCAATCTGCTTGATAATAATGAGAGAAAAGAGAGGATGTTTCTTTGGGGTTCAGGCTGTAATGAGGGCAGCAGCAGCAGCTTGTGTCTCTGGAAACATGCAGACGGCATAATCCCAAAAAAGTTGTGAAACAATGAGTCCTAGTGGCAACAGATATACAATCTGAGCTGTTGTGAAGATAGAGATCACGGTTTGACAAATGATTATGATGATTTTGATATTTCCTGCCGACAATTCTACTTTTTCATTTCCTGGTAAATTGTCTAGGCTCCCAGTCCCGTCCTGGTGGGCTTCCCTCCCGGTCCCGTTCCTCGCTCTGTGGTTTTATTAAAGCTAACATTTGTCAGCAGGAAGATGGTTGATATGCAAAATGTGGAGCAGCTCACACCTCGCGCTTTAGTTACTCCGGCTGTTTGAGAAATGAGATATGAGGAAATGCCCCGCTACGACACAACCGATAAGAGACATGAGTAATGTTTGGAAGATTTGGGTGTTATTGCTCTTTTATATATATTATATATATATTTTTATTTGTACCTGTTGTGAAGAATGGTGTCACTCGAGAGAAAACATTCTGAGAGAAAGTATTTCAATTAATAATCTAAGATTCTTATGCTTAAATAAGGATTTTTCTTTCATGTGTGCATCTTCATTTATGTTGAGTTGTAACAATATAGAAGAAAAAGCATGTAAAAACAGTGTTTACTGAATTGAAATAGATAACCTTTACATGCATTGCTACCGGAGTGTTAATTAATTTGCAACATTCAGTGAAAATATAAATTAAAAATGAGTTATCCCAAATCTTCAGCATTCATACTTTTGCTTTTGTAAATCACAGCAGCTCCAAATGTCAATATACACTCTGCGTCACATGATCCCATGAAAATGAAATTAATCTAACGCCTTCGTGCACAGGATGAGATGAATTCCATTGTTTCTAGATCTGAAAAGCTATTACTTTCCAATTATGTGTTGAACTTGTTTAATAGAATAATTCAAACATTCAGGCTTCTGTGATGTTGATGAGATCGGAGATTCTTCATAAACGTATATTAAGTTGTGACTGAACAACAGTACTTAATGTTCTTGTACAGTAACGGTTTGCACGGTGGATTATAATTCATCACAGCATTTATCAACCCAAAGGGACAGATCTTTGCTTCTCTCTTAATTGTGTTGTCAAACTCTCTGTGATACAATAAGGTACAAAACAGTATAGTTTGAAAAGCGAGGCAATTCCTCCAAATATAATTTCTGCTGGCGAGATGAAGGGAAAGGACCACGCTGTGTGAGGAAATTGTTCTGCTAAGTGACTCTTCCCCCTCACATTGCCAAGCAGCATCTCTCCATACAAATGGCCGTCCGGGCTATTTGTCAGGAACACACATCAATCTTGGAAGCGTATCGCCACGGAGCCAGGAGGCGAGGCGCTGTAGTGCTGCCGTTACAAGTCAGAAATGTGTTGAGCTTGTCTCCTCGGGCCATCCTCGACTCGGTACAGTAGAGGAACCAGAGCTGCAGCCACCGTTCTGAAGACTGGTCACTTTCATTAGAGAAGACTTCCAAGGGACTACAGGAGCCCGGACATAGATTTTTCTTTTTTTTGATTGCACTTGCTCAATTCATCAAGAATAAAACAACAAACAGGCTGCAGTGTGCAGAAATGTTTGACTGTATGTGAAAGTGTGTTAAGTCCTATTTTTTCCATGAGTCCTCTTTGCTGATTTCCACATGGCCTCCCTGATTAAACCGCGGAGCACGAGGCCAGCAGGATAATCCAGAGAAGAATGAATAAACAGGATTTTACAATCATTCTGCACTTAGTTGGGTCCTTTGCTTTGCCTTCAGAACAGACACATTTACGTTCCCATGCAACTGAACCGCACTCGAGGGAAAGGTTTTATCTCAAAACAAAGCAAAAATCAAATTAATTAGCTTTAGGCAACAAAACTACTTGGTTGGTTTTATTTTTGTTTAAATCGTGTTTTTTCTTAAAATAATTATGAAATAGAACAAAACACAACAAAGCAATAAAAGTACTCATTTTACACAGAACAAAGTGTGCTTTGACCCCTCCGCTGCCCAACCTGCTCCTTAGGCGGACTTCTGCAGACTCCTTTGAAACATGTTTGTGAAACATCTAAATCCAACGTCATCCCTTTGGGAACGTAATTTTAAGGGAAAAGGCAAACGACGTTTGTCAGGGATCTTATTTCATACTGACTGCAGTCATCCACTCATGTTTTTAATCTTAAACACATGGCAAAACTCAAATCAAACTCAAAACAAATCATATGAAATCACAAATGATCTTATTAACACATATTGTCTGTGTAGGCAAAGCACAGAAATCTGACATATTTAACTTAGTTTCTTCAACTTTTTCACAACTTACAAGATGAGTGAGGGTAAAATTAAATAAAGCCCAACAGATAAAGAGAAATATTCTCAAATCTTATGAGATTGGACTCAAATCATTCCTCCAGAAATCTTTGAGTTTTGAGAAACTTTGATTTGACTCAATCTTTGAACACAGTTGAAATGAAAGCCTTCTCATTCCTCAAATCATCAACACTTTGACTGGAGATACTTGAAATAACATTCCCATCGTTCTCCAGCGCACGGTTTAGTTGTCTGATAATAATCAGTTATCATAAATTCAGCATATCTATATGTGGATTTCCCCCCCTCCTGCTCATTTTTCATGTGTATATTGTCATGACCTAGAAGAGTGTGTATTCAGGGGGATGTTTCTGATCTCGTGTCTTGAGCTGTGGAATAATGTAAGAGCACTGGTGTGTTGCTGCTGCGGCTCGGGGAGCGTGTTGCCATAAAATATTAACGACTTGGAAGCCCAGCCACCTGACAAGATGAATGTAATTGGCCCTCGCAGCTCTATCTGTGCATGTTAATGAGATGGGATGGTATTTAAATCAGTCGCGCCCCAGACACTGTGGCTGCAGTCTAGAAAACCACAAACAAAGACGCAGTGAGAGAGCACGGATGCAGCCAGATAGATACAGAAAATGTCACTTATTATTCTGTTTTTGGGGGGATCTGCATGCATCTCTTTGTGTTGTTTTTGTTCATTTAAGCCGAACCATATTTGTACTTTGAATCGCTTTTGATCCAAATAAGGGAAACTAATGCTGAGATAAAAGCGCTTTTACAGAATATTTGAAGCCGGAGATGCTGAGGCTGAGAAGCTACGGTGGACAAAAGCCAGATATAAAGCTGAGCTAAAGGTGTGCACCTGCACAGCACCTGTCTCACGAGGCGGCGGGGTCAAGCCCTGCCTGTCGCCAGTGGTCTGGAACAAAGCTGCAGTCTCTGAAACAAAATGTGACCACCTCAGGAGAAAATACAGGGCTGTGGTAACCACAAACAACAGCTTGAGTCAGCTCTCCCAGGGGGACGCACTCGGGAAATGTTTGCAGGTAGCAATAACATAACCTAAATCTTAAAGGGAAAGAAGGCCAGCTTGTGTTCAGCAATGAACTTTAAGTGTGTGTGTGTGTGTGTGTGTGAGGGTAAGATCAGATTTCTGGCAAAAAAAGCTGAATGAATAAAACAAGTCAGCAGATGGGAAACTGTGTCACTTTACTTTCATTATTCTGACAACTTTTACCTTTTATGTGACAGCGCCGTGGTCATCCTCACTAGCACCCCATAAAAGCCCACTCCTGTCCTCCGCAGCAGTCATGTGATCCCGGCCGGACGGAGGTGTGATGTATCAAAGCCCTGGTGTCTCGGACAGAAATCGTGGCATGCTGTGTTCGTATCTGTGTGTGTGTGTGTGTGTGTGTGTGTGTGTGTGTGTGTGTGTGTGTGTGCAGACTGGGAGAGACCTGACGCCCAAAGGGTGGGGGAAGTGCAGGCAGGAGGACAGATGGTCTCCCTCATGGTGGCTGAAATAAAAGAGGGAATTAGAGGACTCCAAGGTGTACACTCTGACGGCAATTACAGCAAATAGATTGGAAGTGGACCTCCAGGCACCCTGGGAGGCAGCACCGCGGGGGAGAGCTCCACCTCACTGCATCTGGTTCGTACCCCCCCCCGAAAAACAAGTCCAGACAAAACCACACACCCCGTCTCTCCTTTAAAAGACCTTACTGACCATTAGCATATGACTGTATATCAGAATAAGTGTCAGAACATAAAACAAAAAAATAAACTTCATGCGCACTGCAGAGTTTGAAATGGATTTCTATATTACCATTTTTCTGGGTTTAGATATGTGGTTGAAGGATTTGCAAAACCAATTTCAGACATCCCTGGGAGCTGTTTTGGTTAGTTATTCTGCTGCCTGAAGGAGTTTGAAAACAGTCAATTATTTTTGTCTTGCTTGCTTCCGCCCATTGATTCTCAAACGATTTTCACTGCCCCTCCAAGTAAGGATATGCAGCAATTGAATTAAATAAGCTCACCCAATCAATATAAAATACGTAACACATCACGCTCCTCTTTCATAGCCCGTGGAAACGGAGAATTCATTGCAGATGAAAACACAAACAAACTGAAAGATACTTTTATGGATCTATGGAAGGCCGTTATGAAGTTTATGGATAGACATCAAATATTTTGAATATAAAATATTTAATACATCACTTCTGGCAGTGGTGTTGTGCACAGAATTTCAAACAGAATTTGGGCCGCATGTCTTTTCTTTTTCCAAAGCCATTTAGAGCAGTGGGGATCAGCAGATTCCATTAGCCTTGCCCTGTGGCTGAATGAGGGAGATACCATTTGGAGAATGCGTCTGTAACCCCAAAACCTCGCGTTCCCATCATTGCATAAATGATAAAGACGCTGGTCTAATGAAACAAAAGACTCCCTGCCAAAGTCGGCCATAAAAATAACATTTGGGTTGAGAGAGACCTTAAGCTCATGCATTAACCTCAGAAAAAGTGCCTCGACTGTCACACCCACACTGTAAGACCTGCGATGCCAACTGCTACTGAAATATACAAAAGACAACGGTGATAAAAAAGTTAAATGATATTTCTGCGTCACTTTATAGTCCAGTGAGTAATATTACATTACAGGGTGAAGATCCGGTGGTTAAACTGGAACCCTACGCGGCCGAAATGGCTATTCATAGCAATATATTTTATGGAAAATCTCATGATGATTATGAATTTAATGACATTTGATCCTCACCATACGTATAATGCCTTAACAAAGTCACAAATAGATACTGTAGATGTTCCTCATTGGCTTGTACAGAGTGAAATGGTGCACTATTACAAGCCTCACGTAGTCCTGCGAAGATTTACACACCAGGCTTAAAACAAAATGAGAAATCAGGTTTGTATTGTATACAATGTAAATAAGGCCGACTTTTTGGCCCCGTGAGTTATGGCCTCCAGAACTGGCTGCTTTCCCTTGTTGCATAAATTCATGAACAGTAAATCACTGGCTTCTGAAAAAAAACAAAAAAACAAAGGGAAAAAATGAGGAAAAAAGGAACCAATGCATAAAAGATAATTAGGCAGAGCACACATGTAAGTAATCAAAATGTTTGCATGAGTTTAGCTATTTTTACCAACATTATAAGAAGCTGCAGAGGAGGAAACTCTGAGCAGCAAATGCATATCTTAAAAAGTTGGTGCTTGAGTGACGCTAGTTAACAGCAAACGTGTTTCTTTGAAGGTGCAATAAACAGGATTCAGAGCATTTATATATCAGCAAACAGCCATTAGATGAGTAAAGATATAGTGAAATAATGTCTGTGCACAGTGTGTGTGTGTGTGTGTGTGTGTGTGTGTGTGTGTGTGTGTGTGTATGCTCTACACTCACTGAATCACGAGCAGCAAGTTAAGACATTCTCTCAGCTTGAGGGTAAAAAGGGATGATCGGTGCGAGTATGGAGGGTTCTGTGTGGGTTAGGGTAAGTGTGACTTTGACATGCGGCTCGTTGTCTTTAAGTCTAAGTTGTTGAAAGATGACCGAGGGCCTCTCTCTGAAAACCAGACGAGCTCACGTTACTTTGCTCCTCTTTCTTTTTTCTTATCAAGAGTCCTCCTCCTTTCAGCCTCGACCCGAGGATGTGTGTGCGATCATAACCGCGTTTCCGATGCTCGTTCTTCTAAATCACGAAGGTAAATGAGCACTTCTTAATGCAAGGAACCCATAAACACAATGTGCTTTTGAAAGGTTCCCAATCTTGGGAGGAGAGACTGAAAACTTCTGCCCTTCAGCGTGCAGGACTGCTGTGTTTGTGTTGGATTGGAAAGTCTGAGAATCAAAGGAGGAACGTCTGTTTACCTCATGTGGTCATAAATCATATACAATACTTATTAATATACAAATAGGCAAATCTGTGGATATGAAATGTTTAAATCTTTCATCCTTTCTATGTTATGTAACTGTGGTTATGTCTGTATGTTTCTAGTAATGAGAGAACAGATGCTGTTGATGCTACGATGACAGACTGACTAACCTTAAATTAAGGTTTGCAACAAAGAAAACAATAATTCAGATCAGTTCAACATTAAATGCTTGTTTGTCTGTCTGAACTGTCTGCAGATCAGCTGAGATCCAGCTGCTGTGGACCAACAGCAGCTGCAGGAAACTCCCCGCCTGGAAGAGAAAACACGTTCAGGTAATTACCGAAACAAAAACATACTTTTGCAATGACCCAAACAACCCCATGCAATTCATTTTAATTATTTTATAAATGAAATGAAACCCAACTTTTCCCAGAGAACTCACATGTTGAGCTGAACGTCACTAGTTAGTAGAGTTATTTTAAGCTCAGAAACGAAGAATTTCGTTTCCATATCAGTGGTGGAAGAAGTATTCAGATATTTTATTGAAGTAAAAGAAGTAGTACCACACTGTACACTCTGTTGTAGGTAAACGTCCGGCTTTCAAAACTCCCTTGTATTGGTAAAATTCACATTTTATATATTCTTTATGCATAAAATACAGATAAAATGAAATAATATAATTGTCATATACTTATATTCTGCCTGACAGATTCATCTATTGTACTTATTTTATGTTTTTAACAATCTGTAGTAGCTAGTATCTAAAAGTGTAAAATGTACAGTATTTCCCTCTGAATGTTAGTGTAGTATCATAAAACGTGTACAAATATCTCAAAACTGTACAGCAACTGAGTAAGTAAGTGTATTTAGCTACATTCCAGCGCGGTGCAATTATGTCAAGAAAGATCTCCCACATTTGTCATCAAAGCGTTTAAACGTGTGCAGCACAGAGTGATGACAGAATATCTCATTGACCTGATAATCTGCCTGCAGACAGATGATGGTATTTCTGTGTGAATATCATGTGATTTATGATTCTCCACAAACAAACGCATAAAACGTCAGACTAATAACCGAACGCAGCCGCAATAAGCATAAGTCTGCGCTTTTTGTCTTAAATGTAATCATCATAAAAAACATTTAATCAAAGGAAAATAAATCTTATCAGATATTTGAAGTCTTTAAAGAACTATTCAATATCCTCCATGAATGATTTTAATAGAGTGAGTCATATTTCAGGTGGCCTGCTTTTCAGATTGTATCACTGCTCAACATTTGTCACCTGTCAAATTATTTTCCCCCCACATGTCATGTTCATTTGTCAAAACAGCGTTGTTCAAAGTTGCCTACTGCTTCACGTCCAACTAAATCAGATTTGGGAGGAGGGAGGAGGTGGGGGGCGGATTTTTATTTGGATGTCATATTTATGCTAATGCTAGAATAATAAAATTGTGCGGTATACTAAATATCATTTATCTAAGTCTCAACGTGTTTAAGCAAATATCAGGACTAATGACTGGACCGTAAAGTGTGAATGAGCAGTTGAACATATTTAATCAGTCCCCCAGAATAGAGAAACAGCTGCTGCAGACATCACCTAAATAGGAGTCGTTTGCCAAAAAGGGAAAACAATTGCAGTGCTGTTCAATGTGAAGTGAAATTGAAATCATTACATTGAAAAAACCGGAATTTTGAAAGCGTGTTTAACCCCTTCCCAATGACGAGAGCCGGACTTGGCTGGAGTCCAGACCACCAGAGGCAGCAACTGTTCCCAGGCTGGAGACTTACTGCTGCCTCTTACCAGGGCTTTAACACGTTAATATTTCTGCAGTGTCTGATCAATGCCAGAGAAAACCATTTCTTATCATTCTTCCAGCTACTTAGAGCCACATCTGAATTACGGTTGGTGTATCCGATGCACATTTATTCTTCCCTCCTGACAGTTTTATGGAACTCATTATCCGCTTTGTGGCCATGGCTGTGAATGGAGAACCTGTGGGGGTTTTATGTGTAGCCAGTAGCTCCTCCACTGACCACATTTAATGTCCTCTCAGAAACAAAAAAAAAAAGAGGCGGGTCGAGTTGGGATGGGGGGGTGGTGGTGGTGGGGGGGTGCATCCAAGCTCCCTTTGACAAGAGCAGCGAGCTCCGCTCACAGACAGAGTGCCAGTGTTGAGTCTGTTGACGTGAGGGTGAGGGCGCAGACCGAGAGCCAGACCGGGGTTTTATTTACCTCAGGTGCAGCGGCTCATTATAATGGTGTTAATGAGGAGCAGATGTAGCCGAGTGGAGCAGGAGGAGGGGAGGAGGAGGCGGCTGGAGCGGCGAGGTGTGGCCTATCCAGGGCAAGCCTACATGGAGGTCCTGTCCAGGGATTCCCAAATCCCCCGCTCTCGCTACAACCAACACGCCCGCTCTTCACGTGTTAATATCTACTCAGCAAGTGCTATTAGCAAACACTGAAAACTGCCTACCGCAGTCATTTGGTGATCCCCCCCCTCCCCCTCCTCCTCCTCACAATGGTTCGGCTGAAAGGTTATTGGGATGGTACTGTATAGTCATGAATGATTTAGACCAATGAGGCCATCTTGTTTGTGTTGTTTGAACAAGGTTAAAGGTAAACTATATTATTTATTATCGTCAACAAATCCCAAGGAAATATCAAAACATTCAATTCATGATTTCAAAGCCTCATGAAGTCAAATACCTCAGTTGTTGGCCAAAGACTATTAAAACACATCAATGAGCTCGTTTTTTTCTTGAGTCAATCCCACATGCACTGTCCTTTACGCCATAAATACTCACTAGAACAATGCATATTAATCCGCACCAGAAAATAGTACCCTGCTAACATTTGGTAAAAGTGAAACAACATATTTGTTACACCTTCAGGAGGAACCAGTGGGTCGGGACCAAGCTTTTAATTATTTGATTTAATGTGTCGACAACAATAGATAATTTCTCCACCCTTGTTCTTCAAACAAATCTTTATTTATATTCATTAAACTGAAGGCTATCAATCTTCTATCCCAGTAAGAATTAAGAGTAAGAACATACAAGATTTTCAGCACCAGAAAAAAACCTCTTCATAAATCTGTGATATGGCCGTGTATCCGTCCCTTCATGCCGGCCCTGAATTCCTCAGGACAGAGAAATGCGACCCCTCTGTTTGTGACAAGCCCCCTTTTTTTTTGTGCTGACAATGGAATGACTTCAGCTTTGAGTTTGCCATTGTGACTTCTTCACCGACGGAGCCCTGGCAGTAATGATCTCCATGAGCCCTCTGTGCATGCCAATGGTGGGCCATAACAGTCTTTATTCACCATGAAACCTCCACTGGGAGCATCTCGTGGTCCCCAGGACAACAATGCTGGCAGCCAAGCCCACAGTCGGCTGGCTCGTCTTTTACGTTTTTATGGGCTTGGCCTTCCCCCTGCTATTGAGGCAAATGTAGGCCATCAAACAAAACAATTTATGACCCAGTCTAAATTTGACCTTGGGCCTCCTGAAATGCCATTGCCCTCAGAAAATGTAGGAAACCTATGAATGAAAAGTTGTCTATATATATTTATATATATTGAGGACATAAACTGGTTATTTTTCAGCCTGCTTGTCATTACACGAGAACGTTTCACTCAGGAACAAAGTGCAGCATGGGAGTTTTGTTCCAAGCTGCCGCGCATGACGGATCCTGCTCAACATGCTCATATCTATCATATCTGAGGATCAAAGCCTCCGTATTAGAGATAATAGTGTTGTCGTTGTGCCTGGAGCAGAGAGCGGCTGCAGCTTTTTTACTGCCTGACCTCAAATATTTCTCTGCTATTCGTATGTTTTAGTTACTGATGCAACACGGTGACCTGCTCAACTTTTGCCTTCTGGTTTGTGAGCGGAGCTGCAGGGAATTCCTTATTTACTGCAGGGGTGTGCCTCGCCTTGTCTTCATTCACCAGCACATGTTAGATTGCTGTCTCTCGCCCCGCTGCAAAGCTTCACTTGTTTACGGCTCCAGTTGTTTATGGCTCATCCTTTCGAGGAAGTGGAAAACCCCATGCTGCTGATTTTTTGGGCTCCAGATTTTTCAGATTTGTGTTGGTCTTACTGGTTTATTTATTTGTATTTTAATACACAAATATTCACAAAATCCAAACATAAAATAAAAATAAATGAACACAAAACAACAAAACTGTGTCTCTGCTACATTACAAACGTACACTTACAGTAGATAAGTACACTAAAAAGAAGGAACATGCATGCATCTGCAGCCGTATAAATTACAATACATTATTGCGGTTTTAAATGCAAAAAACAAACAAATGTATTCCTCTGAATATGTGTACACATGTGTGCCGGGTTCCTGTGTTTGCTGTGGAGAGTGACCACGAAGCATGAATGATACAAGATGCAAGAAGGGCTCTCCATCTCTGTATGTTATATGGATTCTTCTCACGCATTTCCCTCCGAGACAAGGGGTTCAGTAATCTGTATCCTTTAGTGAGAGAACCCCATGGAGATGCATTAAAGAGATAAATTGGTATCATCCCCAGTGTGACAGACTCCTCATCTGTCTCTGCTCGCCTCCATTGATCACAATTTATTTTATTTGTGTTGTTTCATTATTAGGCGGAAGAAAAGCATTGCATTAATAAAGCCCTGATTATAAAGTTAAACAGAAATGCTATACTGTTACACAGGAAGCCGGGGTTAAGGCACGAGGCTCCGGAGCGCCTGCCCTTGTATCTTCTTACAGAATAAACTGAGATCACAGGCGGCACTGATCATTCACTGGAGAACTAATTCATTTTTTAACGATTATCAGGCTCTCCTGGACTGGACACACTTCTCTAAATAGATCAGTTAAATCCTGCATTTCCCAGTAGTCTCGTCATATCCCAGACAAAGATAACATATAAGCCATAAAAACTCTTTTAATATAAACACGATATCAATATCGAAAGCGATGAACTTTCAGATGAAATGAAGAAAGATTGGCTAAAAATGTAATGTATTGCTGGAAACAGTATTTTATTTGTTCCTAATAACCAATGTTCGGAAAAATCTACTATTATATTATAGTTTCTTAAACTAGATAATTTACTTTCTCTCAGAGTAAATTACTTGAATACAAGATTGTAATGAAATGTTTGCAAGTATATGTTTCATCTCATTGGTGGGAGAAGTATTAAGAGATTATGTAAAAGGAATCAAGTACTGGTCAAAATCCTCTCTTCTGAATACAAATAAAAGTATTCATAAAATGTACTTATATCTGTGTGACTGTGCATATTCAGAGAAGAGATTGTAAAGTTTCCATACAGCTATTTTTTTAGGACTAAAAATACTGAACATTAAATATAAACGCAGAGTCGATCCTGAAGTTTGAGGGGAGATGAACTGTTTTACTACGGAGCACAATATTTTACTTTCCAATCCACGGAAATCCAGCTGTCGTGTTAAAGTGTTGAATCACTGCTCTTACTAGAGAACCGTAAAGCAAAGCAGTCACACAATTCAAACACAATATGACATATTTTATCTTCAGGCTCCAAAAGGAATGAGCCTAAACTCCCCGGGTGAAATCTAAGAGTCTGTAAAGCTGGACTGAGCCAGTGGGCCGTATCCTAAATACATTAGTAAATAAATAGATTGATGTATATGCTGAACATTAACAAGGACGGTATTTAAGAGCAAATCTTACTAAATGAAATGCAGTAAAAGTTGGATCTCCTCCGTTTCTGGCTCAGGTCACAGCGAAGAGGCGGCCAGCATCAACACTGTGGTGAAAGGCCGGGGCCGAGCGCCGCGGGGCCCCGACTGTAAGTCACGAGGTGATGTGGTAATGTGCCGACAGCACAATATTTCAACACCATTTTTAGAGCGCCTCGACTTAATATTTTTGCTTATGAGCCCAATACGAGTCACCATAAACACACTCGGACACACAGCAGCCTGGATTTGCACTTATTTCTGCTCCATTTGAGAGCTGATCCGGGATCAGTGACCAGGCTGTGGTGAAATTCGCACTGAAACAATAGTGGGACAGACATTACAGTCCTTTACCTTTAGAGTAGCATTCTCACTCGAAGACACCTAATGCTGTACATGTTTGTGACAAGGTGAGAGATTTATTGAGCCAAAAATGTACAAATTATTTGAAATAAAACCACATTCTACTATAAAATATGACTGGTTTAGTGGTTCTAGATGATGCCACTTTGCACAGGTATTAGTGTAAGAATAATCCAGGCTGGGATTCATTTCCTCCCTTTTTAAGTGCACATCACAAGAGTTGCTGAAAGCCTCTTTTTTCCCCCACATTCTCAAACCTCAAGAAACAAGCCAGTAGGAGTCATCTGATCCAAATAAAATAAGTTGTGAAATGTGAAATAATGGTCACACGCCCTGTGAGATTTAGCCGCGGATGCGTGGCAGAGTGTGACAGAACTAGAATGGGGTGCTCTGGATGCCCACATGTCATGTGCTACACGCCCCTCGTACAGCAGGAGCTCCTGTTTAAGGTTATTTTTACCCCGGCACCTGGAGGTGGTACAGACTTGCTCCGGCCTGCACATTCTTCTCCCCCGGCACAATCAGGTGTGAGAGCAAGCGATCTTCATTCACCGCAATTAAGATTCTGCCTTCATCTTCTCCTGGTACACAATTACTGTTCTGCTGCTGTTTGCTCTAATTGCTCTTTCTGCGGGGATTGGTGGGAAGCCAGTGATTGTGATGGGTCGGGGATTATCTCCTTTCCTTTACTCTGTCCCCTTAAAAAAAAATCATTTGTAAACTCCCCGGTGTAATTACTGAGCCTCATGATTAATTGTCTATTGAAATTAGCGCAGGCCGAGCTTTCATTTTTACTACATGGAATATTAATTAATGTTAACGCTCCCCTTTCCTTTTTTTCCACCCTTTTCTAAAGCACATCATTTGAATATTCATCGTGGTGTTGAAAAATGGGCACGAGCCTGAGTCCGAGTGCTGACACTTGGCTATCACAAAAAAAATGTATATCCGGAATTAAAAGATGTGTTTTGGGTCATAAATAATATTTACAGGAGGTCGACAGGTGAAGAAAGCAAGCTCTTATTTAAATCACGTCTCATCTGTTAGTCGAGACGTGTCAGGGAATATGCAAAGCAGCATCTCAGCTTTTGTTTTCCTTTGAGGGGGGAAGAATACTCACATTTAATTCAGTTTGTTTATTTAACCCTTGTGGGAAAATGACAAGTTGAATAAGTGCCATGTAATCACATTCAGCATATTGTCATACAATAATGTATAGAACGCAATGTCACCTTGAATAAAGCCTCCACCAGAAGAATACATTTGGTTAATAATATGGAAATTTACACTATAAGGTCCGAATCAGACCAACATTAGAATATGTCCATATTCTATCAAGTAGAAACGAACCCGCAGTTCACACTTGTGTACAGAATATGACACCAAATACTGTATAATATGATGTTTAATCACATATTTGTGGAGGCGATAAATGTTTTATTTCAATGTCTGAAGTCCGAGTTGACCTTCAGGAATAAAAAGAAAATTATAAAAAAAACTATTTAAACTGCACTTTTCAAAAACAACATTACAAAGTGCTTCCACATAAAAGATAACGGTGTTTATGGAGGTGCTGAAAGCCCCGACGTTAAGACGTCAACTTCTCCTTCACCCTTACAAAATTTACTCGACACTCCCGAACAAAAGTGACATAATCAAAGATACAGTGAATGTCGATGTGCTGAGTGACGTGTTCCTTCATCGCGATGAACACTGTCCTGCTGCCAAATGTGCACGCTATTACTCACGGCTGAAAATAATCCCAAACAAATATCTACTCCTCGTTTAAGCACCATTTGTTTAAAACTACAGCGCCCAGCTGTTTAAGGAAATTGTTTCACCTTTTTAAAAAAATACTCCAATCTATAAACGGCATGTTTGGGGACTTTTCATGATTCGTTGACAATAAGAAACAGAAATAGAAAAGTGGACTCAGTAGGGAGCCAGATCTCTGCCAGGTGTGTCTACAAGGAGCGCTGCTGTTTCACTGAATGAATACAAACCCGCGATTTCCCCTCCCGTCTAGACCTCGCAAGCACATCAGACACGTTTTTCACTGGAATGACTCACGCAACAGATACGCTCTCGTTTTATTCCCTGCAGCTGTCTGCGCCGGCTCCATGCAGCTTACTGGGTAACCCTCCGTGTTGTTTTACACTTCCTCTGCCAGACGAACCGTTGGATGCTCACCGGGTGCTAACTAGCTAACGTGATCGTTTTGCATACGTACATACATGTGCAAAAGTCAACGATAAAACAGTCAATAAAATGTCTGTTTAAACGTTTTTCCCAAAAAGTGTGGATCACAGAAAACACAAGGGATGTTTCGTCCTGCAAGTATAGATTAGTACAAAAAATATTAGGCCAATCGGCCGCAGACAGACAGACTCATGCACACACTCACACACGGGTGCACGCATAATCTCCTGGCCTTTAATTACACTGAAAGAATAAAGCTTTAAGAGCATTTTTTATACATAAAACATAACGTTTTTCGTCTTTGTCTCCGTGCTGTCTGCAGTTACACTCTCTTTGTGTGCACCACGAAATCCAGTCGACCTTCATCTCGCCTTACTCAATCCACATTCAGATAAAGGGATCACACCTGGCAGATCAAACTAATGTCTTCACCCCTCAGCATCTCTGAATAAAATCGCGGCCGCTGTGAAACGGCTGTGACATAACTTGATCCACGCAGTGACGGCGCACACCACCGCTTGCACCCCGTAATACATCAGTGCCAGGAAACAGTGGACGTGGAGACACGGCGATTGAATCAGGGGCCACGGAGCCTCTGGGGAGAGTTCATCTACACCAAACCAGCAGCAAACACGCAGGATCCCTCGAAAAAGTGTCTACTGTAAGTATATTTCAGGACTTTGCAGTCATTCATTCGACAACTTCCTGACTAAGCACACGAAAAAGTGAAAAAACTAAATGTCCTAAAGTCAAATCATACGTCGCATCGAGACCAAACCTTGGAAAACCAAATCTTTAGCAGCTTATCTTCAGTGTAAATCAAGGTGAAACCGAAAAACAACCAATTGAGTTTAAGTGTTTGCTGCATTTATGTCGTGCGTGCATCATTTTTAAATGACACGTGTAACTTTAAATGAAGCACATAAAAGTTGTCTTGACGACGGTGGACTTGGCTTGAAGCAGCGCAAACATTAGTGCTCACCTTATTGTTTTACAATTCACATTTGATTTACAGCTGAGACGCCTACAATTTATTTTCCGTGAGCATAAACAATTAAGTGTTTATTGCCGTCACTCTGCGCTTCCTTCTTTATGTCTTTATGACTCATCAGCTGTTATACATCTCACTGTACCGAGACATATCATCGTTCTGCTGCCATAAATGACCAATAACTTTGACAAATGACGATAAAATTGCATATCAGGGAGCTCATAGAAATCTGATTTTCAGACATGTTATGGGGTTGGGCATTTTTAACATGAAGATTACATTCATATCCAATAACAGTCTGTTATTGTAAAGTTGACGAAGGTATTTTGCTTCAGATTTAGTCTCTTTGGGAGTAATAAAGCAATTTTGAGTCATTGAATGTCATTAAAATACCATAATAATAATAATAATAGTTCCCATCCTATGACCCTGAATACGGCTATGCCAGGACAGAGAATATGGATGTCCTTCTTCCTCGAAAAAGAAAAATGAATATCAATGAATGGATCATCTTGTGTGCATGTTTGGTTCAGTTTAAATGGGCGCCAGTTCTGATGCCTTGTATTTGTATGGAGAATTAAAAGATCCCATTGGATGGTGCATAATTATTTGCAGCCAATGAAACAACATGCAGCAATTACAGCTGTGCTAAATTCATTTAATTTGCCGTATACCAAAAAAAGATGATGCGCTTCTTTAACAAATCTGTAAAACCCTTATTATGGCAATTTTTAGGAAGCCAAAATGATTGAAACTTTCCACACCGTGTAAAAATGTTATGATTTGTGGAGCTGTACTCCGAGAGGCAGCATGTTGGTGCATTAAATAATATCACACTGTTATTTTCTTTATTTGATTTTGAGTAATAACCACTAAAATTAGTTTTATTGTCCAACTGGAGACTACCTGCTGTATACGTGCAGGAATGCTTCTCTCTGAAAATATGATACCTTATTAAATAGTTCAATACTATGCTAATTAGTGAGATTAAACTGCTTTTGGCTCAACAGGAATAGTAAAACAAACTGATTTAAAAGAAGTTCTCCATCTGCGATATTACAGCTTTTCATGATTTGTTGACAATAAGAAACATATAGAACTTATCCTTTAAAGTGGCTGATGGAAGAAAGGCTTTGTTATATAAATGTGTTGTTATCTCAGCTGTAATAAAATAATTTATTATTACCAGCTTTGTTTCTGTACCTGCTGTCTTCTGGCTGTGAACAAGGACAAGTGACTAATTTTCCTTACAAGTGTTGGAGCTCGCCCCTCCCAAAAAGAAAGCGGGCTCCATCCCATCTCCTACACCGCCGTGACCCCAATCCTCTCCGGAGTTGCGCCGCTCCAAAGTAGCCTGCGTTGCCATAGTTACCTCCTCCCGGCTACTTTGTAAGGTCACCGGCTCTGGTGAGCTCTTCCCTCAGAGAACAGGCATAACTAATGTCCTGCAGGTTCAGGCTTGATGTAAATAGTCTCCGTTGACAGCCTACTGTACAAATACTCAATTACGTTTGCTTAAAGGAAATGATTTGTTGTAACAGTGAGCACTCAACTTGTGTGACATCAGCGTTGCCTGGGCAACGGCGGCTGATTGCACAGGCTGGAATTAGGTATTGATCAGAGGAGGGGGGCCTGGCGCCAGTGAGGGACTGGAAGCGATCCGCCACTACGATTTACAGAGGATGGGGGTGGGGGTGAACCTGCACACTTCGCCCCAGCTCAGAGAGCTGAAAACCCCTCAGGAACCAATTTACACACCGCTACAGTGCAATATCTGCAGCAGTCAATAATGGAAATCTGATGCCCCCTCTGCCATCAATGTGACCGCTCCTCTGCCTCTCGTTAGAGCACCTTGAAAGTTCTAGGCCAATCTATAGACACAATAGATTTCCAATGGTGTAGGGATATTTTGACTTTGGTATTCTCCGTGTAATTACACCTCCAAGTAAAGGTTGCAGCTTTAAACGGGATCTGTCCTTTGTAGTCCGTTTAAAAGCAATCCTTCTTTAATTTAATCATAATCTCGTCAAGTTCATACTCGGCTCACATTATTACAAGCTGCTCGCTCTCTCCGTCTGTTTACTAGTCAGCAGGCGGTGCTTACGGCTCGGCTCCTGCTGACACACGTGTGATTTAAAATGCCACTCAAATAGCTTCTTCACTGAATGAATTAAGAGCCTTCAGCGTATGTCAGTGTGGGTCTGACATCACTGCGTACTTTCACGTGCACAGTGTGTTTATGTGCATGCTTGCACCGGCTGGGTCAGATGTAGGGACTTGCTTTGTAAATAATGACAACGCTTGGTTGTCATATAAGAGCCTTTTTTAATGAATTTAAGTTTAAAATCCAAATTAAGCCAAATTTTTGAGCATTTTTTTGCAAGCTTTGAAATACATGTAAGTCAAATGTAATTAAATTATTTTAAGGGTGCCGGATATGAAATCAGTAAAGATTCCTTGACAATCCTTTTTAATTAAAAATGTTGATATTAAATCAGAAGTGTGTTTAATGTTTACCACAGGCCTTTCTACTGGATGTGTGGAGTTTTTATGCTCTTCACGTGTTCGTGTGGGTTTTCTCTGCGGTTTTCCGCTCACACCAAAAGACAAGCATGTTAGGTTTCGGGAGGCAAGGCCCCGGACCTCACAACAGACAAGCAATGAGCTGTTTCTGTTACTGTTCAACAAATGATGTGTGAGACTCGAACTTTTATTAGGACATCAAACATCAAACTCCCTCCCGTAGGGGAGTTATTTGTACCAACAAAAAAATCAGTCACGCACACGAGGTACATCTCACACACACAGTGCTGAGTAGCTGATTGTGGTTTAACAAAATGTTTCTCTGAAGCTGAAACCAGCTGTTGAACCCTAAACGTTGAAGCCTGTTTTTCTGCTGCAGAGGCGTCATGCAAACACAGTCTGAATCTGGACAGAAGTGAAGTCACTGGAAGAAGGTGATGCCATGCCTTAATGGAGCCAATCACATTCTTGACCAGAAAAACGCCCTCTCCTGGCAGCGCTCTGTAGTGCAGTCCAGAGTGTGAAATAACACCTTGTGACATCTGAGGATGTTTAACCCTGCAGGGGTCACCGGAGCCAACGTTCCTCCGTCTTCATAGGGAAGCCTCCACGAGCTGTCTCTTTTACATTACACACACCTGGGAGACGTCAACCACTTGTCTCATCACAGGAATCGATTATAGAATACATTTGCCATAATGTGATGTGTGCATATTAAAGTAAAGCCTCAAAGGCAACGGTGACTGCCTCTTTAATAGAATCCAGCTATCATCAAGAGTAAATTCCAAGACCTCAATGTAATGGAAAAAAAAAAACGCCTGTTTGATCTTCCCTAAGCTCTTGTGTGGAGTCTGAAAGGCAGCTCGCTGCTGTTGTCAGGCTGTAACCCGGGCCGCGGTCACAACGTTGGGGGGGGGGAAGGTTGATGTCACCAAAGACACACATTCGCCGCAAAGTTATGGCACCATCATCAGCAAAGCAATGACAGCTTCATAAAGTTTGATTTAATCAGACAGGAGAAATTGAACCATTATATGACATAATCTACAACTCTGCGGTGATATATCGGAAATGTGATGTGCTACGGCGCTGATTAGAATTCATCCCTTTGCGTGCAATCCTTGAGAGTCTAATATAGAAAGCAGCCTGCAACGAAAAATCTTTACAACATAACCACCTGCTTGTGTGTGTGTGTGTGTGTGTGTTCTTGTTCATTTTCATTTTGTGTAGTATTATTACACATTGGCTGGTGCTGCAAGTTGTACATGTTTTTTTTTTTTTTTTTTTGGCTCATTCCTTATAGTAGGTTCAATGTCATCTCTTTGTTGTCTCCAAATGCAATCAATGAAGGTCTTCCCACCATCCACTGAAAGTCAAACCCAACCTATCTGGGGCCAGTCGGAGCCGTTCTGTCAAATCGAAGAATCAAGCCCATATTTCTTGGAGTCATGTTGTGCTAGTCCTCACTCCGGTTTGTGTGTGTGCCCTCGCACCTAATATACAAAAGATCTATTGAAATATGCATGAGGCCCATGATGCCTGCACTAAAAATACACTCAAATAGGGAATACATTGACAGCTCTGTTATTGAGCTCTCCTTGAGCTTCCTCTGTCATAGCGGCCACAGATCGCTCTCAAGACTCACGTATTATCAAAAGCATGCAACACCGCTCTCTTTCTTCCTCTCTGACACGCACACACACACACACACACACACACACACACACACACACACACACACACACACACACACACACACACACACACACACACACAATTTATATCTTCCTCTCACACTCACTCGCTTTTTTCTTTTTCTTTTTTTGGGCTAATATGCAAATTCACAAACATCCGAATCAATTCAAAATCCACTCAAAGACACTTTTCTTCCCTAAAATAGTAGAAATCAAAAGCCAGTTGCACCTAGACTTGTTGTAACATGAATGTTTCCTAAGAAGGTTTCCAATTTTAAACTGCACCACACAAACCGTGTTCGTAGAGATGCTATTATACACATTATACTCATAGCCAGTAACCGTTGAACAGCTCACATTAGCTCGCTAATAAATGACCACTTTACATCGGGGGAGTAAAATCGATATACACTTTCTGACCTGACACGGACCTAAGATTACAAAACATTTTGCCACTATCCGTCAATCCATTATCAATCACCGCTCTTCCTGTTCGGGGTCACGGGCCGATCCCAGCTGACATTGGACAGGTTGTCAGAGACAGAGCTGATAGAGACAGACACACACTTTCACAGTTTAGACTAACAAAGATGTCCTGCATGTCTTTGGAAATTTGGATTTTTTGCTTAAATTACCAAATATGGTTGTGTTTTATCTGATATTTCCCTGATATACACTTCTTCACATAGCATGTATGAACAAAACACATTCACATTTACAAAGGATTGCTTCAACGCTGTATGTATTGTCTCCCTAAATCCCTAAATATCTTACAGGTTGCTCTATTGCTATTGAATGGATGGCATTAAAGATGTTTTCTAAACGATTTATATACATTCGTAGTTGTAAAATATAAAATTAAGACATTTCAGATTTAATGATGCAACCACATTTACGCAGTCAGTAGTTTGCTAGTTTTTCCTTCAAACATGTGAAAGGACTACACTACCCTACACACCACCTTGAATTTAGCTAGGGCAACCAGGGCTTAGTGGCTTTTTGAAATACACCCCGAGGCACCATGTGTATAAATGTAAGGAGCAGTTAAAACCAACCACCTTCAAAGTAATTTCAACAATTATTCCTATAATACAGCCAAGGCCTCGTTTTACTACCATAGATGATCTAGAGGGCAGAGTTTTATGCCACATTAGTCGCTGCTCTACCATAAAGAACGATGAAGGCATAGAAATTGGCCACCAACATACATGTGCAGACCCTTTTTATTTGACATAAGATGACATAAAAGCAGGGCTCATATCCTGCAAAGCCCCTTTTCCGTTATCGGTTCTGTTAAAACATTTTTGCAGCAAACTGCACTGTTGTCATGTCCACTTTGACAAAAGTGGTGATGCTTTACAGTTTCGGACTTCGGGGGCCAAATTGGTCGGCATCAGTACCGGCTACACCTCCGTAATTGGGCAGATTTTTAGAGAGGTGGTATGAAATACACCCCTGCAACTTTAATAAGTTCCAGAGTCCTGGGCTCCAGGTTGCTGCTCCCAAGGTGCTGGTCTGAGTTAGCTAACATTTATCACATAAACATCTAACACCACTCCTGCTAAAGCAGACAAATGCCTTCCTGCTCTGCAATCCCTTCCGTAGCCATCAGAATCAGGGCAACAAATCCCGCTTTAATAGTTATCTATGGAGTCTCTCGCATGCAATGAACACCCACATTTATTTCTCTGCTTTCTCCCGATGAGGGTAAGTGGATCAATTAGTGAAGACTACAAGTTCAGCATCTTTACACATAGTATCAATTGTTAAGTTGAGCAACAGCAGGTCCCCAGATTATCTCAGATCTGTACCTCCCCTCACTCCCATCCCTCCTTCTCTCCCTCCTCCAGATCCAAAGCTTGCCTCATTACAAATGATCCTCTGATACACACAACCTTGGCATACACCTTCTTGCTAATGGCCCACGGATTGATTTTTAATTAGCAACAGTTTGGATGGTGGCCAACTCAAATGGACTTTTATGAAAAACTAATCACCTTTTAGCTCGAAGTGTTAAAAGGTGTAAGCCGACTGTTTGAAGCTTTATCAGTGTTTGGATATTCAAAATAAATGAAAACGACTTATTCAAATTATTCGAAGGTGTACATTTGCACGTTTCGTCCTGGTATCGTCGAGGAAAGTCTATTTATCACCATACAAAGAGTGCAGAGATGACCTTTCTTAAAGTTGTGTGCCGAGAGGATGGCGGTGGAGTTGATGAAAAGTGGGTCAGGTCAGATATCGTCTCAGGGTTGCTGAACATTTTTTTGGGGCCAATGAAATGTCAGTCCACATTAAAAGCAAGCAGGTCAGATGAGACCAGAAACTGTGTACCGAGCGAGTTCATCTGGCATGAGTTCATTGTCAAAGTGTACCCAGCTTTAATAAACTGGGTCAGTATTTATGGCAAAAAAAAGAGACATGAACAACATCTGCAACATTTTAGGCCCAGATGTGATTTGCTGGGTCGAGTCCACGAAGTCTGCTGCAGAGAAGTACACATGCTATCCTTCACCAACCGAGGATTGTGGGAATATTTTCTCGGCCTCAATTTTACACATTATTATTATTTTTATTCAGATTGTTGGAGTTTATTCTACTATTAGTATTTTATTGTAATTATAATTGTTGAAAATCCCAAGCGCCCTTGTTGACAGTGTTGTGGCTCGATGTCACCTTCTTTTTCTTTTTCTATTTTTTACTAATCTGTCATTCTGTTTTGTAATTTTTGTGTCTACTCTTACATAATCAACTTCTCTCCATGTTATTAAGAACCTTTTTTCTCCCTTCTCTGTGTTTTGTTGGTTGTTATTTATGAAGCCCTTTGAGGCAAATTTCGGATTTTGGGGCATGATAAATAAAAAGTAATCAACTTGACAGTGTATGTTGCATGTTATATTGTTTAAATACTATGTATAAATACAGTGAAAGAGCATGCTGAGTATTAAGAAGAACAATATATTTACGATTTACGAATAAATGGCCAACATTCGGGGGGAACAAAGTGTGGAGAGTTCAAGCCTGACATGAACTCATGAATGTCTGAGGCTTGCTCTTAGCATGAATATAGGAAATGTGTGTGTGGACACGAATGGGCAACACATGAAATCAACATGAAATCTGCAGGAAATGTGTTTTTTTTTTTACTCAAACCTGTCAGTGAATAAGATGAACGACAGAGTCTGCTGTCCACGATCCACAGTTTACTCTGCATATTGCATGGCAAATGTTTGTGTGCTTGATTTGCCCGTATGTGTGTTTACCTTGCTCGGGGGGGCATTCATGCTTTCCTGGGTGTTCAGGACTATCACACACGCTGCAGCTCACACACACACTAGCACATCTGACCTAACAATCCACTCAACAGTAATTTATCGGTGTGATCCATCATTATCATGTTTTATTATGGCCACCGTTGGAGATATAATTCACAAATAGGCACACGCTGTAGCGATGACAGTGAGGGAGAGGGATGTCCTTTACCTTCGTCCTCTGCCAGGAGCCTTCAGGAGTCTCTGCGGGGCCTGTATGCAGGAGACCAGACCCTGAATGGGCAGGGAAGTTGGGGATCTGGGGAGCAGTAGCCTGCCCCTCTTAGCCCACTGCATTGTGGGCCAGCAGGACTCCCATTAAGTGCCAGAGGGACAGAGAGAGAGAGAGAGAGAGAGAGAACTCACCACAGCAACAGCCAAGCGGCATCGGTGCCATGTCACGTGACCACGTTTGTATTCGGTAGCCATAACTCAATGCCTGTGCGTGGGGATTGATCCCAGGCTGGACACTCCCCGGAGGAGCCCTGGCACTCAGTGGAGTTTGATCCCTCAGATTAATGCAATAGGGATTCCCGGTCCAGGCCTTTGTCTCTAGCCAAACACTTAACGTTCCCCCGAATTTGTATCCAGCAAAGGTTGAGTCCCATGTTTATTTGGGTAATGAATTGCTGTAATTAATGCACCTATTGATTCCTCCTCAGTGACTCCTACAAAGGCCAGTCCGATATCTAATTTAAAGGGAGTGGGAGTGTTAGCAAGAGGATGAGGAAAGGGGAGGAGAGCCCCAGTATAGGCAAAACAATTGCACTATGTGCTTGCAGAATGAAAGTGTAATTGTTCAATGAATCACATTTGAATATATTCAATTAAATCCTTCAAGTTGAGGGCGTTCGTTCTCTGCATGTGGCTGTTATATCACTTTGGCTTCCTTTCTCGCGTTGTAATAAAAATGTAAATCCTCCGAGGGCATCCGAGAGCCGATGAGGACGTTTGCCAAGTAGCATCCCAGCGCTCTGGTGTCACGCTAATAACCACAATGCAATTTTCTCACACAAACAGGCAAGAGTGCATTAGCATATAATCCCCTGGAATTATGACCATACTAATCTCCATCACTGTGCCCTCCCAGAGGAATTCTGGTTGTTCACTCGCAAAAAAAAAAAAAAAACACTGTGACTGCGTGCAGAGGAATTTTCTGGGCTCCTCAAGGACATGAGGTTTCCAGTTATCGCCCCATGATGAAAATGTAATATTCATTTCCGTGTGGATCATGCGTGCGCTTGTGTGGCTCTGGGGTCTTTTCTGTGATCTAAGACCTTTGCGTGCCTCCTTTAATGCTGTTTGTGTCCTTGCCGTGAGCGTGTGTGGCCGTGCCCTGTGTAAACACCCGGTCACCGCCGCCGTGCGACGTCGGACCGCAGAACAATGAACAGCCAGCTGGTCCATCTATTATTGTTTATTGAGGTTCACCTCAAGAATTGCATTTGTCCCCCCCCTGTGAGTAATTACAAGAAAATGAGCCTTTGACCTTTGATGTATATTGGAGAGTAAAACTTTAAGAGTAATATTGTCAATATGTGTGTATTGATCACAACTGTAATTACTACTAAATACCTTGACGGTGCAGAGGTGGCTTTACGTTTGAAAGATATCTGCTGCAAGGTAATAAATAACAACACCAGAACAGATAACATAAAGTCTAAGCGTGAGGTAGTCCATTACATTTCTTTGCTTACCATTAAGTGTGATATTTAAATTGGTGTGATATCCGAGGAGAGCACAGATTGTGTGAGTAACAACAGTGTAACAGGGCTAGTTATTCAGCCCATTAATAACGCACTTTAACTAAATCATCGCCAGCAGTTCAGTCTATTGCATCGGGTTTTCACCATTCTCACAACAATGATGATGAATAATGATTCGTCGTAACCTCCTAGATTTTCTCAGAACCTATGGCATGCCTTATTAAAGACAAAATAGGTAGAAGACTAATTAAGCCCACCAAATAGGAATGACGGCATGCCCAACTGCCAGAGCCAAGTAAGGGCTTGAAAAATGGCTCCTCTGCTATTTCAATTAATCAGTTGTATTTTGCTTAATTTTGTTTGACGTTGGCAGAGGAAACGTCCTCTGGGAGTATCTGTCCTTTGACCACTAATGCTTTAGTAATTCTTCCATCAGTAGAACCGGTGATTGAAGGAATCAAGTGTGCGTGTGTGTGTGTGTGTGTGTGTGTGTGTGTGTGTGCACATTCATTTGAGCCAGTGTTTGTTTTCAGGTCCCCACATGCATGACCGTATTGGAGCCTACATATATGCACCTGTTCACAGCACACATCAGCCTTTCATTCATCCGTTTGTGGTGCGTTCATCGTTTTTTTTTTTTTTCCCCTCCCCTCCTGGAGACGAGTATGGAGGTTGATTGCAAAGCCCACACAACTGAGAGTGGAACCTGATTAACCTTACAATGACTCCACAAGCATGTGACCACCACCGCTTCCCCTCCTCTCCAACCCGTAGCCCGGGAAGAAGATGCTGAACTTAACCTCTGCTACAGTGATGAATTAACAATAGAAGAATTCAATGCCCCCAGTAATTACCAAACTCTTTGGACGGGGAAACATTTTTCAGCGCTGCCACACAGGTTTGTCAGCATTGGTGGCTTTTACCTGGAATCCTGGGGCTCTTTGCTCTTCCTAACTTTGTTTTCTCTGACGCAGATTAGATCTGCCACCCCATTACAGATTCATTTTCCTAATTTTTCATGTCTGCGCCGCGCCCCATCTGCACAGGGCTGATAATTGTGGGGACCAGCCCTGGTGATTAACATCAGCAGAATTAATTACGCCCGCCATTAAGGCTCCAGGTTGCACACAATGATCAAGAGAAATTAACTTTCTCCCAGGCCCCTAAATCATCTCACCTTCAAGTGGAGTGATGGCAAAGAGACAGGCCCGGAGTCCTGGACCCCGCTCGGCACCTTCTTAACCAAACATGAGGTACGCATCCCGCACCTGCACTTTCTTCCCACCGAGGAGATTATAGCCGTGGCTGATGGGTATCAATTACGCTGCCTTATGTGGAGGGATGGGCAAGGAGTGTCCCGGGTCTGGTGACTAATGGACCTGGGTTGGAGCCACCCTGCAGTTGGAGGCCAGGGAGCTGACTGTTTCTCTGGCCAGGGAGCAGCAGCCAGATGCTGAGGGGCTCGGTTCACCGGCCTGACACACAGGTATATATATCTGCACACCACATTTGACTGTGCAGTCTGGAGGAGGATGGCTGTGTGATTTTAATGGTTTTAGGTTAGCCAGAAACTGATCAAGTTGGTTTTCCTATAAAACATTATATTCATTGATGACTCTAAATATCCTGTAGGCGTGAATGTGAGTGTGAATGGTTGTATGTCAGCCCTGCGATGGACTGGCCTCCTGTCTTTTATATCGCCAAACAAATGTTAGGCATGAATTCACCTGGGTAATAGGGACACAATATCATTTTTGCACCTGGTAAAAAGTGATTCCTGATGCATTTAAATAGGAATTACCTGAGGATTGTGTATTATTACAGCTTTATGGGCAACAGTGTGTATATATTTTAAAAAAGAAGCCTGCTTTGAATACTTAAAATAATTTAAATCAATGCCTTTGTTTCATCCCCTTTAAGATGTTCTATTGTTATTGCCTTGTAGCCCATACAGTGGACGTGGCTCCTCGGAGAGAGAGTGATGTGTTTGTAAGCTATGCTAATGGCGCGGGCCCCCATGCCCCCGCAGCAGGGTGAACAGTGGTAATGTCAGGAGGAGATAAGCAAATTGCGTCTGTATCATATTGACTTGTCAAGGTTAAGCAGCGTGAGCAGGGGGAGGAGTGAGACGCAAAAAAAAAACTCTCCGTCCTTCTCACTCCCTCGTTCCTTTGACTGTTGAAAAAGATGCATTAGAGGCGCGAGGAGAGGGTGAGCGCGTGAACAAGAGGAGGTAGAGAGGTGGCTCAGCCTTGAGGAAGCGAAACCAACCTCCAAACCCAGAGTCCTGTTGAGATAGCAATCACACGGAGCAGACAACAGACACACGTATCAATGGGGAGGGTTTGGCTCTCTGCTCTCGTTTAGACTGATTTGATTTAGCGCCACAGGATCTAATTAAGCTTAGACCCAAACCTCTTTGGAGTTTTAGCAGCCATATTGTGAATGTCAGGCTTTGAGAAATGGCCATGAGCGATCAAACCTGCGTATGTGTATTTTTTTTTTTTTATGAACACACATCACAGTGATAGAATAATGGCTGTCAATGGATACACGGTGATAAAATCTGATGATCGTTATGCATAAGGGGCCGTATAAATTTTAATGACAGCAAATGCAACGTGTTGTAAACATAATAACCAAAACAGTAACAATAATGGCTCCGCCAAGTTAACTTGCACAAGAAAAAGTGGAGAATGCGGTGGAAAAAAAAAAAAAAAGGCCCAGCCCTGCTGCCTGAGGTTCATCCCATGGTGATTGTCACAGTGCTTCCCTTTTCCCTCTAATTAGCTGGAGCAGTTTTGCTTGAATTCAGTGTATAATCCCCCGGATGAAGTGCAGTCAGCATCTTTCCGTTTCCTAAAAGCACGAGAGGTGCAGTATCATCAACTCCATCTTCGCTCCAACACTGCCTCTGGATGATTTAATAAGGTTAAAAGACTAGTCAGCAATTACCCCCCGCTCAGTGGAGGAAACCTCTGAAACGCAATTGCATTACAGCTGTAAACAAATACCAGACGTCCACGAAGAAAAGCGGCTATCGCTGCGGAGAGATTTATTTATTTTTTGTTACAAATAAACACTGTTGGTTTGTTATTTTTTGGATTCTCTGGGTGTCGATATCAGAGCCAGTGTAATGGTCAGGGTGAGATAGTCCAGAGAGTGTCATGGAGTGACATTTACTGCCTCTGCTGTGGGGAAACAGGTAAGCAGAGCACACCATCTACAAAGTAGTCCCCTTTGACACCGGCACTCTACAAATCAGGGCTGAAGGGCAGGCCAGAACGGGGGCACGGACACAGAGGTCCTTTAGAGTTCCAGCGTGGCCCAGGAATGTGGCGGCGCGAAGGCAGCTGGGGCAGACCAACCAGACGTCTGGGATTTGTCTGGCACCATGTTTGATTTTACAACATAAGACAACTTGAAGGGGGGGATAGGTGTCTGGGCAGTCCCTGTCCCACTCAACTAACTCCCTTCTTCCTTTTCCAGTGATAAAAGTTCCTTACTGGTTTATCCTCTCCACCACGAGACGTTAGAAACCTCATCGTGGGGGGTATCAGCTCTACTGAAATTAGTCCTCCTAGTTGCACTTACTAGATAATACTTCCTGTATTAGTGGGGCAGCAGTGATAGCAGGCTGATTTACAGCTCTCCGCGGCGGGCAGCTCACTTTAACATGGGCCGTGTTAACTCTGCTCATTAAACAGAGGATGTCATCACTCCACGCCACCGCTGCATGTTACATGTCACACATATCCTCCATAGGCCAGCCTCTGTCCGCCTCCGTCCACAACATCCTCTAAATCTGTCATTGCCACCTGGACCCGGGTCCCACGTTTGACCACACCGCCCCGCTGCAGCTTCAATACATGCATCTGGTGGGCACATGTGGAGGGAGGTGCACAGGTGTTTGTGTGTGTGTGTGTGGCACATGGAGCATTGTGCACCCGACCCCTTCCTCCGTGCATGTGTGGACGGATGTGTGGGACAGCGGTCGGTCCATCCACATGGGGAGAGGTGTAGGCGTGACGCTCATTACAGACCCAACTCTGTACTCGGGCCAGATAAGCAGAACAGGACAAGATAAGGAAGCGTGGCCGGCTACAGCAAAGTGCAGCCAGATATTCCGATGTCACCACCAGATGAAACAGCATCCAGCCGCTCCCTCCCTAAACATTTACCCTATTGTTCACCCATGAAAGCACTGTTTTAATAAACTATTTGCTGCTGCATTTTAATCAATGCAGGGGGAAAGCAACTGCTGAATCGGCATGCTTTGCTCAATACATATTTTACTGGATGAAGAGCATAAAAGTTCAAAAAATAATTTGAATTTGGGTAAGAAAATCCACTCTTTAGGGGTCACTTTCTAATTTTTTAATCATATCGTGTTTCATTAGTAATATTTTGTTACAATGGAAAATATTTCTGTTAATATAAATTCCGTAAATATAATGAAAGACATTTTTTTTACAATTTCTCAAGAAGATAGAAAATGGTTAAAGGCAATGGGCTCAACCTTATGCTTAAAGCTCCCTCCAAAGTTGTATCCAAGCATTGCATGTGATCATGTGAATCACAACTTGCATCAAATACAGGGAGAGAGAAGTACATTTAAATCTATCAATTCAGAAAATTAACTCAGGTAATATGTTGTATTGTTTTGGTTATTTGTCTTTATCAAGTTTCTAATATTTAATTTAAAATAATAAGCAGCGGTTTGAGAAGTTTCCTTAAATACTTAAATCACTATTTTCCTGTCCATATATCTTGGTTAATTTCTTGTCTAAGAAGATGTTTATTCTGGGTATTGTAAGATGAAAATGGATTCCCTATAAAGTCTTAGAATGTGTTGAAATGCACCGATAGTAATCATTTCTCTAACTGGGTAAAGGGCCATTGAGGATTTGCCTGGGTCGACTTGCAAAATGACCCATGCCAGCACTGGCTATTATACCACATTAGTCATCGACTCCTGGGACCACGCGGGCTTATGGTTATTCTTCTTTAAATAGAGTATCATCTAATTCAAAACATAGAAATGTGTTTATCTGACGACGTAAAAAAGGTTTCTATATGCTTGTGTACATAGCTATTGAGGTTTTGTGTGAGTGTGTACACGTGTGCATTCATGTATGTGTTTATAAGCCCATGCATGGGTTTTGTGTGTGTATGCATGTCTGTGTATTGGATCACCAGGTGCGAAGGTCATAATTCAGCTACTTCATAGTGATGCAGATAGTGTTTACTGTATCCAAGTGGTGCCATTAGACATCATGTCTGCAGAAATTTAGCCGTTGCCTCTCATCCAATAGATTGCTCCCCTCGTCATCAACAGTGCAATCATTCTCGGGCGATAGTAAAGCACAGGGGAAGGCAAGAGGAGCCGGCCCTTCAAGATGGATGTGTGTTATTGTTTGTGGGATGACAGTATGTTTCAATCAGGTCCTCTGTGCTCTAATCCCAGGTAGAGCTTGTGAAGTGCTGAGTCAGTTACTGCTTCATCGATCCATCACAGTGGGTTAGTAGTGGGCAGGTGTACTCCCCGGCTCCCAGGAGAGCGAGGGAAACACCTGCCCCGCGCTGCTCGGGACTTCATCATCCCGCCGTTCCTTTGTCTGCTTCTGCCGGGAGCTCAACGTCGGGCCACAGAAAACTGTGAAAGCAGCACTTTTGTGGTCGTTTGTTGCCCGTACACAAAAATTAAAGGGACGGGAGGGATGCTTTTCCCTCGCCTTCCCCCCCCCCCCCCCCCTCCCTTATTTCTCACCCATGAAGAAGGGACATGCTCTGAATGGACCGCACACAACCGCCTGGGAGCAGATCACTGCAGGCTCACCCCACTGAAACGGAGGGCATTCAGGCAGGGTAACACAACAATGAAATCCCCCCCAAATCTTAATCTTATAGGCGATCCCCGTGTTATCAAAATGAATACTCTTGTACGATGGCTGTAATGGAGGACGACTTAGGAAGTACATTGAGAGAAAGCGTAGTGGTTATTATTACATGTGAGAGCAGTACTAGCAAAGGGTGAGAGTCTATGTTTCTCCTGCTGCAGGCAGTCAATTAGTGCCAGAGGGAAACACAGCACTCCTCTGTTGCTCTCCACTGAGGAGCTGTAAATAAAGGTTTTTATTACACCACACTATCTGGGTCTCTTCTCTGGACATCAATAGGCCAATGCATTGGACTGTTTCCTAACATCACTCCTCCACGTTCTATTTCTCACTGAAATCAAGCGGGAAGGTTGCGTTCACTGGCTTAAAAACACAAAAAATAATCACATTCATTTGTTATTTTTGTTACTGATTTTAGCACCGACTTCTTAGCACCAACTTTCACACAAATCGAATCCTATCGACGCATTATTCATTTGGAAAAGGATCGACAAACCGCACGACCTAACGCAGTTTATTGCTCCCACAGTGCATTTGGAGAAACCCTGCAATTATCGGTCGGTATACAGGAGAGGGAGAAAGATCCTCCCCGGCCATCCTGACCTGTAGCTCGTTTAAAAAGGCTTTGTCCTGGCCTGCCTGACAGTATCAATACACACTGTGATGGCCTCAATGTATCAGACCAAAATAATTAGTCAATATTTAGAAGCAAACTAAGTGCATATGTTCATCAATTTATAAAAAACTGAGTCCTCTGGTATTCAAACAAACTACATAACATACGAGTGAGCAACAAAGTTCAACAATTCTCCTAATAAAGTTATTTTTGCTAAATCATAATAATTATAGAGACACTGCATTCAAAGAAATCTGGTTAATCTTATAACACGAAACAATGTAGAACATTAGCTCGTACTTGATTTTCCCAATTTACATACAAACAGAAACAGTTCAGGTTTGACTTTAATAGCATTTTATTTAATGCATTCTTGACACCAGACTTAGTACAAGACATATGAAATATACGTGCGTTCATCACTTTGATCGGGTGATGACTCATTTAACAAACCACTGACTAAGATATATCTTTCACATAGAATTTAAATTGCAGAGCCACATAATATAATAATATATATAATATAATTGTGGACCCTTAAAACCTCTTTGAATCTATACACTACTATGGTCAGATTCTGTTAGGATAGGGATTCTTATAAAGGTAGAAATATAGAAAATAATTACAGAGGTGAAAATCTAGAAAAATGAAGGTTAAATATAAAAATATGTTTTTTTCACATTTACTTTTATGGCTGTTAACACATGTTTTTATGGGGTAACATAAAAAGAAAAACATATTTTTGCTGTGTTTCTTGTTTGAAAAGCCATGTAATGATGCATTTAACACGTGTCCTTTTTCAACTCTTACTGCGGATCCACACATTTTTCGGACAAAAAGAGCCAAAATGCAAGGCCACTGTAGCCAACTTTAGCTCCCGCAAATTGAATGCTGATTCTATTTATATTTGGTGTGATTTACACCCAGTTTCCTCTATGCAAGCGAACAGGAAACAGATGCTAGGAATTGTTCTTTCCCTAAATTCCTCAGAGAGAGATTGTAGTCAACACCGACGTGTGAGATTGGCTTTGTACTTGCATGCGAAAAGGTAGTAGACAGTGACTAAATTGACTCTCTGGTTTCCCTGCTCTGAAGCTCCATTTCCTCAGAGTTTCCACTTGCGTACGTCCGTCTACCCAAACCCAGGTTATGGCAGGCGAGCTTCCCTAATGGAGACACGCAGCCAAGTCTACGCTTTCTCAGGACAAGGTCAACCTGAACACCCCAGGCACCACAGACAGCAAGGGTCAGGGCTTGTGAGGGACATTAAGTTCATAAAAATATTTCAGTGACATCTAAAACAGAAAACACATATGACGTGTGTGTGAGTTGCATAACACACTATTATCTCTTTAAAATATTCAAAAAAAGTTAGAAAGTAATGCATCAATCACATTGCAACAGCAACAACGTACACGTTTGTCATAATAAAAATGTGTTCCCCATAATTACATTAATTAAGGAAACAAATAGAAACAAATACAATTAAGGTTTCGAGATGATTGCAGATGATCAAGTAGCCAGACATGTGACACAAGGGGAAAATAACAATTTAGTATGAAGGAACATTTACAAGGTGACATGATTGGAAAATAAAAGGCTCCTCTTTTCATGGACCATGGTGCCATCTAGAGGACGCTGAGAAGGAAGGGAGATTCAGCCACAATGTGGCCTCATTTCAGAGGTTATGTTGTTTGTGTTGGCTTTGTGCAAACAAGGCTTGTGTTCAGGGATATATGAGTTCATTGTTCCTGATAGAAGGTCATTTTTTCTTTTTTTTTGCGTTAGTCGGATTGGATTTAGGGGATTTAGTAGAAAGGAAACGTATAGCTGGTTGTTTATGTATGATCCTTGACACTGGCATCGTGTGTGCAGCATTATGATATGGTGCCACCTACTGTTGGTAACTGCAATCAGACATGCAATGCTATTGAATTCAATTTATCATATTAAATTGATGCAAAGGTTAAAAAAACACAATTTGATAGGTGAGTGTGTACGTGTGTGTGTGTGTGTGTGTGTGTGTGTGTGTGTGTGTGTGTCCGTCCATATTTTCACCCCTTGCAACCTGATAAGAATAAAAGGGGGGAAAGGTTATATTCATGTCATCCCTCACCTCACAGGTGATTTGCAGCCACTGGCTCCTCCCTCACAAAGATTTACTGTACATGAAATTTTTGCTGACATGGTACTCTTCGGCCGCTGCGTCTCAGATATATGGCAAACCATAATTTGGAGGTGTAAAATGGGTATAAAACCTGTATTAATTATTTAATCGTGGTTCTAAGTGCTGCCTTTTAGTCCACACCAGGATGTCATCCCCCTCTATTTCAGGGGATCGTTATATCACTCATTTGTCACAGAAAAAAAAAAGGGAAAAAAATTACAATCAAGACTGAGATTGTGTATGGTAAATCAGAGCAAACCAAGACTGTTTTATTGGCGTCATTAACTGTTACTTTTATTAATTTTTCACTCCATTTGATAAGTGAACTGCTAATTGCATTTAAATCTGGATCATTTTCTAGAAGCTGAGAATAATTAAAAAAAAAACATAAAATAAAATTCAAAATTTCTTAAAAATGCCCCACGAAAGGACAAAGCATGAACGAGTGAAGAGAATAGAAATGTCCCTGGCAGGTATAGCAGTGTGTGGGACCTGTGATATATCTTTGTGTCAGGGGGGGCAGTTAGGTGCAAAGACTGCGGGGTGTGATCAACAACCAAACACGCCGTCTTGAGGTTGGTGGCGAGGAGGTGTACACAGAGCATCCATCAAACTACATCAGTGGAAGGCGGATACTGTACTGTTTACCCTCAATACAACTCGCTGCACTCGGCTCAGCTCAATTATGAGATCATTTACTCAGCAGTGATGATTGCTGGGATTCTTGGTCGTCGTGGTCACAAGTCTGCGTGCTGCAACTAATCACATGCGACAAAGCCATCAGATCAGTTCTCAGAGAGAATCTGGTATGCAGAGTTGTTTTCTGCGTGACTACATAATGCATTCCGATGCTCGTTTGGGTTATAGCTCTCGCTTGTTCCAGTACAGACGTAGAGAAAACTTCACCGTGACATTTGGACAACGTCCAACCATCTGCTCTACGTCAACAACAGTGAGCTCACACAGGCCTCAGATGCTAAGTGTGACATTAGTCTTGCTGAACAGACATCCACTGCAAATATTCACATAATATATCGCCCTTTATCAGCAATACCATCACCATCAAATGGTCCAGCAGGGTCCAATATTCAAAGAGGGAGACGGGTTTCACATTCTTGGCAGAGCATCAAAAATAAACATGTTAAACAATAAAAAATATAGGATATAAGTATCATTGCTTTAAATCATGTTCCCTAACTAGGTTAGCATACTGTTTTTTCCTCAAAAGTAGAAATAATGTTACTAATTTGTCACATCCTCGTTTGATGTTTAATTAAGGAAACAACTGTAATTTGGCTGTAATTTACTCATTTCCTTTTTTTTTCTAAATAAGAGAAGCAGAGCTATTTCTGCTCAACTATTTGCCAGCTTTGTAAATTCGTCCATCATCTCTAAGCAAATACAGTAACTGTGGCAGAGTAAAGGGAGCCAACCACAGACTGTCTTGAATTTGAACTATGGACTGATCATAAATACTCATCATTAATAGTGTCAGAAAAACATTACCCTTTTTATTGGGGCTGTATTTTCTTCACACACAACAATAAAGTTAATGACAGACATTGTCCAAACCATAAAACAGTCATATATTTGGATGCTGGTCAGCTTCAACAAGGCTAGTAGCGTTTGGCTCATAGATCATACCCGCCTGATCAAGTATTCCTCTCAGGGAGATCTGACTTGAACTGAAACACACAGATGTATGTCATGTTTCTGCAAGCTGAATATAACTTCAATATCAGGAGCACTTTTAAACCGTGCTCTGATGTGTAGCTTAACGTGTAACGTCATGCAAATATACTATAAAGGATGAATGTGTTCATGAAAGTTAACAATGAGGATGCAGAATCTGATGAACCATCAACTCAGTGACTATCTGACCTTTTGTAGTACTATGTCTTTAAAACGCCTGACTTTGAACACCAAAATATCCTGCAAACTGCAATATGCAATAGGAACTTTGAGGCAACAGTCTAGCTACATATTGCTGAGGGTGGTAGGTGGGTAAATCTTTTACCCTGGAGCCCCCTAACAGATTAATCAGGCCATGCAGAAAAGGGCACAAGTCTTACTCACACCAGTAAGACATGTCACATATTCCACTAATTAAAACATCACAATAAATCAGCGTAAATGCATAAGTGCTTTTGAACAATTAGGCTTTTACTGCCAAAGTTGGACCTTACTTTTAGTCTTTAGCCACTTGTCCAGCTGGCTCATCCACTTTCTTTTATAGCCTATACTCTACAAATGTCTATATTTTTTTATTTGGGCTTGATCATTTAGATTGAATTAGGCTACTGCTACCCATCTTTATCGAACCATCAGTCTGAAAAAGGTAGATCACCAACACTGAACAGGAAGAATTGATTAAATGATCGGTTGGTTAGAAACACAAAGTTGCCGTGCCAAATGAGATTAGAAATTGCCACAAAAAGACTCCACACCCAACATTATCAATTACTGAACATTAAGCCACACCAAATTGTGGGTTTATAGAACCCACAGTGTTTCTATGTCCCATCCCTTGTATGTTTGCAAATTAACAAATGCCCCTATTAAAATGGAATGATTGTGCTCGAACAATTTGGGAGCTGGGTGAGCATTATTTTTGTTCTGTCTCTGTTTGACCGGTAGATGGCACAAATTATCCTTTTCTATTTGTTTTATTGCACAAAGCCAGACAGCAAAAATGAAAGTGTCCTAACTATACATTTAAAGGAGAAAACACCGTTTAATTAGCATGGTTTGGTTTGAACAAGCATATTTATGCATGCGCCATCGTGTAAATAATGATGATTATAATCCAGGACAGACCGACAACCGGACTGATTCTCTGATCACGTGATCTACTCAGATACGCGGCCGCGGACGTCTGCAAAATGGAGGTGAATTGCTCCCAAATGTTGCAAAAAATATATACGGTTAAATGTAAAATAGCAGTAAAGCTACGGTCACTCTTTAGCGCACTTGTAGCATTGACGCAAGGGGGTGCACGCCGTTGTGTTGTCATGTTTATCTTCTCTGTAGCTTTGATGTTGCTCGTCTTCTGCGCTGTTTACGGTAGCTAACGCTCAAGCTAAGCTAAGCTAACGGCTGTCAAATGTACAGTAAGGTAACATTGCAGATAAGCTAGGTGGTTTCCCCCCAGCGTAGAGCTCTGTGTCGGGTGGCTGTTTCAGGTTTACTGTTGAATGAACATCGCCCGTTTGGTTTCTTTAACCCACTTTACTCGTTAAAGCTGATCAATAAATGTTGCCTTTTTGGTAACGCAATGCTCAACCTCCAGCATCCCTGACGCTAAGCTAACGTTAGCTAGCAGAAGGCCGCCGCGGCTAACTACCGACTGTAACATGTTGCTCTGTTGAGACTACGGGCCTCAGCCTGGTGATTTATACGTACATATATAATTCAATATATATTATATAGGTATCATAATTGTTGTCCATGTTTGTTGACAGCCCTAATTTACGCGAATTTAAAATGATCCTCGTCTCTCGCTTTACCGGTAAACCTTACCGTTAGTATATTACCGTTACTGTAAAAACGATGTAGGTAACACACACATATTTGTGCATTTATTCATCCGCCAGGTCGAGTGTCGTTATGTAGCAGTGATTTAGCCCCCACTCCTAGTTTCCTGTAACACTATTTACAACTGCTATTATACGAATTTTCTTGTTTTGCTGTTTTAGGACCGTGAAGCTAAGGAACCCGAGCAGCTCAGAAAGCTGTTTATTGGAGGTCTGAGCTTTGAAACCACTGAAGAGAGTTTACGGGCCCATTTTGAACAATGGGGAACTCTCACAGACTGTGTGGTATGTGTTTTTTTTTTATTGTAATCTGTGGTAGGATGGCTTTAGATGCTAATAATAATAATATTGCTGCAGTCCAGTTACACTGTCCTCACTCCTATTGTGTGTCATTGTGTTGTTTCTAGGTGATGAGGGACCCCAACAGCAAACGATCACGAGGGTTCGGTTTTGTGACGTACGCCGCCGTGGAAGAAGTTGATGAAGCCATGAAGTCACGGCCCCATAAAGTAGACGGTCGAATTGTTGAACCCAAGAGGGCCGTGTCCAGAGAGGTACGCAAATCTCAGACTTGAAGACGCATAAGACAGCGTTGTTACCGTTTCGTGTGTGTGTGTTAGTGTGTGTGTTTGCTCATTGATACACTCTGTTTCAGGACTCTAATAAACCAGGCGCCCATCTGACGGTGAAGAAGATCTTCGTCGGTGGCATCAAGGAGGACACTGAGGAGTACCACATTCGGGAGCATTTCGAGAAGTATGGAAAGATCGAATGCATTGACATCATGGAGGAACGCTCCACTGGGAAGAAGAGAGGGTTCTGCTTTGTGTCCTTTGATGACCATGACACCGTAGACAAAATTGTTGGTATGTGTTTGTTGGGACAGCATACATACGGCTTTTAATGAACATTAATGCAATGTCATGGAAATGTGTTTTTCTTCTTGTTTTCCCCCTCACAGCCCAGAAATTCCACACAATCAACTTCCACAATTGTGAGGTCAGGAAAGCCCTCTCAAAACAGGAAATGAGTTCTATGTCCACTAACAGGGGTAAGTAGACCATCAGATGTAGAGTTAACTTGTACTTTCTGACTATTGTTGTATATATTGTTTGCGGCTGAGATTTTGTTGTTGTGAACCACTCTTAAAGTGACACCTTTGTATGTATCAGGCAGGAGTGGAGGATCTGGAAACTTCATGGGGAGAGGAAGTAATTTCGGAGGCGGTGGCAACTTCGGTCGAGGTGAGTTGTTTTTGAAAGATGCCAGATGAAAGTGCCTCAGGCTTTACACATACTGACGCAGGTACATTTGATAGGGATGTTTACATGTCAATAGGGGTGGCGTGATCAGGAAGTTTCACAACGTCACTGACAGATTTGCAAAAATTAAAATGGCTTCATCTATTTTTGGCTTTGTTTTTAAGTCGGCAAATAATAACGGTGCATGGCGACTTGGTTACTCGGCTTGGTGTAGCTCTGTTCTACCGCCTCCATCTCTCTGTGAACACTTTTTAGCTCTGCTTAACTCACAGTGAAGTATATCTGTTGTCAGACAACAGGAGTATATAAACAGTGTTGACTTTTCTCATGCAAAATAGGTGCCAAAGTCGGACGTGACAGAAACATAGCTCCGTGACATCGCTGCTATGCAGAAATGGATTCTCATGTTTTTGATTTGTTGACATTTCCGCATTCTCGAGATTATTTTTAGTCAACTTACGAGGCAAGGTGTTTTCACAGGTATCTACAATAGCGTGCATATTTGAAAATGTCGGCTGGAGCTGTGAGTCTTGGTCACTGTTTTAATGTCTAATATATTTAACTGTTTTAAGGTGGCTATGGTGGGGGACGAGGTGGTTATGGCGATGACTTTGACAATGGTGAGCTCTTATAAAAAATAAAAAAAAATTCTTACAGAGAAGTACAATATTCTACACTTAAAAAGTGTTTAATATTTTCTTACTTGCATATCGATTGTGTTTTTAAAATAAATGCTATAGAACATTGTTGTTTATACTATTCATGAGCTATAAATAAGGCTGAGTTGTAAGTTTGCTTTGGTTTCACTGTTACAGGTCCAGGAGGAAATTATGGGGGGGGACCAGGTTATGGAGGTGGCCGAGGGAGCTATGGAGGTGGTGGTGGTCCCGGGTATGGAAACCAGGGTGGTGGCTTTGGTGGCAACTGCGATGGAGGTTACGGAGGCAATGACGGAGGTAAAAGAATTCTCCAGAATTTTGTTTGTTAAAGTAGATGTAACTCATAGTAAACAAGCAGCACCCGAAACTTGAAATCAACACTTCCATCTTTAGGAGGATATGGAGGAGGTGGAAATTACAACGACTTTGGGAACTATGGCGGACAGCAGTCCAACTATGGGCCCATGAAGGGAAACAACTTTGGTGGCAGAAACTCGGGTGGAGGTGGAGGTGGACCCTACGGCGGTGAGTATCACCCACCAACAAGATGCACCCAGTGACGTAGCATCATCACTTCTCCCGAATAGTATCGAACTTAACTCTGCGGTGACCGTTCCTCAACTGTAGGTGGCTACGGCTCCGGGGGTGGCGGCGGAGGTGGCTACGGCTCACGGCGATATTAATTATTTCATGTTGTGGTAAGTTGCATTC